>NC_134404.1:284860616-286060616 GCF_038048845.1 Mixophyes fleayi | reverse complement strand
ATAGCTATTCCTCTGTTGAATCACTCTGTATGTCTCTACACTGGCTGCCTGTCTTCTACCGAATCCAATATAAAATACTTTTACTAACCTACAAGGCCATCAACAAAGCTGCACCAACATACATCTCCTCTCTTGTCTTAAAATATCTCCCAACTCGGCAACTCCGTTCTGCAAAAGATCTGCGTCTCTCATCCACCCTCATTACATCCTCCCATTCCCGGTTACAGGACTTTTTTCGGGCTGCACCCACTCTATGGAACTTTCTCCCTCGCACAATAAGACTCTCCTCTGTTCTACAAACTTTCAAGCGTTCTCTGAAAACCTACCTATTCAGACAAGCTTATAATATTCCTCAACCACCATCTTAACCTCACTACCTTTAGCCTGTTACACAATTTCACACAAGACAACTACCCCTGGAATAACATTGTTGTGTGACAGGATCATTTAGCTTATGAGTCACCCTACCTTTGCTGTCTGGCTGGGCCAAGATGCAAAATGTATACTTAACCTCATGTGTCAATCTCCCATTGTCCCATAGATTGTAAGCTTGCGAGCAGGGCCTTCTCACCTCTTTGTCTGTTTTACCCAGTTTGTTTATTAGTTTATTACGTTTGTCCCCAATTGTAAAGCGCTACGGAATATGTTGGCGCTATATAAATAAATGATGATGATGATGATGATGATGATTATGCAAAATCGCACCCTCCTAACCATAAAGTTTAGGTTCGCCCCTGGATATATAACAGTTATGCTCGACAGCAGCTATTTTAAGGTTTTTACGTTCTTGTTTTATGTCTCCATCTTCCACTGCCGCCCCTCGTTTCAGCAATGACGCACCACTGGGAATGTCATCCACCAAGGACTGCTTTACTATTGGAGGCTAATAATGCTCTTGTCTTGTGATAACCACACACTTTCCAGTCCAGCTGCTACAATTATTATTTCACTTCCTTATGGATCAGGTATTCCCCAAATCTCTTAGATTGAAACTCATTTGGGCAGGGCCATCTTTACCTTCTGCTTCATGCCATTGTATGTAATTTATGTTATTATCCCCTCAGTGTACAGTGCTGTGTAGTATGTCAGCACTTTATAAAGCAAAGATAATAATACAAACCTATGAAACCGGCAGTAACCTCCTTAAATTAAATTAAACTGAAATGTAATGACTAAATTACTTTATTAACAGAATTCAGTAACTTATTTCAGTCTCCTGGACAAAACCATGTTACAATGCAAGGGATGCAAACTAGTTTTCTGTTTTGCACATAAGTTACATGCTGACTGTTTTTTCATGTAGCACACAAATATCAACTTTAAATGTCAGTGTACAAATAAGCTATCAAGTATTTGTGTGCTACATGAAAAAACAGTCAGTATTTAACTTATGTGCAAAACAGAAAACTAGTTTGCCCCCCTTGCATTGTAACATGGTTTTAAAGTCCAGGAGACTGAAATAAGATACCTCTTCATTTTAAGATCCTTAATTAATCAGGACCTTCCCCCTTAAGCTGATCTTAGTCTCTTATCTTATCTTTCTCCAACAGTTTATCAAATATTGTAATTTTTTTCTAGATACCTCCCATTTCCCCCAGAGTGTGTTCCTTTAATCCTTGGCAGGCACCAGAAGTGTTCTACACTCTCCGTGGCATTTTTCCATATTGGAAGAACTGCAACAAGCAGTTAAAGTTTTTTTTTCTATTCTCATGTGAATCTGATAATATCTACTCCTCAACTCCAGGACAGAGAAATAGAACAACTAATTTTTCTCACCATAACTGTGGAGGATACATATGAACTGCTGGACTGTGATACAATCCCTGTCTCTGACAGTTTCTTGGTGTATTTCCATGTGCCTTTCTATATTTGTCTCCACTGAAATGGTTCTACTGTCAACTGAATCTGTTTTTTCTTTACAGTATCCACAGCAAATACCTGAGTCCTCCTCTGTAGGGGCCCCTTCTCTTGTGGCAGGATTATGGACCTGGATAGTATTAGAAGGCCTTTTTCAATGCTGAATTGGAAATATACTTTAACCAGACCAGCAATTGTCCTGTAGAATACTCCATGTCTACCCCGATGACCATGCACCTTGATAGCTACACATATATGGGAGAAAATATGCCTCCAGGATTTATACAAATCTCCTCCTTGCTACATTGTGTTCCACTTGTCTCATTCTTGGGCTGTTTAATCAACTCCAAATTCTCCAATACCCCTGTAGAGAAAGAAAATATATGGTTTACCTCAGCCTTTTCCAGCTAACGACAGTAGCCAAACATTTGTCTTTCAACCTGGGTATTGGTACTCATTTTGCAGTCATGAAGGATCTACACAGATCAAAGTTGAAACCAAAATTCAAGGTGCGAAATCCTCTTTCCTGGCTACTGGGAAATCCCTCTTCTCTTGCACTTAACCAGAATATGGGTATTTCTTTCATTCATCCCATACAAATTTAGGACTTTTAATGGCTACAAGAGCAGATGAGACAAAAATTTCTGATAAAAACTGTTATAGTTCAGAGTAAATTCTTTGGTGTAAACACCTTCTACTTTAACTGGCATGACTGATTAGAGTCCCTTTAACTTAAGCTAATATAATCTATCTGATACGCTGTGATTGGCTGAGCTGTGTAAGAGACATTTCCTGATTGGCTGCCTGGCTATTAAGTAGATGGGCTCACCAGAACTTAACTTATTGTGCGTATGGTGCTCCTCGAGAGCAGTTATGTATTACAATTTTTTTTGTTCTCCTTTACGTGTTCAATATTTCAATTGGATTACAGCTGAACAAGATTTTTAGGAAAGTATTAATTATGGAGTTATGGGGCAAATAAATTTTTAAGTTTTAAGAAGGCAATATAATGTTATTATTTTAAATCAAGGGGCACTATTATATGTTTACATTTGAATGGGGTACTACTATATATTTATATTCTAATGGAGACAATACTATTCATTTATATTCTAATGGAGACAATACTATTCATTTATAATCTAATGGAGACAAAACTATTTATTTTGCTATAATGGGAGCAATACAATATATATTTTTTAAAATGGAGGCAACACTTGTAGTAAACACTTGTGGTGCTACAAGTGATAGTATGCACTATCCCCATGTGCATTCGGGCACTTGTGGTTCTACATACGCCAGCATGCAATAACAGTCATGGATTTGCATAAATTTTCATAATATTACCCAGATTGCCCACCAGGCAGAGGACCCAGGAGGGTACCCAATGCTACTCAGCAGTGTGCCAGTACTCTCGAGGGTCGGGGTCCATTCAATTGTTTGATCCCCTCCCCTAAAAGAACGGGTCTTTTATAAAATGGAAAAGTTTGTCAATTTTTAATTTGCGTTTTGTACTTATTTTTTTTACCTGTTTGTAATAGGCAAAAAAGGTCAAACAGCATGGTTGAGTGTGTGACCCACTTCTTTTCTTTTTTTTTTACCATGAGCAGGGGTTTGCCGGGTGGTTTGGCAAACTGCTGCTTAACCCCTTGAGGGTTAGGAACGAGTAGGACTCGTCCTCTACATGACTGCCTAAAGTGTTAATGATGAGTTCCACTTGTCCTTTGCATTTAGGGGTTAAAAAATAACTCAGATGACTTCCCACCATGATCTGTGGGTTTTCTGATGCTGTTGAAGGACAGTTATTTTTCTTCCATTAGAAACATGTGTGAATGTGCATTCCAGTCGTTTAAAGTCTATGGGAAATATCAGGGATAGGGAGAGAAGATTCATAAAATTAGTATGACACATCATAACGGCCTCTTGCACTGCTCTACCAGTTCGTATTTGAACCCAATGAAGGACTATGAAGCTCGATCATGTTTGTAACATGCATCATTATTGATCAAATATTTAAGTGACATTAAAATATATTTGTATAAACTCTTGTAAAAACAGTGTTTAGTAATATAATCCCTTATAGCCAATCTGTAGGGAAACTGGTATATTCATATTATGTTGTATGGCACGTATAATAGATAACAAATACAACTTAATACACTTATTGTACATGCTACAGTGTATTTTTGTCATACACCTAAAGAGGACCTAGTTAAAAATCTCCTATAACTCTACATACAAATCTAGTTAATTAATTTCCTTTAAAATAAATGTAGGTAAAAATGACTTCAGAAGATTCACAATTGTACTGCACAGTTCGCTGGATGCATTATTTAATGTATTCTCACAAATTAAAACTATGAAAGCGTCTACCATGAAATCTAATCAAGGCAGGCAGAATGCCAGAATGTTGTTGCCAGCATTGCACTATGAAAATATGTAGTGCCTGCAAAAAAAGCAATGTCCATTAGAAAAACCCATTTACGGCATGCCTTCATTAAACTTCTGCATTCAAGCAATGAAGGAAGCTCAGAATCCGTTTAGAATCAAGAATTCAAGGTTAGAAGCACAACCATAAGCAGTCAAGTCTCAAGAGTGCTGACTCTTAAATAGCCATGTTTTTTTTCTTAGTTGCATTTATGATGACACTAGCAAAATAGCTGTAGCACCTTTTGGTGGAAGCAATGCCAAATCCAAGATTTGTGAAAGTTTATTTCAAATGCAAAAAGTACACAGACATGGGACCTTTATCTGTAAACGTATTAACCAGAAAGTTCCAAAATGATAATCATATATATACACAGAGGGGCTTATTTAGAGCTGGATGCACATTTTTTTTTAGCTGGACACTTTACCGGTCTATTAGTTATAATTTGGTCTTAATACATGGTAATTATCTATATCTTGTCTGCATCATTATCTGAACTAAATTTTCTTAAGATATGGTATGCTGTTATTTCACTGCTTGTTTAAGACGTTTATTGATAGCCTTTGTTGTGGGAGGTTATTAAGGTTAAATGAATACTTTTCAACTCTCCCGGAATGTCCGGGAGACTCCCGCATTTTGCGTGAGTCTCACGGACTCCCGGGAGAGTGTGGCAATCTCCCGCATCTGTCCACTTCCTAGTGAATTTTAGAATTAGGTCCCGCCCCCTGCTGTAAAATGACCCGTCATTACGTCACGGGAGCGGGTCCAAAATGACGCAAATTTTGGAGCCCCGCCTCCCATCACGCCCACCTCCCCCGGCAGGCTCCCGGAAGCCAACTTCAGAAAGTTGGTAAGTATGAACTAAACACATGTGTCTGTTACCTACACATAACTAGTGTATAGTGGCTGCAAACCAGCAGAGGCTCCCAGAGGGAAGGTGTACAGAGCACCAGGCCCGGGCATGTCAGGGGTTCTGCAAGGTATGTCCCACTCACTGCAGCTATAAGAAAGGGGAGAGCAGACCAGCTAAGTCTAACAAGATGTGTTCCATGCTGGAGCTCACAGGTGCTGATGCACACAGAAGCACAGTTATATCAAACTAATGGGGAAATAAAATGTGTGCTGAAAATATAAGCACTACTATGAAAGCCTGTTAGAAGGACTTCATAGAGATAGTAGATCACAGCACAGTGCTCTGACAATAAATCAGGCTCCTGAGGTCCTGATATGACTAACAACTTGTGTGCAGATTCTATGGCTCAACTGACCTTACAACTCCTGTGTTACAGGCACAGAGAAGGTGCACAGAAGAGACCAGAAAGACATTAAAGCATACTTACCTACTTTCTTCAGCTCCCTTCCGGGAGCCAGCCAGTGGAGGGGGGCGTGAAGGGGCGGGGTGGCCGAAATCGCGTCATTTCGGCCCCGCCCCCTGTGACGTCATGACGCAAATTGCGTCATTTGACAGCGGGGGCGGGGCCAAACGCCGCGATTCACCGGGAATCGCGGCGTTTGGGATCTAATTCTGCCCACTTCACTAGGAAGTGGGGCACTTCCTAGTGAAGTGGGCAGAATTCGGGAGATTGCCACACTCGCCCGGGAGTCCGGGAGACTCTCACAAAATGCGGGAGTCTCCCGGACATTCCGGGAGAGTTGGCAAGTATGCATTAAAGGTTAAACAATAAGGCCCAAAAGATAAGTTATTGTTCCAAACAATAGATATAAAGCACATGTACTCTATACCAGTCATCTATGGAGGGGCCCGAAGAAGTTACTGTACTTTGGACCCAGATTCCACTTGGCGGCCTTGTAAGCCAATGTTGGCTGCTTAGCTAGTGTGTTTTTATCAAAATGTGTGTTGTTAGATGTGTGATTTATAAAGCACAATACAGAGTTATACTGGAGTTAAACAGGAGATAAAAATGAAGCAAACACTATACCTGATATCACTGCTTTTGGAGGACAAAATCCGACACTCTCCATTGAACCCTGTTGCCCTCAACCTCAAGCACCTGCTTTTTACCACTACCTGACACTCCCTACTGACCTGGATAACACTGCTGATTTAAAGAACTACTTGTAAACCTTGTCTAATTTCTTTTTTTCAGTATGTCCATCTCTTATTCATCTGTATTACAATGTTATTAATCTGTACAATCAAACACTCTCTATCTGCACTACATTGACAGCTTTCCATGTCTATCCACACTGGCCCATGTTTGTCTCCTTCCTTCCATCCTACCACTCCTACCTTGTTTCAAGTCCTCCCTGCCCAATAGCCTTATCTACTTCAAACTACCCTATCCCCAACTGCTTAGCATCCTCTACTTCCCGAGTGATAACCCTTTAGCTCCTATTGTCTCTTATCAGCCCCTCCCCCTAGAAAGTAAGCTCTCACGGGCAGGATCCTCTACCAAGCGTCTTATGTTTGTCCACCTTCTGACATCCTTGTTCATCAGTCATGTCTTATGCTGAATTGCTTCTGCATGGCTGCGATGTGTTCTGTTAATTGCATCCATGCATTCATTATTCAACTCTGTTCCTATGTACATGTTTACTGTTTTAATGTGTGTCATATCTGTATTACTCTGTCAGGCTCTATGGAATCTGTAGCACCATGCAAATAACTTATGATGGGGAGGAGCCAAAAATGGATTGGTGGTAGCTAGTGAGTTATTTTGCTGCTGGCTGTGTGTGTTGTGTTATGTGACTGCTGACTGAGATAAAGGAGACTTTGAGTGCCTGTGTTGGATTGTTGCCCTGAAGGATTTTTGCAGTTAAAGTTCCAGACTTAAAAGCTAGTCCATAAAATAGCATCTTTGGAGAAACAGGAAAAAGACCCATTAAGAGGTGTTATAGTACTGCATAAAGGAATAGTTTATTCCAGCCAAATCCGCTGTATTTAAAGTTATCTGCAAACTGCCACAGTGTGCAAGTGACATAGAGAGAAATAATTTGTCACAAGAGTTTGTATATATTGCATCAGACATTTGATTCTGTTGTGAAACTGTCTATAATGGCTTCTGAGAAGAGAATTACAGGTTGTTTGCTGGGAGAGATTGATTACTGATTTAATCTTGTAGAAATAAATAAGCTTCATCATCATCACCAATTATTTATATAGCGCCACTGATTACACAGCGCTGTACAGAGAACTTAATCACATCAGTCCCTGACCCATTGGGGCTTAGAGTCTAAGTTCCCTAACATATACAAACACAGACAGACACACATACTAGGTTCAATTTGTTAGCAGCCAATTAACCTACCAGTATGGTTTTTTTTGGAGTGTAGGAGGAAACCGGAGCACCCGGAGGAAACCCATGCAAACACGAGGAGAACATACAAACTCCTCACAGATAAGGCCATGGTCGGGAATTGAACTCATTACCCCAGTGCTGTAAGGCAGAAGTGCTAGCTACTTAGCCACCGTGCTGCATCGCTATTGATTTTGTTTGATAATTGTTGCATAATTGCACTAAAAGTCTATTGTCATTGATTAGTTTAGTCATTGATTAGTCTAGATAATCTGCTGCAGCACCATTTACTCTAATTAACATGTTAGCAACTGGTTGTCTCTCAAAAGTATTTATCCAGTGAAACTCATTTCACTGAAGCACAGTGCTTAATTTCAAAGTAAGATATATTTATTCAGTGACCTATCTGTTGTAGTGGTTTATGTTTGCTTATCACTGATATTGTTGAAACAAGATTCCAGAGTTCACATCAGTTGCCCTGTACTTTCCCCCTTAGACTAGCATGGATTGTGTTGTAAATGTAGCTTAATGCTTCTTATGCACTGTGGTGGCACTCCAGCAACCCACTGTACCAGCACTTAGACACAGTGGACCTGATTTCTTAAGGAAAGTAAGGCAAAACAAATGAGTAAGTTTTCTCCTGGACAAAACCATGTACAATGCAAGGGGTGCAAATTAGTTTATTATTTTACACAGAAGTTAAATTATGGCTGTTTTTTTCATGTAGCACACAAACACTTGATATTTTTACACTGAAATTTAAAGTTGATCTAGGATATGCCCTAGACCAATTATAAATCTGTCCCCACATTTTAAATGTATAGCCCCCTCCAATGCAACATGGTTTTGCCCATTTGCAAAGTTACTATTTTTTTTCTTCTTTACTTTCCTTAATGAATCAAGCCCAATATTATATAATAACACTTCGAGTTCTTCACTGGGGAAACAGAGGCTAAGAAATAAAAACATTAATGTTAACTGAAACAAAAATGGTGTGGTTTTTAAAGTTGTGAGGAATCAATAAACAAATATCACTGATGCTTAACAACATCAAACAATAAGCATGTTTTTTCACAGTAATTTAGTGCTGTTTATTTAAATCTGTCATCTTGGTGAAAATGTGTTGTGATTCCACGAGCAAAGTCATAGAATATCCCTAAATGTACTGGACAATGTGAGCGTTACTTAGACATTTGCCTGATGTCACTAACTCTTCATAGCAGCAACATCTTTAAACGGGTTTGTAAAATGTAGCTGCTTGCTTGTCACTAGGGACTGCTGTAAGTGGTAACCAAGTCAACAGAACAGAATAATACTAAATGCTGGATAAGCACAGCAAAATTACCTTTCACAAGCTTCGCTGTACTTCTCGAGAATGTCTTTATGCTGTTAATGAAAACTGCCAATAATCTGTTTAGACAGGCTGATCTGTATGTGTTTTACAGTACGCTGTGTTAGAAGTAGAGATGGGCGGGTCCGGTTCCCCGAGAACTTTGCCTATCCGAGTACCGAGCTGAGTAGCTCGGTACTCTCCCGCCTGCTCCGAATCCAAATCGAGGCCGAACGTCATCGTGACGTCATCGGATCTCGGGGCTCGGTTCTCGTGATACTTCAACATTATAAATACCTGCCTCCACAGCAATCCATCGCCATTTGACAGAGGGAGAGAGCAGGGTGTAGTCACAGGCTGATTAGAGCAGGGACAGAGAATCCAATATTCTTCTTGCAATTACTCTAACAAAAATCGCTAGAGAAGAGAGGAGGATAGAGGTTTATTTTTATTTTTTTAATATTTGGCACTCCCCAGTGCTTTTGGGGTGTCCCCCATAATTGTGCATAAATATTTCTGGCTGTCAAAAGTCATATCTGTCAGCAGTATCTACCAAATAATTTTTAGCACTCCTCAGTGCTTTTGGGGCATCCCCCATAATTGTGCATAAATATTTCTGGCTGTCAAAAGTCATATCTGTCAGCAGTATCTACCAAATAATTTTTAGCACTCCTCAGTGCTTTTGGGGTGTCCCCCATAATTGTGCATAAATATTTCTGGCTGTCAAAAGTCATATCTGTCAGCAGTGTCTAACAAATAATTTTTAGCACTCCTCAGTGCTTTTGGGGTGCCCCCCATAATTGTGCATAAATATTTCTGGCTGTCAAAAGTCATATCTGTCAGCAGTATCTTCCAAATAATTTTTAGCACTCCCCCGTGCTTTTGGGGTGTCCCCCATAATTGTGCATAAATATTTCTGGCTGTCAAAAGTCATATCTGTCAGCAGTATCTTCCAAATAATTTTGAGCACTCCCCAGTGCTTTTGGGGTGTCCCCCATAGTTGTGCATAAATATTTCTGCCTGTCAAAAGTCATATCTGTCAGCAGTATCTACCAAATAATTTTTAGCACTCCTCAGTGCTTTTGGGGTGTCCCCCATAATTGTGCATAAATATTTCTGGCTGTCAAAAGTCATATCTGCCAGCAGTGTCTACCAAATATTTTTTAGCACTCCTCAGTGCTTTTGGGGTGTCCCCCATAATTGTGCATAAATATTTCTGGCTGTCAAAAGTCATATTTGTCAGCAGTATCTTACCAAATAATTTTTACCACTTCAAGTGCTTTGCACTCAGAATGGATATAAAGCAGTCCACATATGATCAGAATGAGCAACCAGGTTCTGTCACCAGTCCTGATGTTAGTGTTCCCAGTACGTCATCTGGGCAAGGCGATGTCAAACTACACAGTGGTTCGCAATCAGTCCAAAAAACCAAAACCCAAAAAAATTTTACTGCGTTGAAGCGAAAAAGAAGTGTTACTGAACAAAAGTTGAGTGCCGATAAAAAAAAATTTTTCCGACATGCCATTCTACACACGCAGTGGCAAAGTGAGAATGAGGCCTTCACCTTTGGCTATTAGTGGCAGATCCAAAAATGTTACCGAGCCTACAATTGGTGCACAACTACTGTTACGCATCAAAGCCGAGCTGCAAGATAACAGTAAGGCATTAGAGGATAATGTTTGCTCTGAATCAGAAATGACACCAATCCCTGTGGAGAGTCCATCCAACAGTGGAATGTCTAATCGTGAGCATTCTGTTAGTGTACCCATAAAAAAGGGCCCTTTCAGCAGTTCTGCTGATGTGTGCCTGAACAGCCCGAGTGTAGCCGGTGATACACCAAGTGAGGATGACACTTTGGAAATAGAAGAGGATGAGGGGGAGATTTGTGGAGGTGACGAGGGCGCTAATGAGGATGTTGATGATTATGATGCAGACAGATACCAAATTGCCTTTCTCAATTTCTATTTATATTCTAGATTATATAACGGCTGAATAGTTTTCTATTTTACTCCTAGTGGAGAGGGGATCTGATGCAGACAGATACCAAACTGTCTTTGTCCATTTCTTTCTATATTCGAATTTCTAGTTCTACAGTCTATGCAGGCTGCTTTTTTTTATTTTACTACAAGTGGATGGGAGGGGGGTCTGATGCAGACAGATACCAAACTGCCTTTGTCCATTTCTTTGTATGTTCGAATTTCTAGTTCCACAGTCTGTGCAGGCTGCTTTTTTTATATTCAACTACAAGTGGAGGGCGGGGGGGCATAGATAGCCACCAAACTACCGTGGTCCATTTCATTTTACTTTCTACTCCCACAGTCTGTGCAGGCTGCTTTTTTTATATTCAACTACAAGTGGAGGGCGGGGGGGGGGGGGGTCATAGATAGCCACCAAACTACCGTGGTCCATTTAATTTTACTTTCTAGTTCCACAGTCTGTGCAGGCTTCTTTTTTTAATATTCAACTACAAGTGGAGGGTGTAATATACACGCAAAGACGATGGCTACATTGCCAATAATCAAAGATGGAGGAGGTAGAAACCAGGTTTGTCTGTATAATTTGCAGGCAAGTGTTCGAATTAAGGACGGCCTACCAGGGATTAAACTGTTTTTTTCATAATTTATTAGCTTTAGAATTACCTCACTTATCTAAGAAACTGGTGGAGCACTAAATTAGGTTATTTTAGACCCAAAATTTTTTATTTTTTTCAAAAATAGCAAAACAAAACCAAACAAAACCAAAACCAAAACACGCAAGGGCGGTTTTGCAAAACCAAAACACGAAGGTAATCCAGATCCAAAACCGAATACAAAACCAAAACACAATGCAAGGGGTGCAAATTAGTATTCTGTTTTGCACATAAGTTAAATACTGCCTGTTTTTTCATGTAGCACACAAATATCAACTTTAAATTTCAGTGTACAAATAAGCTATCAAGTATTTGTGTGCTACATGATAAAACAGTCAGTATTTAACTTATGTGCAAAACAGAATACTAATTTGCACCCCTTGCATTGTAACATGGTTTTGTCCAGGAGACTGAAATAAGAAGTTTCTCAAGTTAAGATCCTTAATGAATCAGGCCCCACATTCTTAACCTCCCAAAAATATTATACCAGATCACAACCCCTTTACAATGCTGTAAGATAAACCTCTGAACAACTAGACGCAGACCAGAAGGTATGGTGCTGCAAAATGCTGTGGTAGCGCTTTTGGTCCAGGGTGCCAGTCACTCTGTGCAAGTCATCAAAAGTGGATATAGAAAAAGAGCCCCAGACCATGACAGATGGTGTCTCACATGGAGGAACCATGCTATTGCCCACTCAACAGTGTACAGTCTTCAGTAGTCCACTAGTGGTGCTCACGGCTCAAACAAGCCTCTTTTTCCTATTTTCCCATCTTAGCAATGGCTTTCTTCCTGCCATTTGATCTGTCAAATCAGCAGCTCGAATTCTTTTCTTCACAGTTGAAACTTACAGTTGCTAACTTGCTAAATTATAAGCTGTTACTAAACTGTACTCAATGACACCTTAGGTTTCTTTGCAAATTCTCTAAAGGAAGAGACAGTTTTGTTTTGTTTTTTTCAATCATGTGCTTTTTCTTTGGAAGACTTTTATAACACAAATAAAAATTGTAACAAACAAAAAAAAAATGACATATGTTATGCTCACAAGTATTTGTTAATCTAATCAATGAATTGACATATTAGTTATTCAGGTTAAAAATATAGTAACAAGTTAGGTAAATGGTTAACTATAGTATATAAACAATGTTAAAGAGCTGCAGCAGCTGCATTAGCGAAATTCTCAACATTTTTGGGAAGCAAACTACATTCATCATAACTGCTGGGGCGATGTATTATTTGAAAGGGAAGGTTATTGTCCCATTGTACGTATACTGTTTGGTATTTATTTGTATGTCTTTGGAAGTGGGAGTGTATACATACAGATGTATACTTTGGTTAGTTAGTGAGGCTTGTCATTTACGACGGGGCTCCTGGTGGAGCAGAATGCATTGTCATTTTCGTTATTTCTCCCATTTGATTGTCAAGTGCAAAAAGAAGAGGATCCACTGAGAATAAAAATGGAGAATGAGGGCGTGTTGGGGTGTTTTTACTTTTAACAAACGACTATGTTGGCATACCCAAACATATTAGACATACCAGGGATTGTAGAGCACCAGAAAGAAAATGCATATTTTATCTATTTAAAATTTTTACCCCACACCCAATATACCAAAGGTATAGGAAGACCTCTAGTACTTTCAGCTCAGGGCTGTTTCTTCTTGCGGGGGACTACTTGTTTTGTGGGCATGATTCCTCTAAGGAATTCAGGTCCATTTTGAACAGGTTAAGCCTGGTTTACATTATGACGTGGGGACCCCATTTTGCCGGTTCTGCTGTTAAAGTGTCCACAACCTGTCATAGCCTAGTACTTATAGTAGCTTTCTTGAGGGGGAAAAAAAGCTGTTTGTTTACCCAAAATTGGTAGCACATGTAAATGCGTTTTTTTTTTAGGAAGCATTTTTTACATAAAAATCGTCCTACTCTACATCTCTGTCTGTAAGAGCTGTAGTAAGCCTGTGGAAGGATTGATTCTGCAAAGACTGTTCCCAGTACAGTCTGCTCCATATATGCAATAATCACCGGTTCTTGCAGCTACTGGTAGAGGGATTATGCACACCAGAGGGCTGGCTAATACCAACAGGCAATGCTATTAATTCAGGAGCATTGGATTTCACTAAAGACTATACATGAGTTTGATTCAGGGAGGTTACCATAGGTAACTTAATGATCTATAATTAGTCTCCTTTGTTGAGAACCATTGTGCAAGCCTGAAATATCCAGTCTTTGTGGAGACAGCACCGGCAGCGGTCCAGGAGTGAGATTGGCAGCTGTCAGTCCCTGTCCAGTCCCCAGGAGATAAAGGCTGACAATCATGTAGCCAGTAGGGTAAGCTCCCTCCCTATATCCAAAAGCCACATATGTGGGAACCAGAGCCAGATTAAAAGGTCATGTCCGGAGACCAGAAAGGAGACTCACAGATTCAGCAGTGAGATAGTGGAAGCTAGATGTCAGGACTGTCAAGGTGTTAAGGCAGCCGCTGGACTGACCATGACTTCCAGAGCAGACTCCGGGTTTTGCTGTACCGGCTAGAGGGGTTCCTAACATTATAACCGGCCCTAGACATTCTGGAGACGAAATTGGGATGGATGAAAGCGGAACCAAATCGTCTCCATCCCAAGCCCTGGCGGGTCATGTTGAGACCCTGTATCAGATGTCCGGGGATTGTCCCAGCGTTTGTCCGCTCAAGAAGAGGACTCCCGGACTACACTAGCCATTTCCGGTCCCGTCGATGAACCCAAGTTAAATTTGTCGGACCGGTTCTCCAGAAAAAGAGCCCTGTTCCGGAACTTTAAGGAAAGCTGCAAGCTCTACTTTTGGCTGAAACCTCGGTCTTCCAGTTCAGAACACCAGAGAGTCGAGATTGTCATCTCCCTCCTGCAGGGTGACCCCCAATCTTGGGCCTTCACCCTGCCGCAGTTTAGTCCTTTCTTGCAATCTTTGAAAGCTTTCTTTAACGCATCGGGTCTCCTCTACGATGATCCAGATAGAGTTGCCTCCGCTGAGGCTCATCTACGGGCCTTAAGGCAAGGCCGGCGTTCGGCAGAAGAATACTGCACTGAATTCCGCAGATGGTCGCCTGACAGTGAATGGAATGATCCCGCGTTACGCAGCCAGTTTCGCCTAGGACTGTGAGAATAGATTAAAGATTTACTTGTGCAGTATCCTTCCCCCACCTCGATGGAGAGCCTTATGCATCTCGCCATTAAAATTGACAGGAGAATCAAGGAGAGGAGGACAGAGAAAGAGGCATATTCCATTTCGTCTGCACTTATTCCAGTTCACACGGATGTTGAGGAGCCTATGCAGTCAGGGGCATATCGCCTCTCTCCTGAGGAAAGAGACAAAAGACGGTCACAGGGCCTATGTCTTTATTCTGGTATTAAAGGCCACTTCTCCTGCTCTTGTCCTTACAAACCTGAAAAAGGATCATGTCTGGGAAAGGTCCACCTAGGTCTGCAAATTGTTTCCCAAAAGAATGCTGTCCTGATTCCCGCACAAGTCATTTTCTGTGCCAGTTCTGTGGCCCTGTCGGCCTTCATTGATAGTGGAGCTGCAGGCAACTTCCTCGACATTGGGTTTGCCCGCTTTGCTGGAATTCCGACGGTGAAGCTCAAATCTGCCATTACTGTATGTGGCTTAGATGGGAGTTCATTGCCTGGTGGCAAGATTGCCTGGGAGACCCCTCTACTGCAATTGAACATTGGAGCTCTCCATTCAGAGTCAATGTCCTTCTACCTTATCGACTGTTCCATTGATCCTGGGTCATCCTTGGCTTTCCCATCATAACCCTGTCGTGGATTGGGTGAAAGGAGAAATTATCCAGTGGAGCTCTTATTGTACACAGTCTTGTTTAACTATGCCTTTGCGAATCGTTCAGTGAATTCCTGAGCAACTTCCCTCACAATATCATGAGTTCTGGGATCTGTTTTCTAAGAAGGCTGCCGACACTTTACCACCTCACCGTGACTTCGACTGTGCTATCGAGCTTATTCCTGGTTCCAAATTGCCCAAGGGACGCTTGCACTCTCTCTCTGGTCCAGAGACCAAATCCATGCAGGAATACATTGATGAAAACTTGGAGAAAGGCTTCATCGGGCCATCTAAATCTCTAGTAAGAGCTGGATGCTTTTTTTTATCCAAAAAAGATGGAGGACTAAGACCCTGTATTGACTACCGAGGACTGAATCTTATTACAGTCAAGAACACCTATCCCCTTCCTCTCATCTCCGTATTATTTGATCAATTAAGAGGTGCTACAGTCTTCACCAAAATCGATCTTCGTGGGGCATATAACCTCATCCGTATCAAAGAAGGAGATGAATGGAAGACGACATTCAATACACATTCTGGCCACTATGAGTATCTGGTCATGCCGTTTGGTCTTAGCAATGCACCTGCAGTATTCCAAGATCTGATTAATGAAGTTCTTCGGGAGTTCCTGGATTGTTCCGTGGTTGTCTATTTAGACGATATCATCATCTATTCCAAGTCTTAACTATACATCGGGGTTACGTCAAACAGGTTCTACAGAAATTGCGAGAACACCACCTTTACGCCAAATTAGAAAAGTGCGAGCTTGAGGTGCAGAAGGTATCCTTCCTGGGTTACGTAATTTCTTCTGAGGGATTCTCCATGGATCCAACCAAGGTCCAAGCTATCCTGGATTGGGTGCAACCAAATAATCTCAAAGAGGTGCAGAGGTTCCTGGGCTTCGCCAAGTATTATAGAAGATTCATTCATGGCTTTGCTGGCATTGTGGCTCCTATTGTCACCCTGACCCTAATTAGTCGCCCCAAGCAATAGCCGCATTTTAAAGCTTGAAAAAAGCCTTTGTATCCGCTCAGGTCCTTAGACATCCGGATCCTTAAAAACCATTTGTTCTTGAGGTCGACGCATCTGATGTCGGTGCTGGCGCTATATTGTCTCAGAAGGACTCGCATACTCACCGTCTGCACCCATGTGCCTACTTCTCCCGTAAATTCTCTTCAGCTGAAGCCAACTACGACGTGGGCAATAGAGAACTACTGGCAATTAAATGGGCCTTTAAGGAGTGGCGACATTGGCTGGAGGGTACTACACATCAAATCTCCGTTATTACAGACCATAAGAACTTACAATACATACAATCGGCCAAACGTCTGAACCCCAGACAGGCCCGCTGGTCGCTGTTTTTCACTCGCTTCAATTTCGTGATCACCTACCGACCAGGTTCTAAAAATGTCCAGGCAGATGCCTTATCTAGAAGCTTCTTGGCACATCAAGTTCCAGTTACTATTCCAGAGTCTATCATTCCTTCTTCCATAATCCATGCTGGATTAACCCAAGACTTGAGCACCACACTTCAAAGGTTTCAAAGACTAGCTCCTGATAATACTCCAGAAGGATGTTTACTTGTTCCTGTTCATTTAAGAAAGGCGGTTCTTGCAGAAGCACATAATAGTAAGACTGCTGGACATCCTGGAATTCAGAAAACCTCGGAAATCCTCTCCCGTACTGTCTGGTGGCCGTCATTGTCTGCTGACGTCAAGAGTTATGTCCTCTCTTGTGAGACTTGTGCCAGGAATCGTCCTGCAGGCCAATTGGTTCCATTGCCTATCCCTGCAAAACCCTGGACTCACTTGTCCATGGACTTTATAGTCGATCTGCCACTCTCCGCAGGACACAACCCCATATGGGTTGTGGTAGACCGATTCAGCAAGATGTCACACTTCATACCACTAACCAGGCTCCCTAGTGCTTGAAATTAGGCTATCCTGTTCATCCAGCATATATTCCGTCTCCATGGACTTCCTATTGACATTGTTTCGGATCCCAATTCATAGCGCAATTCTGGAAATCCTTCTGTACCCTTCTTGGCATCAAGGTCAGTCTTTCATCTGCATACCACCCTCAGTCTAACGGGCAAACTGAAAGGGTTAACCAGTCTTTAGAGCAGTTCCTACATTGTTACACTTCAGAATATCACGACAACTTGTCCTCCTTGTTACCCTGGGCAGAGTTTGCCTACAGTAATTCGTGTCATGCATCTACTCAAGTCTCTCAATTCTACTGCAATTTTGGTTTTCATCCCAGATCCAATTCCTTGTACTCTCTCAAGTCCGCTGGTATTCCGGAGATTCGTTCCACAGCCAGGGATCTCAAGGTCATCTGGAAAAAAGTGTAGTCATCATTGAGACGAGCCTCTTTTTTTGCAAAAAAAAATTCGGACTGCCATCGTACCACCTACTCCCTCAAGGTGGGCCAGAAAGTGTGGCTGTCTACACGCAATATTAGACTCAGACAACCTTGCAGGAAACTGGGGCCTAAATTCATCGGTCCTTTCCTCATTGTCAAACAGATTAATTCCGTGGCTTTCAGATTGAAAATTCCTGCTTCGTTGAGGATCCCCAACATGTTCCTTTGCTCCCTGCTTAAACCTGTGCTATACCCAAATCAATCCCAGCTTCCAAGTTCGTATGTACAAAATCGGAACAAACCTCAAAAATATATAATTCAGAAGATTCTCGATTCTAAGAAGGTGCAGGGTCAGGTGCACTTCCTAGTACAGTGGAGGAATCGCGGGTTGGGTTCCGCCAAGACAACTTCATGCTACGAGACATCTGAAGGAGTTCTTCAAAAAATTTCCTAAGAAACCTGGCTATCGGGGTTCCTTAACTCCTCCTCAAGGGGGGGTACTGTCATGAGCCGCGGCGGTATCCACAGTCACAGCGGCTCGCTTCGGACGCTTCTTCAGCGCGGCGTCCCGGCAGCATAGAAAGCCGGGCACGCACGCACATTTTTTAGATCATTTAATTAGATTCAGCCTGGGGCTGAATTAACAGGCATTAGCCTGCAACTGTGTACTTCAGGGGCAAGCCCTGATTGGTCTGGCTCTGTAACAGGCAATTAGCCTGCAGGGGTGCATACAAGCCCTGATTGGGCCATCTGTGTATTTAAGGCAGTGAGGTCTGCAGCCTCACTGCCGGTTATAGCTTTTCTGTCACAGTCCTGCTGACCTGCTTGCTCCTAGTTCCTGTCCCGTGGATACTCTGTTGGATTTCTCGTGTATGACCCCTTGCTTGGATTTGGACCCTGCCTGTTTTGCTCGTGACCCTGACCTTTCTTGCCTGTATCTTGGACCTTGCTACCGTGCCTTTGACCTCTGACCTAGGCTTGTTTATTGAATTCGCTGTCTGCTGCCGGCCCTCGACCCTTGCCTGGACTTCTCCCCAGCCGGTACACATTTCCCGACCCTCTTTAGTCTGCGGCCAAGTCTGTCCCCACCACTAGGGGCTCCAGTGAACACCAGACTTCCAGAGCAGACTCCGGGTTTTGCTATACCGGCTAGAGGGGTTCCTAACAATAGTGTCATGGTACTGGATGCTTCCAGGAGAATACCACTTGGCTGGAGGAGCTTCTAGAGGCATACCAAATCCAGCCAAGTTGCTTAGTTCTGAGATGACAGCCTGTGAGAGACAAAGTTGAAGTTGATAGGTTGTAGAAGAACAAAACTCTTTGAAGCACCAACAGACAAACACAAATCCAAACTTTGCACATGCAAAACTTGGTAGGAGGGAGGGCTTTATAAAGGCTGCATATAGGTGAGGTCCTGAATATCTTGAGCTTTAGCAGAAGTGCTGGTGGTGCCCTGCCACCTATTATCTGTAGCTTATACTGTGGCAGATCAGCACATATAATAGCGCTTGCAGCAATACAGTAAGCAAAGTACATTGGCACCTTGCAACTGGCATATGTTAGTCTGGCACCCATAGATGTTAACTGATAAATAACAGTCATGATAATGTAATCATAAGACATACATTGCAAAATGTTACATGAGTTACGGCACACGAGCATAGACCACTTTAGGAATCCACTCGAACAGGCAAATGAGTCACATGAGTGGTTGTTTCTGGAAATTATCAGCTTGGTAGGAAATGGTTAGTGATTGGAGCCTTTGGCCCTGGATAGATCAACATACAGTGGAATGGTATTGTGTTGTGTGTTCACACACCAGTGGAGGTGCTCAGAGGTATAGACCTTGATGATGATGACTGCCATCTGTATTGTGTCTGTTTTTTTCAAAATAGATATATATTTTTTTCGTAAATTGTGTACCCCTCCCAAAAAAAGTACTACCAGCAGAAGCACTGCTAGCCTAGGCTGGTATTGTCAAAATCAGTCTGGATGAAAAGCATGAAGTCCCTAAAATAATTGTTGAAACTCACAGCATGGGGTTCCCCTGTAACAGGGACAGCCAACCCTAGGCCATTCAGCAGGGGACTGATTTCCTAGGGGGATTGGGTCTGCAAAAAAAATGTGACCCTCTCCCCCAAGGAATAATCAGTACCATACTGAAAGCATTAGAGCTCTTCCAACACCCCTGATGCAGTGAGTGTGGGGAATAAATAAAAGTACAATTTTGGTGCACTACTGGTCCCAGCAATCCCTGTCCACCTTAAAATGTTTGGGAATACTTGTGCTTTTAGTACTATAAGTGCTAGCAAGCCCATGACTGACACAATATGCCGGCACTTGTAGAACCTTGTGTGAAGCAGGGTGAAGCAGTTGCTTCCACCCCTACATAGTATGTAAGGTGCACTAAGCTCCTTCCCTCCCTCATACGCCTGTCTACCCATAAGTAATGAATGAAAAACACATTTTGCTCTTAGAAGTTAAACTTAGGTCCAACTCTGCATCAGCCTCTGAATCAGGGATGTCTCTCACTTTAATATTGTTACACCTGGAGCAATCATCCAAATCAATTAGCCTCTCTTTCACAGAATGTATGGGTTTTTTTATGAGTTTCCTGAGCCTTAACAAGATTGGTTTATGAAGCTACAAAGTCACTGAATTAATTTCCTGTTTTCTGTTCTGCCATCCAACACTCTAAAGTCACAGTGGATCTTTTTCAGAGAACTTATTATATATGTCTTAATGTCCACAAAGAGAGAAGCCTCTCCAAAGTAACACACAGCACCAATTTCACCTGGGGCTGTGAGACTAACCATAGAGAGATGGGAAATCTGACTGCACCGAGCAGCTCTCCAAGTTCAAGGGATGGAGTGGAGTTTTACTGCCCTGCTCCTCCCAAGGTGGTAATGCAGTGTGAAAGTCAAATAATTGGATGAAGTAATTTCAAATTAATAACCATCAATTTAATTGTCTTTATCTGAAAATATGCGAATAGTACGCTACGGCGTAGAAGGGCGTATTACGCAATAACACTAGCGAACACTTCTATATACATTTACTCTCACACATTTATTTGTAAATAGTTCACCTTAATAAAGTTCCAGCACATAGTCTTTTATAATCAAATGTAATAGATTTAATAGTTGAATATAATAATGTTAAAACCACTTTATTGACATCTAAGGTTCAGGATATAGGAAATGTATCATGTTTGGTGTCATACTAATCCACTTTCTACCATCAGACATCCGCTACAATTAGCTAAGCGATCGTGCCTTGCGTATGCTAGTTATGGATGATAAAGGATTAATGCTCAAAATTATATTGTGTGTGGAATGCTAATAGGCTGATTTGAACCAGTATTTTGGTGGCTCCTGAGGGAAGACATGTAGGCAGCAGTTGGAGAGTTGACCCCCACCCATGGAGAGCATCGTTTGAACCGATCTTCGACCTGCATTATACTGGACTGTCCTAAATCCTGAACTAATGGAAAAATGCCATGACATCACATCACCATTGTTTTTTTATGTACCACAAACTGTATATAAACCAGACACTGTGACCAATAGTCAGTCTACTTTGACCACAGACTTCAGGACTGAATGACTGTTGCTGGATCCATTGCGCTGCTTATGTATCGGCTGTACTTTATTTTATTTAATTGTTATTTGTTACATCTTGCTATTAAATCTCTTTTGTGTGTTGGAACCACATTGATCGCAGCGGACAATATTTATTGATAGCGACCAAACGAACATAACAGCAGCAAAGGGGCATGACAATGTCACCACATTTCAAATCACATCCCCAAATTATACTTCATAAAATAAAACATAATCATCCTTGAAAGTCAATAAAAAGCTTAATAAAATCTTGAAAAAACATGCTACATGATCACCTTCTAAAATCTGCAACCAGTGTGAGAAAAAATGTAGTTATTTGATCATTGTGAACTTGTCCATTAACTCATCTGTACATCCAATGTTGACTTTGACTGTAGGCCAGAAACATTGCTGATTTATATGATTGTGGAGCTCTGGTAATGCCACATGGCTTATTTTGTACATGTCTCAACACAGGCATTACAATTCTTTACTGTATTATGAATAATTCAGATACAGTAGGATGTATTGTATGTTTATTTGCATGAAACATTTATCATCATTATAAACTAAATGACAAAGTACTCTCTGAATTAAATTAGGCTATATAACTCTAGCAGGGCAAATGTAAGAGAATTTGTAACAAGGGGCTTTAATGTAACATGACTAAAACATTATAAATGATGCACAAAGGAAATAAAGTTAAAGTTAGAAATACATTTAATGAGTCCTGATCCTAAAATACTGTTAAGAAAAATATGTGAATCTAACAAGATTACTTAATACTCAGTAAATAGATTCAGTGTTTATTTACAATCATTAAGCTGTCAATGAACTTGACAAAGGAACTTTATTACATGTCTTTCAATTAGTTTCATATTAAGAGATAAATTTACTAAAGAGCGGTTTTGAAACTGTTCGATTTGCTAATGGCCAAACCACTGTAAAAGTGCAGTTTTACAAAGCAACGTATTACAAAATTACATCACGAATTTTAACATGATAAGAATGCAAAATATCAGTTTTATGAAGCTGCTGTCTGTCAAATCGCAGCAAAAAAGCGCCAGAAAAACAGATGGTTATGAGAGATGAGATATAAGAGGAGGCACCACTGGCTTATGAATTATGGGGAAAATCATCATTTATTATTACAGTGGCAAAATTAGTTTAGAATTAACTTATTGGGCGAAATTATTTTTTTCATTATTTTTCATTTCAAAGTTACTTTTCATTATATCAAGGGGCAATACGATTTGATTGCTAATGGGGCAATAATTATTTCTGACGTGGGTAACACTTATTATTTGAACATGGGTTTATCATTTATACTCTACACTTGTGGCATAACAAGTGCCAGCATGTACTTGAGCCCATGTGCATGCTGGCACTTGTAGTGCCACAAGTGTTCAGTATACAGTACATGGTGCTCCCATCAAAAAATAGTTATCAAATAGTATTCCCCCCTCAATATAACAAATAAATATATTTGCCCTTTAGAATAATTACAAATTAATTTTGTCCCCTTAATTAATAAATATTGATATTTTTCATAATTCATAAGTCAATGATACCTCCTCATATCTTCTGAATGGAAAGATAGCTCAAACAGCATACTGTTTGACATAGTGATAGTAAATTCATTGGTTTAGAGGGAAAACCGCAGGCTATTAGGCTATATATGTATTTTTCAAAGCATGAGGTTAACAAGCTTCAGAGTCCTTGGAGAGCTGTCTGCGTTCAGACCGGAAGTATTAACTTCTCGTCTGAGTAGCACAGAGCAAGGAGCGATGCTGCAGAACGCAATCTCAACTAAAAATAAGTAATGGGGCTATAAATAGAACTATAGGGAGGGGGGCTGTTTAGAGAACTATAGGGAGGGGGCTGTAAAGAGAACTATTGGGAGGGGGCTGTATAGAATACTATAGGGAGGGGTCTGTAAAGAGAACTATAGGGAAGGGTCTGTAAATTGAACAATAGGGAGGGGGCTGTATAGAGAACTATAGGGAATGGGCTGTAAATAGAACTATAGAGAGGGAGCTGTAAACAGAACTATAGGAAGGGGGCTGCAATGAGAGCTAAAAGGTAGCAATGAGAGACATAGAGAGGGCAAAGGGAGAGATTTGAAGTGGACAAAGGGAGAGACATGGATGGGGCAAGGGGAAAAACATAGAGGGGAAAAAAGGTGGGACAGAGGTGGCAATGGGAGAGAGGAGGCAGCAATGGGAGATAGATGGAAGGGACAATAGGAGAGATATGGAGTGGACAAAGGGAGAGACATGGATGGGGCAAGGGGAGAAACATAGAGGGGGCAAAAGGTGGGACAGAGGTGGCAATGGGAGAGAGGAGGCAGAAATGGGAGATAGATGGAAGGGACAATGGGAGAGATATGTAGTGGACAAAAGGGAGAGACATGGAGGGTTCTGCAATGAGAGAGACATGGAGGGGACAAGGGAAGAAACAGAAGGGGCAAAGGGTGAGACAGAGATGGCAATGGGAGGGAGAGAAGGGAGCAATGGGAGAGATGGAGGGAGCAATGGAGAGAGATGGCGGGAACAATGGGAGAGAGATGGAGGTGGCAATGGAAGAGAGAGAACAATGGGAGAGAGAAGGAGAGAGCAATGGGAAAGAGATGGAGGGGCAATGGGAGAGAGAGGAGATAGCAATGATAGAGATATGAAGGGGGCAATGGTAGAGAGATGGAGGGGACAATAGGAGAGAGATGGAGGGAGCAATGGACGAGACATGAAGGGATCAATGGGAGAGATATGGAGGGGGTAATGAAAGCGTTATGAGGGTAAGAATAACAGTTTTTCTCTTTTTTTTTGTGAATGATGACACGATGCTCTTAATTTTAGATCATTAGAGCCATGAGTCCCCCAAAGCTTTAATCCAACCCTGTACCCAGGACTAAGGTATATAGTGATGAAAAGCTGTACAAAGTAAGGAAATATAATTTTGTACAACATAAGAGTAGAAGTGTACAATTAAAGAGTAAAATGAAAGCCATCACACAATGAAACAGAAAGTAACTAAGGATAAAGGACATATTGCTTCAGACTCTTCCTTGTTCCATCCCTGTGAGTTTACCATACAGGCATGCTGTCCATTGGTGCCCATTGGTTTGCTGGATCTTCTGAGGAAATTGATGCAAGTATTTTTGTGAATATAAATGTCCTTTTAAATTTTTACATTTTGAGAGGCGACATAGCTGTAGGTTTTGGCAATAAAATGTTGTTGTCACTGTAAAGGTGCTAAAAGTATATTTAATATGAATTGGATAATTACCTTATTCACTATATCCTTTGACCACAGTCTCCACAACATTAATTTCCTTTTCTTGCTATGGATTATTCTCACACCTCATAGTTAAGTTTGTGCTACTGTAGAGCTATCAGTGATTAATGTAGTCTAAGCAATTAAACATAGAGTCTATTCCCTACGGCTGCTGGCATCAGTGGTTGGCCCAGCCTTTGTAAACGGTTCTCTTTTCTCCATCTGGTTTTGTCCCTCTCCCTGGTACTGTTTTCCCTCTTTGGTTATATTCAAAGATAGGATGAAAGAACATTTTCTTACCGTACAGGTGGTGACTGCTCTCAGCTCCTCTTCCCTGGAAGGTAGTGTAGTTATGTTGCTATGTCACACAAAGTTTCATAATGTTTGAAAGGAATTTGGCTACAGATTTTATATGTGTGTTGCAAGAATAAAAGGGCAGCAGTAGTTTTTAATGCATTAATAAAACTGACCGGGCGCAGTGGAATTCCACATTATATGACCTCCTCTGCACAATGCAGGGAGGTCACACTGTGCAGCACATCCAATCAGAGGAAGAGTAGGATGAATTGCAGTGTGCTCTCCCTCCTTCTTCTGTGTCACAAAGTACACCGGTTCCAGTTGTAAAGGTAAGTGGTGGAGATGTGACAGTAGATGGGGTGAGACTGATGGGCATGTGGGTGACGTATGATGGACATATGCGTAGGTATGATGGGCATGTGGAGAGGTTTGAGGTGCATGTTAGGAGCACATGTTGAGGTCTGATAGCTTGTGGGGAGATCTGATGGGCAAGTGCATAGCATGTAAAGAGGTCTGATGGCATATTGGGAGCACTTATGGACATGTAAAGGGCATGTGGAGAGGTCTGATGGGTAAGTGGGGAGCATTTGAAAATGTCTGATGGGCATGTGAGGGGCACGCAGGGCGGTCTGATGAGCATGTGGGGAGGTCCCATGCACAGGGCCTGATTAAGGGTTCTGGCCGCCCTAGGCTAATACGGCCGCAGCGCTCCCCCCCCCCCCCCCCTCCGAATATATAGGTGTTTAGGAACACTCCTGAATATGAATGTTCAGGTGTATTCTCCAGCATTCAAATTTAGACAGATTGTGCCATTGTCTCTTACCTGTCCTTGCTCTTCTCTCTTGCAACTTTGTTATCCTCTCGCTGGCTTCTGGAAAGTTGGCGTCCTTTTTTGAAAATGCAAAAATGTATTATAATGCAAACCCTGAATGAATAGGCCCTTTAGTTAAAACAAAACACTCCATTATGGCCAGCTAAAAGTATCCCATTGGACAGGCATATATAAGCAATATCTGAATATTTGTTGTCAATCAAATACAAACCTCTACCAGCCCCATCTCACTAATATTTAGTATTCTAGTGATTGCTGAGACCACCCATGTGACCACCACACAATCATGAGATTCTGCCGCCCAAAGCTGCTCTATTTTTTAAATACCCCCTGCAGCCATTTTCCTTAACCACAACCCCCCCCCCCCCCACAGCCATTTTCCTTAACCCCTGCTGCAGCCATTTTCTTTACCTCCCACCCTGCATCTATCCCCCTTGCAGCTATTTTCCTTACCTCCACTCTGCTAGCTAGCTATCCCCCCCGTCACATCAAAACTCCCCCAGTCACATATATCAGCCCCCCTCCTCTGCCCTCCTTCATACATATCAACCTCTCTACCTCCCTATAGATTTTCATGGCAGCCCCCCCCCTCCCACCCTATAGATTTGTATGACAGTCCCCCTCTCCCTCCCTATACATATGCATGACAGTCCCCCTCTCCCTCCCTATAGATATGCAGAGTAGTCCCCCCCCCCTCCCTATAGATATGCAGGGCAGTTCCCCCCCTCCCTATAGATATGCAGGGCAGTTCCCCCCCTCCCTATAGATATGCAGGGCAGTTCCCCCCCCTCCCTATAGATATGCAGGGCAGTTCCCCCCCTCCCTATAGATATGCAGGGCAGTTCCCCCCCCCTCCCTATAGATATGCAGGGCAGTTCCCCCTCCCCTCCCTATAGATATGAAGGGCAGTTCCCCCCCTCCCTATAGATATGCAGGGCAGTTCCCCCCCTCCCTATAGATATGCATGGCAGTTCCCCCCCCTCCCTATAGATATGCAGGGCAGTTCCCCCCCCCCTCCCTATAGATATGCAGGGCAGTTCCCCCCTTCACTTACCTGTAGTTGTGCCAGCGTCGCTCCTCTCCTCAGATCAGCAGATAGGAAGTGAAGACGTCCTGCTTCCTGTCTGCTGCACAGCAACAGGCAGCCTGGCGATTGGCTGTGTGTTGCTAACCACTGACCACCAATGCTTTTGATCGTCGAGCCCTCCACCCCCCCGCGGTGACCCCCTCCCCCCCCCCCCCCGAAAAAAAATATGAATGGAAAAAAAAAAAAATTTTTTTTAAAAAAATTAAAAATAAATAAAAATACCCACAGTGCCGCGCCCCCCGGGACCCAGCGCCCCAGGCTGCAGCCTGGTCAGCCTAGTGGTTGATCAGGCCCTGCCCATGCATTATCTATAAATATTTTTGGTTCTTAGAGTTTTAATAATTATTTTGAGACTTTTTGAGTGTTTTTTTTATAATCAATCATTCCCCTTCAATGGACTAGATCATTTTCTACCCCTTGCATGTTAGGATTTTCTTTAGGATATATTAAGAGCATGTTTTAATAATGTATAAATCAAGATGCAAATCAAAAAAATAAAATAAATGTAATTTAGAAGCCTAACGATGTATGGTATCATAATAGTATGTTAAATATATTTAATTAATTTCATGTATTGGTATTGTGCAATATGAGGTTGTCATGGATTCCCTAAAGGTTAGGTTTACTAACTGCATAAATAATATTATAGTAAAGGTATTTATGGTTCAGGTCCTCTAAAAGGTAAAGAGTTTGGTCTTATAGTAAAGTCTGTTTCACCAGTATTAACCCGGTTTCTACAGAGTAGCGATCGCAAGTTATTAACAATATGAGATTAATACTCAAAAGTACTTTGTTTATGGGTCAGTTACTCTGCGGGAAGACACGTAGGCAGCAGTTGGATTAAGTTGCCCCCTCCTTTGAGAAGAGATCAAATGAACTGACCTATGACCAGTAGTCTACTGTAACATCGTTAACCCTGGAACAATGAAGACATCTCTTAGTGTTATTTGTGACTTCATCATTGTTTATGTTAATTCAAACTGCATATAAACAAGTTCCTGGGCCAGTGTAAATCTCTCTCTTCCTGACTGGAGACTACAAGGCCGAATATGGACCTGGGCCCAGAACACATAATGTAAGGTATTTGGTTTGTACTTTCCTGTTTATTGTTATACCTTTTATGCATAATAATGACTTGCTGTAAATCCTACTATCTTTTGCCATTGAATCTCTTTGTGCATTGAAACCACAATAATCGCATTGGACAATGTTTATTGGTAGCGACAAAACGAACATTACAGTAACAATGTGTAGTAACAATGTGTGACTCCTATGATAGAAGGCTTCTGTATGGAGTGAGAGATTAAGACTGTCGTGCTTAACCTCTTTCCCATAAATTCATAGGATTTCCCTTTGAATACAACACCTGCTGCTACATTCTCCTTCTGCTACCATCCTACTGCTGCTACAGCCTGCTACTGCCACCATCCTACTGCTGCTACAGCCTACTACTGCTACAATCCTACTGCTGCTATAATCTACTCCTGCTACCATCCTACTGCTGCTACAGCCTGCTACTGCTACCATCCTACTGCTGCTACAGCATACTACTGCTACCACCACACTGCTGCTACAGCCTACTACTGCTACCATCCTACTGCTGTTACAGCCTACTACTGCTACCACCACACTGCTGCTACAGCCTGCTACTGCTACCATCCTACTGCTGCTACAGCCTGCTACTGATACCATCCTACTGCTGCTACAGCCTACTACTGACACCATCCTACTGCTGCTACAGCCTGCTACTGCTACCATCCTACTGCTGCTACAGCCTACTACTGCTACCATCCTACTGCTGCTACAGCATACTACTGCTACCACCACACTGCTGCTACAGCCTGCTACTGCTACCACCCTTCTGCTGCTACAGCCTACTACTGCTACCATCCTACTGCTGCTATAATCTACTCCTGCTACCATCCTACTGCTGCTACAGCCTGCTACTGCTACCACCACACTGCTGCTACAGCCTTCTACTGCTACCATCCTAGTGCTGCTACAGCCTACTACTGACACCATCCTACTGCTGCTACAGCCTACTACTGCTACCATCCTACTGCTGCTACAGCCTGCTACTGCTACCATCCTACTGCTGCTATAATCTACTCCTGCTACCATCCTACTGCTGCTACAGCCTACTACTGCTACCACCACACTGCTGCTACAGCCTGCTACTGCTACCATCCTACTGCTGCTACAGCCTACTACTGCTACCATCCTACTGCTGCTACAGCCTACTACTGCTACCACCACACTGCTGCTACAGCCTGCTACTGCTACCATCCTACTGCTGCTACAGCCTACTACTGACACCATCCTACTGCTGCTATAATCTACTCCTGCTACCATCCTACTGCTGCTACAGCCTTCTGCTGCTACCATCCTACTGCTGCTACAGCCTACTACTGCTACCATCCTACTGCTGCTACAGCCTGCTACTGCTACCATCCTACTGCTGCTATAATCTACTCCTGCTACCATCCTACTGCTGCTACATCCTACTACTGCTACCACCACACTGCTGCTACAGCCTGCTACTGCCACCATCCTACTGCTGCTACAGCCTACTACTGCTACAATCCTACTGCTGCTATAATCTACTCCTGCTACCATCCTACTGCTGCTACAGCCTGCTACTGCTACCATCCTACTGCTGCTACAGCATACTACTGCTACCACCACACTGCTGCTACAGCCTACTACTGCTACCATCCTACTGCTGCTACAGCCTACTACTGCTACCACCACACTGCTGCTACAGCCTGCTACTGCTACCATCCTACTGCTGCTACAGCCTGCTACTGATACCATCCTACTGCTGCTACAGCCTACTACTGACACCATCCTACTGCTGCTACAGCCTGCTACTGCTACCATCCTACTGCTGCTACAGCCTACTACTGCTACCATCCTACTGCTGCTACAGCCTACTACTGCTACCACCACACTGCTGCTACAGCCTGCTACTGCTACCACCCTTCTGCTGCTACAGCCTACTACTGCTACCATCCTACTGCTGCTATAATCTACTCCTGCTACCATCCTACTGCTGCTACAGCCTGCTACTGCTACCACCACACTGCTGCTACAGCCTTCTACTGCTACCATCCTACTGCTGCTACAGCCTACTACTGACACCATCCTACTGCTGCTACAGCCTACTACTGCTACCATCCTACTGCTGCTACAGCCTGCTACTGCTACCATCCTACTGCTGCTATAATCTACTCCTGCTACCATCCTACTGCTGCTACAGCCTACTACTGCTACCACCACACTGCGGCTACAGCCTGCTACTGCTACCATCCTACTGCTGCTACAGCCTACTACTGCTACCATCCTACTGCTGCTACAGCCTACTACTGCTACCACCACACTGCTGCTACAGCCTGCTACTGCTACCATCCTACTGCTGCTACAGCCTACTACTGACACCATCCTACTGCTGCTACAGCCTTCTACTGCTACCATCCTACTGCTGCTACAGCCTACTACTGCTACCATCCTACTGCTGCTACAGCCTGCTACTGCTACCATCCTACTGCTGCTATAATCTACTCCTGCTACCATCCTACTGCTGCTACATCCTACTACTGCTACCACCACACTGCTGCTACAGCCTGCTACTGCTACCATCCTACTGCTGCTACAGCCTACTACTGCTACCATCCTACTGCTGCTACAGCCTACTACTGCTACCACCACACTGCTGCTACAGCCTGCTACTGCTACCATCCTACTGCTGCTATAGCCTACTACTGCTACCATCCTACTGCTGCTATAATCTACTGCTGCTACAGCCTACTACTGCTACCATCCTACTGCTGTTACAGCATACTACTGCTACCATCCTACTGCTGCTATAATCTACTGCTGCTACAGCCTGCTACTGCTACCATCCTACTGCTGCTACAGCATACTACTGCTACCACCACACTGCTGCTACAGCCTACTACTGCTACCATCCTACTGCTGCTACAGCCTTCTACTGCTACCACCACACTGCTGCTACAGCCTGCTACTGCTACCATCCTACTGCTGCTACAGCCTGCTACTGCTACCATCCTACTGCTGCTATAATCTACTCCTGCTACCATCCTACTGCTGCTACAGCCTACTACTGCTACCATCCTACTGCTGCTACAGCCTACTACTGCTACCACCACACTGCTGCTACAGCCTGCTACTGCTACCATCCTACTGCTGCTACAGCCTACTACTGACACCATCCTACTGCTGCTACAGCCTTCTACTGCTACCATCCTACTGCTGCTACAGCCTACTACTGCTACCATCCTACTGCTGCTACAGCCTGCTACTGCTACCATCCTACTGCTGCTATAATCTACTCCTGCTACCATCCTACTGCTGCTACATCCTACTACTGCTACCACCACACTGCTGCTACAGCCTGCTACTGCTACCATCCTACTGCTGCTACAGCCTACTACTGCTACCATCCTACTGCTGCTACAGCCTTCTACTGCTACCACCACACTGCTGCTACAGCCTGCTACTGCTACCATCCTACTGCTGCTATAGCCTACTACTGCTACCATCCTACTGCTGCTATAATCTACTGCTGCTACAGCCTACTACTGCTACCATCCTAATGCTGTTACAGCATACTACTGCTACCATCCTACTGCTGCTATAATCTACTGCTGCTACAGCCTGCTACTGCTACCATCCTACTGCTGCTACAGCATACTACTGCTACCATCCTACTGCTGCTATAATCTACTCCTGCTACCATCCTACTGCTGCTACAGCCTACTACTGCTACCATCCTACTGCTGCTACAGCATACTACTGCTACCACCACACTGCTGCTACAGCCTGCTACTGCTACCATCCTACTGCTGCTACAGCCTGCTACCATCCTACTGCTGCTATAATCTACTCCTGCTACCATCCTACTGCTGCTACAGCCTACTACTGCTACCATCCTACTGCTGCTACAGCATACTACTGCTACCACCACACTGCTGCTACAGCCTACTATTGCTACCATCCTACTGCTGCTACAGCCTTCTACTGCTACCATCCTACTGCTGCTACAGCCTGCTACTGCTACCATCCTACTGCTGTTACAGCCTACTACTGCTACCATCCTACTGCTGCTACAGCCTGCTACTGCTACCACCACACTGCTGCTACAGCCTGCTACTGCTACCATCCTACTGCTGCTATAATCTACTCCTGCTACCATCCTACTGCTGCTACAGCCTACTACTGCTACCATCCTACTGCTGCTATAGCCTACTACTGCTACCATCCTACTGCTGCTATAATCTACTGCTGCTACAGCATACTACTGCTACCATCCTACTGCTGTTACAGCATACTACTGCTACCATCCTACTGCTGCTATAATCTACTGCTGCTACAGCCTGCTACTGCTACCATCCTACTGCTGCTATAATCTACTCCTGCTACCATCCTACTGCTGCTACAGCATACTACTGCTACCATCCTACTGCTGCTACAGCCTTCTACTGCTACCACCACACTGCTGCTACAGCCTGCTACTGCTACCATCCTACTGCTGCTATAATCTACTCCTGCTACCATCCTACTGCTGCTACAGCCTACTACTGCTACCATCCTACTGCTGCTATAGCCTACTACTGCTACCATCCTACTGCTGCTATAATCTACTGCTGCTACAGCATACTACTGCTACCATCCTACTGCTGTTACAGCATACTACTGCTACCATCCTACTGCTGCTATAATCTACTGCTGCTACAGGCTGCTACTGCTACCATCCTACTGCTGCTATAATCTACTCCTGCTACCATCCTACTGCTGCTACAGCCTACTACTGCTACCATCCTACTGCTGCTACAGCCTTCTACTGCTACCACCACACTGCTGCTACAGCCTGCTACTGCTACCATCCTACTGCTGCTACAGCCTGCTACTGCTACCATCCTACTGCTGCTATAATCTACTCCTGCTACCATCCTACTGCTGCTACAGCCTACTACTGCTACCATCCTACTGCTGCTACAGCATACTGCTACCACCACACTGCTGCTACAGCCTACTACTGCTACCATCCTACTGCTGCTACAGCCTACTACTGCTACCATCCTACTGCTGCTATAATCTACTCCTGCTACCATCCTACTGCTGCTACAGCCTACTACTGCTACCATCCTACTGCTGTTACAGCCTACTACTGCTACCATCCTACTGCTGCTATAATCTACTCCTGCTACCATCCTACTGCTGCTACAGCCTACTACTGCTACCATCCTACTGCTGCTACAGCCTTCTACTGCTACCATCCTACTGCTGCTACAGCCTGCTACTGCTACCATCCTACTGCTGTTACAGCATACTACTGCTACCATCCTACTGCTGCTATAATCTACTGCTGCTACAGCCTGCTACTGCTACCATCCTATTGCTGCTATAATCTACTCCTGCTACCATCCTACTGCTGCTACAGCCTACTACTGACACCATCCTACTGCTGCTACAGCCTTCTACTGCTACCATCCTACTGCTGCTACAGCCTACTACTGACACCATCCTACTGCTGCTACAGCATACTACTGCTACCACCACACTGCTGCTACAGCCTGTTACTGCTACCATCCTACTGCTGCTACAGCCTGCTACTGCTACCATCCTACTGCTGCTATAATCTACTCCTGCTACCATCCTACTGCTGCTACAGCCTACTACTGCTACCATCCTACTGCTGCTATAATCTACTCCTGCTACCATCCTACTGCTGCTACAGCCTACTACTGCTACCATCCTACTGCTGCTACAGCCTACTACTGCTACCACCACACTGCTGCTACAGCCTGCTACTGCTACCATCCTACTGCTGCTATAGCCTACTACTGCTACCATCCTACTGCTGCTATAATCTACTGCTGCTACAGCCTACTACTGCTACCATCCTACTGCTGTTACAGCATACTACTGCTACCATCCTACTGCTGCTATAATCTACTGCTGCTACAGCCTGCTACTGCTACCATCCTACTGCTGCTACAGCATACTACTGCTACCACCACACTGCTGCTACAGCCTACTACTGCTACCATCCTACTGCTGCTACAGCCTTCTACTGCTACCACCACACTGCTGCTACAGCCTGCTACTGCTACCATCCTACTGCTGCTACAGCCTGCTACTGCTACCATCCTACTGCTGCTATAATCTACTCCTGCTACCATCCTACTGCTGCTACAGCCTACTACTGCTACCATCCTACTGCTGCTACAGCCTACTACTGCTACCACCACACTGCTGCTACAGCCTGCTACTGCTACCATCCTACTGCTGCTACAGCCTACTACTGACACCATCCTACTGCTGCTACAGCCTTCTACTGCTACCATCCTACTGCTGCTACAGCCGACTACTGCTACCATCCTACTGCTGCTACAGCCTGCTACTGCTACCATCCTACTGCTGCTATAATCTACTCCTGCTACCATCCTACTGCTGCTACATCCTACTACTGCTACCACCACACTGCTGCTACAGCCTGCTACTGCTACCATCCTACTGCTGCTACAGCCTACTACTGCTACCATCCTACTGCTGCTACAGCCTACTACTGCTACCACCACACTGCTGCTACAGCCTGCTACTGCTACCATCCTACTGCTGCTATAGCCTACTACTGCTACCATCCTACTGCTGCTATAATCTACTGCTGCTACAGCCTACTACTGCTACCATCCTAATGCTGTTACAGCATACTACTGCTACCATCCTACTGCTGCTATAATCTACTGCTGCTACAGCCTGCTACTGCTACCATCCTACTGCTGCTACAGCATACTACTGCTACCATCCTACTGCTGCTATAATCTACTCCTGCTACCATCCTACTGCTGCTACAGCCTACTACTGCTACCATCCTACTGCTGCTACAGCATACTACTGCTACCACCACACTGCTGCCACAGCCTGCTACTGCTACCATCCTACTGCTGCTACAGCCTGCTACCATCCTACTGCTGCTATAATCTACTCCTGCTACCATCCTACTGCTGCTACAGCCTACTACTGCTACCATCCTACTGCTGCTACAGCATACTACTGCTACCACCACACTGCTGCTACAGCCTACTATTGCTACCATCCTACTGCTGCTACAGCCTTCTACTGCTACCATCCTACTGCTGCTACAGCCTGCTACTGCTACCATCCTACTGCTGTTACAGCCTACTACTGCTACCATCCTACTGCTGCTACAGCCTGCTACTGCTACCACCACACTGCTGCTACAGCCTGCTACTGCTACCATCCTACTGCTGCTATAATCTACTCCTGCTACCATCCTACTGCTGCTACAGCCTACTACTGCTACCATCCTACTGCTGCTATAGCCTACTACTGCTACCATCCTACTGCTGCTATAATCTACTGCTGCTACAGCATACTACTGCTACCATCCTACTGCTGTTACAGCATACTACTGCTACCATCCTACTGCTGCTATAATCTACTGCTGCTACAGCCTGCTACTGCTACAATCCTACTGCTGCTATAATCTACTCCTGCTACCATCCTACTGCTGCTACAGCATACTACTGCTACCATCCTACTGCTGCTACAGCCTTCTACTGCTACCACCACACTGCTGCTACAGCCTGCTACTGCTACCATCCTACTGCTGCTATAATCTACTCCTGCTACCATCCTACTGCTGCTACAGCCTACTACTGCTACCATCCTACTGCTGCTATAGCCTACTACTGCTACCATCCTACTGCTGCTATAATCTACTGCTGCTACAGCATACTACTGCTACCATCCTACTGCTGTTACAGCATACTACTGCTACCATCCTACTGCTGCTATAATCTACTGCTGCTACAGGCTGCTACTGCTACCATCCTACTGCTGCTATAATCTACTCCTGCTACCATCCTACTGCTGCTACAGCCTACTACTGCTACCATCCTACTGCTGCTACAGCCTTCTACTGCTACCACCACACTGCTGCTACAGCCTGCTACTGCTACCATCCTACTGCTGCTACAGCCTGCTACTGCTACCATCCTACTGCTGCTATAATCTACTCCTGCTACCATCCTACTGCTGCTACAGCCTACTACTGCTACCATCCTACTGCTGCTACAGCATACTGCTACCACCACACTGCTGCTACAGCCTACTACTGCTACCATCCTACTGCTGCTACAGCCTACTACTGCTACCATCCTACTGCTGCTATAATCTACTCCTGCTACCATCCTACTGCTGCTACAGCCTACTACTGCTACCATCCTACTGCTGTTACAGCCTACTACTGCTACCATCCTACTGCTGCTATAATCTACTCCTGCTACCATCCTACTGCTGCTACAGCCTACTACTGCTACCATCCTACTGCTGCTACAGCCTTCTACTGCTACCATCCTACTGCTGCTACAGCCTGCTACTGCTACCATCCTACTGCTGTTACAGCATACTACTGCTACCATCCTACTGCTGCTATAATCTACTGCTGCTACAGCCTGCTACTGCTACCATCCTATTGCTGCTATAATCTACTCCTGCTACCATCCTACTGCTGCTACAGCCTACTACTGACACCATCCTACTGCTGCTACAGCCTTCTACTGCTACCATCCTACTGCTGCTACAGCCTACTACTGACACCATCCTACTGCTGCTACAGCATACTACTGCTACCACCACACTGCTGCTACAGCCTGTTACTGCTACCATCCTACTGCTGCTACAGCCTGCTACTGCTACCATCCTACTGCTGCTATAATCTACTCCTGCTACCATCCTACTGCTGCTACAGCCTACTACTGCTACCATCCTACTGCTGCTATAATCTACTCCTGCTACCATCCTACTGCTGCTACAGCCTACTACTGCTACCATCCTACTGCTGTTACAGCCTACTACTGCTACCATCCTACTGCTGCTATAATCTACTCCTGCTACCATCCTACTGCTGCTACAGCCTACTACTGCTACCATCCTACTGCTGCTACAGCCTTCTACTGCTACCATCCTACTGCTGCTACAGCCTGCTACTGCTACCATCCTACTGCTGTTACAGCATACTACTGCTACCATCCTACTGCTGCTATAATCTACTGCTGCTACAGCCTGCTACTGCTACCATCCTATTGCTGCTATAATCTACTCCTGCTACCATCCTACTGCTGCTACAGCCTACTACTGACACCATCCTACTGCTGCTACAGCCTTCTACTGCTACCATCCTACTGCTGCTACAGCCTACTACTGACACCATCCTACTGCTGCTACAGCATACTACTGCTACCACCACACTGCTGCTACAGCCTGCTACTGCTACCATCCTACTGCTGCTACAGCCTGCTACTGCTACCATCCTACTGCTGCTATAATCTACTCCTGCTACCATCCTACTGCTGCTACAGCCTACTACTGCTACCATCCTACTGCTGCTACAGCATACTACTGCTACCACCACACTGCTGCTACAGCCTACTACTGCTACCATCCTACTGCTGCTACAGCCTACTACTGCTACCATCCTACTGCTGCTATAATCTACTCCTGCTACCATCCTACTGCTGCTACAGCCTACTACTGCTACCATCCTACTGCTGTTACAGCCTACTACTGCTACCATCCTACTGCTGCTATAATCTAATCCTGCTACCATCCTACTGCTGCTACAGCCTACTACTGCTACCATCCTACTGCTGCTATAGCCTACTACTGCTACCATCCTACTGCTGCTATAATCTACTGCTGCTACAGCATACTACTGCTACCATCCTACTGCTGTTACAGCATACTACTGCTACCATCCTACTGCTGCTATAATCTACTGCTGCTACAGGCTGCTACTGCTACCATCCTACTGCTGCTATAATCTACTCCTGCTACCATCCTACTGCTGCTACAGCCTACTACTGCTACCATCCTACTGCTGCTACAGCCTTCTACTGCTACCACCACACTGCTGCTACAGCCTGCTACTGCTACCATCCTACTGCTGCTACAGCCTGCTACTGCTACCATCCTACTGCTGCTATAATCTACTCCTGCTACCATCCTACTGCTGCTACAGCCTACTACTGCTACCATCCTACTGCTGCTACAGCATACTGCTACCACCACACTGCTGCTACAGCCTACTACTGCTACCATCCTACTGCTGCTACAGCCTACTACTGCTACCATCCTACTGCTGCTATAATCTACTCCTGCTACCATCCTACTGCTGCTACAGCCTACTACTGCTACCATCCTACTGCTGTTACAGCCTACTACTGCTACCATCCTACTGCTGCTATAATCTACTCCTGCTACCATCCTACTGCTGCTACAGCCTACTACTGCTACCATCCTACTGCTGCTACAGCCTTCTACTGCTACCATCCTACTGCTGCTACAGCCTGCTACTGCTACCATCCTACTGCTGTTACAGCATACTACTGCTACCATCCTACTGCTGCTATAATCTACTGCTGCTACAGCCTGCTACTGCTACCATCCTATTGCTGCTATAATCTACTCCTGCTACCATCCTACTGCTGCTACAGCCTACTACTGACACCATCCTACTGCTGCTACAGCCTTCTACTGCTACCATCCTACTGCTGCTACAGCCTACTACTGTCACCATCCTACTGCTGCTACAGCATACTACTGCTACCACCACACTGCTGCTACAGCCTGTTACTGCTACCATCCTACTGCTGCTACAGCCTGCTACTGCTACCATCCTACTGCTGCTATAATCTACTCCTGCTACCATCCTACTGCTGCTACAGCCTACTACTGCTACCATCCTACTGCTGTTACAGCCTACTACTGCTACCATCCTACTGCTGCTATAATCTACTCCTGCTACCATCCTACTGCTGCTACAGCCTACTACTGCTACCATCCTACTGCTGCTACAGCCTTCTACTGCTACCATCCTACTGCTGCTACAGCCTGCTACTGCTACCATCCTACTGCTGTTACAGCATACTACTGCTACCATCCTACTGCTGCTATAATCTACTGCTGCTACAGCCTGCTACTGCTACCATCCTATTGCTGCTATAATCTACTCCTGCTACCATCCTACTGCTGCTACAGCCTACTACTGACACCATCCTACTGCTGCTACAGCCTTCTACTGCTACCATCCTACTGCTGCTACAGCCTACTACTGACACCATCCTACTGCTGCTACAGCATACTACTGCTACCACCACACTGCTGCTACAGCCTGCTACTGCTACCATCCTACTGCTGCTACAGCCTGCTACTGCTACCATCCTACTGCTGCTATAATCTACTCCTGCTACCATCCTACTGCTGCTACAGCCTACTACTGCTACCATCCTACTGCTGCTACAGCATACTACTGCTACCACCACACTGCTGCTACAGCCTACTACTGCTACCATCCTACTGCTGCTACAGCCTACTACTGCTACCATCCTACTGCTGCTATAATCTACTCCTGCTACCATCCTACTGCTGCTACAGCCTACTACTGCTACCATCCTACTGCTGTTACAGCCTACTACTGCTACCATCCTACTGCTGCTATAATCTACTCCTGCTACCATCCTACTGCTGCTACAGCCTACTACTGCTACCATCCTACTGCTGCTACAGCCTTCTACTGCTACCATCCTACTGCTGCTACAGCCTGCTACTGCTACCATCCTACTGCTGCTACAGCCTACTACTTCTACCATCCTACTGCTGTTACAGCATACTACTGCTACCATCCTACTGCTGCTATAATCTACTCCTGCTACCATCCTACTGCTGCTACAGCCTACTACTGCTACCATCCTACTGCTGCTACAGCCTACTACTGCTACCATCCTAATGCTGCTATAATCTACTCCTGCTACCATCCTACTGCTGCTACAGCCTACTACTGCTACCATCCTACTGCTGCTATAATCTACTCCTGCTAACATCCTACTGCTGTTACAGCCTACTCCTGCTACCATCCTACTGCTGCTACAGCCTACTACTGCTACCATCCTACTGCTGCTACAGCCTTCTACTGCTACCATCCTACTGCTGCTACAGCCTGCTACTGCTACCATCCTACTGCTGTTACAGCATACTACTGCTACAATCCTACTGCTGCTATAATCTACTGCTGCTACAGCCTGCTACTGCTACCATCCTATTGCTGCTATAATCTACTCCTGCTACCATCCTACTGCTGCTACAGCCTACTACTGACACCATCCTACTGCTGCTACAGCCTTCTACTGCTACCATCCTACTGCTGCTACAGCCTACTACTGACACCATCCTACTGCTGCTACAGCATACTACTGCTACCACCACACTGCTGCTACAGCCTGCTACTGCTACCATCCTACTGCTGCTACAGCCTGCTACTGCTACCATCCTACTGCTGCTATAATCTACTCCTGCTACCATCCTACTGCTGCTACAGCCTACTACTGCTACCATCCTACTGCTGCTATAATCTACTCCTGCTACCATCCTACTGCTGCTACAGCCTACTACTGCTACCATCCTACTGCTGTTACAGCCTACTACTGACACCATCCTACTGCTGCTACAGCTTACTACTGCTACCACCACACTGCTGCTACAGCCTTCTACTGCTACCATCCTACTGCTGTTACCATCATCCTCCTGCTACATACTCCTGATGTTGCCAAACTCCTGATGCTACTATCCTACTGCTACTATATGCTCCTACTGCTAACATCCTACTACTGCTACATCTTCTAATAGCTAGTATCCAATTAGAAGGGTAGTGTACAAAATGGATAGCAAACCAGATAGATGGTATCCAGTGCGCTGATTTCCAGGTGGCTATTATTACGCTTTCCTGGTGGCTGCTATGTAGACTAAACCCCAATCCTGGTAGATATTGTAACATAAAGCATACTTGCCAACTCTCCCGGAATGTCCGGGAGACTCCCGCATTTTGCGAAAGTCTCCCGGACTCCCGAGCGAGTGTGGCAATCTCCCGAATTCTGCCCACTTCACTAGGAAGTGCCCCACTTCCTAGTGAAGTGGGCAGAATTAGATCCCAAACGCCGCGATTCCCGGTGAATCGCGGCATTTACCCCCGCTGTCAAATGACGCGATTTCGGCGCCCCGCTCCCTGCACGCCCACCTGCTGCAGAGAGTCTCCCGGACACCAACTTAAAAAAGTTGGTAAGTATGACATAAAGACCGCAGTAAAGATCCTCATTATCACACCAGCCTCTTTCCTACCAGTGAGTTCAGGATCAATATGCAGCTAGAGCATGGATGTGATTTTTTACAGGGAAGCCCAATAACAGTCTCATGGGCTACTCAGAGTATCAGAACCTAGATCATAGGAGTTTCAGACAGAAGCAGAAAGAGTATATCAGCTCAGTCAATAAAATGACTTTCCCTAAACATCTTCTAGGATAACTTATCACAGACACTGGTACAATACCATAGGAGGGCAGGAAATGTTTAAACATATATTGACATAATGTATTCAAAGCAATGACTTCCATAGATATATGACAAGTGTGAACTGTTTCAGATTAAAGCAATAATTCCTTTTCTAGGTTCACAAAAAGGGGGACATGAAATCTAGTTCACATAAAAAAGATACTGTTAGTCATAGCAATCATTCAAATCCTTGCAGTTCAGGAAATGAAAACAACCATTTCATTGCACTTGTTTTCCTAATTGTGCCCATTGTTTGGTGTGCATGTTTTCATCTCCAATAAGTCGAGACAGCCCAATGTGAATTAAATGAACAAAGGTTTTACAAGCAATTTCTATAGGTTTTGCAATGATTGACAGCTTTTAGACTGTGCACATTTATAATACTGTTATAAGTATTCTAGACCCTCAGTGGAATTTAGATTTAACAGAGCATATACAGTATTAGATTAGTATCTGAGGTTGTTCAAAAGAGCAAGCAGCAAGTGCAGGGCAAAAAAATGGAAGAGAAACTTCGGACTATGATATGGGAGAAAAAAAAGAGTTTGAAGGTCATTAGACAGAGACAGCTTCAATGGTGAAGGAAAATTGTTAATGTATTTGTGATTGGAATAGAACATGCCATCGGGGGTCAACAAACTAGTAAATATTGTATGGGAAGCAAGAGGTACAGGGCAAGGATCTATATTTGGACAGCTATGTCGGTTGAGTATGATTTGGTATTACTGTTGTCTGAACTTTCGACAGTGCAGAGCACAGATAAAAAGGATCAATTTAAAGTACTACCCATGGAGTTATACTGCAGAACAAGTGCAAGAGTGTTCAAGGTGGCTTTGACGTGACATAATGTGGAAGATTTCAGTATTCTGAGCCATTGTTAACCAATTTTTATTGCAAAAACTATAAGAAAGTAATAAAAAATTTACGTAACTGGTTGCCGTGCACCACAGTATTTTTCAGCAAACTTTTTATTTAGAATATATTGTACAATTTGATAAATCTCATAATAAATACATTTTACAATAACAAATTGGCATGAAAAGCAAACAATCCACAATCTTAAAGTTTGCTACAATAATGAATGAACATAAAAGAATAAACTAAAATATAAAATATAGACTAGATTGAGTACCCCTGTACTAAAATGAAAACAAATGTTATGCCTGCTGAGGAATATGTGAGTATCACGCGTAAGCAAAGTACAGGCTTAAGAAACGTGTTTAAGAGCATCCGTGGGACCCCAGTGTTTATCAAGTGGTTTTCAGGTTCCTGAGAATATAATCACGTTCAAGATTGCAGAGTTCAAGGGTTGGTTCAAGGTGAAGTTGTGAACTAAAGTCTTAAGCTCAAGTCTAAGATATACCCCTTCACTCTCACTTGATCAAGTAATGCAGAATGAACCCAACTGCTGTATAGGATCGAGTCTGGTCTGTGGTGCTTACTAATCAAGTTACACAAGGGAGTCTCCAAACACAGTTAGAGACCACTGATACTGTGGAAAACCAGGAAGCTTATAAATATCCAGTTGTAGTTCATTGCATATGGTGCTCCAAAGAGGAACTGCATTGTGAAAAGACAATATGTCAGAAAACTGCTACTGGGATTCACATAAGCTCCCCCTATTTATACTATAAAACTTCAAATGTAGCAAGTTTATAACGGTAATAAAAAAAAACTGAAAATTCATGTATTTATTTATGTAATCTTAAACCTAGCATGATTGTCTCAAGAGGTCAGTTACATGCATTAATACTTATGGTTTCTCTGTATGTCCAGCAAAACAACCAGTTTACGCTTTGTTTTTTTGTTTAGAATTTATATTTTCTCTTACTTTCTTCCGCTTATAAAAATTTATATGGATTTCCAGCCCTATTACCACCCTCCCAAGACCTGCCCTTCCCTTTCCCCCTTCTCTTCAAGTTGGAGTTGAACGGGCATAACCTCCTATTGCAGTATGTCTATGGGGGTTCTAATAGACATCTTACTTTTTCTGGATATGGGATTAAAAGTACTGGTAATGTTAACAGCCTGAATGGCTCATGTGTCCTCTTTCAAGAAAGTCACCTCGCTGCTTTTTACACGCCTCTTAAAAGGTAAACAATTCTCACAAACTTTTTTCTCACCAACTGATAGTAATGTAAAGGGGTGGAAATCTTAATTCATGATAAGATCGCATTCTCCCCACTATATACTATCTCAGACCCAGATTGCTTGGCGATGCTTATTTTGCCGAAAAACACAGGAGGGGGGATGGCAAACTTTGGTTTTATTAAGGCATGCATGGATGCTTGTCTGCTATTCACCCACAGGTAAGGCAGACTGCGCTACAGTCATGTTGTTGACATGAGGTGTTAACACCACCCTCCAAGCAAACAGGGGGTTACACATACAGTTTACAATTGGTCATTATTGCAGTTGACTATATTTGCATATATGCCTATTCTTTCATGCTATCAAAATTTTTTCCAGGTTACCCTGATGAACTATTAATCAAGAATTCCTTTTTTTTCATAGTTATTAATATCATTAATATTAAATTACTCATTGACAGCACTTACTGCATGGCCCGAAGAAATTTCTGGAACTTTAGTTTTAAGTGTCAAAAATGCAAAATTAAATATTGTATTAATTATATTACAAGAACCTGTTACAAATTATAATGCCAACTATCCACCTTCTCGCACAACTGATTCATTGGAGGAATTCATTTCCCAACGAAGTTCCACTTAGTGAACATACTCCGCAGTGGTGTAACATCACAGATTTTTTCCATTTTTCCAATATTTTTCCCATATAGGTAAAACAAATTAAAACTCTACCAACCTGCATTAAATGTGAGATAAATTATTTGCTCTATGGTTAATATATATCAGTGGCAACTATTGCAACATGTTTCTGCAGATAATATTTAAACATTAAATAACCCATAGGTAGTTAAGTTTCATGTTAATGATGTCAGCACTTATGATTCATTGCAAGCAAATTGGTTCCAAAAAAGAATTGTTAGCAGAAGTCACTACTGTTTTTTTTCTCTCCTAAATTATTTGTTAATTCACCCTGCATTGAAATTTGTATGGTTGAAAATTAGTAGACAAGATTTCCCTATTTGCTTGCCAACTTTTTTACCATATATTTTCCCTAAATAACTTTATCTCAATCATCAAATACCTTCAAAGTAAGTATGAGTCGTTGCAGAAATGAGAATCATTTTTTTTCTAAATGCAGTTAATTACCTTTCACTTGACACATATGTTACTGAAGATTATATAACTATAACTTTCAAGTCATTTCAAAATCTTTGTGATGCCAGAGTTGCCAGTTTAGCCATTTAAAAACCAGACATATATTTTGAATAAGCAAGATTAGTTGATGGATCACAATTTAGGCAGCACTGTGGCTTAGCGGTTAGCAATTCTGCCTCACAGCACTGGGGTCATGAGTTTTATTCCTGACTCTAATGTTATCTGTGTAGAGTTTTGCATATTTCTCCCTGTGTTTGTGTGGTTTTCCTCTTGGTGCTCTGGTTTCCTCCCACACTCCAAAAACATAGTAATAGGTTAATGGGCTTCTATCAAATTGACCTTAGTCTGTGTGTGTGTGTGTTAGGGAATTTAAAGTGTAAGCTCCAGTGAGGCAGGGACTGATGTGAGTGAGTTCTCTGCACAGCGCTGCGGAATTAGGGATGATTAAGTCAACACATTGAATATTTTTTATATAATATATATTGCCACCTTATATATTTTCATATGGCATGCATTTAAACCAAACGTGGCAGAAAAATAATAAATTATTCAATCTATGTGAATATAAATGATCCATTTAAAAAGGTATATATATATATATATATATATATATATATATATATATATATATATATATATATATATAATTATAATATAAAAGCCTAGTGGCGTGTGTCTGTGTGTGAAAAAAAAAACCAAGCTGCAGCGCCACCTGCTGGGCGGAGTTATACACTGACCTACTAAATTCTTAGTGTGTGCGGCAAAAAAAACTCAGAAAGGGCTGAAATTTGGTATACTAAAATGCTTTTCATTTGTTAATTTAATTTGTTAATTGTTAAAAGGGTTTATAAAGATTTTAAAAAAATATATATATATTTCTTGAAGGAAAAGTGACAGTTGGGAGTGGTTGGTGGTTGCCGGGGGTGACAGTGGGGAGTGGTTGGTGGTTGCCAGGGGTGACAGAGCGAGAGGAGTGTGATACTCAGGACCGCTGAGAGAGATCCCTGTGTCTGGATAGACATCTGGATAGATGTGGCGTTACAGATGAAGGATGAGGTGATGGAAAAAAATGATGAGGTGGTGACATGTGGACAAAACCACGTTAAAAAAGGGCGCTTGCATCGGGAAGTAACGCTCTTCCCCTGAGGAGGCCTGGGCTATGGCCCACATGCATGACAAGAACCTTTTTAACACCTTAAGTAGCTTGATTTGACTAGAATGCATGAGTATCATGCACGGGTTAACTTGTATATATATATATATATATATCTTAAAAAACTAGCTCAACTTGTAAGGCTAGTTTTATACCTTTATTGCTCATTTTGTTATAAAAAAATATTTATTTTTAATTTTTACATTTACAAAGAAATAAGAAACAATAAGAAAACAGTTGTCATATGAGTACCACAAAATATATAGACAACAGGAAAATCAAGACAGTGTTGCTAGAGTAGCAGTGGCCAACATGCGGCTCTTTGAGCTTTAAAATGTGTCTCCTGGCTGGGAGCATAAATGTAGTATAATGTTCTAGGTGCCGGCAGGGGTAGATTGAAAAACATTCAGCTGCTAGGCTAACCGAGAGCAGCCACGTCTAGTGACCTCTTCTGCACAATGCAGAGAGGTCACAGTGTCACAGACAATCCAATCAGGGAAGGAGGAGGAAAAAGTGCAGTGTGTTCTTCCTCCTTCCCCGCTGCGAACAAGTAAGGGGAATGTGAGATCTAATGGCATGTGAAGAGGAGATGGTCATGTAAAGAGTTGTGATGGCATTTGGGGAGAAATGATGGAATTTATGGAGGTTTATTAGCATGTATGGAATATGTGGGTAGGACTGATGGCATTTTAAGGAACATGTGGTCAGATCTGGTGGTATGTGGGGAGGCTGATGGGCATGTAAGGGGCATGTGTGGAGGTCTGATAGAATGTAACGGGCATGTGTGGAGGTCTAATGGAATGTGGGTAGATCTGATGGCACGCGGGCAGGCTGATGGGCACGTAAGGGGCGTGTGGTGAGAGTTGGTGGCATGTTCAGAGGCTGATGGACATGTAAGGGGCATGTAGGGGGGTCTGATGGCATTTAAAGGGACTGTGGGGAGGTCTTATGGGTACGTAAGGGACATGTATGGAGGTCTTATGGGCATGTAAGGAAGACATGGGGAGGTCTGATGGCAGGTGGAGAGGTCAGATAGGCATGGGGGAATATCTGACGGGCATTTCTGGAGCATTTGCAGAGATCTGATGTGCATGTAAGTAGCATGTGGGGAGATCTGATAACATGTGGGGAGATCTGATAACATACCGGGAGATCTGATGGGCACGTAAACAAGCCTGAGTGATTGTAAATGCAGTTGCAGTGTGAGCTACTATGAAGAGAGTAGCCCTATGAACCCTCCTCCGCAAGGACACAGCAGCGAGGTAAGACCTGTGCAGTGCAGAGCTGTGCTGATTTTATGATTATTCTGAACATGTTAGCAATGTGTTAGGAACCCCTCCAGTCGGTACAACACAACCCGGAATCTACTCTGCCAGTCAGGTGTTCACTGGAGCCCCTAGTGGTGGGGACAGACTGGGCTGCAGACTGACAGAGGGTCGTGAAGTGTGTACCGGCTGGGGAGAACCCAGGTAAACGAAGTGAAGTCCAAGCAAAGGTCAAGGGCCGGCAGCAGATAGCAATTCCAATAAGCAGGCCGAGGTCAAGGGTCACGAGCAGACAGGAAGGTCGGTAAACACGCCAGAGGTCAGGGTCACGAGATACACAGGCAAGGTCCAAATCCAGGCAAAGGGTTATACACGGGTAATCAGCAGAATATTCAACGGGTAGGAACAAGGCACAGAGCAGGTCAGCAGACTGGCAACAGAATCTATAATCGGCAGTGAGGCTGCAGACCTCAGTGCCTTAAATACATGGTTAGACCAATCAGAGCCTAGCTCTGTAATTACCCACAGGGCCCTGTTAATTAATTTAATAAAAGCCAAATAGCCTCCAGGCGCTACACTGTGAGGTGTCCGGCCGTTGCCTTGGCTGGGCGGAAGTGACGTCCCGGTCGTCAAGGTGACGGCCAGGACGCCGGGGAACACAGTAAGCGAGCCAATGTTGGATATTTTCTTTTTTGATTAGCAAGATATTGTAAATTATGCCACATGAGAACATAATTTTGATTCCTTTATATTCTTCTCCCAACTGCAAAGATTAAAATTCATATTGAATATAATATAGCAATTGTCACTCAGCTAAAGTTTCATATCTTGAGGTACAGAGATACAGGGATACAGGGGTGGAGAGAGATTATAGATAGATCGGAGGGTCAAGTAAGAAAACTTGAGTTCTATAACAAAAGTAATTAAAAACATAGTTAAGGTTCTGCATGAAACAAAAAAAAACGCAGGAAATTAGGTTATTAACCTTAACTGTCTCCAATCCCAAGATAATATCACATGACAAATTACATAATTATTTATGTCACTGATGACATTACATAGAGCATTTCAACTATCATTATGTTAAAGTCAATAACATCATATAGCATTACTTATTCCTTCAAAGATCAGATCAGCAATCACAGATTATGAAACGAACGTAATGTCATCAATTAGTACAAAATCCTAAAAATATCATTTGCAGTGATGTATTGCAGAATATATTTTTCCTGTTAATTGAAACGAAATGGGTCAACGTATCACCAGAGAGACGGTTGCTAGTTTCTCTACCATAAAATATGTACTATAGGGACACTGTGCCTCTGTGATTATGTGCAAAAAAGTAGCTTTAATAAATAGTAATATAGCCGTTTTATAAATAACAGTCAGTGGCGCACGCAGGGGGAGTTTCTGAGTCTCTAGAAACCCCCCCCCTGCGCTAACTAAGTGGCCACTGTCCTATACAGCAGCACCGCCGCAGACGCTTCTTAGACAGCGCTGCGGCTGCTGTATAGGACAGCAATGGCAAAACGGAGCTGCTGCGCATGCTCTCTCGGGTTTTTTTTTTTTTTGGGTCGGCGGGGGGAAACCCCCCCCCCCGACAATCCTCCGTGCGCCGCTGACAGTGTCAAGAGACTGGCATGTTTAAAGTGTACCTACCAAATATTTAAGTATCAAAGTAATCCTTTTACTTGCTTATAGGAGTGAAATTTTTGTGAATAAACTTATTTGTGGGCAGCACGGTGGCTACGTGGTTAGCACTTATGCCTCACAGCACTGGGGTCATGCCTTATCTGTGTGGAGTTTGTATGTTCTCCCCGTGTTTGTGTGGTTTCCTCCGGGTGCTATCAAATTGACCTTAGTCTCTCTCGCTGCCTGTGTGTGTATGTTACGGAATTTAGACTGTAAGCTCCAATCGGGCAGGGACTGATGTGAGTGAGTTCTCTGTACAGCGCTGCAGTATTAGTGGTGCTATATAAATAACTGCTGATGATGATGATTTTAGGACCATCGATCAACTTCTGGTAGCACAACTGTTTTACATCACCATGGCGATGAATAAATATGCAGGTTTAGAAAATGCGAGTTATTTCCTCAATGTCTGTACTAAACTATACAATCAATCAAACATTTACTTTCATTTTTTAAATACCTCTCATCATTCCAAGTACACAGTAGTGTAGCAGTTGTACAATATAATAAACATTTTATTAAGATAACCTGTTTGATTAAAGTGATCAGTGATATCATAGGGAATAACATTGAAATGCTCTATGTGATGTCATCATTAATAATATCATTTGTAATGCTATTTTATGAATGATGTAATCAGAAAAACCTGTATCCTGTATTTTTTAGCTTTATACAGATTGTTAACTGTGTTTTCAAAATATTTCTCAATTAGTTCTCTCTTTTTTTTTAAAAAAAAAAAATTAATTAAAAAGGTCTAGGAAAAATACAGCAGGGTTATGTAAATTCCAACTTTTTAACATTTAAACCGGGATGTAGTCATTCTGGAGACGGTGAATCTGTGGACAGACTGTCGACACCAAAAGGGTGGCAATCTGCTTGTCGATAGGTTCATTGTGTCGATGTGGTTAAATGTGGACATTGGCACTGTCGACAGGTAGTGAAGTGTGCCGCTGTGTGCTATTACTGTGCCGGTCAGACACAGTAAAAGCACACAGATGTATTGGGGGGCGGAGGGGTATCTTATTATGTGTCTATGAGTACTACAATCTCATAGGCAAGCTTACCAAATTTGAACTGGAATCTACAATACACATACACATGGTAAAAAGCTACAACTGTTTATTATAGCAATTCTTGCTACTAGTACTAGTGCTGGAATCAGGCAACAGTTTAAATATATATCTATACTAGTGATTGAAGAAGATGTTCACATCATAAAGTGTTCAATTACTACAGATAAGCTTCTATTTATTATAATTTTGGTATGCAGCCATTCACATGCACTATATATGGATTTTTTTGTTTTGGGGGGTAGCTTATTCTATTGTTTATTCATTCAGGTAATGATAATGTATCATAACAAAAAGACAGTTGTTGTCACAACTTATGCTTAACACTGCATATCTGTGTGTATCTAGTAAAATGAAAACACAAGGTAGTGGTTCATATTTTGCTCAAAACTTTTAAGCCTGCATCCCAGTGTCAAGGGGACCTCATTATATGCAGGTCCTACACAGACCCATATGCTTCAAAAACCATTAAAGTGCATTTAAAATCTGATGCACTCAGGTATAGGGGCTTACATCTAGCAAGGGCTAGCTTGGAATTCCACACCCAATAAGGCCTTAAATAGGCCTGATAGACAGCTGCCAAGACATCACAAGGCAATATTTTGAAACAAAACCAGAGAAGAAATAAGTCTGGGGTTGCTTAATCCTATAATATACATGGTATAAGCTGCGTGGCAATATAAATGCCCTAAAACCATACAAAACAAAAAGACCAGAACTAGGCTGAATTCCCTGGGGAATTGGCCCTACAAAAATATGTGGACCTCTTCACATAGAAAAAACAGCCCTGTACTTAAAGCACTAGGCTCCTCCCAAAACCATGCTGGTTGGTGTTGGGCTAATAAATAATTGAAAGGTAGAAAATGCATTTTTCCAATGACACTACTGGTCCCAGGAAGCCCTGGCAGCTATAAACTGCTTGGGCATGCTACTACTTGTAGAACTACAAGTGTCAGCATACCCATGGCTGCCAGAGTATGCTTTGTGAAAATGTACTAAATTATGGTTTAGTGAAAGCATCTGTCATTTTGCGAATTTTTGGCGCTCTTAAACCTCCAGATTTACTAAAGGCTAAACCTCTCAAACAAATCTGTCCCTATTTTTTTTTTACATGGTAAGTTAGCAAACCATGAAATTTATCAAGCTGTAATTTCACAAACCGCTGGAAAACCTGCCATAAAAAATGCCAAAAAAAATAAAGGTGGTTGTGAGAGGCAAGATAGCTCAAACCGCATGTTGTTTGAGATATCTGGCCATTTTAAAGGCACACTTACACTTATTAATTATAAGAGCAATCATTATTTATTGATTAGGCGGGCAAACGTAATATATGATGATCTTATGTGAGCAAAATTAATGTATGAAAATCCATATGGGAAAAAACACTTGCGTTCACAAGGAGTACCCAATGAGTAAGGAGATAATCTCTGGTGAGCCCGTCTACCTAACAGCTAGGCAACCAATCAGGAGCTGCCCCTTACACTGTTAAGCCAATCACAGATAAAAGACATGATCATCAGCATGTATTTACACCTGGCCTAATGCAAAAGGTACAGCTCTTTAAAGTGGTATATGCGGATCCGTGCTGGTCTACATCAACCACATTTTTGCGAACACGCCCTTACTGTACTTGGCCTACGTTAGACTACCTCTTCCCTCCCCAGTCCCACCTCACCAGGCACAACAAGGCCAGATACACTCATGTTTGCATGCGCACATATGTGTGTGCTCTCTTTGTGAGCATGTGCTGTGCAACTTAGCATAACTGATGCTATGCAAAGTGGCGTAAGACCAACTCAGAGCCTGCCTTCATGTGTATGGGTACTTGTAGCACCATCAGTTATCTAGTAGAATGTATAAGTGTGGAAAATGTGACCTTCAGAGATAGACAAAAATATTCCCAAATTGTGGGGCTTCTTTGTCCATAAATGTATCATGTTTTTAAAAAAAATAAAAAATAAGTCTGTATACTATAATTTATTTCCATCATTATTGTCTGAGGAATCAGTTTTTGTAAGTAGGTAAAAGGGCGCTCACAATCTTTGAAGTATAGTAATCAGTGTGTATAAAAGTATTTGGGTTATTGAGCAACCTCTTATACTGTGAATATTTGTGAATATTTTTCTTTTCGTTTTTAATTTACAAATATCTGTACATTAACATGTAACTTAAAAATATTTCTGTATATAATAATTATCTGAAGCTTAAGTACATGAATCTGTATATTACACAGTTACATGTATTTTTAATAAAACTTATAATACATTAACTAATGTAATATTTACAACCGTCTCATATTACAATGATAATCATTGTGTCATGTAAAGTAATTAATGCATTTCTTTTCGAATACCATTACTCACTAATAAATCACATGTGTTTCCTGACATCATTTTTATATATAGCTGGAGATCACCAAACAGCACAGTTAATATTGAAATATGTCTTGTATATCTCTTGCTAATTTATACATTTTTTTCTAATGGCGCTTGGTTGCCGCCTATTGATGTTGCTCCATCGCCACTACAGTTGGTGAATGGAGAGGTCAATCTGAAGATATTTTAGGATCTTCCTCCTAAAAAGTCCAGTAACTTATTTTTACATTTATTGATTTATTGCCTGTAAACACATTCCCAGGCTCGTTATATTTGTCTATGCATTTCACAGATCCCTTTTTAAGATGTATCGGTCTCTCATTTTTTAACTAGATTTCTTGTCTGATTTAAAACAATAAAGTGACTGGCTGACGTATCTCAAGGGCATCCATTAATACGACAGTGCATAAAAATTTGCTTTGGAGTGCCTACACAAGAAATCATCAATACGCATCATCAATCAATAGCAGAGGCAGACAATTCATTGTGGCTTATCAGCCAGGCACCATCTTGTCTCAGCCAGGCACCAACTCCTCTTAGTCAAGCACCAACTCCTCTTAGTCAAGCACCAACTCCTCTTAGTCAAGCACCAACTCCTCTTAGCCATCATCATCATCATCTATTTATATAGCGCCACTAATTCCGCAGCGCTGTACAGAGAACTCATTCACATCAGTCTCTGCAACATTGGAGTTTACAATCTAAATCCCCTAACATACACACACACATCGAGAGAGACTAAGGGCAATTTAATAGCAGCCAATTAACCTACCAGCCAAGCAGCAGTAGCAAACAAGTTACAGCTAAAGGAAGCCTAATTTTGCCTCCTCGCCCTTAACATCACCCCCCCCCTCCATTCATTGATGATGATTACAAATACATCACTAATTCTAAATGAGGCACCAAATGTGTATATTAAATTCTAATCTAGCAACCAATTTCTTGTAAACAAGGCAGATGATTACGTTACTTTACAGCCAGCAAACATTATTTTGGAAAAACAATAGCAAAATACAAGTAAAATTAGTAGAACTCACAATTTGTATGTTTACCGAAAATAAAGAAAATCAAGGGCTAGTTAGAAGGTGTCGCGACCTGATAAATCTGTAAATTTAACAGCAATTAGATCAATTATTGTTTATTAATTAAAACTTCATATTGAGATTAACATGGAATTGTTGGAAAATGTGAGAATTCTGTGACTGATTTGTATGCACCAGCTAGTTAAAATTCAAGCATTGAGAGCATTTTTTGAATGACAACCAGATCCAGATATTTGTTATAAGAATGATTTATAATGTTATAAGAATTATTTCTTATAATTTGTTATAAGAATGATGATGGATGACACAAAACACCTCAGGTTTCTGATCCTGGTATAATAATGGAGGATCTGTCATGTTTAAGACATTCAACAGCAATCAGTCATACATCCATATAAATCTAACTCAAAATATGATTTAATGTTCCATAAATTAAAGGGTCAGGTGGTTGGAAATATCACAAAAATAACAGAAAAATCATGAGCAATGCAATCAGATAATCCTATTGTAAGCAGCAATACATTTACTACTATTAGGGATTCAACAATATTTTTGTGAATATATGTGAGCTCCATAGATGCTGATCCACAGATGTGATATATGTGCATCACCCAATTGAAAAGTACGTACAACAATTTTTATTTGATAACCAGAGTCATAGCTTCACAACAAAAGCTAAAATACCAGCAAGATATGCATGCGCCTACGTTAGGAAGATATTGGAGCTCTCCAATATCTTTCTAACTTAGGCATATGTAGTAAATACTGACTGTTTTTTCATGTAGCCCACAAATATCAACTTTAAATTTCAGTGTACAAGTAAGCTATCAAGTATTTGTGTGCTACATGAAAAAACAGTCAGTATTTAACTTATGTGCAAAACAGAATACTAATTTGCACACCTTGCATTGTAACATGGTTTTGTCCAGGAGACTTAAATAAGAAGTTTCTTAAGTTAAGGTCCCTAATGAATCAGGCTCAAGAACAATAACTAGATGCTTCATAGCAGGTAATCAGATGAATGGCTAAACAATACTCTTGCCTCTGGACTTCTTCTTGACAGTTACTTAAATAACCACAACCATATCCAGGCATTTTTTTTATTTGGAGTGGTCAAAGAGTTGTAGATAACAAAGCAATGAAACAATGACACAAAAACCTACAAAAGACATAAACATAAGATCACACTGAGGCAAAACTAGGACCCATGAAATGAAAATGTATGACTAGCTTGCATGGACTACAGATAATAATAGCAAGAGTAAAACAAACCAAAATTAGATTAGGAGAGGTGAGGGAGTATAGGGTCAGAGGTGTGTGGGGGGGGGGAGGGGCAACCACGAAACACCACAGTATAGGATAACTCAAGGTGGAGCAGCTTGAGTATAATTGGATGAAATCAGGGAAGAGTATTTGAGGATAGGAAACCATTCACCACAAATGGGTCGTCGGAGGGGGGGGTCAAATCTGGAGAGAGACAAGAAGTACGTTCAGCAAATACCCATGGGCCCAAACTTGAGTAAAAACATGGCCTTTATCATAAAGGCAGTAGGTTATCTACTTCATGGCTGCAATATGCCAAATTTGCTTTTTAAGTGCAGATAGAGATAGACGTGGGGTGTTCTTCTAGTACAAAGTTAAAAAGAGTTTTGGCTGCTGTTAAGATGTGTGCAGCATGCTTCCTAAAGTATTTATCTAGTGATAACACAGCAAAAATACCCAGGGGATCCTTGCCACCTGGGCCTCAAAGAGGTTGTTCAAAAGTCTGTGAACTTTGTCCCAAAAGGAAGCAATTACAGGACAAGTCCACCAAATATTTATTATGGTCTCCCTATGACCATAGTCGCGCCAACAGCCAGGTGAGGAGGTGGGAAACATTTTGTAGAGTCTCGATGGTGTATAATACCAGCGATAATAAATTTTGCATGAGGTTTCCTTTACTTTGGTTGAGATAGAACTTTTGGCAATCCCCATTATCATGTCCTCACATGCTTCCTCTTTCGGGGGGCGGGGGGGGGGTCTTAGGTTCCCCCTTTCCTATTAAGCTTCATAATATTTTGGAGAGGGTAGGGTTTTTTCGAGGAAAATACTATAAATTTGGGAAATCATGCCCTTGGCTAAAGGGTGATATCTACAAATATTTTCAAATGGGGTGAGATCTCAAAGCAGAAGAATTCAAAAGGATTGAATATCTGGCAGGGAAACTTCTGTTGGAGCTCCACCAAGGGTAGCCATTGACCCTGTCTGAAAAAATCAGCAAGGACTTTGAAGTCAGCCTGGATCCAACTACGGAACTTTACAGTATATGATTCATGGAGAAACATGGGGTTGTGCCACATGGGAGTCAAAAGGAAGATTGGGGAGGTGATTTTCAGTTTTAAGAAGTACAGGTCTGAGAGCTATGTGGCATATTTGACAGTAGGGAGCAATTTGGTGGTGAGAGGTCGCATTTCAGTAGGGAAGTCCCACAAGGAGGTCAGGTTGCACAAGTCGAGAGACCAATTCGATAACACGCCAGGAAGCAGAACCGGAGGGAACATAAGGGCAACAATCTGAGAGAAATGTGACACAAGCTAGTAGATTTTAATGTCAGGGAGACCACTGCCACCGCCAGGAATCGATTTCTTCAGAATGTTGGCCAAGGTCCTTGGGGATCTATTATTCCCTATAAAGCGAGTGACGGCTTTTTGGTTGTTATTGAGGAGGGAGCAGGGAACCGTTACTGGTAGAGTTTGAAAGAGGTAAAGCCATTTGGGGAGGATATTCATTTTAACTGCTATCATCCTGCCCAGACAGGAGATGATAATTCTGCTTCAGGAGGTCAAATCAGCCAGCATTTTGGAGAAGAATTTGTGGGAAGTTTTCTTGGAAGAGGAGATCATAGCTGGATGTGAGAAAAACCTCCAGATACTTGAGCTTCTTAGTCTGCCACTCCAGGCATTTTTTTTAAAGAAAACACATATGATAGTGGTGCATTACAAAATCATTGTATCTCGAATCCATTTTTTTCGTGTTGGTGGTTTGATGGATGGATGACAACTATATGAAACAAATCATAGTCTTCACAATATGTTGTGCTGCTCAATAAATGTTTCTTATTAATTGAAATAAAGAAAAATATAAATCATCAGCTAGCCTGCAATGCTGCAAATGATTAGAAATAAATATTTATTTATTTCTAATAAATAATTATTGATAAGATAATGATAAGATAATGATAACATGATAATGATAATGTGAGTGCTGTGTTATTTTTAAAAACTTGTGAGCCTGCGGAAAATTATTTAAGTGCATCCATGCAATTAAACAACTAAAGCTGGAACTGTTTTATTTGTTAATCAAATCCAAAAGCTTGGTCATAGAAAATGTGAACTGATGGAAGGCTTTATTTTCAGCACATCCTTTTACTGATGATGTCATGGACAGATGCTAAGGATACCGGTTAAATTTGTATCACATGATGGTAGATGTGTAAAAAGCTTTTCATCCCAGGTCCTGGGCTTGTTCATAATGATCACATCACAAAAAAAAAACAAAGATCAAAATGCTTTTGTCACGGGCACTAGGAGTCTTTACCCAGGGATCACCAGGTGATAGGCTTACCAGAGCAGTATAGGTGGTAATATGGTACTCTGGTAGCAGGGTGATCACGGAACAGGAAATAGCAGATGATGAGATGCTCAGGAAAGTCTATGACTAGCAGCACTGGCAATATGGAGGTAGTAATACACGAGGAACTGTATGGACAAAGGACACGTGAAGGTAGACAGTGGTCTGCGGTAGCAAGTTGTACCACTGCTATAGTGAGGAGGAATGTCCAACAGAAACGAGGAGGTGATGAGAGTCAGCGGTCTGCGGATAGCAAGTTGTACCGCTGTCTGAGTGAAGGAATGGAATCCAAGTGGAGGTATCCGGGGAGTCAGTGGTCTGCGTTAGCAAGTTGTACCACTGCTATGTGAGAGGATACTGGAACAGGTGAAACTGGAAACAGGGGTCAGTGGTCTGCCACTAGCAAGTTGTACCACTGAATATATATGTGAGGAGGTGCACGGGGAGAGACTGCAACACAAGATATACACGGGCACCTTGACTTTGATCCACAGTAATATGCAAAATATAAATGTATATATGACTGAACAACACTGTCAATATAGAAAGTCTCTTGAAGTAATCCAGCACGAGATAACACAGTCAATGATGGCAATAGACTCAGCGGATAGCAAACTCCAGAGGAGAACCAACACAGTCCAGCAAGGTATGCAATACACAGCACAGTCAATGAGAAGTATGCATACCGTGGTTCAGGAGAAGGCAGTCAGACAGGAGTGCAGAGATACCTGAACGGCAGGAGGCCGGCAGGATGCAAAGTCCCTGGATGGGTGAAGCGGTGGTCTAGTAGGTGCAGCGCACAGGTAGGTAGACCAGCAGGGAACACAGGAAAGCGTGGAGAGCGGATCAGCAGTAGATGGATGAGTAGCGCTGAGAAGTAGCAGCAGCGGGTCTCTGCGGGAACACGGAGGTAGCCAATAGCAACCAGCAGGTGCAGTAACGATGGGACACGGGAGAGCAGAGTTGAACTGGAACTGTTGATCACGGAGAGTAGCGGGTAGCAATAGTGGCAGCAGACTCAAGGAAACACGGGAGAGTTGACAAGGACTGAAGACTGAAGCGCACAGGGGCAGCGGATAGGAATCAGCCAAACAGTCACAATTAAACACAGACGGGTTGCAGGTTGAAGACTGTAGTGCACGGAGGCAGCGGATAGGAATCAGCTAGCAGTCACGATGATGAAACACAGACGAGTTGCAGGTTGAAGACTGTAGTGCACAGAGGCAGCGGATAGGAATCAGCTAGCAGTCACGATGATGAAACACAGACGAGTTGCAGGTTGAAGACTGTAGTGCACGGAGGCAGCGGATAGGAATCAGCTAGCAGTCACAATCATGAACAGGTGAGTGGATGTGAATGAAAGACTGTAGTGCACGGAGGCAGCGGATAGGCATCAGCTAACAGTCCCAATAATACATGGTAGAGTTGAAGTGGTTAGAAGACTGTAGTGCACGGAGGCAGCGGATAGGAATCAGCTCACAGTCACGATGATACACAGAAGGGTAGCTGTGGTATGGGAACCACAGTAGTAGAAGTGGTTTGGAAACCACAGAGGTAGAAGTGGTTTGGAAACCACAGGAATCAGCTGGGCTGAATAAACGAGGAAACACAGGAACACCTTCAGAGACTCATGGGGAATGAGACTCCAAGATCAGGCAACGTGGTGTTGACCACAGGTGCTTAATATAGGGAGGTTGCCTGATTTGCCAATTAAGTTAAAGGAACATACACTGAAGGTTTAGAAAGGGCTGCGCATGCGCAGTCCCTCAGGATGGAGGACGACCACGGTTCCTAAATGTCCGGGAAGAAGCACTCACAGTCCGGTGAGTGACAGTACCCCCCCTTTTAAAGGTGGGCACAGAACGCCTGGAACCGGGCTTGTCCGGATTTTTGGAATAAAACTTCTTCAGAAGGGCAGGAGCATTAAGATCTTCAGCTTTGATCCATGAACGCTCTTCAGGACCAAAGCCCTTCCAATGAACGAGGAAACGGAGGACTCCTCGCGAAATTTTTGCATCCAATACCTCAGTAATCTCGAAATCCTCCTCCTGATGAACTTGAACTGGCTGCGGTGCTGAGGGAGGAGCCGAGAAACGGTTGATGATGAGAGGTTTGAGCAAGGACACATGGAAGGCATTGGAAATCCGAAGATTCTTAGGAAGAAGAAGTTTAACACATACTGGATTAATAAATTGAATGATCCTATATGGACCAATAAAACGAGGGGCGAATTTCATAGATGGAACCTTCAAACGAATATTTTTGGTAGATAACCAGACACGATCTCCAATTCTTAGTGGTGGAATAGCCCGCCTCTTCTTATCTGCGAAAGACTTATATTTGTTAGATGTCTTCTTTAAACAGGTTTTGACCTGAGACCAGATATTTTTGAAGGTCTGACAAGCAGTCTCCACAGCAGGAACTTGGGTGGGCGGGAGGGCCGGAAATTCCGGAAAAGACGGATGGTGACCGTAGACCACAAAGAATGGAGTTTTGGATGATGACTCATGGTACATGTTGTTATGGGCGAATTCAGCCCAAGGGAGCAATTCTACCCAGTTGTCTTGGTTGGCTGAAGAGAACATCCTAATAAAAGTCTCAAGATCTTGATTGACTCGTTCCGTTTGTCCGTTAGATTGCGGATGGTAAGAAGATGAGAGTGCTAATCGTATGCCCAAGGTTTTACAAAGGGCCCGCCAGAATCTGGAAACGAATTGTACTCCTCTATCAGACACAATCTCAGACGGACATCCATGGATGCGAAAGATTTCTTTAATGAAATGTTCAGCCAGAGTAGACGAGGAAGGTAAACCGGACAGAGGGACGAAATGGGCCATCTTCGAAAATCTGTCTACCACTACCCAAATAGTATTGTGATTCTTACTTGGTGGCAAATCAGTAACGAAATCCATACTAATATGGGTCCAAGGCTTGGACGGAATGGGTAGTGGTCGCAGCAACCCTGCTGGAGTTCTGCGGGAGGATTTGAACTGAGAACATAAATCACAGGAAGCAATAAACTCTTTGACGTCTCTCCTCATAGAAGGCCACCAGTAACTTCGAGAGAGAATCTCAAAGGTCTTGTGTTCACCGGCGTGTCCAGAAAAACGAGAGGCATGGAACCACGAAAGGATTTTCCTCCTCAGAGTAGGAGGCACGAGGGTCTTCCCAAATGGTAGCATTTTGGTGGATGAAGCAGCCAGAGAAATACATTTGGGGTCTAGAATAGCATGGTTGGGAACCTCTTCTACATCAGAGGACGTCACAAAAGCTTGAGATAGAGCGTCAGCTTTCTTGTTCTTAGCGGCTGGTTTGAAGGTTATAATTAATTCAAAACGGGAAAAGAAAAGAGACCATCATGCTTGACGAGGGTTCAAGCATTGGGCAGATTGCAAATATGACAAGTTCTTATGATCCGTGAAGATCGTCACCGGATGGCGAGCTCCTTCCAACAAGTATCTCCATTCCTCTAATGCAGCTTTGATGGCCAGCAACTCCTTGTCCCCGATAGTATAATTTTTCTCTGCGGGCAGAAGACCCCGAGAGTAGAAGGCACAAGGATGTAATTTTTGTTGCTCCGAGCGTTGGGAGAGAATGGCTCCTAAGCCCACATTAGAGGCATCTACTTCTAGGAAGAAGGGGAGTGTCACATCAGGCTGTCGAAGAATGGGAGCAGACGAGAAGGACTCTTTGAGAATTTGAAAGGCTTGGAGAGCCTCAGATGACCATTGCTTAGTATTAGCCCCTTTCCGAGTTAGGGCCACAATAGGAGATGCAATGGATGAAAAGTCTTGAATGAAGCGTCTATAGTAATTGGCAAAACCTAAAAAACGCTGGATGGCACGAAGAGTAGTTGGCTGAGGCCAATGTAGTACAGCATTTACTTTGTCTGGATCCATCTTCAGGCCAACTCCGGAAACTATATACCCCAAGAATGGAATCTGGGGTAACTCGAATGAACATTTTTCCAATTTACAGAATAATGAATTTTTCCGTAGTCTGGAGAGGACCTCTGCCACATGTTGGTGATGAGAAGGCAGGTCCTGTGAGAAGATCAATATGTCGTCCAGGTAGACAACGACACATACATATAATAAGTCCCGAAAGATCTCATTGATGAAACCCTGGAAAACAGCGGGGGCATTACACAGCCCGAAGGGCATTACTAAATATTCGTAATGCCCATCCCTGGTGTTGAACGCGGTCTTCCATTCGTCACCGGAACGGATTCTAATTAAATTGTAGGCACCACGAAGATCCAACTTAGTAAATATCCGAGCTCCCTTGATGCGATCAAATAGCTCAGTGATCAGCGGAATGGGATACCGATTCTTGATAGTAATGGCGTTGAGTCCACGAAAATCTATACAGGGGCGTAATGATCCATCCTTCTTTTTGACGAAGAAGAACCCAGCTCCAGCGGGAGAGGTGGAAGGTCGAATGAACCCACGCTGGAGATTCTCCTGTATGTACTCAGATGTGGCTTGAGTTTCAGGTAACGAGAGAGGATAGACCCGACCCCTGGGAGGAGTCTTGCCAGGTAGAAGGTCGATCGGACAATCCCAAGAACGATGAGGAGGAAGACGTTCAGACCGAGCTTTATCAAACACATCGGCAAATGAAGCATACTGAGGAGGGAGTCCCGGGGAGGAAGATGAGATGGAAGATTGCTGTACTTTAGGAATAACTTGAGAAAGACAACGATGGTGACATTCAGACCCCCAAGACGTAACTTGAGGGGTGCGCCAGTCAATCTGGGGAGAGTGACACTGAAGCCATGGAAGGCCTAAGACAATCGGACTTGTCGTAACTGGAAGAATTAAAAACGAAATTTCTTCATGGTGTAGTACACCAATCTGAAGGGTTACTGGAGACGTACTCTGGGTGATGAGACCATTGATGAGACGTGATCCATCTATAGCCGTCACAGTAATGGGTGTTTTTAAAGTGATCACTGGTAGGGACCATTGATTCACTAGTGATTTAGAAATGAAATTTCCTGCTGCTCCGGAATCAATCAATGTCTGTGACTCAAAGGATTTGGTAGCAAAGGAAATCGTAACATCAAAAGCGCAGACTTTAGATTTCATAGACAATGGAGAGGACTCCAGGGACCCTAACTTCACCTCTCCAGAACTAGTTAGGGCCTGGCATTTCCCGATCTCTTAGGGCAAGAGCTGAGCATATGCGTGGAATCAGCACAATAGATACAGAGTCTATTCTTTACTCTTCGTTTCCTCTCCTCTGAAGATAATTTGGAACGTCCTATCTCCATGGGAATCACAGAGGATGGAGCTGGACGAAATTGAGGGTTTGAACGAAAAGGTGCTTTGACAGCCATTGTTTTCTCAGACTCTCTTTCACGAAATCTCATATCTACACGATGGCAAAGAGAGATCAAATCTTCTAGTGACGAAGGAAGCTCTTGGGTAGTCAGTGCATCTTTAATTTTATCGGAGAGCCCCTGCCAGAAGGCGGCAACTAATGCTTCAGTGTTCCACTGAAGTTCAGAGGCTAAGATCCTAAATTGAATGACATACTGTCCTACTGTATGGGAGCCTTGTCGCAAACGAAGAATGCTGGAAGCAGCGGAGGTCACACGACCTGGTTCATCGAACACACTTCGGAACGTGGAAATGAATTTGGCACTATCTTGTAGAATTGGATCGTTTCTCTCCCACAGAGGGGAGGCCCAAGCCAGGGCTTGTCCAGAAAACAATGAGATAAGATAGGCCACTCTGGAACGATGGGTAGAAAAATTTTGAGGTTGGAGTTCAAAATGGACTGAACATTGGTTAAGGAAACCTCTACAAGTTTTGGGGTCCCCGTCATATTTTGACGGAGTAGGCAGGTGAAGCGTAGGAGCTGTAGACACCTGGGATGGCACTGGGGAAACGGAGGAAAGCACAGGAGCTTCAATATTAGCTGTAACAGTCTGTCCAGATGTTCCTTGGGAGGTTAACGATTGGTAACATTGAAGTAACAGCTGTTGGCGAGCATCCTGTTGCTCCACACGGCTGACCAGATGCTGCAGCATCTCTTTAGCAGTAGGTTCCGTATCTGGGTCTGTCATGGCCTGATCTTACTGTCACGGGCACTAGGAGTCTTTACCCAGGGATCACCAGGTGATAGGCTTACCAGAGCAGTATAGGTGGTAATATGGTACTCTGGTAGCAGGGTGATCACGGAACAGGAAATAGCAGATGATGAGATGCTCAGGAAAGTCTATGACTAGCAGCACTGGCAATATGGAGGTAGTAATACACGAGGAACTGTATGGACAAAGGACACGTGAAGGTAGACAGTGGTCTGCGGTAGCAAGTTGTACCACTGCTATAGTGAGGAGGAATGTCCAACAGAAACGAGGAGGTGATGAGAGTCAGCGGTCTGCGGATAGCAAGTTGTACCGCTGTCTGAGTGAAGGAATGGAATCCAAGTGGAGGTATCCGGGGAGTCAGTGGTCTGCGTTAGCAAGTTGTACCACTGCTATGTGAGAGGATACTGGAACAGGTGAAACTGGAAACAGGGGTCAGTGGTCTGCCACTAGCAAGTTGTACCACTGAATATATATGTGAGGAGGTGCACGGGGAGAGACTGCAACACAAGATATACACGGGCACCTTGACTTTGATCCACAGTAATATGCAAAATATAAATGTATATATGACTGAACAACACTGCCAATATAGAAAGTCTCTTGAAGTAATCCAGCACGAGATAACACAGTCAATGATGGCAATAGACTCAGCGGATAGCAAACTCCAGAGGAGAACCAACACAGTCCAGCAAGGTATGCAATACACAGCACAGTCAATGAGAAGTATGCATACCGTGGTTCAGGAGAAGGCAGTCAGACAGGAGTGCAGAGATACCTGAACGGCAGGAGGCCGGCAGGATGCAAAGTCCCTGGATGGGTGAAGCGGTGGTCTAGTAGGTGCAGCGCACAGGTAGGTAGACCAGCAGGGAACACAGGAAAGCGTGGAGAGCGGATCAGCAGTAGATGGATGAGTAGCGCTGAGAAGTAGCAGCAGCGGGTCTCTGCGGGAACACGGAGGTAGCCAATAGCAACCAGCAGGTGCAGTAACGATGGGACACGGGAGAGCAGAGTTGAACTGGAACTGTTGATCACGGAGAGTAGCGGGTAGCAATAGTGGCAGCAGACTCAAGGAAACACGGGAGAGTTGACAAGGACTGAAGACTGAAGCGCACAGGGGCAGCGGATAGGAATCAGCCAAACAGTCACAATTAAACACAGACGGGTTGCAGGTTGAAGACTGTAGTGCACGGAGGCAGCGGATAGGAATCAGCTAGCAGTCACGATGATGAAACACAGACGAGTTGCAGGTTGAAGACTGTAGTGCACAGAGGCAGCGGATAGGAATCAGCTAGCAGTCACGATGATGAAACACAGACGAGTTGCAGGTTGAAGACTGTAGTGCACGGAGGCAGCGGATAGGAATCAGCTAGCAGTCACAATCATGAACAGGTGAGTGGATGTGAATGAAAGACTGTAGTGCACGGAGGCAGCGGATAGGCATCAGCTAACAGTCCCAATAATACATGGTAGAGTTGAAGTGGTTAGAAGACTGTAGTGCACGGAGGCAGCGGATAGGAATCAGCTCACAGTCACGATGATACACAGAAGGGTAGCTGTGGTATGGGAACCACAGTAGTAGAAGTGGTTTGGAAACCACAGAGGTAGAAGTGGTTTGGAAACCACAGGAATCAGCTGGGCTGAATAAACGAGGAAACACAGGAACACCTTCAGAGACTCATGGGGAATGAGACTCCAAGATCAGGCAACGTGGTGTTGACCACAGGTGCTTAATATAGGGAGGTTGCCTGATCTGCCAATTAAGTTAAAGGAACATACACTGAAGGTTTAGAAAGGGCTGCGCATGCGCAGTCCCTCAGGATGGAGGACGACCACGGTTCCTAAATGTCCGGGAAGAAGCACTCACAGTCCGGTGAGTGACAGTACCCCCCCTTTTAAAGGTGGGCACAGAACGCCTGGAACCGGGCTTGTCCGGATTTTTGGAATAAAACTTCTTCAGAAGGGCAGGAGCATTAAGATCTTCAGCTTTGATCCATGAACTCTCTTCAGGACCAAAGCCCTTCCAATGAACGAGGAAACGGAGGACTCCTCGCGAAATTTTTGCATCCAATACCTCAGTAATCTCGAAATCCTCCTCCTGATGAACTTGAACTGGCTGCGGTGCTGAGGGAGGAGCCGAGAAACGGTTGATGATGAGAGGTTTGAGCAAGGACACATGGAAGGCATTGGAAATCCGAAGATTCTTAGGAAGAAGAAGTTTAACACATACTGGATTAATAAATTGAATGATCCTATATGGACCAATAAAACGAGGGGCGAATTTCATAGATGGAACCTTCAAACAAATATTTTTGGTAGATAACCAGACACGATCTCCAATTCTTAGTGGTGGAATAGCCCGCCTCTTCTTATCTGCGAAAGACTTATATTTGTTAGATGTCTTCTTTAAACAGGTTTTGACCTGAGACCAGATATTTTTGAAGGTCTGACAAGCAGTCTCCACAGCAGGAACTTGGGTGGGCGGGAGGGCCGGAAATTCCGGAAAAGACGGATGGTGACCGTAGACCACAAAGAATGGAGTTTTGGATGATGACTCATGGTACATGTTGTTATGGGCGAATTCAGCCCAAGGGAGCAATTCTACCCAGTTGTCTTGGTTGGCTGAAGAGAACATCCTAATAAAAGTCTCAAGATCTTGATTGACTCGTTCCGTTTGTCCGTTAGATTGCGGATGGTAAGAAGATGAGAGTGCTAATCGTATGCCCAAGGTTTTACAAAGGGCCCGCCAGAATCTGGAAACGAATTGTACTCCTCTATCAGACACAATCTCAGACGGACATCCATGGATGCGAAAGATTTCTTTAATGAAATGTTCAGCCAGAGTAGACGAGGAAGGTAAACCGGACAGAGGGACGAAATGGGCCATCTTCGAAAATCTGTCTACCACTACCCAAATAGTATTGTGATTCTTACTTGGTGGCAAATCAGTAACGAAATCCATACTAATATGGGTCCAAGGCTTGGACGGAATGGGTAGTCGTCGCAGCAACCCTGCTGGAGTTCTGCGGGAGGATTTGAACTGAGAACATAAATCACAGGAAGCAATAAACTCTTTGACGTCTCTCCTCATAGAAGGCCACCAGTAACTTCGAGAGAGAATCTCAAAGGTCTTGTGTTCACCGGCGTGTCCAGAAAAACGAGAGGCATGGAACCACGAAAGGATTTTCCTCCTCAGAGTAGGAGGCACGAGGGTCTTCCCAAATGGTAGCATTTTGGTGGATGAAGCAGCCAGAGAAATACATTTGGGGTCTAGAATAGCATGGTTGGGAACCTCTTCTACATCAGAGGACGTCACAAAAGCTCGAGATAGAGCGTCAGCTTTCTTGTTCTTAGCGGCTGGTTTGAAGGTTATAATTAATTCAAAACGGGAAAAGAAAAGAGACCATCATGCTTGACGAGGGTTCAAGCATTGGGCAGATTGCAAATATGACAAGTTCTTATGATCCGTGAAGATCGTCACCGGATGGCGAGCTCCTTCCAACAAGTATCTCCATTCCTCTAATGCAGCTTTGATGGCCAGCAACTCCTTGTCCCCGATAGTATAATTTTTCTCTGCGGGCAGAAGACCCCGAGAGTAGAAGGCACAAGGATGTAATTTTTGTTGCTCCGAGCGTTGGGAGAGAATGGCTCCTAAGCCCACATTAGAGGCATCTACTTCTAGGAAGAAGGGGAGTGTCACATCAGGCTGTCGAAGAATGGGAGCAGACGAGAAGGACTCTTTGAGAATTTGAAAGGCTTGGAGAGCCTCAGATGACCATTGCTTAGTATTAGCCCCTTTCCGAGTTAGGGCCACAATAGGAGATGCAATGGATGAAAAGTCTTGAATGAAGCGTCTATAGTAATTGGCAAAACCTAAAAAACGCTGGATGGCACGAAGAGTAGTTGGCTGAGGCCAATGTAGTACAGCATTTACTTTGTCTGGATCCATCTTCAGGCCAACTCCGGAAACTATATACCCCAAGAATGGAATCTGGGGTAACTCGAATGAACATTTTTCCAATTTACAGAATAATGAATTTTTCCGTAGTCTGGAGAGGACCTCTGCCACATGTTGGTGATGAGAAGGCAGGTCCTGTGAGAAGATCAATATGTCGTCCAGGTAGACAACGACACATACATATAATAAGTCCCGAAAGATCTCATTGATGAAACCCTGGAAAACAGCGGGGGCATTACACAGCCCGAAGGGCATTACTAAATATTCGTAATGCCCATCCCTGGTGTTGAACGCGGTCTTCCATTCGTCACCGGAACGGATTCTAATTAAATTGTAGGCACCACGAAGATCCAACTTAGTAAATATCCGAGCTCCCTTGATGCGATCAAATAGCTCAGTGATCAGCGGAATGGGATACCGATTCTTGATAGTAATGGCGTTGAGTCCACGAAAATCTATACAGGGGCGTAATGATCCATCCTTCTTTTTGACGAAGAAGAACCCAGCTCCAGCGGGAGAGGTGGAAGGTCGAATGAACCCACGCTGGAGATTCTCCTGTATGTACTCAGATGTGGCTTGAGTTTCAGGTAACGAGAGAGGATAGACCCGACCCCTGGGAGGAGTCTTGCCAGGTAGAAGGTCGATCGGACAATCCCAAGAACGATGAGGAGGAAGACGTTCAGACCGAGCTTTATCAAACACATCGGCAAATGAAGCATACTGAGGAGGGAGTCCCGGGGAGGAAGATGAGATGGAAGATTGCTGTACTTTAGGAATAACTTGAGAAAGACAACGATGGTGACATTCAGACCCCCAAGACGTAACTTGAGGGGTGCGCCAGTCAATCTGGGGAGAGTGACACTGAAGCCATGGAAGGCCTAAGACAATCGGACTTGTCGTAACTGGAAGAATTAAAAACGAAATTTCTTCATGGTGTAGTACACCAATCTGAAGGGTTACTGGAGACGTACTCTGGGTGATGAGACCATTGATGAGACGTGATCCATCTATAGCCGTCACAGTAATGGGTGTTTTTAAAGTGATCACTGGTAGGGACCATTGATTCACTAGTGATTTAGAAATGAAATTTCCTGCTGCTCCGGAATCAATCAATGTCTGTGACTCAAAGGATTTGGTAGCAAAGGAAATCGTAACATCAAAAGCGCAGACTTTAGATTTCATAGACAATGGAGAGGACTCCAGGGACCCTAACTTCACCTCTCCAGAACTAGTTAGGGCCTGGCATTTCCCGATCTCTTAGGGCAAGAGCTGAGCATATGCGTGGAATCAGCACAATAGATACAGAGTCTATTCTTTACTCTTCGTTTCCTCTCCTCTGAAGATAATTTGGAACGTCCTATCTCCATGGGAATCACAGAGGATGGAGCTGGACGAAATTGAGGGTTTGAACGAAAAGGTGCTTTGACAGCCATTGTTTTCTCAGACTCTCTTTCACGAAATCTCATATCTACACGATGGCAAAGAGAGATCAAATCTTCTAGTGACGAAGGAAGCTCTTGGGTAGTCAGTGCATCTTTAATTTTATCGGAGAGCCCCTGCCAGAAGGCGGCAACTAATGCTTCAGTGTTCCACTGAAGTTCAGAGGCTAAGATCCTAAATTGAATGACATACTGTCCTACTGTATGGGAGCCTTGTCGCAAACGAAGAATGCTGGAAGCAGCGGAGGTCACACGACCTGGTTCATCGAACACACTTCGGAACGTGGAAATGAATTTGGCACTATCTTGTAGAATTGGATCGTTTCTCTCCCACAGAGGGGAGGCCCAAGCCAGGGCTTGTCCAGAAAACAATGAGATAAGATAGGCCACTCTGGAACGATGGGTAGAAAAATTTTGAGGTTGGAGTTCAAAATGGACTGAACATTGGTTAAGGAAACCTCTACAAGTTTTGGGGTCCCCGTCATATTTTGACGGAGTAGGCAGGTGAAGCGTAGGAGCTGTAGACACCTGGGATGGCACTGGGGAAACGGAGGAAAGCACAGGAGCTTCAATATTAGCTGTAACAGTCTGTCCAGATGTTCCTTGGGAGGTTAACGATTGGTAACATTGAAGTAACAGCTGTTGGCGAGCATCCTGTTGCTCCACACGGCTGACCAGATGCTGCAGCATCTCTTTAGCAGTAGGTTCCGTATCTGGGTCTGTCATGGCCTGATCTTACTGTCACGGGCACTAGGAGTCTTTACCCAGGGATCACCAGGTGATAGGCTTACCAGAGCAGTATAGGTGGTAATATGGTACTCTGGTAGCAGGGTGATCACGGAACAGGAAATAGCAGATGATGAGATGCTCAGGAAAGTCTATGACTAGCAGCACTGGCAATATGGAGGTAGTAATACACGAGGAACTGTATGGACAAAGGACACGTGAAGGTAGACAGTGGTCTGCGGTAGCAAGTTGTACCACTGCTATAGTGAGGAGGAATGTCCAACAGAAACGAGGAGGTGATGAGAGTCAGCGGTCTGCGGATAGCAAGTTGTACCGCTGTCTGAGTGAAGGAATGGAATCCAAGTGGAGGTATCCGGGGAGTCAGTGGTCTGCGTTAGCAAGTTGTACCACTGCTATGTGAGAGGATACTGGAACAGGTGAAACTGGAAACAGGGGTCAGTGGTCTGCCACTAGCAAGTTGTACCACTGAATATATATGTGAGGAGGTGCACGGGGAGAGACTGCAACACAAGATATACACGGGCACCTTGACTTTGATCCACAGTAATATGCAAAATATAAATGTATATATGACTGAACAACACTGCCAATATAGAAAGTCTCTTGAAGTAATCCAGCACGAGATAACACAGTCAATGATGGCAATAGACTCAGCGGATAGCAAACTCCAGAGGAGAACCAACACAGTCCAGCAAGGTATGCAATACACAGCACAGTCAATGAGAAGTATGCATACCGTGGTTCAGGAGAAGGCAGTCAGACAGGAGTGCAGAGATACCTGAACGGCAGGAGGCCGGCAGGATGCAAAGTCCCTGGATGGGTGAAGCGGTGGTCTAGTAGGTGCAGCGCACAGGTAGGTAGACCAGCAGGGAACACAGGAAAGCGTGGAGAGCGGATCAGCAGTAGATGGATGAGTAGCGCTGAGAAGTAGCAGCAGCGGGTCTCTGCGGGAACACGGAGGTAGCCAATAGCAACCAGCAGGTGCAGTAACGATGGGACACGGGAGAGCAGAGTTGAACTGGAACTGTTGATCACGGAGAGTAGCGGGTAGCAATAGTGGCAGCAGACTCAAGGAAACACGGGAGAGTTGACAAGGACTGAAGACTGAAGCGCACAGGGGCAGCGGATAGGAATCAGCCAAACAGTCACAATTAAACACAGACGGGTTGCAGGTTGAAGACTGTAGTGCACGGAGGCAGCGGATAGGAATCAGCTAGCAGTCACGATGATGAAACACAGACGAGTTGCAGGTTGAAGACTGTAGTGCACAGAGGCAGCGGATAGGAATCAGCTAGCAGTCACGATGATGAAACACAGACGAGTTGCAGGTTGAAGACTGTAGTGCACGGAGGCAGCGGATAGGAATCAGCTAGCAGTCACAATCATGAACAGGTGAGTGGATGTGAATGAAAGACTGTAGTGCACGGAGGCAGCGGATAGGCATCAGCTAACAGTCCCAATAATACATGGTAGAGTTGAAGTGGTTAGAAGACTGTAGTGCACGGAGGCAGCGGATAGGAATCAGCTCACAGTCACGATGATACACAGAAGGGTAGCTGTGGTATGGGAACCACAGTAGTAGAAGTGGTTTGGAAACCACAGAGGTAGAAGTGGTTTGGAAACCACAGGAATCAGCTGGGCTGAATAAACGAGGAAACACAGGAACACCTTCAGAGACTCATGGGGAATGAGACTCCAAGATCAGGCAACGTGGTGTTGACCACAGGTGCTTAATATAGGGAGGTTGCCTGATCTGCCAATTAAGTTAAAGGAACATACACTGAAGGTTTAGAAAGGGCTGCGCATGCGCAGTCCCTCAGGATGGAGGACGACCACGGTTCCTAAATGTCCGGGAAGAAGCACTCACAGTCCTGTGAGTGACAGCTTTAGAAAAAAGTAAAGGACATTGGAGGGCTCGAAAATCCATCCGCCTCAAGTGCTGGCTCACCTTGCTGACAATCCATTACCATATTCCTGATACATATGATAATAGAGATATCCAAAAACTAGTTCTTGTGAACTTTTCCAAAATTATAAAAACAAACCAAAAACTGATAAAAAGAAATATTGCAGCAGTCACAGTAATTAGTGTTGCCCAACAATTTTGCATAGAAAATAACCAGATAAAAAGCAGACAGTTTTAAAAAGCACAATTGCTAAAATAAGGCTAGAAGTGCTCCTGCTTTGGGTCTTGATCCTACTTGCTGACAGTGTTATGTACAGATAACCAGTCTCATAGTGAATCATGGCATTCATAACGTGTAGTGTTATTGTTCAACAAAAATGTTCTGATTTATTTAAAGAAATGTAAAGTAGCATCTAGTCTGCAATGTTGTAATAACAAAAATTACATTTATAAGCATGTGGATCGGGTATCCCTTTGTGCATGTTAGTTCTATGCCAACTTGTGAGCTCCAAGAAAAGGAATTGTCGAGATCACATATTTAAAAAAAACAAAAGATGATACCTGTCTGCTAAACTGATCCAGATGATTGAGAACAGAAGTCAGCAGATAATGGAAGGTTCAGATATCATTAAGCAATTTGACATGGGTTCTTCTTGCCGATGATGACATGGACAGATGTCAACAATACCCAGTAATAGAATTCAGATGAAAATGGAGTGATCCAAAATCCTCCCATCTCATATCCTGGACTTTAATGCTGATCATCTTATTATAAAAAGACAACAAACACATGAAAATGCTTGAAACAAAAAAGGCAAGTGACAATGGAAGGCCCCGAAAATCTCCTGAACATTCCTGCTAGCTGTGTCTTTCGGAAATTTTAAGTATAACCGTGTGCTTGGTAAAAGAACAGATATGACATTGTAGTGATCCAAAATTCTCTTCCACCTCAGGTGCCAGTACACTTTGCTGACAATCTCTTATTTAGATAAAGAGAATCATCTAAAGAAATACGGTACTGCCACAATCACCAAATGTAGAGTTGCTCAAGAAATGTTCTTGCAAAATGTCATGTAAAAAGGCCCAGGTGGTGTGAAGCATCTGGTTTATTAAACAATGTATACGTTACTTTGTGACATAACACTTAACTAGATCTGATCAATGAAGGGTTAAGGGTTTCAAAATCCTCCAAAATTCACTCTACATTGATACTGTTGTACTTGTTGATGATATCTTGGAATTATTACAACTAAAATTACATGCAAGGTAATAGAACATAGGTGATGATGGAGGGCTCCAGAATCATTTAACCTCTTATCTTTCTTACTGACCATATTTTGGAAAAATACTACAACCAGACTGTAAAAAAAAAATAAACACAGATGATGAAGACAGCTTCAAAAATTATACAGTCACAGTTCTAGTGGATTCTCTTTCACCAACCTGGATTGGTGCTGGCAGCAAAAGAGGAGAAGAGTCTAACAAACCCCCGGTTCTCACCAGGGGTTTTGGCTTTGCTGCTGGTAGGTTCACAGGTCATGACCCTATGCCATACCTTCAGGTCTGATGAGCTGGTGATAGCTGAAAAGAAGAGAATAGTCAGTGTACCAGGACTGGTACACAGTCAGACAGTATAGTGCCAAAACAAATATCAGGAAGGCAAGTCAGGACAAGTCAGGTCAGCAACAACCAAAACCAGAAAGAGTATAAAAATGACAGGCAGGAGAGAAGATTTGAATGGTACAGGTGAGAATCACAGGAATCAGCAACAACATGCACAGGAATGCTGAAGTACAGGTATGGAGCCCAATACTCTGGCACAGAACTGTGCACAGAGCAGGTAGAAATAGCTGAGCAGATCGAACTGAGCGGGCTTCTGACCACAAGCTCAACAATCTTAAAGAAACACCTGCCCCTTGCTGTACAAAGTGATGCAGCAGCTTAGGCGCCAGCGTCGGGAGTGGAGAGTAGAGGGGAGGGAGTTTGTTGGACACCAGGCCTAATAAGGGGCCCCTTCCTCAATACATTGGAATGAGGGCAGTATATTAAAAGCAATAGATACACACACATACATATTGATGAGACGGGTTAAGAGATAAAAACTTCCTCAGCCTCGAGACCCTCTTCATGCTTCAAAACACTCCCTTCTCCTCTGGCCCTATTCTCTCCCTTGGAATCCTGTTTCCTAATACCTCCTCTCATCCATGTTTAAATAAACAACAAGATAAACACTTGTGTATTTTATTTCTTTATGGTATATTTATTCACTAATAGCAATTGTTTATGAATGAAAAAACAAAACACAGGAATAATAAACAAAAGATTTCCCCAAAAACTAAATGCTGGAAGCTGGAAACCGTATTTATTACTAATAAAACATTTGCATCATTTGATGATGGAAGGCTTATTATTGTGCCAAAGGTCATTCTTGCTGATGATGTCAGAGACAGGGCCACCAAGAGAAATTTTGGACCCCTATACAGCAACTTCTTGGGCCCCTGCCATAGATGCTTAGGATAGAGCTTGGATACCTTTGCTAAGTGGGCATGCTTGCACTGGGTCTCACTACACAGGTGGACCCAGCCAATACTTTGTACAGACTCCTTTTTCTCTTGGTGCCCTTGATCGGTGGTCGTTTTCACGATTACCACCATAATGACACCGAGGACTCTTTATATTCAAAGTGATAGAAGTCGCGATGACGATAAAGTGTAGTGACGGACACCTCAGTAGTCGGAGTCACTTGAGGTCAGCGTCTTACGCCGATCGGACATCTCCAACGCTGGTATGCAGATAAGTCTGCTTCTCTTTAAATCGTTTTTTTACAGATTCGGCTTTTAATTGGAGAAGTCCACGGTGTCAGAATATTCAGTACCGATCACCCGTTCCCAACCCCCCTTGATCATGAGGGCATGATCATTCTGGTTGGATAACTGGACATCACTCACTCGTACTTTGTTAGGAAAGTTATGAGGTGAGGAGGGGCAGGGGGTATCATCTGAATTTAATTTTATCTGCAAGTGGATGAGCAAACTGTAGAGGCACATGGTCACTGCACATTCAATATACACAATTGTATGTACACAAACCCAGCAATAGAGACTAGTTAGCAATGTTTCAGCACGATCAATGTATGCTGATACTGGCTAGCGCTGCTTAGTAAGCTATATGCACACTGATTTAGAGGGCAGTCCCTGCAGATTTAGGGTGTTATGTTTCCACTATAATGGGGGGTGCACAGCAAGCTGGACATGGTATTGTTCTATGATGTAGGTGCAACTTTACATCATCCACCAGGTGAGCCTAGCAGCTAAATGGAATATGCGACAAGTTAAGTGGAATTGTGTCCAATTGTGTCTGCATATAAAGATTTTTCAGTGGAATATCTTAGAGCAATTTGGCAATGGTAATGATAATAATTAATAACAAATCACACCCATTCTTCTGTGTTACACTAAGGGGTATATTTACTAAATTGCGGGTTTGAAAAATTGGAGAGGTTCCATATAGCAACCAATCAGAGTCTAGGTCAGTGGCGGATCCAGGGGGGGGGGGAGGGGCGATCGGGGCATTCGCCCCCCCCAACAGCAAAAAGCTAGGTCCCAGCCGCCGATCACAACGTGAGGGGGCGGGGCCAATCGCGGGCGGAAGGCGGGGTTAAACGCGGGCCAGCCAATCAGCGCAAAGGAGGGGCGTGATTATGCAAAATCGCCCCCCCTAAACATAAAGTCTAGATCCGCCCCTGGTCTAGGTATCATTTATTTAGTACATTCTACAAAATGACAACTAGAATCTGATTATCTGATTGGTTGCTATCGGAAACATGTCCACTTTTACAAACCCGCAGTTTAGTAAATATACCCCTTAGTGTATGTTGCGTGTACCACACAGATACCTGAGAGATTTCGGTTTCACAGAAGAAAACAATCTAAAAGTAAAAGTGTGACAGAATATATTGCTTAACTGAGAAAGTTATGTGTACACTGTCAATTTGGAGCAGGGTTATCAGATGCCCTAAGAGACTGTTTAGTATGTGTTATGACAAGTGAAAATACACAAAAGAAATTGCTGCCGGAGCCTGAAATGACTTTAGAGCAGGCATTGTCTATAGCTACTTCAATGGAGACTGCAACCAGGGAAGCATCAGAATTGCATTGAAAGGGGCTAGAATGTACTACACATCCAATCCACTGGTATCAGAGACAGGGCCATCTTTTCCATTGGGCACGATGGGCAGCTGTCTGGGGGCCCCACGGGCAAGGGGGCCCCATAGGCACGGCTCTTAATGAGAATAAATAATCCTGCAAAAGAATAAAACCTGCAAACAAAACCTACAAGGGTCACTGAGCAAGTACATCTATCTATCTCTATCTCTATATATCTATATCTATATCTATATCTGTATACATCTATATATCTATATCTATATCTATATCTAGGGGCCCCGGTGCACTGCTTTGCCCGGGGGCCCATAATATTGTTAAGATGGCCCTGATCAGAGAGAGTCTTGTTTACGCTGTGGAAAGTCCTCATGTGATGCCAGTCAGTGCTGTTTTTAAGTAGAGATGTTCTCTGATCCCTGTGTTCTGGTTTTGGATCTGGATTAACTTTGTGTTTTGCTTTTGAATTCCTATTAATTTCTAAAATCCCTATTTTTGTTGCTAAAATCATATAATTTTACTCTTTTTTTTCCTACATTATTATTAACCTCAATAACACTAATTTCAAGTAATTTGCACCTCACAGGTGACAATATTATTTTCATACACTTTCAAACAAAGACTGCAACTACCTGGTTGGATGCTAAGCGACAGAACAATGACACAAACACACGGCAGTTCATAGCACATCTAGGAAACATTGCCACACAGCAGTGGCAGAAAAGAAAAGTGGTGCAAGATGGAATTGTCCTTGGGCCCTCCCATCCATCCTTATGTAAGATATTGAAAAGGACATGTACAGTTTAACAAAGCAAGCACTCCAGTGACAAGCAGTGCCACTTTTGTGGCTGAAGTGCTTGGTTTGCTTGTGCCCCCACAAAACAAGCTTACAATGGGCTTAAGGCATCTAAGCATCTAAGCAAACAGTGCTGTTAATGAACTCTGCTGTGGTAAGTCATGCACCAGTGGAAGCAGTTTTTGCCAGTGATAAGAAGGCCATTGTCATGCCTGGGCATAAGACCAAAAAATCCACCTCTTATGTGTGGAATTATCTTTACATAAATCCTGACAACAGTTGTCTAGCCATTTGTAGCATTGTAGAGATGTAACTAAAGTGTGGATTTTAACCAAAGATAGTTTTGTGCCCATATTGATACCAACTTACTGAGAACTGTGTTTATGATGTACCACTCATTTCAACTTTGCCTTTCTCCAAGTTGTCACTCACACAATCCACAGACACAGAATCAGAGCTAGCAAAAATGTACCCTGAGCCATTAGCTATACTGCCACCTATGAAGAATAGGAGTCACATGTCTATTAAAGCTTGTGAGCTCAAAGAGAATGGATCACATTTTGTGTATCACACAATTTAAAAACCAAGCTTTATATATAATTTTGTTTGCTAGCCAAATTCTTGATCACAGAAGACAGAAGATGACGGAGAGCTACATCATCAGTAAGCCTTTGGGCCAGGAACTTCTAGATTATGTCACAGACAGATGAAGAAGATACTCAATTGTTCCATAATAGGAGTCACATGTTAATGATGGACTTCAAAATCCTCCAGCTGAAGATCTCTTGGACAAATTACCACCATAGCCACATGACTGATAAAAGGAAAACAAATGATAATGGAGGGATTTAAATATTTCTGATAGGGGTAGTGTTATGAATCACAGTGTGTTTAATAATAGTAAAGTTTATTAAGATTAAGAAAAGTGATGCCAGTATAGCAGATCCCTTATGCTGGAGAATAACAAACCACAGTGAACTGCAAATAGTCCTGGTTATGGAATAAGCATAATAACAACCACAATAACACAGAAGCAAAAGTCACTCACTGTGCAGGTAAAAACTTGAAATCATAATATTGAGGGGCAGGCTTACAGGGTAAAAAGCTGAAAGGTACAGTGGTGAAATAATCCAGTCAAATGGCAAGCAGCCTGGATCAGGAATCTGAAGATATTTAGGAAAACTAGTGGTACACTGGAGCAAAAGGTTGGATCAAGCTGGAGATCAGAAATGCAATCTGTTACTTTTCCACAAACAAAAAAATTACCAGCAATGAACAGAGCAATGTAAAGCAGGAAGGCAGGTAATCAGGCAAGAGAGGGGACTTACCCCTTGTAGGTGAAAAGTCCACAGGTGAGGTATGTCAGAAGAGCAGCCCCTCTGGTGGAACAGAGGAACTGCATGTCATGCATGTTCAGGACACAGTTCTAATAAGGCAATATGGCGATAGCATCGAACCAAAGTTACACTTTGGACCTTTAAAAAGTGTTAAGAATATTGTTTTATAATGATATTCCTGTGACCACTGACTCATTCATATGTTGTACCAATTTGAAAAAAAGACAGATTTTTTGTATGAAAACTACATCTAGATGCTTGCAAAAAGCTACCAGGGGGTAAATGTATGAACCTCCGGATTCTTCAACTCCGGCGAGTTCAGCATCTTCAGAACTTAAATTTAAAGCGGCGCTGCCTTGTAAAGGGAAACTTCCCTTTACAGGGCAGGTGACCCCCAGGTGACAATGGAAGTCTCCAAAGTCTACCTCAGATCATGGACCTTTCTTGTGACGATTTGAATTAGTATATTTATAAGCAGATGGAGGGGTGATCCTTTATTCAGCAAAACATCATAATGTAATGTATGTATGTAATGTATAGTAAGCAGGGCCGCCATCAGGGGGGTACGGGGGGTACTGTTGTACCGGGCCCTCGCTCACCAGGGGGCCCGGTACAACATCTCAGCACAGACTTACCTGGGGCCTGCCGCTGGTCTCCGCTATTCTGTCTTCAGCCTGGCTGTCACCGTGACAGCCAGGCACCAGGATCCGATCGCAGGGGTGGAGGATTCATTCCCCCTGCGATCATGTGCTCTGCCTGTGACATACCCTACCATTGTATACATACCCTACCATTGTATACATAATAATTTCCATAGATTGGGTAATGCTTTCCACAAATGATGTTTCTGAGGAGTTCAATTGAATATATAGTGTTGTATGTACAATTGTATTGAATATTATATACAATATAAACACATTGATTTTGACACTTCATATTGAAAATAAAGTTACTTCTCCCATGTTTCCATGTTGTGTCATTCTATTAGGATCCACCAAATGGATCTTGTAAAATTTAAATGATCAGTCCAAATCCAATTTGAACAATTGGATAGTCCTGATTCCATGTGGTCAAAATAAGAAGTAACATGGTTGGGTGTGTGACATTGACAAAATGAAAGTTATCTTTCTCATCTACAACCAGAATGCCTGTACAGTTGTCATACAATGGCACTGAAGAGGTTTATGACAAAAGGTACACAAAAACCTAAAACCATAATATTTAGTTCAGTTTCTATTTTAAATGCCCCTATTCTGGTATTTCATATGTACTATTATTTTTAAAAGTAAGCATTGGCAATATTGACTATGGATCTAGTATTTATTGAGTTGAGGCCAGGATTGGAGAAAAAAAGCACAAACATTTTTTAAGGTCATTAAAAAGTTAAACAATAGAAACAGATCACTCTGTAGTCAGTAATATCAGTAGTAGCTGTTTCCTTCAGTTTTATGTGGCCTGTTTTCTATCAGCTTACCATAAATGGTTAACAAAAGCAGCACTTTATCTGTTTTTATTCGGTTGATGGCGCTGTCAAGTAACTTATTAAAAAGCTGCAAATCATCAATTAATGTCAGACATGCAAATAAGAAACTGTGAAATCTGACTGCACTAGTTACCATGTCAACTGACATATGAAATACATTTCTACGTCTAATATTTTCCATATCCATAGCGGCACACTTGCATTGTCTAAGATAAAGTAAAAATCAACATTTTATTCTAATTGTTTTTGGCAATGTGAATCAAATTATGGGAATTATCCCATACGACCAAAGGAGTACAGTACAGTACAGTACAGGAGTACTGCGTAAATACATGACTTGCTAGGCCACTGGCAAGGACGTGGCCATGACATGGATTAGTGGTCCATCTTCCAAATCCCTCCCCATCTGTTTAGCCTGAAAATTTGACTCCCTTTTCATGCTACCCTGCATTGCTCTTCGAACTTTCTCGATATTTATTATTCCCCTTCCTCTTCTACTATAGAACTTCATCTTAGGTCACCTGGTGGTAGTGTTGGCATTCTCTCTCCCTTTTTCTCACTCTCTCTCTCCCTGTCTCTCTTCCCTTGTCCTCCAGATAAGAATTAATCACTCAATCTTTATTCCTTCTTGTCATCCACACAATAAAGAAGAATGCACCCAAAGTCAAAGGCCAAATCAATGTACTGACCTGAGAGGGATGCCAAAGGGAGGAATTTACAGTTTCCACAAAGTGAGGTTAGTTCTTGCAGTTCAGTTTTGGAACAAATGCAAAAAGCATTGAATAATCAGTAAATTTTGTGCCTATTATACAACTATATCATGGACAGTGTGTCAGATCCATTCACATTGATGAGACAGTGAAGCTCTGCCCCTACCAATGAATACTTTAATTCTGCTCTTTACAACCAGCCACTCTGCCCATGATTTCCACAGCCCAATGCTTCGTCGCCCCAAGCTTTTTCACCCTCCCCCACCCAAAAAAAGACCTGATCCTCTGCACTTTAACTGCTGCTAAGCAGTGTCTGTTAAACTTATGTTGACATGCTTTACATGCAAATAGGGCATGTGAGCAGCTTCAGAGGCATTTAGGGAGTAGTGACGATACACCATACAGGCGTATACTGGCATACTTCGAACGTGTGTTTGTGTATATATATATATATATATATATATATATATATATATATATATATATATATAAAAATATAGAAACATATTTTGAAGTGGTTTCAAGGTATCTTTTTTGACACCTAACAACAGCTGGCAGGGTGTGTCTGCAGTGAGACAAATCAAGCAGAGCACCTGCAGAGGACTACTCTATAAAGGCAACCTGTCCGTTAAGCATTAAGCTAGGGCTGGGGGAGGATAATTAAGTATTTAAGCCTGAGTTGTTCATTATGCAGTGTGACTGATGCTGAACAAGTTGGCTGGTGACTAGGAAATTGTTCTCTGTTAATTTAGCATTAGGATTACAAGAAATTGAGTGGAATGTTTTGTTGTGAACTAATTTGCCATCCTGACAATTAAAAAGCAAAGTACAGCAAAAATTTGTTGTGTGTGTATCACTGGAAGAGTGCTTGTGTTATAACGCCTCCGAGGAATGACAGATGCACACAGGTGTCCTACCTTATCCCCAATTGGTCCACCTACTATCCACACGGACCCAAAAACACTGCTTCCCACACCACCTCGGTCGGGAAAACAGTCGCCTCTTCTTGATAGCTATCTGCACGCTGCTACTTAGAACCTAGAAACAAGAGCAACATGACACACAACCACCCCACAGAGCTAGCTCCCTGCTTACATGTGCCTCCCACACTAGCACTATCTCTATCAATAATAGCAAAACAAAGCAGCACCATGATCCTACCAACAAACTATGTTATTGGACGCCACGCAGCTCTAATGCTACTACTACTACTACTGGTTGTAGTGCACTGCTCTAATTCACCCCACAGTTTCAAGGCGAAAATCACAAAATACAGACGTTACCTGATGCCAAAATCCTACCTTTAATGGGGCCCTGACTTCTGGATCCTATAGGAGAAAACATTTAAATGGGTACACAGTTTACAGGTCTATACAATAGCATACAGTACAGTGTATTAACTGCAAGTGACCACCACACAAATGACCACTTGATTACCATACAGAAAAAAAAAAATAATCAAAACTGCACAGCTCAGGATACATACAATATAATATATGCTATACGTTACCCGATATTTCTACCTAACTAGGCCACTTCCTTTACTCCAAGGGACAGACCAAATGCGGTCTTAATATGGGAGGGTCCCTAACAAGTGCAACTCCAACTTCTGAGTATCCAGGGTAGTCCTACTATCAACAAGAATCTAATTGCACAGGGCATTGCACCTTCTAATGCTGCCCAGGCCTAGTGCCTGAATTATGCTATGGGTCTTGTGCCTGACATATCTAGCAGGGTTTATAATCACCTGCTCCGCAAAGCATAGCCGGCTTCTTTTTGGTGTTTCTGGATCTTCCAGATCCTCTAGCCGGCGGCGCCTCTTCTTCAGTTCAGTGCTCTGCAGTATTTGGTTTTCTTGGGTAGAGGGGCGCACTTAGCCCTTACAAGGGATCCCTGCAACCGCCGTCATTTTCTTTCTTCTTCCCGCTGGTGGCTTCCTGGAACTCTTCTCCGCTGGAAGACCCCCTCTATCTACCCTCTTTGGCTCCATCGTTGAATTGCCTTTTGGTGCTGGGCACAGTGGTGTATATAACAGCCGGCACATTGACATCACGCAGTGGCACAGCGAGCGTTAGCTGGCTTGCTGCAGCGCCAATAATTTGGATGGCCAGAGGTGAGCCCTGATTGGCTCACCTTTCCGACCGCCAATTGGATAACATTGCTGATTTCGCTGTCGCCAGTGCTGGGACCTGCCAAGAAAGATGAGAAGCACTTATTGTTGCTGGTTCCCGGGACCAGTGAGTTTTCCTTGCTTCTTTCTTTCGTCTTATCTTTGCCCTCTTCATGGGCTCCGGATGCGGGGACACCCTCTCACATTGTTACAATATTTCAAATACTAAAACAAATCTTCTCTAAGACTTTAGCCATGGCACGGACCATCTTTATCTGAGGACCTAATCATTTTTAATAAAGATTAATATAAAAAAAGGGTTGTATCAATATGCAATGTCCTGTACTATACTATATGTCACTGTTTTATGGAAAATGTCAGTTAGCATGAGACTTTAGCAACATAGAGGGGCATTTAAGAAAACTAGCACTGGGACCTATACAGACCAGGGAGATTATAGTTTTTATTTTCTAGTACAGTTTAGAAAATGAAAGCAAAACGTTTGTTGCAATGGGTTACAGTATCTGCAACCGGTTATCCAAAATAGGTTACACTTTTCTCTTTGCATATTCGTTTTTATTTGTCATGTTTCATACATTAGTCACTTTCAGCAAAGTTACTTTGCTATTATTTATGTTTTGCTTTTTATGGAGGGGATTAAATGTGCACACACAGTACTTTTCTGATGATACATAGAGCCTGCAGTCTCTATTAACACATATGTCAGATTCTGAGGACATTAAAAGGAACAAAGAGGTTGTTTAATATATTTTTTTTTCTTAAAATCAGCAACATAACCCACAAGCTTGACAGCCGCCAGATTACTTCTTTTTGTGTTCAAGCCACCTGTCTTTTCATCTCTGAATAGTTAATGGTGTGTTTGATTTCAGTCAATAAAGGTCTAAAAGTCTGTTTGCTGAATGTAAATAATTAGAGTGTACAAATTCTCATTAAAATGTACTTTTCCATCTCATGATGGTTACGATTGTGTATCTGTTTTCAGCTCTACACATTGTTACAGCAATACATTGTGGCTGAGTTTATGCAAAGAGATCAAAGAATACAATAGAAAAGACCACAGGGGCTCCGGAGAATGGCTAGAATTTCAGCTCTTGCTGAAATGTTTGGAGTCTGATGAAGTGGTAAACTGTTGTAGGAATGCTCTATATATCTGTTGATCCTACTGTTTGCTATAATGGGAAACAGTGGTGCTTAGTGTAATGAAATAAAATAATATGAAATCTATGGAAAGATCTATGTTTTCCATTAGTATAACCATACCAAATCTATAATTTCACAAAAGTAATCTACACACTATACTTTGCTCTAAAGCTGAAACATCTTATTCATGGAGTGAAACAAATTGTTTTGTGAAAGTTCCATTTCTTTCTTTTTTTATTATTATTTTTTTTGTAATTCTGTTTTATTGGTTTAGGGTCCTAAAAGAAATAGCATTTCTTTGATGTCACCCAACACAATTCTACCCAACCATGCAATAATCCCTATCAGAAGACTAGAAGCAGTCCAATGCACAGGGTATAAACAGGGGTGTAACTACTAATTTGTGGGTCCCACAGAAAAACGTTGATAAGGGTCCCCCATGTACTACCCAATGGTGAGAAACTCGTATACATATGTGGTTTGACAGGGAAGATAGGCCCTATGGTGAAGCTGCCCCACCTGCAAGTTTGGTAGTTATGGGTATAAAATATATAAAGATAGTAGCATGTGGGAGAGAAGAGAACGGTGGTGACCTACAGAGCAGGTGGACCAGTATCACCGGGCGCCCTTCACTGCGGGGCTCGGTAGCAGCTGCATGGACTGCTCCAGCAGTAGTTATACCACTGCCACTTGCCCTACTCATGTGTAATAATCAAACAATCCACACAGTGCACTGCCTGCCAGTTTATTTAGAGAAGCACCCCGTCCCTCCACCCCTAACATGGTAATCTCCTGCAGAGGAGTGAATGAGCATGATGGACATATTTACCTAAGTGTAAACCCTTTAGTTGTTGCATGTAAATTATTTAGCTCATAATACATATTTTCAGACACTAATAATATTAGCATAGTAAAAGTGATTTGCTTGAAAATTGGCATGCAGAGAGATATTGGCAAAGTAATTTTTTTTGACAATTTGAGATATAGCCATTTATAAAATACAGAGATTGATTTTGCCTAAACAATTGTCAATGCCAAACTATTAAATAAATGAAAAGTTATCAATGACACAATTTAAGGTTTTGGACTATAAGCTTCTGTTTACATTAAGTAACTTTTACCTTTTGACTGTGCATCCAAGAATTATCTAACGCCATTCAGAACACAATGACTGATTATTTTTAGCACTACTCACGCCCTGGATATTGGATGCAGAGGTCTGGCTAACAAATTTTAGCCCGAGGGGAAGGAGTCTCAGCTCAGCAGCCTTTTAGAAACATTTTCAAGGAAAATAAATGCAGATAGCTCATTATGGAACCAGCCTGGGGGCCAGATGCTCCCCTGCCACCATCTCAGCATTCCTCTCCTATACTGTAGGGGAGAAATGCTATGTAAGGCTCTGGCTGAAGCATAAAATGACGATATTGGCCAAAGGATGAACAAAGTTAATCAGGTATGGGATAAAGCCTTACTACCCCTTTAATGTGGCTTAGATCTTGCACAAGTCAAAGTCTGAGCAATACTGAACACATCTACTTTGAGCGTGGGGATCAATCAAGGCAACTGCTAGTGATTCTCTACAGGCAGGCTGACAATATCCCTCACAATTTTGTTATTAGAGACATCATCATCATTTATTTATATAGCGCCACTAATTCCGCAGCGCTGTACAGAGAACTCATTCACATCAGTCCCTGCCCCATTGGAGCTTACAGTCTAAATTCCCTAATATAGACACACATTCACACACAGACACAGACAGACTAGGGTCAATTTTGAAAGCAGCCAATTAACCTATCTTGGGGGGGGGGGTGAAGGGGGGGGGGGTCTACATACCATAGGCTCCTGCTCTGTGGGTACTGTGATTGCTTGAACACTTCCAATATTTGTGTTGACACTAACCATGACTATGGCATTTTTCATATGGGGGAGAGAGAAGTTTACGTTAGCACCTCTAATCATCTTAAAAGGTTGACACCCAGCTCTCTACTATGGAAAGGTATAATTTAGGTGTCCCAATAAGGTTGGAGGGTTCCTAGAAAATGTGAAATATAACAAGGAAGTAGCCGCACTCATGTCGATAAAAGGAAACCACTGTTAGTCTTTTGTAGAAACCATTTCTTTATTAGCGTTCGTAACAAAAAGTAATAAGGATAAAAATGGAGGCTTAACTTGTTTTGTGCCTAGATGTCAGAAATCTTTGTTATTGTATATCACAAAAAAGGCAAAAACCCAGAGGAATGTAATTCTTATCATCCAATGTCCCTTATTAACACAAACTCCAAAATACAGGCCACAATATTAGTTATATGACTACATGGGGTCATCGCCACATAATTCACAAAAATTAAAACTGGATTTATGATGGAAAAAACAACATATACAGACATACGCCGCCTCCATACCAACCTTGAAACCTTGTTTCATGCACCTTGACAAAGGCTCCAAGCGAGCCGAAATGCGTTGGCTGACGGGGGAGTGTGACGTCAGACGCTCTCAGCGGGGGGAGTGCCGAGCGAAGTGTATGCGAGTGTCTGCCCGGGATACAGCTCGCTGAATACCATAATTTGTCACGCTTATTGCAAGTTGCGGGACGGTAAGGGTCCATCTTTTCCTGTTGTCGGGTTGATCTGGCGGTTCTACTTGGTTTTATGCTAGGAAGTTTTCTATACCTTTTTTAATAAAGTATAATACAAAAACCAAGGTATTGACCTACGGCGCTATGAGTTTACAATCCGCAAAATAGAATAAAATAAATTAAAATAAAATAAAAATAGATACAAAAATACACAAAAGTGATGACAATGATATAATGACAACAGTAGGCACTCTGGAAATACCCAGAAGGATTTAATAAATAAATCCCTAAATGATAAAGGATGAAAGGATAACTAAAAATAGTCCATTAGATATATAACAAAAAGAAAAAATATTCCAATAGCAAAAAAATAAAAAATAAATAAATAAAAAAGGGGGCCAGTGATGATGTAAGCCAGTAAAAAGTCACAATTCCAGTAAAATAAAAGAAAAAATAAAAATTACCTCTGGATAAGTCTAAAAGACAGGTATCTGGGTTCGTGAGTCTATAAAGCCCTCCGGGGCTAGGGATGGGGACTCTTTCTCTCTGGTAAGCGGTGCACCGCCAACGGTGGCTAGATTCAGTGAGCTCACCCTCTCTTCCTGTGTCCTGGAACGCAAGCCTGCGTTCCAAGTGCCGTACTTCTGGTTTCGGGCAGCGGGGATGTGCAGCAATGCTGTAAATTGTAAAAGCTAATAAGAGTGTATTAAATCCTCTTCTTGGAATGGATCTATACACTTTTTCTTACCCTGAGGAAGCTCCCGATGGAGGGGTGAAACGCGTTGGCCACTTATATCTTAATATTCCTTGCAAGAAGAGGATTTAATACACTCTTATTAGCTTTTACATTTTACAGCGTTGCTGCACATCCCCGCTGCCCGAAACCGGAAGTACGGCACTTGGAACGCAGGCTTGCGTTCCAGGACACAGGAAGAGAGGGTGAGCTCACTGAATCTAGCCACCGTTGGCGGTGCACCACTTTCCGGAGAGGAAGAGTCCCCATCCCTAGCCCCGGAGGGCTTTACAGACTCACGAACCCAGATACCTGTCTTTTAGACTTATCCAGAGGTAACTTTTATTTTTTCATTTATTTTACTGGAATTGTGACTTTTTACTGGCTTACATCATCACTGGTCCCCTTTTTTATTTATTTATTTTTTATTTTTTTGCTATTGGAATATTTTTTCTTTTTGTTATATATCTAATGGACTATTTTTAGTTATCCTTTATCATTTAGGGATTTATTTATTAAATCCTTCTGGGTATTTCCAGAGTGCCTACTGTTGTCATTATATCATTGTCATCACTTTTGTGTATTTTTGTATCTATTTTTATTTTATTTTAATTTATTTTATTCTATTTTGCGGATTGTAAATTCATAGCGCCGTGGGTCAATACCTTGGTTTTTGTATTATAGCTTATTGGGAAGTTTGGAATTCGTCCCACACAGACCCACATTGGCAGCTTTACATTTTCTTAGAGCAGCGCTGTTATCCCTACACTTTTTATTTTTTAATAAAGTGTCTAATGGTTTTACTCTATCGAGCACTTTCTTTCTTTTTTGGGGATTAACCTTGGTCGAGTGGAATTTCGTTTTTGGAAGATCTAATCTATGGGAACAGTTTGATTTATATATATGCCTGATTTCATATACCATCTGGTGAGTGTATACCCTTGAGGGGTTAAGAATACCCTTTACATCACGTGGTGTTTTTATTACCATTATCAGTGCACGGGCACTAAAGGGTATTTCACATCACCTTATTCAACTACAGGTTGCACTATGTTTTTGTTTTTTGTTTTCTGTTTTTTCCTCTACATGCATATGAGAAGAGTTTGAATTAATTGGAACTTTACAGAAGTTTTTTCCACATTCCAGGATTGTGGGACTTTGATGAACTTCATGAACTCTGTATTTATAAAAATATCATTATTTATTTTTTCTTTGACAACCTTTTTTTTTTTTTTTATTTATTTTATTTTCTTTCTCTGTATTATTTACTTTTTGGATAGAATACTGTCCTTGTGTTTAGCACATTTTTGATATATTTGTTTGGCTTGATTGGCGCCTGTCAGCAAATTTTTGTTGTTTTACTATCTTGTTTATAGGTTTTGGTGTTACCTATTTTATTTGCTACAAGCTGCCTTTCTTTGATTATTTGTGCACCTGTTTGACTGAGTGTTTCTTTGTTTAGATACTAACATAGGTCACTGAATTGTGATGTCTCTAGATGTAGCCAAGGTGTGTGACTCAATGAAAGTTTTGTACCAACAACCAGTAGCTATGGTATAATGTGGGGACTGATTTGTTAACCATTTTATAAGCAATGTTATAAAAAGGTGGATCAAACTGGAATGTCCCCTTTACCCTACTTTGCTTAATAATGCATCAGAAACCCTCACAATAACAATCAGAAACAGGGTCTCCATCACTGGACTGCACTCTGGTTCCACACACGAAAGATTGCCTTGGATGACACATAATAGTGAACCTCGTGCCTCCTTGCATGCTGCTTGCCAAACAAATGAGCACTAAAATAGAATTGGGGCAAACCCCTCATATTCTCAATAAACTCTCAGCTGGGACATACATTACCTCCCCAGTATCTTCTGTGTGGCCATATTAAAAAATGTGTCTATCACAGTATCTAGTGCAGTGGTGGACAACAGGCCTGGCAACATCTCACCTGCAGTCCTCCAGCTTTTTCCTCTAAATTCTATATCTACTGTTGTAGCTCTGTTGAGTGAACTGCTGATCAGAGGAAGCTTCAGCTCACTGTACTGCATCATGTGACCGCAGGAAGAACTGGGAGTACAGACTATGCAGATCAGAAGATTGCAGAGTAGCACCATGATATGACCTCTCTCCTTTTTCCCCAGGAAAGACCTGGGGGTAAATGTATGAAGCTGAGAGTTTTCCGACAGGTTTGAAAAGTGGAGAGGTTGCCTATAGCAACCAATCAGATTCTAGCTGTCATTTTGTAGAATGTACTAAATAAATGATAGCTAGAATCTGGTTTTTCAAACCTGAGGGAAAACTTTCAGCTTGATACATTTACCCCGTGAACCTTCATGACAAGTGAAGTTTGTGATTTAGCAAAAAAAATAATTAATGGTTAATTAGTGGGCATTAGATAAGGGCATGTAAGGGCATGTAAGGGCATGTAAGGGCATGTTGTGCTGCGTGCGGGCCTGAGTAGCATGTGGGGGCATGACTGGCAGATCCAGAGGGGGACAATTACCCCACCCCAACAGCAATCTTCATACCTTTAAATGGTAGAGAGGTCAGATCATCAGAGCAAATGGGTGGGGCCAACCAGGACCAACCAATCAGAGTGAAGGGGGGACATGGCTAGCAAAATCCCCCCCCCCCCCCCCCCCCCCAAAAAAAAGGTCTAGGTCTGCTCTTGGTGGCTCTAAGTGGCAGTGGTGATGTAGTGGTAATTTGCTTTTTGCATCTTAGATAAAAATATTTTGGTTTTTGCTGGCAGTGAGACATGCAGAAGGGAGAGGGAGCAAGATGTGAGCAGAGTGAGAGGGAGGAGGTGTATTTATGTATGTGTAAAACTGTATGTCACACATTTAATATCTGCCTTTTCTTATACTTCACTAATGCATTTCTTCTTTTTTTAATTTTTAGGATTGGGATTAAAATCCAAAGGGGTATCTGGTGTGTTGGTGGGTGCTGGAGTTGCCTTGGTTGGCATGGAAAAAGCTTTTATATCCTGACATCTGAAGACACCAGCGTTTATTTAGGTGTATCTTGGCAAAAGGGTGAATACTATAATCAATTGTTGTCTGTTTTATATGCAATTTGAAAGTCATAGGGGTAAGTTTACTAAGCTGTGGGTTTGAAAAAGTGGGGATGTTGCCTATAGCAACCAATCAGATTCTAGCTTTCATTTATTTAGTACTTTCTACAAAATGACAGCTGGAATCTGATTGGTTGCTATAGGCAACATCCCCACTTTTTCAAACCCGCAGCTTAGTAAATCTAGCCCATAGTCTTTGTATACATCACCAAATGCATATGGATACTGTAATTTTTATATTTATATTTCATATAAATTAAAAAAAAAATCTTTATGGAATGTGAAATAACATTGGATTAACTCTCCACTCATGTGCACCCTGGATGAATTTTAAACTGGTGGTTAGTCATTATTGTGTGGTTATCTTGGTCAAGCTCGGCTTTTCAGGGATATATTAAACTGTTTTGGGAAAAGTGAATAAAAGCAAGGCTGGCCAAGTAATATAAAATTGCATCTCTGGAGCTCTATGAAGTATGTGTTAAATATAATAACATTTCCAGTTTTAGGGAAAACGTGATTAATGCTAGTGCATTAAGAAGCCAACTTGGCACAAACTGTAGATGTAAAATATTCCATGGTCCAATTTTGATTTGGCCACTAATCATCTCTGTAAACGTCTAAAACATCCTAACTGTTCAAATATGTCCTCAATATGACTGTGAGCACGACACTTTCTGGAGTGAAGGTTTCTTTATTCAACACCTCAGCATGTCATGCAGATATCTGAAAAGCAAACAATCTATATGTGATAAAAAATAATCACATACATTTATAAGGGGTGCTATGTGTTGGAGATGATGAACTAATAATATACGATTGTAGATTTATAAGACAAAAGTCTGAATCTAGGACCTCTGCAACCCATACAAAGATAAATACACATTAAAATTGTGTATAAAATTTACAAAGTTACAATTATGTATATTTGATTGAAGCCGTGCACACCTTGTTTTATAATTGAGATAGTTTGTTATTGTGTGAATAAATTAGTTTGGATTTTAATTTATGTAATCTATTTGTATAAGAGTTTTGAGCGTGTCTTAATTTTATGGTGCAGATATGTGAAAAGAATTAATCCCATATAATAATCTGAAAGAGGTTGGTGAAATGCCAATAAATGCAATTGACATGCTGCTCACTTGTAGGAATAGTGGCAGCAATTATAGGGTCAAAACTATTTTAAGATTTGTTGAAAACCCTCAAAAGCTTTACTACTACAAATGTGAGATTTACCAGATTCTATTTATTTAGCTTCCACTCGTAAATACATACCTCCCAAAATGATTTTCGCAGGACACTCACAAGTTAAGGCTTGCATAAAGGGTAGTGCTTACTGATCCACCAAAGCAGTTTTGGGAAAAATGTGGGCATGACTGAGTGGCCAAGTTACACCCAAATTATTTTTCCCAGAGGTATGGTAAATCTTTATATAGGATTAGCCACAATATGTTGAAAGAGACCACTGCCATCAGGGAATACCGTTGCCATGAAAGGGTGTGTATAGTCTGCAATAATGTTTAGATAGGTGGTATATGTCAAAGTAATATCCACATGAATGCCAGGACCCAAGTTTTCACCACAGAACATTGCACAAAGCATCACACTGCCTCCACCGGCTTGCCTTCTTCCCAGAGTGCATCCTGATTCCATCTCTTCCGTAGGTAAACAACATACCTGCACATGGACATTCACATGTAAAAGAAAACATGATTCATTAGACCAGGCAACCTTCTGCCATTGCTCCATGGTTCAGTTCTGGTGCTCATGTGCCCATTGTATGCAGTTTTGGCTGTGGACAGGGGTCAACATGGGCACTATGACCTGTCTGTGGCTAGGCAACCCTACATGCAGCAAGCTGCTATGAACTGTGTGTTTTGACACCTTTCTATCATAGCCAGCATTAACTTTTTCATCAATTTATGGTACAGTAGCTCTTGTGTGGGATTGGTCCAGAAGTTAGCCTTCACTCTTCACGAGCATTCATGATCCTTGGGTGCCCATGACACTGTCGCTGATTCACCAGTTGTCCTTCCTTGGACCACTTTTGTTAGGCACTAATCACTGCATACCTGGAACACCCCACAACAGCTGCCATTTCGGAGATGCTGTATAGCCATTATAATTTTACCCTGTCAAAGTTCTCAGATCCTTACACTTGCTCATTTCTCTTTCTTCCAACACATCAACTTCAAGAACTGACTGTTCACTTGCTACCTAATATATTCCACCTCTTAACAGGTGCCATTGTAATGAGATAATCAATGTTATTCACTTCACTTGTTAGTGATTTTAATGTTGTGGCTGATCGGTGTATAATAAATATATGCATGACAACCTGTGACTCCACCACTTTTGTTGATCTATATGTCCCAATGTTGTCACTGTTAGAGATGCTCCAATAATTTGAACCAGGTTGAATTTTGATCTAATTTGCTTGCAGTTCAATGGGCCAGTTCAATCTGCTTTGGCTGCAGTGGCTGCATTCAAATAAAACTGGAACTTGTGCTTTAAAGTAGCTCAAACATGGTCAAACCCATTTTGCCTTCCCTCAAACGTTTAGATTAATCTAAAGTTTGAGAATCTACTGCAAATTTTCGAACTTTAGAACCAGTTTGATGAACTGGTTGGAGAACTAAAGGAGCAATTTTTCATATGGAAGGGGTGCAAATTTCTTTGCATAAAAATATTGGCTGCTTTTGCATTTAGCACACATACACTGGACAGCTTTATTTTTACAAATTAAATTCGATTTAGAGATAGACATACCCCCTTCCAACTCTAAAAATGTCTACACATTTTAAGTTTGCCGCCCTGCAGTGCTACATGGTTTTGGCAAGGTGCAAATTTGCTCCTGTTTTTTTTTTTTGCTTTGCTCCTAAATCTAAATGTTGCCCAAGTTTGTCTGTTTACATGTCTTTTCCCAGTCTCAATAATTGCCCTGGACGATCCAGTTTTTTAAAAATGTATCCCTGATTACTAAGAAACTGCTCAGTGCTCCTGCCCATATATTGACTGCTGGTTGCAGCTTTCATTATTTGTTAACTTCCTGAAAGCTACATAAAATGCAGACCCTATTCTGTAGGAGCTGCGTAGTGTAGAGCACATTTGGAAACGCTGCATAGATGACATTCTGGTAACCACTATACAATGCAGACCCCAATCTGTGGTGGCCATGGAATGCAGATCCAGAAACTGTGGTGGCTGTACAATACAGATTCCCCATTCTGTGTAGGTCATATCATACAGATTATGCAACCTGTGGGGGCCATTCTATACAGATTTCCCTATCTGTGGGGACCATACAAATACAATACAGATTCTGTAACCTGTGGGGGCCATTCTATACAGATTCTGTAACCTGTGGGGACCATACAATGCAGATTCTGTAACCTGTGGGGACCATACAATACAGATTCTGTAACCTGTGGGGACCATACAATACAGATTTTGTAACCTGTGGGGACCAATGACATACAATACAGATTCTGTAACCTGTTGGGGCCATACAATACAGATTCTGTAACTTGTGGGGGCCATACAGTACAGATTCTGTAACCTGTGGGGGCCATGCAATACAGATTCTGTAACCTGTGGGGGCCATGCAATACAGATTCTGTAACCTGTGGGGGCCATGCAATACAGATTCTGTAACCTGTGGGGGCCATGCAATACAGATTCTGTAACCTGTGGGGGCCATGCAATACAGATTTTGTAATATGTGGGGCCATACAGAACAGATTCTGTAACCTGTGGGGGCCATACAGAACAGATTCTGTAACCTGTTGGGACCATACAATACAGATTCTGTAACCTGTGGGGGCCATGCAATACAGATTTTGTAATATGTGGGGCCATACAGAACAGATTCTGTAACCTGTTGGGACCATACAATACAGATTCTGTAACCTGTGGGGGCCATACAATACATATTTCTCAATTATATAGATTGCCCAATCTGTGGCGGGCATACAATACAGATGCACCACTCTGCGGGAGCCATACAATACAGATTCTGTAATCTGTGGGTGCCATGCAATGCAGACCCCAGTCTATGATGGCCATATGATGTAGATCTATAATTTATGACAGCAATACAATTCAGATCCAAAATCTGTGGTGGCTATACAAATACAATACAGATTCTGTAACCTGTGGGGGCCATTCTATACAGATTCTGTAACCTGTGGGACCATACAATACAGATTTTGTAACCTGTGGGGACCAATGACATACAATACATATTCTGTAACCTGTTGGGGCCATACAATACAGATTTTGTAACTTGTGGGGGCCATACAGTACAGATTCTGTAACCTGTGGGGGCCATGCAATACAGATTCTGTAACCTGTTGGGACCATACAATACAGATTCTGTAACCTGTGGGGGCCATGCAATACAGATTCTGTAACCTGTGGGGGCCATGCAATACAGATTCTGTAACCTGTGGGGGCCATGCAATACAGATTCTGTAACCTGTTGGGACCATACAATACAGATTCTGTAACCTGTGGGGGCCATGCAATACAGATTTTGTAATATGTGGGGCCATACAATACAGATTCTGGAACCTGTGGGGGCCATACAGAACAGATTCTGTAACCTGTTGGGACCATACAATACAGATTCTGTAACCTGTGGGGGCCATACAATACATATTTCTCAATTATATAGATTGCCCAATCTGTGGCGGGCATACAATACAGATGCACCACTCTGCGGGAGCCATACAATACAGATTCTGTAATCTGTGGGTGCCATGCAATGCAGACCCCAGTCTATGATGGCCATATGATGTAGATCCATAATTTATGACAGCAATACAATTCAGATCCAAACTCTGTGGTGGCTATACAATGTGCCCCCCACTAACACCACCAATTCCTTACACATTGCCCATTTAGGGTCCTCAGTTTAATATCTTTATAATAGTACATGCTATCAGAATATATGTGCATTTGATATACTCCCCATGTCCTTCCTAAGTGAGATATTTTACTGTCACTCCCCAGTCTTAGATCCACAAGCACAAACTTTTTGGGAGAATCATGGCTTCTCCAGCAGATGCACAGACATAAATGAGTACAGCAGTTGGGGCTAGAATCATATGAAGAGCAGCACATCAACAACACAAGGATTATTTTTTGTATCTAATCATAGCTTTGTATCTAATCACATCCCTTGTAAGTGCCAAAATATGCATTACTTGATGCTCTTCCACATAAACTGATATTTGCAGTCAGTAAACATGTGCACTTAATACGCACAACTTTTATCGTTAGTTTCTATGCTCTATAAATGTACAAAGCAATTTCTAAACATGCTCCTCCCACAATTGCATACAATCAGTATAATGTAGATTACAAATGTGCCTGCTTCTACCTGTTAGCAGCAGACACTGTATAGTTACATTAATCTGACTGAAATAATTTGCACATAAAAAATTCCATGAGTGACATCATATTTCTTAGTTCTGTAGAATACGTGGGAACACACTAAAGGACGTTTGGACACACACTGACTTGTTTCTGCATTAAAGTAAAATGAATTAGCTCCATAATTTGAGTTAAACTTCAATGACTGGGAGAACGATTAATTTTCATAGAGGGCAGATTGGGATAACAATGACTAGAGAGCACCTGACCCTAGCTTGAAAGATCAAATAAAATTTGTTGGCTAATTAAGTTTGACAAGCCTTTAAAGATGGTGAGTTTATTCTGTTATAATGTTATGTAATGGAAGAAATTACTTCATATCACATACATTTATAGTCCCCCAGGATACATTAAGAAAACATTTCTGTCTGTAAAAAAATATACATGGAATTACAAACATTATTTTCTTTTTTATCTGGAAATGATTATTAATAGTTCTAGAGAAGAAAGTTTTATTGAAATGACAACACTACCCCCTAATGGTGAAGTGAGTAATATCTAATAATATTTTTTTATAATTATGAAATATTTGAGAGTGACATTTTTTACCCTACACAATCCACTAAATGAATCTGTCTAAGGCAATCTGCGGCATGTGTACTCTAAAGAGTATTTCATGTTTACTATATTACCAATAATACAATCTAAACAGAAATCTGAGAGATTAGTAAACCTTCACAAGCCTAAGTATTTTCATGGCACAAGTGTACAAACATTAGACAGCAGTTGAAGAAAAATTGTCATATATTGGTGCGTACTTTGTAAAAATTTCCAGACATTTGGAAGCGGTTGATAGAAATTTCCAGATTTTAGATGATACCCGGTAAAAATAATAGAGAGCATATTATAAGGGATGCCGCTCTGATGGTGCCATAGGCAGCGCGCCTGCTCCTTGGAAGGGGTACCCTGCCACCGCTGCTTTCTTATCTTGGCAGATGAGAGTTTGGGGCAGCATTTTCTGCTCCTCATAGAGGTAGGATGTTAGTGGCCGGCAATCCACGTGGGGGCATTAAAAATACTGCATGAGTGACATTGTATCACTCATTCAGTGTTTTAGTCTCACCCTTAACCATTTGGCGCCTCAGGTTCACCTAATGGTAGTGCAGACCCTGTATATTATAAAAGAAAGTATGGTCTAGGTAGTGTTCAAGCTTTACCCTGGCAGCTATGCATATTTAATACTGATGATAAATTTGGATCTGTATGAACTGTATGACCTGTTTGACCTTAGAACAAGGGTTTTGCACTTCTGCCAGGTTTCTATACATTACAGAAGTGGAGGTTGCTCAATCAATTTATAGGTTCATGACAGGTGCTTGAAAGGGTCAGGTTATCCAAAAGGAACAAATACAGAGAAAAATCCCCCAGCACACTGCTATAACCAGCAAAGAAGCTATTTCTAAAAATGCAGAATTCTCAATTGCACACATTTGCGAATGTATAAACCACCCTCCCCGTCAAGGCACTTTTGCTAATAGGGTGGTCCTCCTATCTCTAAACAATGAGAGTCCCCAATACAGAGTCATAATTCATTTGGTTTTAAAATGAGAGCTAAATCACCAAGAGGTTTCTATACATTAAAGACTGCAACAGTTAAATAGTCTGTATGTGACCATGTTGAATATTTTCTGTCATTTGTGGGCGTCCAAGAGTCAGTACAAATGGAGTTTATAATTAACAGTATTCACTTCATTTTAATGCACTTTTTTTTCACAGTTAAATGGCACAGCTTTTGCCCCAAGTTTCGCCAATTTCAATATGGTGAAGTGGGAGAATAATCATATTTGGGCTATTAATCCATATATGGAGCATCTCATATGGTGGTATAGATATATTGATGATGTTCTTATTACATGGCGAGGAGACTGATTAACCTTGGAGGGCTTTATGACATACAGTATATCAATACAAATAAATTAAACTTGGAATTTACAGCAGAGGTGAGTGCGGAAAGAATCACATTCGTAGATTTGAAAATTTTTATTAGTGAAAATTTAGTATGTACAAAAACATTTAAAAAAACGGAAGATTGCTATGGGTTTCTTCCAGCAACGAGTAACCACTATAAAAGTTGGTTATATAACATACCAAAAGGACATTTTAAGAGGATTAGGAGGAACTGTTCAGAACTAAAAGTATAATTATGCGGTCCTACTTAGAGATGAGCGGGCTCGGATTCCACTAATCCGAGCCCACCCGAACAGTGCGGATCCGAATGGGATCCGAGCACTGTTCGGATATTTGCGGCGGGCAAAAAAATGAAAACGAGGCTCTGTCGTCCAAGTCTCGCGTCGAATCTCGCGAGGGGTGGGAGGGAGGGCCCAGAACAATTCCATCTTGTACCTCTTTTTTTGGCATTATGTGCTCAAGCTACCTCGGTGCAACCTTTTGGCCTAAAAACAATATTGTGAGGTGTTCAGAATAGACTGGAAATTAGTGGAAATGATTGTTATTGAATGTTATTGAGGTTAATAATAGCGTAGGAGTGAAAAAAAAAACACAAAACTGTTTTTTTAGCACTTTTTGTTTTTTTCAAAATAAATCCGAATCCAAAACCTTAAATCCGAACCAAAACCTTTCGTCAGGTGTTTTGCGAAACAAATCCAAACCCAAAACCTCAAGCAAATCCGAATCCAAAACACAAAACACGAGACACCAAAAGTGGCTAGTGCACATCCCTAACTTAAATAGGCCCCTAAGGAAGGTAGTATCTTCTTGGGAAAGTCCACGAGGACGAAATGTGTAGGAGGGATACGATTGTTGCCTGGATCTGAGTGACAAGAAACTGAAAGTTATGCGCAACATCGGAGGTATGCATGCGCTTCAGTGACAAAGTGGAACACACGCGACAGCCATCGATAAACAGTGCCTGAGGAACGGACTAAATGTAAAGCATTCAAATGTCATGACCATGCATATTAATTCACTATTTATTGGATGAGACCATTAAATAAATGGTGATGATGATGATGATCTATATCTACTGAAGCATCAAACTGGATACCTTTTTTCCCCCACCTAAAAAAACCGTATTGACATTATTTGATGGACTATGATGTTATTATTATTTATAAACATTTATTTTTATAGCACCACTAATTCCGCAGCGCTGTACAGAGAACTCACTCTCATCAGTCCCTGCCCCATTGGGGCCTTACAGTCTAAATTCCCTAACATACACACACAGAGACAGAGACAGAGACAGACACACAAACTAGGGTCAATTTGTTAGCAGCCAATTAATTAACCTACCTTTTTCAGTATGTTTTTGGAGTGTGCAAGGAAACCGGAGCACCCGGAGGAGACCCACACAAACACAGGGAGAACATACAAACTCCTCACAGATAAGGCCATGGTCGGGAATTAAACTAATGAGCCCAGTGCTGTAAGGCAGAAGTGCTAACCATTTAGCCACCGTGACATTACAAAAAACTTGCTGATTTATCTCTCATGGTAGGATTGACTTTGACCTTCATTCTCATCTTAATGTAGTTTATACGTTTTGAAGCTAATTTTTGTGTTATGTGTGCAATAAAGTTTTTATATATATATATATATATATATATATATTTATATATATATATATTTATATATATATATAGATATAGATATACACACACGTTTGTGTGATGATACGATAGGAAATGCACCCTTTTTCGTGTATATGTAAAAAAAAATTAAAGCAATTTTGGGTGTTTGACCAGGATGAGAACACCTACTGTATTCATTCTTCATATTTTGATCATCCCACCTTGGTATTGTCAATGCTCTCCCTTGTAAATATCCCCTTAGCATCAATATGTTTAAGGCATTAGGCATCAATGATTAAAATACTAATAAGAGCACATAGTAGTTATAAGAGACAAGATTATAATATCAAACATACCTCTAAATGAAATAAAATTAAATAAAACTTCTGTGAAACAGCATAAAATATTTTTAACAAAACTGACTTTTTGACTTGAAGAGGATTTTCACCCAAAGTGAAGTTCAGTTAGTTCATGGGTTACGCTCTGGTTGGGAGACTTTAGATCTGACACTTTTAATTTATATGGTCTATGCTTATATATTAACTTTAATATTTATTTGTTTTTCATTATACAGCAACTAAGAACTTTGAATTCTCTTTATAGAACATATGTGCACATATCCATTCTTTTTTGTTTATTCCTAGACTTTAAGGTATCAATTTGTTTATTAGTATTATTTTAATATTTTAATGTAATAATTTGCTTATGTATATTTTTACATATGAAGATTAATCATTTAAGTTATAGTAATCTTTATTTAACTTTTGATCTGATTATCATGCTCTTTTCAAACGTTCCAAAGGTTTGATCATCTAATTGTGTGTTAAGTTGAGGCGATTAATTAATATCTAGTCAGTGATTGACTGCAAGCTGGATAAATACTTTCCAATGAAACTAGCATTCAGCCAGAGAAACGCATCAGCTTTTCCTTGAATCCGAGAGTATTTGCTTCCTATTATTTGCCATCTGGACACTAACACTTATTAACTGAATCAATCATCTTCAGTGATAAATATACCAGCGGCTGCAGTTTGAAACGTTGTATCATAAATGGGCAGGAGTGCGGATACACTTTGCTCTTATTAACTGCTGAAATCTCTGTGCTGTAGTTAACATTTGATTTGGCTGTCCCACATTATAACTTATATATTTGGTACACTCATTATTGAGCTTTTGCTTGGCTCCTTGTTATAAAGGCTGTGACTGCTATGCCTCTATCTGGATAAAAACAACAAGAGCAATACTTTCAATGACTGACATTTTTGAAGAAGTACAATTCTGTTCATAAAATAACATACAAAGAAGCAGTGATATCAATTTCATCATGGATCACTATTATCATCATCTATAAAGCACCACTAATTCCATAGCGCTGTACAGAGAATGCATTCACATCAGTGCCTGCCCCCAATAGAACTTACAGTTTAAATTCCCTAACACAGACAGACTAGGGACAATTTTGTGATAGCAGCTAATTAACCTACTAGTACATTTTTGGATTATTCTTATTGTATGTTTTAATAGTATTTGGAATAAAATTTGTTAATTTACCTTGGGAACGGTTCAATTTCGTGTGTGTTGAACGGTTTTATGGTTTTCTTGTTTATACACTCTATTTTTGGCGTTTATTACTTTGCTTGTGGATTGGCATTTTTATATATGAGGAGCAGCGTGTGTGTAATTACTTCAGGACTCATACGTCTTTATAACCAGTGCGTCTGTAATTCCTTATTCAGATATACTATACAACTGAATGTTATTTACCTGGAGTCCAGTAATCATTGATGCCTAATGCCTTAAACATATTGATGCTAAGGGGATATTTACAAGTGGGAGCTTTGACAATACCGAAGTGCATGAGAAAGATTCACCTTCATGGAAGAGGGTTTAAAATGGAGATATACTGTCAATTTCATATTTTGCAAAACATTTAAGTCTTTAACGTGGCTAAGAAGCCACCCAAAAATCGCCCATCTGAAAAGTTATATTAATATGGAAGCATTCTCCTATTCACACAAATTATTATGAATCCTGTTTCAAGGAAGGGGATTTTTATAAAAATATTGAAGACTTCTAATACTAGGTAGATCATTGGCACCAGTCTGCAATCACCTGTGATGTATAATACAGCTACAACTTATTTAATGTACCATTAACTCCCTGACTTCACAAGAACAGGCCTGAACTTATCATTTAACTTCATTCAGAAACTTGAAGTTAATCACAACAAAGTAATAAAAAAAATTTTAAAACTTACTTTACTTTACATTGAAATTGGATTTCAAATCAACAGGGTGATATCTGCATGCAGTTTATATGTTTTTACTGTGTGCATGTGGTGTCCCCACATCTCTCCCCAAAGATTGGTTAACTGAATGTGACTAATTTGGCCCTTATGTTGATTTGTGTAGAGAAATTATTTTGTTAGCTACACTGCGGCAGGTACTTAGGTGTCTAAAATAAAATCTATATTATAATAATGTTGACATTTTCTTGCAATCTGTAAATATTGTAACCATATTTGGGAAAACAAGAGAGGACACATTGAGTCACACAGGGTTACAACAAATGTTTAGTTTAAATCCTTTTAAATATGGCTCCCCACCTTTTGCTACATGTGTATGTTAACCGGCCAGGGGGATTGTAATATAAACAAAATTGCCTTCAAAAACCTCAACAAACAGAGGCAAAATCTATCAAAGGTGCGATTTTGCTAAATTGCTGTTATCTCACGATTTTTTAGGGCAGATGTATGAAAGTGCAACCTGCTAAGAAATCGCCTGTAAACCACTGGAACCAAAATCACCATCTCGACTTTTTGCCATTCTAAGAATACAAGTCGTCATATGGATGAAGCTATGAAAAACTGCACAATAAAAACGCAGCTTTTGATCGGATTTTTTCAGGCCTTGGTATATGCAGGCTAATGATGTCTATAAAAAGGGCTGTAAAACTATTATTCTGAGGGTTTATGAAATTGGAGTTGATTTGTAATTTTTTATAGGTCAATTTTTGACTTGGATTCTGGATTAATAATGATGATGTTTGATTGATTGCCGCTATATTCTAGATAACCAGGACCTATGATGAGTTCGAATTGATGAATATCTACTTATAAACCTACATCAATCCTGTGGACATCTATATTTCATAAGCTGCTAGAAATACAATAATTTATTACTATCTTTTATCAGACAGTAAATATTTACAAACATTTCTACTTATACATCTAGGCTCATTTATATATATATATATTATATATATATATATATATATATATATATATATATACATACACACATTATTATTATACGCTGAATAGATTACGTTTTTATGATAGATATTTCTATGATGTTTTATATGTAATAGTATCGCTATTAAAAGTTTGTGTATTGTCCACAGTTCACTTTTCTGGTTTTTGGGTTCTTAATTCACGGATGCATTTTATATTTTAAAAACTTTCAGCATGCCTGGATCCCCTACACTATACGCCAATGTTCACGGTGTCCCCCAATGGATGAGGGAGAAATTTATATTGGAGTGTTATTCAAGCATGATTTTTTATTTCATGGGCTAGATTATTTTTAGATGTTCAAGTGTTCACTAAATTTAGCGCTGATCTACTTTTGTTTTTCTCTTTATGAACATAGCCACACGCCACTGATGTCACACATCCATACGTCTGCAAGGTATTGTATTAAATAGAGACGTTCACTGACCCCCATTTCCAGTCAATTTTGACTCACAGGTCACAATATTGTTTTCATCCACTTTCAACCAAAGACTGCAGTGAGCTGGCTGGATACTAAGCGACAGAGCAACAGAACAAAAACATGGCAGTTCATAGAACATCTAGGTAACACTGCCACACAGCAGTGGCAGAAAAGAAGAGTTGTTCAAGATGCAATTGTCCTTTGGCCCTCCCACTCACTCTTATGTTGGATCTTAAAAAGGACATGCACACTTTAACAAACCAAGCACTTCAGCAACAAGGAGTGCCACTTTTGTGGCTGAAGTGCTTGGTTTGTTTGGGCCCCACAAAACAAGCTACCAATGGGCTTATAGCACCCAAGCTAACAGTGCTGTTAATGAACTCTACAGTGGCAAGATGTTGTTGTTATCATCCTCCCACAATATGAATTCATCTCCGCTGGAATCCACCATTACAGAAGTGTCTGCACTTCCATGTAATTGATGGTAAAGGCCTTCCTTGTGGAATTTGAAATTCATTTTGATGAACATCATCTTTTCCACATTTTTAGGAAGTAGCCTCCTACGCTGATTACTGACAAGGTTCACGGCTGTGCTGAAAACGCTTTCAGAGTACACACTGGAGGGTGGGCAGTTTAGGTATTGCAAAGTGAGTTTGTACATGGGTGTCCAAATTGCCCTTTTTACCTGCCAATATGTAAAGTGACTGTTTGACATGTCGATTTCTATACTGTTAAAAAAATCCTCCACCATCCATCCTTTGGATGTTGATAGTAGTATCACGTGGAGTTAAGGCAAAGGTGTCACAGTTTTTAGTCAATTCTTTTAGACCAGACCAGATGTCAAAATGTTGTGCTGAATCATCTGCATCATCCCTGGGTCTCTTGGGAAAGTCAAGTTTTTCCTAGCAGCAGTTGCCTGAGAAACAAGGTATGTGACTCATGTTTTGAGCTGTCAACTTGCTCACCAGGAGCTCCTTGCATCTCTTCAGATCTGGGTCAGTTGGAAACAAAGAGAAGACATAGCTCTTAAACCTAGGATCAAGCACAGTCACCAAAATGCAGTGATTTGACTTTGAGAACTCTTGGACCCTGGAGAAGTGAAAAAAGTACTTGATCTACAAGTCCGACATACTTCGCGTAATTGATTTGTTTCATCTTCTTCAGTTTCTGAAGTTGCTTTTTCCAAAAGTCTAATTAAGGGAATTACTTAACTCAAACGAGCAGTGTCTGAACTCACTTTACAGGTGACTACTTTGAATGGTTTCAACACCTTACACAACACAGAAAGTATTCTCCACTGCGCTGGACGAAAATACAATCCCCCTCTTTTCCCAATGTCATGGCTTGTAGAGTAAGCGTGGATGGCTTTTCGCTGTTCCTCCATCCTCATAAGCATATAAAAGGTGGAATTCCACCTTGTTACCACCACTTTCTTCAGTTGGTGGCAGGGCAAATTAAATTGTTGTAGCTGCTGCAATCGCCTATATTCTGCTGCAGAATACCAGAAAAGCTCTGAAATTTTACAAGCCACAGACAGCATCTCCTGTATGTCCCTATCAATTTTCAAAAAGCTCTGCACCACCAAGTTGATTGTGTGAGCAAAATAGGGAATGTGATGAAATTCACCGAGCTGTAATACTCTCTCAATATTGGTGGAGTTATCAGAAATTACATATCCTGAGGAGAGTCCTAGTGGGATAAGCCATGTAGCAATGACATCCCTTAGGTTTTGTAACAGATTGTCAGCTGTATGCCTCTTAGTGAACCCAGTGATACACAGAGTAGCCTGCCTCTGAAAAATGTGACGAAGTTGGGTACATGCTGCTGCTGTTCCTCCTGTTGAAGGCGAATCACCAACCCAGTGGGCTGTCGCAGTCATATAATCTTTAGTTTGCCCACATATCTGTGGTTAAGTGTACAGTGGGTAGAATGGCATTTTGTAGCCCAATAATTACATTTTTATGAACCTTCTGCTAGAGGTGAGGAATTGCTTTTCTAGTAAAATGGTGTTGTGATGGAATTTGGTAACGGGGACAGAAGACCAAGTAACTGTCTAAATCCAGCTGCATTAATAGTGGATACAAGACGCAGCTCTAATACTAGCGTAGTCGCCATGGCGCCTGATCTGCTTTGCGACTGGGTGACAGCTTTTATATTTGCTTCCTCTTGCAAAGGATTGGTTAACAGTCAATTGCTGTAAATTACTAGTAGTCTTCTTCTTGGTCTGCTTCTGGGATGAAGATCCACCCCCAGCAGCGGGACTAACGCTCAAGAATTCTTCAGAGGAATCCTGTATAATGGAGGAGTCATCTAGCCTTAGCAACTTGGATGCAGTACTAACTCCGATCACTAGTAAGGACACCGATGAGGAAGGTGTTGTGGGTGTAGATTGCAGGTGCTGGGACCTAGGTGAGAAGGGAGCTAGCTGATGGACTGCTTGTTGTTATTTTTTTAGCATAAGTTTCTGATTTTCCCAAAAGCTTCCCATGAACGCTCTTCAAATGACGTAACATGGATGAGGTTCCTAGATGGTTAAGGTCCCTACCTCTACTGACTGTGGCTTTACAAACACTACAAATGGCTAGACAACTTGTCAGGATTTGAGTAAAAATAATTCCACACAAGAGAATTTTTTGGTCATCTGCCCAGGCATGACAATGGCCTTCTTCTTATCACTGACAAGAACTGCTTCCACTGGTGAAGAACTTACACAAACAACATCATCGTCGTCATCAACATTCTCATTAGCATTGTCGTCAGCTATACAAATATCCAAATATCCTCCTCATTCTGTTGCAAATCCAAAGTGTCACCCTCAATTTGTGTATCACTGGCTACACTTGGGCTCCTCATCCACACATCTGCAGAAATGCTAAAAGGAGGCTTCTTTAGGAGTACAGTATCAGAAAGGTCATGCTTACACATAGCACTCATGGATAGATTCTCCTCAGGGATTTGTGTAATTTCTGAATCTGAACATACAGTTTCTTCTAATGGATTACTGTTTTTTTCCAGCTCAGCTCTTACACTTAAAAGTATTTGGGCACCTCTTTTTGAGTCAGTATGACAAGGTCTTGCATCGTCATGACTGACCTTATAAGATGCCGCCTCACTGACAGTTGCAGGACTAGCACTCATTGAAAAAGGCGAAGGCCCGATTCTTTCCATGCCACTGCGTTTGTAGAATGGCATGTTGGTAAAGAAAAAACAACTCTAGTCAAGACAAAGTTAACTGCTTTTTGTTTTTACATTTTTGTTTCTCCGATTTAAAACTACTATGCACTTGAACATAGGCTTTTGCAGATGACGTAGAGGTATTACTATCATCTTGACTGGTGCCAGCAGCTGCTTGGTGCTCTTCTGTGGACTGATGTGAATACATATCGATGACACAGAGCAATCTGACGGGAGAGTGACAAGAACAATGTGACGGGAGAGTGACAAGAACAATGTGACGGGAGAGTGACAAGAACAATGTGACGGGAGAGTGACAAGAACAATGTGACGGGAGAGTGACAAGAACAATGTGACGGGAGAGTGACAAGAACAATGTGACGGGAGAGTGACAAGAACAATGTGACGGGAGAGTGACAAGAACAATGTGACGGGAGAGTGACAAGAACAATGTGACGGGAGAGTGACAAGAACAATGTGACGGGAGAGTGACAAGAACAATGTGACGGGAGAGTGACAAGAACAATGTGACGGGAGAGTGACAAGAACAATGTGACGGGAGAGTGACAAGAACAATGTGACGGGAGAGTGACAAGAACAATGTGACGGGAGAGTGACAAGAACAATGTGACGGGAGAGTGACAAGAACAATGTGACGGGAGAGTGACAAGAACAATGTGACGGGAGAGTGACAAGAACAATGTGACGGGAGAGTGACAAGAACAATGTGACGGGAGAGTGACAAGAACAATGTGACGGGAGAGTGACAAGAACAATGTGACTGGAGAGTGACAAGAACACTGCTACCCGTTTCTGTATGAGCAATGGCACTGGAGACTTAAAAGAACTCTATCACCCCTCCTCTTTCTGTTTTAACTATGACGCTGGTCAACTGCACTGGAGACTGCCAAGAATGCTGCTACCCCTTTCTGTGTCTGTCTGTGAAATGGTGCCAGATCTCCATGGAGGGCGGTACTTGTAGAATGCAAAACCTGCGAGATCTGACGACACAATAGTAACGTTTTGCCCCGTTTTCAGTTCAAAGAGCGCGCAAAAGTACCGAGTCGGCTTGGCACTCTGTACTCGGATCTGCAATGTTCGGGTGGGCTTGGTTTTTCAAAAACCCGAGCCCAAAAATCTCCAGTATTGAGAGACAATTACCAAAACTTGTTAATAACAGGAGGGCTCAGGGAATTATGGGCAAAATACAAACAATTGCATTTCTATTGAAAAGTGACTTTTTCAAATAGACCTACTAGGCATCATCAAATAAACTAGGTCAAGACATCTAAGACTACTTTCATTAATAACATTCATGTCTTAATATTTAAAATGGACAAATACAAAAGGAAAGATCAGAAATACATTTACTCATTTTAAGTAAACAAAATACAATCGAGGGAAGTATCCACAGATGAATTTTATGTTAAACTTCAAAGTATATATATTTTTTTTACAAAATGTATGTATACAAAACATGATACAGCTACAAAACATGACTTCAAAGTTTTCTGAGTGGAGGGCTCGAAAGTGGTATGGACACAAACCTACACGGACCACAAATGCTGCAATACTGTAGGCAATATTGGACAATTGGCCCAATATTGTAGTAGATAAGGCACAAAAATGTCTGCAATATCCTATAACAATCCGATTGAAATTAATTCCATCATTATTGGGCATGTAGGTAAACAAAGTTGGAGGATGATCTGAGATGACCTCTATAGGCCAGTATGGTTCATCTTTGGACCTGTGGACTTTGCATAGTTCAATCAACCATCTTTAAGTTTGTCACTTTCTGTGATATTAACGTTCCATGTATCAGGATATAGTCTGACTCAGTCTGGGGTGGAGATGAGTAAAGTTCTCTTAGAAATAGCTCTGGAGTGATTCTCCTAGAATAGTTTCCAGTTGCTTTATGGCCTTCTGGCATTGTTGTTCAACCTCCTCACATTCATCTAGAAAAGAAAAGAAAAAAAACAAAAACAAAAAGCACAGCATTACAAGTCTGAAACTGCTTCACAATTCCCGTAATGATCCTCGTAAAAACTGAGGCTCCGTCTTTTTTTCCCCCCTATAATGCTTATTGACAAGATAGCATGCAATGAAGATGTATGTTAATCTTCCAGAACAATAAGAAGTGAAAGTAAATTAGATGAACTGTGTGTTCTTTACCTTCCATCAGTTCAGCCAGGAAGGGAATAGATTCTGGGAGCAGGACCATGTAATTCTCCCTCAGCTTTTCCACTAAATCGACCAACACAAGCAATGCAGCAAAGCGAACCTGATAACAAGAGCAGGAGAGAAAACCTTTCAGTGAAACATATTCCATATAAAACATGTCCAGGTACACAGACTTCTCTGGAGGGTTCCTAACTGGGCTCCTGTACAATGTTGGATACAAGAAGAACATGGGACTTAATTATGTTAGTGATGTAAAGTCCAAGTGTATATTGTGCATTTATGTTATAAAACCTTATAACAGTGGTTATTGTAATTCACTGGTGGATCCTGCATACCCCAATCAGAAAGACTGCATGGAGCTGACAATAGAAGTACATTAGTCCTTATATACTTTCTCATTTTTGTTTAAACTATTTATAGGTTCCAAATGGGAATCAGAAAAATGGGATTTTTATACTTACGTAAAATCCGTTTCTCTTAATCCGTTGGGGGACACCAGGACCTTGGGGTATAGAGTAGGACAGGCGAACGCTGGCACTTTAACTTTCAGTTAACTAAAGCTCTGGCTCCACCCCCTCTATACCCCACCTCCTGCTAGAGGCCAGTCTATGTTTAACCAAGCCCGCAGAAAGGGAGATAGAGAGAACCAAAGAAAAGAGAATAAACTTAACACACAACATTCTCTTAACAATCAAACAGAAGGAAAAACCAGAGCGTTAAGGGTGGGCGCCCGGTGTCCCCCAACGGATTAAGAGAAACGGATTTTACGTAAGTATAAAAATCCCATTTTCTCTCACATCCCTTGGGGGACACCGGGACCTTGGGGACATCCGAAAGTTGTCTCACGGGAGGGAACGCTCAGAAGAAACGGCCCGAAGCACCTTTCTCCCAAACTTGCATCTCTAGAGGCAAACACATTAAACCTATAAAACTTTGTGAAAGTGTGTACAGAAGACCACGTGGCCGCTTTACACAATTGTTCACTGGAGGCACCATGGCGGGCCGCCCAGGAAGCACTTACAGATCTTGTAGAATGTGCCCGTAGATTATCTGGGACAGGCTCCCCAGCCCCACTGTAAGCCTGGTGGATAACAGCCGTAATCCACCTAGCAATAGTCACCTTAGAAGCTGGCCAGCCTCCTGTGAGCATCCTAAAGAATCAAAAGATCCTCGGTTTTACGTAACGTCCGAGATCTTTTAACATAAATTCACAAGGCATGAACAACATCAAGATAACGAATAGAGTCATCGTTATCGGAGGACGAGGAATCAGTTAGAGCCGGGATGACAATATCCTGATTCAAATGAAACTTAGAGACAACCTTAGGAAGGAAGGAGGGCTTAGTTCGAAGAACTGCATTATCCTCATGAAAAACTAGAAGAGGAGGCTTACAAGACAAAGCCACAAGCTCTGAAACTCTGCGTGCCGTAGAAATGGCCAAAAGAAAAAAACGTTTTCAAAGTAAGAAATTTGAAATCTACTGAATTCAAAGGCTCAAATGGAGGATGCTGTAAAGCCCTCAACACCAAATTCAAATCCCATGGCGGAACCGGAGGAAAATAAGGAGGTTGAACATGGAGAACACCCTGAATAAAAGTTTGCACATCAGGTATAACAGCAAGTTTTCTTTGAAAGAAGACCAAAAGAGCAGACACCTGACCCTTAAGAGAACTAAGACGCAAACCTGCATCCAAGAACCTGAGTAACCTGGCCAGACGAAAAGAAGATGTAGGATACCCTTTCTTTTCGCACCAACCAATATATGTCCTCCAGACTCGATGATATATCTTGGCTGAAGCCGGCTTTCGAGCATGAAGCATGGTCTGAACCACCCTTCAACAGCCACGCCGATAAAGCTAGACGATGCAAACCTTGATGACAAAAGGGACCCTGGGTTAGTAGATCTGGGCGTATCGGCAACCGCCACGACCGACCTCCTACCATGAAGAGCACGTCGGTGTACCAAGCCCTGCGCGGCCAATCCGATGCTAATAGAAGCACTGGAACACCGTCACTCCACCTTTTTCAGTACTTGTGGAAGCATGGCTATCGGAGGAAAAAGGTACACTAAGCGGTACTTCCAAGGGACGGACATAGCGTCTACCGCGACTGCCCCAGGATCTCTTGCACGGGAACAGGAGCAAGGAACCTTGTGATTCAACCGAGATGCCATCATGTCGACATCTGGTTGACCCCATTTCACCACCAACTGTTCAAACACCCTAAGATGGAGAGACCATTCCCCTGGATGCAGAGTCTGCCTGCTTAGGAAGTCTGCTTCCCAATTTTCTATTCCGTGAATGAATACAGCAATGAATGCTGAAACGTGAGCTTCGGCCCACAGAAATGTCCTGTGAGTCTCCCTCATGGCCAAAGGACTCCTGGTGCCGCCCTGATGATTGAGATAAGCCACTGCTGTGACATTGTCCGATTGAATCTTTACCGGTTTTTCCCTGCAGCAAATGTTGCGCACTTCTTAGAGCGTGAAACACTGCGCGCAGTTCCAAGACACTTATTGGAAGCTTGGACTCCTTGTGAGTCCAAAGCACCTGAAACTGAACCTGAAGACATACAGCCCCCCAACCCCGAAGGCTGGCGTCTGTTGTAATCAGAATCCAATTCCTAATTGAGAACAAGCGGCCCCTGGTGAGATTCTGCTTGTGTAGCCACCAGATCAGCGACTGACGCGTCTGCGGAGACAGGCAAAAAACCTGACTCGCCAGATTGCGATGAGATTTGTTCCATTGCGACAGAAGTTCCAACTGAAACTGCCGTGCATGAAACTGAGCAAACTGGATCGCTTCGAATGACGATACCATCTTGCCCAGAAGCCTCATTGCAAAATGAATGGAAGGTCGCCTTGTCATCAACAGGGATTTCACCATCCCCTGTAAAGCTAGAATCTTGTCCTGAGGAAAGAATACCCGTCTCAGACGGGTATCGAATAGGAGACCCAGAAACACCATCCGCTGGGATGGGATCAACTTGGATTTTTTGAAGTTGATAATCCAACAGTGCAACTCCAGGGTCTGGATTACTACCTGAATGTGCAACAGAAGCTTCTGAGAAGAATCTGCCTTTAGAAGCAGATCGTCCAGGTAAGGAATGATTGTAATCTCTTTGGCCCTTAGCAAAGCAGCCATAACCGCCATGATCTTGGTAAAGATTCGTGGAGCTGTGGCGAGACCGAACCGCAAACCTCAGCAGGGACTGATGACCCCTCCAAATGGGCACATGGAGATATGCATCCCTGATGTCTAGAGCCTCCATAAATTCTCCCTGTTCCATGCCGAGAATGACCAAGCGTAAAGATTCCATCTTGAAGCTGGGCACTCTGACCTGAGTGTTCAAAGCCTTTAGATTGATAATCGGTGTGAACGAGCCGTCTGGTTTTGTCACAAGAAAAAGATTGGAATAAAACTCCAAAACCTCTTTGAGAATAAGGAACCGGAATAATCACTCCGGACGAAAGAAGGGATTGAATCGCTTCTGTTAAAGCCAATCGCCTTCTTGGACATAACGGAAGCCCCGTGGTGAAGAAATGTCTGGGAGGAAGACCAAGCAGATCGATCTTGTAACCCTGGCTCACAACTCCCCGAATCCAGACATCGGTAGTGGACTGACACCACCGATCCCTGAACCGCAGAAGACGGGCTCCCACCACTGACGACAGTGGAGGAGCAAAAACCCTGTCATGCAGACTGTTTGTCTGCCGGCTTTGCAGCTGGACGATGCGCAGACCAGGCCTGACGTCCCCGCTGCAAACCACCTCTAGGGGTGGATGTTTGACCTCTAGAGGATTGTCCTGAGGAATACTGTCCTCAAGACCTACCTGCGGAACGAAAGGCTCGAAATCTGGACCTCCTCTGCTTGGGAACACTGACCGGTAGGAAAGTGCTCTTACCTCCTGATGCCCGACTAATAAAGGAATCAAGCGGAGGTCCAAACAGAACACCTCTTGAAAAAGGAATGGACTCGAGTCTTTTTTGACTCTACATAAGCCTCCCAGGACTTTAGCCAGAGAGTCCGATGCGCTACAACCGCCAAGGCAGAAATGAACGCTCCCATCGTCCCTGCTTCCATAGCAGCTTCTCCTAAATAATCGGTTGCCCTCTGAATCTGTTCCACTAAAGGAAGCAGTTCAGAAGATGGCCTGCCAACAAACCTTCTGACAATTGTTCCGACCAGCGATCAACAGCTTTAACCCATGCTGATGCCAAAGCAGCCCTCAAAGAAGCACCCGTGCCACAAAAATGGACTTCAGAACGGTCTCAACCTTCCTGTCTACACCATTCTTAAGAGTGGCCTGGTTAGGCAGAGGAATAGTAGTTACCTTTGACAACCTCGCCACAGCTGCATCCACTTGAGGAAGCGTCTCCCACTTAGCGAGAACTTCAGGGGGAAATGGATTAACACGACTGCAGTTGCTTAGTCACCTGAAACTTCCTGTCTGGGGAAGTCCAAGATTTCAACAGCAATTCCTCCAAATGGGGAGAGGCCGGAAAAACCACTTCCCTCTTTTGGCATCTTTCAAAAAGAGAGGATCCAGAAGCCTCAGGGACTTGTTCCTCAGGAATATCAAGTACCTGACGCACAGCCTGAATTAACTCTTCCACACTCTGACGATCAGGTGGAACCTCCACCAGAGAAGCAGCATCTATGTCAGAGCCCAGCGGTAACTCCCCCCCATCTCCTGGGAACCACAATCAGAATCATGTCCCAGAAAGGATGCGGCCACCCGCCTCCGCTTACGTGGGGAAGACGGTGTGGCTGACTGCATCATCCTCTCCAAGGAGGAAGAAACCGCTACCAGACCCTGTACTGAGGATGCAAGACCCTGCACCCAGGCTGGTTCAACAGACTGCACTGGAGCAGCAACAGGCAAAGCCTGAACTAAGGAAGCAGAATCAGAAGATTGAGCAGCCTGAGACTGTACCTTTTGAGCAAGCAGTTCCACCATATTAAATAGAGACCGAGCCCAAGCAGGCTCCTCCGTGTTAGAACAGACAGCAACTGTTTCACCAGGAGTAGTCTCCGTGGGCCGACAGGACACACACAGAGCCTGTGTTCCTGGCTGCCCAGACGGTAACTTAACATGACATACAGCACAGGTGAAACTTAACATAGTAGCACCAGCCCTGCCACGTGAAGATTTTTCCCTCTCAGACATGTTCAAAGATGGGACAAAACAGTACAGTGAAATACACACAATACAGATAACAAGCAGCACACAAACTACAAGAGAAAGTGAGCCTGCAATACAGCCAAAAGCTCTTAAGTGTGTAAAAAATACAAAGACTAGACACACCACCCCCAACCCTTTACCTTTCAGTATACAGGATAGAAAAGGGGAGAAGCAGGAGCTTTTGAAATGACTGCCTATTCAGGTGTCTACACACGAGGAGTGAGAGACTACCACGGGGGAAGTGTCGAAGAGGAAAACACTCCCCCCCCCCTCAGGGCCCAGCTCTGGATTGACTAACGTCTAAGACAGACAAACAACTCAACCAATCCACAGCCTAGCAGACAGAGACCCTTGCCTGACCCTGTTCCCGGAGCTAAAAATAGAACCTTATCTCTACCCAATTAAACAGACTGCTTTAAGTAAAAAACAGCCATCTCAGAGAACCCACTGCGATTTCTACTGTCTCTCTCTCAGCACTATGCTGAGAGAGAGTTTCACTTACCTGCTGCCAACCCTCCAAACGCAGTGTGTGCAGACAGCATGCTCTCTGTACATGGAGGACAGACCCCAGCCACCAACAACTGTGTCTGGCTCCAATGGAGGGTTAATTTCGGCAGAGGGAGCAGGCAGAAAAGGAGGACCTACACGGCACCTTCGCCCCCCCCCCCCCCCCCCCCCGCGCAGACAGCGCACAGCACGGACGGCCTCACACTCTCCCTGCCGACCGCAGCCGCGGGAGAGCAGATGAATGAACTTGCAGCGGAGACTCTGAATGACAGCCGACTACGCGGCTCAGCGAGCCGACTACGCGGCTCAGCGAGCCGCCGGCTGTCAGAACTCGGAGACACAGTCTCCGCTACTCATTAAATAATAAAAGCATAAAAAAAAAAAAAAAAGTAAAAACGTGCACAGCCCGCTTCGCCGGCCACTTGAACTAGAATGGCCTCTAGCAGGAGGTGGGGTATAGAGGGGTTGGAGCCAGAGCTTTAGTTAACTGAAAGTTAAAGTGCCAGCGTTCGCCTGTCCTACTCTATACCCCAAGGTCCCGGAGTCCCCCAACGGATGAGAGAGAAATGGTCTGTTTTTACATAAACTATCCTTAAAAAGGAATTCCGTTGCACTTTCCTAAATAAAAGATCAAATGAAATTGGTTACCTGTATGAGTTATCCATAAGAAGAAGAATATAAATGAATGCCATGTTTTCAGACGGTAATTTCCAAATAAACAGGCTCTCTCTCATGAATCCCCTTTGCATCAACTGCAAGAGGTTACTAAGCCGAATACATTGTAGATATCACCCTGCTATGGGATTAGTTTTAGGAACACATTCGATTTATCTCTATTCTGAACATGTAGAACACGCTTTATAAACGTCTGAAGGTGAAAACTTGTCTACAAATGGATCCCAGAGATGTCACAAGACTTACATGAAGAGGGCCCAATCTGTGTTATAAATATGTGCTCACTGGTTGACTAAACAAAATGCCAAGTCTGTGGTGGCTGTCAGAAATGGTGGTGTTGGGTTACAATGAGACATTAGCCCCAAGCTCTGCTACTAAAGTGTACAGCATAGATGTTCCAAATCTTACTGTAAACAACCACTTTTTTTAAAATTAGAATTAGCTCGCAAATACATATATTTACACTTTATTTGCACATTCTCTTAAACTATTGTCAATTGCCTTGAATGTCATTTTCTTCTCACCTTAGGAGACGAGTGGCGCATCTTCAGGAGGATCTGGTAGTTGAGAGGTTTCCAGAGAGAGTCGTCAGCCATGGCAACAGAGAACTGAGCAATACAGGGGACAAGGCTTCTGCTCACTCTCATGTGGTACTTGTCATCTCCTCCAAGTAAATTTTCAATCTAACAAAGAGAATTATTTAACTCATCAGCAGTTATATATCATGTGGGATGGGGCTTCAATTTCAGTTTAAAAAGCAACAAAACCCCTTGGAACAGGAGATTTTAAACAGATATCTTTTAGAACATGAATCTTAAAAACTCTTTTGTTGAAAGTTTAAAGGAGAATACCTGATCCACCAAGGGCATCATTAATGCCTCTGCTCTTTCCTTGCTGACAAAATGCTGAGTATCATATAGGAAGATTTTGTGCAGGCAATTAAGAACAAACTCAAGAAGTAGGCAACTTTTTTCCTGGTTATCCTCCGATTCAAAAAATTCTTCATCTGGGGGAAAAAAATCAGAAGAGATTGTTAAGTGATATTAACATTCCAATACAATGTGCATCAAAGTTTCATAAGACATGCCCAGGGGAAAGGCTAAAATATGTTTTGGTTTAGAGTAAATGGGCAGGGAATGATGTGAGGAATTTTTTGTACTAACCGTAAAATCAGTTTCATGGAATCCATTTGGGAGATACCGTTTACCATGGGGTATAGAGGACACTGTGCTGGGAGCAAGACACTACTATAACTAAAGACTTGTGTGGCCTGCTTCTACCCTTCTATGCCTCCTGTAGGGAGACCATCAGTTTTTAGTTTAGTGCCTAAGTAGTAAGTCTTTTTTTTTTTTTCTTTTAAATTAATTTACTTGTTTTATGACCATTTTACATTGAAAGGAGTTGCAGTGACTGAATCAAGGTATTAGTGTACTTGAGTCACATATCTGCTGGTTTTAATTCCATGCGTTTTTTATAATAATTTTAAATCTTTTACACTGATCCTCATTTAAAGATTGACAGTAATATAGTAATAAGAAACACCTGAAATGTGTGACAATAGCATGGCATGAACTATTCCTATGACTCTAGCATCAAACCAGGTACCCTGCATGCCCCCCCCACTAAAAAAAATAAATAATATAAATCAAACAGCAACATAATATTTCAGATACATTTCTCTTCATGCTTAAAATTATCACATTACAGTTTGAATTGTTTGGGTTCTGTGACAAAACAAGTAACAGTTTTTAATGGTAAGTTTTAGATTAAGGAACATGATCTAGCAACACATACCTGTTTTTATGGTGTTGGTCTGATTCAAAATTTCTGCAAAAGGCTTAACAAGGTGACCAGCAAACAAGGTAAAGAGTCCCTTTAGCTTGTCAGCAATACAGTCAGCCAACCGGCAGAAGGTGAGGAGTCTGTCCTTTGAAGCTCCTTCTGTTTTGGACCAGTCAAAAAGCTGCAAGGTGTGAAAACTAAATGAGCACCTTGTAATAGGCAGTTATAACTGTTATAATGGTATAATATTAAGCTGTCTTACCTTGAAGAAGAGTGGCCTAAATGTGGCCTCTGAAAGCTTCATAACCATGATGATCAAACAGTTTATTATATGGCCCTCAGTGGTGCCCACTTCTTTCAGGTCCATCTGTGAAACATTAATTAGTATAAACACAGACTGAAAAAACAATGCATGACTAAACATTGAGAGATCAAGAGACTGGTATGTTGTAATTGTCCTGCGGAGGTACTGAAGGTAATATGCCATTACAGTTTAGCATAACAGGAAAGCAGATTACGGATTACTAAACTAACCTACAACATTTGAACATATTCGCTTTAGACTGAGTTATTCACCACACAGTCCAAGGTAGGTATATTTTACTCTTGCCTTGTTATCTATACCTGTAAATGTTCCGCTCTGTAATCCAGGGCCTTGAGGAAGAAAGAAGTCAGTTCAGACTGGTGAGAGGAGAGCTGCTGTTTATCCATTGAGGCAATGTGTTCTCTCAGGATGTCCATAAGAAAGCCCAAGCACTTTTGCTAAAAAATAACAATAAAAATGTGAATGATAAATTATGGGAGTAGAGGGTTCTACTTTTAAATATTTCTGAATTTATAAGGGAACATAGCAATGCAAGTGCAACAAGAGAAGGTTTTTGTTCTGTTTAAGGGTAGCTGTTGCTTACACATGTTTGAGGCAGCCATTGTGTGTGCTGGACCAATATTCATGACAACGCAATCTATCAATTCACAATTGAATCACGGCTCAAAGTTGTAACTAGTTCCTAGGGATTTGATAGTCTGCCTCACAAAACGGCTGCTTCTACCTTGTATGGTGGTTATACTATAATGCCACATCTATTTATGCCAAGAACATGAGTAGATGAATCTCTTTTGTTTTTCCATTTCATGGAGAACATCTTCAAAGAGGGTAGAACTTTCCATGGTCCTGGTTTTTTCATGCATTTGACATTTCTAGGCTTATATAAATTGCTTATGGATCAGTAGGCTTTAAGCAGCCAAACACTATTCTATCCAGATCTATAGTCTGCTTTCTCACAGACATGGAAGACAAACTGGACAAATCCAGAAGTCTCATGACAACTTTATTCTTTAGAGAAACTGTACAGCGGGACACACATTATATGATCTGCATATATATGGCTAGCATTACTTTCCTTCTAAGAGGAGAAGGATTTAGAAAAGTAAATCAGGGAGGCATTTGTGCTAATGGAGGTAACCTAGATATCTGTGAACATCACTGCCATTTATTTTTCCTATGTAACCTAAAGTAGGAGTACAATGAGTACATATACAGATACTATAGACTTCCTAGGCACAGACACCAACATGGCCCCGGCACCACCCTGAACGTTGTCCAAATAGGCCCCTGCACCATCATGGACCCATCTAGGCCTCTCAACATCATGGCCTCCATAGTTTACCCCACTATGTCTATTGTTCCAATTTGTTCCTATTGTCTTATTATACCCTCCCTTTGGAGCGTACGCATTCACGGGCAGGATCCTCTATCCTAAGTCTCATGAAATATGCTTTTAGACGGCATCATACAGATCTGTAAACTTGTTCTAGACAGAATTTCATTGATGCCCTTTACATTGCCCCTTATTTACAAGCCAATAATGTTTTGATTAGTTTACTAAACTTTGAAACATATTAATCCATTTTATAGAGCAACTCTTTTACTGCATATAATGTCATCAGAAGCTCATTTCAAACGCATTCCTCCTTACTTGCATCAGTTTTTTTAAAACAATTGCTGCCAAAATACAAATATAAATCATATTCCTTACACTTTTCATATGCTATGAATAGCTTCAATATTTAAAGAAAAACAACTTTCACTAAAGACTGCTGAAAGATAGAAACATAGCTGGCCTGCAAACTAATTCTTTTTCATTTGCAATATGTTATGCAGAGGGTAGACTGGGTCATATAATAAAAACAGGCATAAGGGCTAAACACATGAATAATGATGAAAATGAAATGCTTTTAACATCAGGCCAGAGGCAGCAGAGAATACATCCTAATTACATTCCCCATCAAGCAATAAGCTGGTATTTCTTAGGGATTGTCACTACACAGAGGTGTAACTAGGTTATGCAAGGAAAGTCATACAATGACAGACAAAAGCATGTGACCTTTACCTGCTGTGTGTCCACAAGATCACAGTAGCACTTGGTGATGGCTGGGAGAAGTACTCTGGCTGCCAGTTTTGTTGCCAAGATTGTTTTCATCGCCGTCACCCTTACAGAAAGTTGAGAAGTAGGTCCAACTTTGACAGCAATCCGATTAAGACGTGTAACCTAGGTAACCATAAAATTCACACATCAGGAGCAGAAGAAGGTCATGACACCACTCATCTATACTGGCGATTGTGTGTTAAATTAAACTGGGTCATCTGAAAAGAAAATGTACCGTATTATTTTTATATCTAAGTGTCTCTGGCTCTGTCTCTCTATCTAAAGTGTGTCCCGGGACCTCTTCTGTGAATAGGAGGCTACAATAAGTACTTCTAAGCCTTTAACCATTGAATACGACAGCACATAACAGGCAATTTAAAGGAAAGTGGAAGTCCGTTCTTCTATTTCAGGTACTTGGCAAATAATAACAGTGAGAGTATAACCACTGTAATCCCCACTTAAATATAGTATAGTGCAAAAAGGAAGAGAGGCAGCAATAGACAGAAAAAATAATTAGCACCAACAAAATCACACAAAGGATTTCAATATATTAAGCTTCTTGCAGGGAACTTTACTCTGTGAGGCAAAGTCTGCCAAGGAGATGGCAGAAGCTGAGGATTGCCTTTAGTGGGGGGTATAGAGGGGTGGAGCCTTCTGTTTAATAAGAGCCCAGCTCCAATGTTGCCTCTATATCCCCATGGTGAAGCAAGTGTCCCCAGAATGGATGACAGTGAAAATAGTATATGCCCTTCCTCGCTCACAATGTCTCCAGCTACACAACAGATTTTGGTGCTCTGAGCCAGTAAGAAACACTGAGGTAGGGCTGAAACATACAGCCCTGTTTAGCAGTAACATATTAACATGCAGTAGTCACAGCTAGGCTGACTGGTAACATGTATACTTTAACAGAGGATTAACAGCAGAATTTGCCTGGGATGATCATCACTGCATGCAGTTACTAATGCCCATACACTTGTAGAAGCTACAACAGGGCAGACTGAGGCTGAGTGTAGGAGCTAATGGTGGTACAATGTCATGACACATTATGTTCGTGCTGCTTGTATTTTTCATTATTTACTTTTGTATCCTCAAAGCTTACCAGTTAATAGCATCTACAGTGAGAAATGAATGTAACCACAACTAGGAACAGCAGATAAGCGGATACTTGAGATACTTTATGAAGTACAACCAATGCACTTACCTGCAGCAATGACTCCTGTAGGTATGGACTAATGAAGTGTGGGAGAGTCTCCACCACCTTCTGTAGAGCAGTCACTGTGCTCAGAAGGTGAATTTCACTAGTAAGCAGCTCTTTTCTGTATTTCAGAGTGTTGAGTAGAGCTGGCATCAGTCTACAAGCAATAACATAGGCAATCAGTTCATGTGCTGCAAATCTACAGTGTCAAACAATTCTTACCAGTTTCTGACTAGCTGGCATAGTTAAATTTTAAGTCCAACAGCAAATGTCATGCAGCAAATTTTGTCAATGCACGGACCACCAACAACTGGGTGTACTCGATATACTAGAGAAAATAAATGAACAACAGTAAAACAGATTTTGAGTAATAAAAAATTCTACTTGTATTACATTGTCCCATCCAACTAGAAGAACCTTGGTTAGGGAGAAACTAAATCACCCTCAACCAGGTGGGTGCACTGTGCATTGTTGCTGCTAAGACTGCTCAGTCAGCTTCAAATCGACATTCTAGCTGACCAGTGTTCATATTAAAAATTCTCCCAACTGTCTCCAAGCCTGGAGAATACACGAACTACAAGTGACATCTACTTTAAATAAGTTAATTTAACAAGACATTATAGTGCTTGGTATCATTCTCTCACTTATAGCACAAAACATTGTGTCAGAAATGCAGGAAATTTGCCTGAAAACTCAGATCCGCAGACCCATGAATTTGTTGACCAAACAAGCAAAAGCAACATAAAATAATTTCCATAATGGAGATAATTAGGCTGAGTGTACTTGACAATGGCATACCTCGGCAGTTGTGGTATGGCGAGAGCTTTGATGGTGCTTGTAATTTCAGCAACACACAGCAAAGCACTGCCCACCACGTTCTTTTCCTCTGGCTCCTTTGCAGATATGAGGTCCACTGCAGCATTTAGCACAGGTACAAACACCTGCTGCCTGTGAGAACCAAAGCATTTGCATAGCAGTTTCAAGCTGTATAGAGCAGTTTGTCTGTTGACAGCTTGTTCTTCCCCTTCCACATTTGCTTTCCGAAGTGCAACAGAAAGAAGGTCCGTAACAAGTCCCAAAAGCAAATCAATCTAAAATAAAAAAAAAAGAACAGATATAACATAATTAAGAAAATTAGAGTGTGGTAGATAGATAAATAGATATTCTATCTATATATCTGTAGTGAACATAGAGGAATTACAGCTATAAGGATTAACCAATAACATACTTGTGGGGAATAAAGCCTAATCATAACGGCATTATAAATACTGTGTATCAAATGACTCGATTTATAATTTATTTTTCACTGTACGTTAAATGCAAATGTCTTCACAGCAGAGCCCTGCTCTCAAATGGCCTGTGTTTATTATGTGGCTCTGCCCACCCGTGTTACTAGATACAATTGTCACCTTTACAGAACTGAACAGCTTCAAAGACCTCATCGGGTGAACTATTCTGGTATAAGGAGTGTTTTTTTTTGACACCTAAAGAGATGTGGGACAGACTGGAGGGAGCCACCCCCAGCAGGAGTTTCACACGAACAGACATGAGCTGTGTGACAATGGCCTGCAAAATTTTATATAGACAAATATAATTCAGTTTTCAAAAATGCCACCTTAAATCAATATAATTAGTGATCAAACACATTCATATATAACATGATGAATGGCGGCCCATACGACAAACAAAAGCTGCCTGTCAGGCAGAGAAAGTGAATAAATCAGTATCAACTCAGATGATGCACTGGACCTATGATGTTTGGTATATATAACTTCGTAAACTTATATTGTGACACTCCACAGGAAAGTTAGGTCACATATTAGAATTGGGTATTAAATCAAAGATGATGCAAAATTGTGATTTCCCAAAACACCGACCCTTTCTTGTAACCGGTCTCATCTTTTAAAGACACTTTTCCCAACCTCCGGGGGGTTGCAGTCTTCACATTAGAATGGAGTTCTGCCTGACGCGTTTCCTCTGAGGTAACCACACATTAACAGCAGAAAAACGAGTCACTTACACTCTCCATTCTACTGTGATCACAGTATTTGATGCCATCTTGCTATTTGGATTGATTCATTTATAAAAAAATTCAAAGTCAAGTTGGATCCCACCACTTCCTTTGTACAAAATCCATTTATACAAACCCAGAGTGGGGTAAGACTTTTACAATGGAGAGAGAATGATTTCTATTTCAGAAGACTGACTCTGTATGTAACTGTAGGTGGCAGAGCCCAAAACGTCTATCGGACTATATGAGTCGGATGTAATATTAATGATCTATATCTCTCTATTACCCTCAAGATGGCTGAAATATTTGAATAATCGTGACTGATAAGGGATTATGAATCATATTAAGGTGTGGTTTATAAGTCATAACAGCTTTGTGGATTGCAATAGACATGATTGTGTCGTGGATTGTGGATCGACTCTGATCTCATGTGAAACATACTATTGATGGCGCTATATAACATCAAATACGAGAACTTTTTCCTGTAAGTGCACTATAGTTTATTTTATTTTTTACAAAATTTGGGATTATTATTGATTCGGATCAAGGGTAATATGGAATCTGTTTACTTTTAACCAATTTATGTACACATGGTGTTTGCTGTGATTTTAATAAATTTTAATTAGTATTAATTTATCCTACTGTGATATTTTAACTTAGACAGGATCTTTCTTGCGCTTTTTTTGTTGGTTTCTCTTGTAATTTTCCTCTCTTTTGAAGGTGATATACGGCAACTTCCTAAAATAAGCAGCAAACCTGATCCTTTTCTAAGTATACTTACTGGCTATTTAAATCAGTATTTTATTGATTTATTACTTACATATAACAGACTGTGAAGTCAGTGCCGGATTTTCTTTGTCGATTGTGGGTTTAGAAATACAGAAATATTGTGTGACTGGTTGAATTATGTTATATTAGTTCAGGGAGTGGCTACCCATAACAATTGGTGGCAGCAGTGGGAAATATATACACTTGAAGTTTAAAAGACACCAAAACATAACAGGATTTTTGTAGTTCTTGTTAACTCTCTTTCTCGTGTACTGTATCAGAGAAACAGGGTGAAAGATTTAAACCCTTTCTTCAGGGGGTTGGCCAGAAAGGAAAAATGACAACCTTGCCCTTCTGCCCCCCAGGTAGTCTGTTACCAAAGAAAATATACATAGATTGAGCAAAGAGAACAGCAACAAATAAGAAGTCAGCTTATCGACCACAGAAGGAAACCTACAACAGACACTAAAATATATACACAGGGGGAAAATAAAGCCTTGTGTGAAATAAACAAGAAAGGGATTTAATAGTGAGTTTTATTCCATGTGATATGTTGGGGGACACAGGATGATGCGATAGATATATTAATCTCAGAAATCACAAGCCCACTGTAAGCTGCAGCACTTTATTCCTCCAAAAATTCCATCTGCTGATGGAAGATGAGAAAGGACTGCCAATGCTCAAACCTGGAACTCCTGACAACTGCAACTCAACCCTAAATCCAGTCATAGAGCAGATCTGGTCTAGAAGGAAGATGTCAGGGCTCATTAATGCTATACTAGAAGTCCTTAACTGGCCCTTTAAGGCCTTTTTGGAACTTTCAGTATAGACAAGAATGCCTTCTGTCTCATTGCCTTCTTTATTTACTGAAGCACAGCCAGAAGAAGGAAGAGGTAACGCACTAGTTTGTGCCGAGGTATTACCATGTACTGGTATGTCTACTGTCCAGAAATCCGGTAGTAAGCTATGAGAAGCCATCATGGGGGATTCACCAAGTGAATGTGCGCCAGAGAAATGTGTGTGGTTGGAGAGCACAACCTCGGGGTCCACCTGTTCATCACTTAAGATGTCTGTCAGCCAGTTCACCACACTGATTGTGAACAACCATGATCTCTGACACAAACGGTCACCCAATCAATGATTCTGGTGGCCTTAGCCATCATCTGTCTGCACTTCCTGAACCCTTCGTGCCAGTTAAAATGCACTGAGTGAACCTTCAGGTCCACTGACGAATGGAGAAGGGTATAAAATATGAACTTCACTTTCACAATGTTAATCGAAAGGCATGTCCTGACCAAGTAGCAAAAGACTTAAATAGTCTTGGAGTCTAGAATGCAATACCAAGCAATAAGTCTCTCAAATTACAATAAATTCCAATGAGGGGTGAGAAACGAGCAGCTTAGGTTCACAATCTACCAAAACAGATAACTGCAACAGAAGAATGGGATAGTCGAGCAAATGGAGACACATGTAGGTAGAAGATGGCAAATGAAAGCTGTCTGGTGTGAAACTGGACATCCTGTATGCACTCATGTTGGTGACATGTGCTGATGGCAAAGATTTCGACACACAGACCTGATGGTTAGATATCATAAATAAGGAAGATAATCATTACAGCTAAAAGATCTTCCCATGCCATAGCTGCGGAGGTATGCCAAGTCAAGTATACTTAGCATAAGAATTTGCACCAGCCTGGAGGAATTTTCTACCAAAGGCACTTTGGAACAAGTATGGAGGGGTGACCAGAGAGCGGTTCTAAAATCCTGGTCCACTGACGCCCCATGACGTACCACTAAAAAAGTATCAACAATCCTGGTCAGTCAGCCTGGAGGTACCCGTGTCATCCTGATTCAGTCGGAAATTAAACTGGAAAGAAGCCTTGCTATGGCACTAAAAAAAAAACAGACATTGTCTGAACTTTTGAGGGTTGGATTGATAGATCCGTGAACAATGCACCATGTCCAAGAAGTGTTGTGAAGTGCTACATCCTTGATGGTGAGGGAAAATCCAATATGGGTTGGTAAGAACCATTCCCGCTAGGGCACTTAAGAGGAGATTGGGAATAGAAACCAAACAAATCAGAAGATTCCAGACAAAAGTAGATGACAGCAGCGACTAGCAGCCATTGAATAATCAAACGTGAAGCTCCAGGTCCCTGTCAGCCCTCACAAGCAGAAAAGATGGGTTGAAGCATTCAAAAAAGTACAGTATGTGGAGCATTGATTTAAACATAAAAAAAAAACCAAAAAAAAACCGAAGAAAAAATTACCTGCAAAATGTTCAGTTCTGAAAGCTTCTAGAAGTTTTCATACATGCATTTTTCATTTGTAACTTTTATATGAGACAACTTTTTATATGAGACAACAATCAATTTTTTCTCATAGAGAATCTTAAAAAAAAAAAAAAAGGAGAGAAGAAAAATGTGCATATGATTCTGAACTATGGACAGACGGATATCACAGGTACTATTTAGAAAGTAAAAGCACTACCCACCTGCTCTTCCGGCCATTGTGTTCGATGCTGTAACTTGTTGTTTAGGAGATCCATTGCTTTACGTCGCACAGACGGCAGATGATTGGACATAAGTCCCCGGATTACTGGGATAAAGGTTTCAGTAGGCAATAAAGCATTGACCTATACAACAGCAAGAGGTAAAATTACACTAAATAGGATGATTCAAAACACTGAAATAAAACTACCGAACATGTTACACTTACTCGTTAATACATCACTATGTTTAAACTGATTAATCTGAATAATGCAATGTCAAGTTATATGTGCAAAAATGTCTCATTAAGCACATTTAAAAATAAACCAAGATGCACAGTACAGCACATCACTCAGTTGTCAGAATAGATGATCTAAGGTCTTACCTTGTCTAGAAGCTCATAGGACTTGTTGAGAAGAGCACGCCAGAACTTTGCTGTGGGTTTGTCTGCATTTGCTTCCACTGAGGCGGCTACTAAGTTGATATAGCAAAGAACCTCTTCCAAAACCCTAAAAAGATTAAGTAATTTACAGTTAAGAAAACCACTTCTATAGATATAAAGTGCTATTGTTGCAGGTAGTAACAGTGTAACAGTGTAATACACTGCAGTGTATTACGTATATATGTTTCTAATATAGCAGATTATATTTCTGGTAAACATCATGCAAATGTGTAGTTTCTACCACCCCAATTACAGCTCAGATTAACATTTGTGTGTACTTTATTATATCATACCTTTGTTCCAATTCTTTTAATCCCTCAGCAGCTTCACACTCCACAACCTAACAAAATACAAAAACAACTGCAAATGAGCTCAATAAACTTCAGAAAATAAACTCTACACAACACCCTCCAGAGCATTGTTTCCCAAACCTGCTCCCCAGGGACCCCTAGCAGTGCAAGTTTTCCTTATCTCTGTGCTGGAGCACAGGTGTATTCATAACTAACTGACACATTTTGGTATATTTATTTCACTTGTGACCTGGAAAACCTGCACTGTTAGGGGTCACTGAGGACTGGACTTGGGAAACCCTGGTCTGGAGGGTGGATTCTGTCACACAAAAACTTGTTGATCCATATATCAATGAGTGTCCCCCAATGGTAGGAAAGAGAAAAGAATGTCTCTACATGTAGGCGATTGGTAAACAACTTACCACTTAAAGATATGTAGACAAAACAAAATGAGAGAGACTAATTATGCATCTGCTTTGTTACTCCCTGATTGGTTTATTCTTTCAGGTGCATGTAGACAACCATTAAGTGTTTGAATAGAATATGCTGGTCATATTAGTCATATCTCAGACTGTCTGATGAAAGCATTACTGTTGGATTTTAGATAATCTATATTAGATTAGTTTTGACCAATACAGTTTGATGCTACATGAAACGGGGGGCATTTTCTAGCAATTTAACTTGGTTATCATTGCTTTCATGTCTATATTAGTGAACATAGTACTGTATCCTTACTATTGACTGAGTGTACGTTAATTAGTATTTCAGGCTGCATTTTTTTCCATCAAGCTTTATTAGGTTGTTTAAGAAATTAAATAATGCAATGCAAGCCATTATAAAATCAAGGCATTGCAAATTAATGTGTGTGAGCCAATTTGTAGCGGGAGCAGAATACTGCCATGAACTCAATGCAAAAATCTTACGACAGAGGTCGGAGGGCAGGGCATGCTGGAGTTGCAAACAGCAGCAACAATACCACAGACAGTCTACCTTTATCTCAGGACATAAACACTGTAGGTCATTAAACCACCAATAAATGTATCTTGGCAATAGGCCTAGGAAAATAACCAATTTGAGCAGTGCATGGTGCAAAGAGGGAAGGCTTTGTTTTGTTTTTTTTTAAAAAAGTTGTATTTTACTATCAATGACAGTTATACAGTGAGTAAAAATGGGCCATGTTGTTTAAGCAAAGGATAAAATGGATGGATCAGACAAGCAACCTAGTATCAGTCCACGTAGTAGCTCAGGTGTTAGAATATAAATATTTTACCTTTCCAACAAAACTGTGGGAAGCCAAAAGCTGTGCCATGAAGGACACAGACAAGAACTTAAAGTGCCGGAGCTGCTTAGCCGAGTGACTGTCCACACTGAAGAGTTGAGAGTCTTCCTTCTGAGGTTTCTGTTTCTGTGCCTTGCCTTTCTTCTGCTCAGAATTATCTACAAAGAGAATCAATGGCAACATTTCACTATTATATATGTACATACAGAAACAGACATATTCCATGCAGTTGATAATGAACATCTTCAAAATAGGAAGACTTCAGAAGTCATGCATGAAAGGGCAACACACAGTTAGTCCTCATATGGCAAAATAATTTTTTAGACAGCATTGGTAACCATAAAACTTGTATGTATCATTGTGAATTTTAAGTTAATACAGACATATTACAATATACTCCTGAATGCATTATTCATAGTATTGCTCAAATAGATATGTATCTTATTTCCTCTCAGTAACCAACTAGACTTGGAAGACATGTATCTGTCTTCTTTTCTTCTCGAAGAATTCGAAAGTGTTCATATGACACATTGTATTAATAAGACACTAAACATCTACTATACAATACATTATATATGAGACGACCACCATCTACCGTCTTTAGTTAGTATATTTCCTATACTAATTTGTCATAACACATAAAATTTATTAACACTTTTAACTGTTTGTTTTTTTTTTTTTAAATCCAGTATTTTTTATTGGAAATTTTCAAGGTACATACATACCAACAACAAAACAAAAAATAAACAAATACAGAAGAAAGAAAATACAGTCGCAAATATGTCAATATTGAATATAAAATATTGGTTAAATTGTAAGACACCAGTATCGCATAATGATAACATTTGTACAATACTTAATTAGGACTATACATCGTAAATACTCTTGCATACGTACTCTGCAGAGGCGGGGCTCTGCTTTTTGTTATGGACTTTATTATTGTTATTATGTAATCCAGGGGAACCAGACCCTCATGTATTCGGGACATCATGACTCGAGGATACAAAATAAAATGGAGACTCCACCCACCTGTACCATATATTCTCAAACTTTGGCAATGCCTGCCTGCTCGTGTAAACAAATCTTTCATGCCCTATAGTGGCATTAACCAGGATTTTCCAACTCTTAATTGTGGGACTCGTCGAGGCTAACCATAAGCGGGCTATGCTAACCTTAGCCACCATAAACAACTGGGAAATATAAATTTTTGTCAGCTTGTTGACCTTTCCCTTCAGACGGAGCCCAAATAAACAAGTGGCCGATGACCTAAGTGGGACTTCAATTCCCGTTTTTTGAACACATCGTATGACTCTTCGCCAAAAGTTTTGTATACAGGGACATTCCCAAATGAGATGCCAGAAATTGCCATTTTCCGAACTACATTTTGGACATTTAGAAGTGCTATCAGGGCGGAACTTAGCCAGCCTAATAGGAGTCAAGTAGGCCCTATGCAGAATGAACACCTGTATTTGCTGGAATTTTAATGATGCTGTGTAGCCACTAGTGCTATCCATGACCATCCCCCATTCTTTGTCTGTTAAGGGACCAATATCTATTTCCCATTGATTTCTCAGGTCATTCAAGTCATTTACAGTGGATTCATACAAAAGACAGGAGTACATACATGAAATCAGACCCCTGTTGCTCAAAGCCTGTAACTGCTTTCTCAGTGGGGCTATGGCAACCACTGGTGGCTCCCCTTTGAATTGTGTGTACATGGCATGTCTCAGTTGGAGGTAGGAAAAGAACATTGTTCTAGGCACAGAAAATTCCCTGGACAACTGTTCAAAAGATTTAAGAACATTTACTTCATATAGTTGACCTACAGCCACCACACCATACCGGGACCACCGCCTGGACCCCACCACTGTGTCCAACTCCCTCAATCTCCTCGCCCCCCAAATAGGAGTACATGGATCTATATCTGTGAATCACACCATTTTATTACTGACTGCCCAGATCTTAATTGCCTAAATCAGGAGCGGAGAAGCCTGTGGGCCGAGCCTCCCGGACACTTTTAACTGTTTTTAGATGATACATTCTAAAACAATAAGCAAATCACTGGATCACTCACTGTAATCTCCGTCTGATTATAGCTTTATTGCAATAAATACAATACCTGGACACGCGAAAATAATTTACTTAATAGTCTTTTTGTAATTACCTTCATCTTTATTTTCTGGAAGCTTTGTAAGGAATTTCAGGAGCTTGATCAAACTCTTGAGTTGATTATTTACGCTGAATTCACAGCAGACTGATATCCAGAATTCAGTGTCCTGCTCCAAAACTGCATCCTGTTAATTAAGAGACAGTAGAAATAGCTGCAATGACTGGTAATAAACACGATTGCACATACTGCCACCATGGCATATATAATTGTATGACTGATTGTTTGTTGACTAAAAACACTGAAAGAATTTACTTGTATAGGTGTTAGTATCCAGTTGTATTACAATAAAGTATTTTAAAATAAACATTTTAAATGAAGAGTTCCTTCGTGAATCTGCACAACTCTGACCTTCTCTCCATTGGTTACCATGACGACTGTTTTGGTCACATATTGCTGGAAAAGGAGAACCAATAACACCCAGAGGAATCGTTCGGCCCCCACAGTGTCCAGGAGCTGTGACAATATGGGCAGGCGTCTATGTTCTGGGACATGAGGAAGTGCGTCAACAAACACATGAATGATCTTCTCAACCACCTTCTCCACACTATCCTTGGTGTCCTGTGATGCATCTCCTTCTACCTGTATCAAAATGGAAAAATGAGCAGACTCTTTAAAATGCAAGTGCTAAACAGATGTCAGTCATTTCATGAACTCTGCATTTGAGAGGACTATTAAAACATGAGCTTATTATTTTCCTTTACTTATAAACACTTGTTGACATCACCCATACTGTCCACTCAACAATAGTAAAACCTGATCTACTTTTAAAACTATATAAATACCAACGTGACCTATCTCCTAGGCACTTAGAAAAAACTGAGGTCTGAGCTGGAGAGGAGGGGCATAGTCGGGGAGGAGTGTGAGGAACAAACACGTTTGTTAAGTGCCTTAACTCCTAGTCCCACCTACTATACCCCAATGTCTCGCAGTGTCCCCCAATGGCAGGAAAGAGAAAATAAATTTCTGCGGTTTAAAAAAAATTGCAATCTCAAAAAAATATGAAAGGCCATGGATCAAAGAGGACAATGTTAAAGTGGGGACCAGTCACTCTAGAATACAACAACATTTTTCGGTTTAGAAGTACAGGGAAAACATGTATACACTATGATAGGTATTTGGCCCATCGGATAGAGCCAGACATTGTACAGTTTAAAAACAAACATGGCTCCTGACCAACTAGCTATAGGGAAAGCAATGGAAATTGTGGATCTATGACTTAGAGTGGTAACTAACATGCTATTTTTTTAAAGTAACAGACACTTTCTGTTCTAGTTTTAGTAAGAACAGTTTTAATATTGCTTGCTTCAGAAATATAGAACTCAATATTACTTTACATATCGGTACTACCATATACTGTACAGATCTGTTAATCCTGCTGTTGCATATCTGTCTCCACTATAAAAAACACTTCTTTTTCATGTTTACCGTATGTTAAAGTCTACTCTCCTAAATTAATTCAAGAAACAAAACACATTCTGCTCAGATCTCACCCAAAATTTCCTCTTGGGTGACATTTCCACGACACAAGGTAATAATTAACGTAACGCCTAAGCAATTACTTATCTGATGAGTATCCTCATCTAGTTTTATTTGGGAATAAAACATCTATATATTTTTTAGCTTTATGGTCCTAACAACACAAGATATTTTTTGTTATCAGATTTCTGTTTTTTTTTTTTTTTTAGTTTTCAAACATTTTATAAACAGAAAAACAAATGAATATACAGAAAAGAGAAAAGGAGAAAAAAAGGGGAATGTAATACAAATTAAAAATTGCAATACAGGAAACTTGAAGTGTTGTGATAATCGAGGTATGCGTTATTTCTACTGTATTGTAACCTTCAGAGTAACATTTTATGCCCTGCCTCCCTGTTTCCTCTTTGATCTGCTATCATCATCCCGGTAAGGGAGAAATGGTGAGCAGATACACAAGTAAAAACTATATTTATAACTATGCATTAACATTGAGAGATTGTTTGAGCTTGTAGACAAAGCTTGTGATACCGAAGACTTGGTACATACCTGTATAAGTGCAGGGATCACAGTCTGCACAGTCTTACTAATAACTTGGAAACTATAGCTGTCATCCAGTCTCATAACACTGGCACCCATGAAAGTGAAGATGGGCATGATGTTGTGCAGTACTTTGTCCTTAAAAAGAAACACAGATATTAAAAACAGTAAAAAATGTTTTGAACAGAAAAATGTTGTTTTCGCAAGACATATGAATGCTTCCAAAGGCACTGATGTCTAAGCACTAAATGGCCAAATTCTCACATCTAAACATTGGTCTGGCGGAAGACAGAGAAATTTATCAAATTTTGGTTACAAGTTCTGTTACTCCAATATTAAGGGAATTACTGACTTACATTCATTTAGTAAATTAGTAATTAAAAACATCTAATATTTTCATGGGATTGCTGCTTTAACATAAATCACTGTTGTAGGCTATAAGCAGCAGCTTGGCAATTACCTTTTTTCCCATTGGTTTGTTTCTTCAGGCTGTTATTAATTATTTATAATTCTGCAGATTTTCCACCCACAGCATCACCATGGCAAGTAGTATCACATGGGACATGCTGTAGTGAGCAGAGAGCCTTTGTAATGCCCATCTGAGCTCTGTTTAATGACATGCTGAGAGGCTGTGCCTGTAAACTAGATCTGTTCCCTCCAGAGAGATTTTGAAAAGGAGATGACTTGTAGTAGTATAGCCAAGAATAATGACATCAAATGCATGCTTAAAATGGTACTTTACTTGTCATTTAAAGGGAAAAAAACTATGTGGGATTGCTGCTTAAAAGAGCATGGAAAGATAAATGTGCACAGACATGCATTGAGGCTTGATAAATGAGGCATTGCCACTGTTATATAGGCAAGTAATGATCCAGTCACTACATGTCCTTACTGGGAAGATTCCAGAGGCAGCTCCCAGGAGAAGAAGAGCATGATGATGGGTCTGGGGCATCTCAGACGTCCTGACACACTGGACAATGAGCTCCACATTGAACTTTTCTTCATCAAGAACGTCTAGAAAATGAATTGTAAGAGAATATATTTTTAGTGCTTGAAATGTCAGGAAGGTATACGTTCATGATCTATAAAATACACCTATATACCTTTAGAATAATGTAAGGCCAGTTTCTAACAAATAGGCAACATTGCTGTCCACTAAATGACAGCACATCCAAAACACATGGCATAAATTGTGCTCAGGAATTACTTCAACTGACCATTATATTGTACTGAAACTCTAAGCCCCCAGACAGTTCACATGAGAACTCCCCCATACAATAAGTATTAGGCCTCAAACCCACTGATGCTAAATGCATCCATTTTTAAACTCTCTTAAAACGCATTTAAACCAGTTTAGAAGAAATAGAAGCCATTGTTTTTAATGACCACATAAACACTAGAATTTTACTAGAGTTAGATTAATGCAAATGCAATGCATCTATCTGAACGCATCTCGTTCTATTCACATGTATTTACTGCAAGTAAGCATACTGGGCAAACCTAAGTAATAAAAGAAAAGAAAGACCACATTTCAAATGTGTTTGGATTTGACATGACATTGGCATTTTTTAACATATTTATTTCTAACACAAATGCAATCCAAGCAAGTTTGAAGCCTTAAATTAGGATTCTCTACACAAAAACAAAGGAGATGACAAAAAAACAACTCTAGGAATCTATGGACACTTATAGGGTAGACGAGATAGGGTTGGAAAGGTGGATGCAAGTGCCACCATACTATTTAATATACTACTAAACAGGGAGTGTAGAGTATGGAGAAGTGGGTGGGCTTCACTAAGTGGGCACCACAATTAATATTTTGTTTATATTTATTGAATCAAATGGAATGACGACCTTCAGATCTGTAATCATTATACAACAAATTTCTTGCACCACTATATTATGTTTCTGAATTTCATCCATCAATTGCTACAGACATAACTAATGCCTACACACTACCCTCTCAGGTAGCCATGGATTTAAGATTATCTAATTTAAGAAGCTACCTATTGTGGCTGGCAAACCACTCAAAAGATATCAAAGACAACATTAGAGGTGAGGCAGCGCAATCCTGTTAATACTCAGGGAAATGGTCCCTGACCAAAACCTTTTGTTCCCCGGGCCCCTGGGTGAACATGGTTCACCTTCTGGTCATTTCATCTTAGTCCTGGGCTCATTATGGCTCAAAGCATAAAAAAAACACATAAAAAAGTGAATACACATATATTTATGGTCATCAACTTACAGAAAACCTTCATTAATCTAATCCTAAAGTACCCATAAGATGTGGCAGAATAGATTCAGGGATATTATTACAGTGTAATCTAATTGTGTGAAAACAGAAAATCACAAAAACTCTCAATTGTATATGCTTTGTTTTTCTTGTTTTGTGAGATGTATGAGGTATTTACTACACTTATTTATGACATTTCTGTGTATTATATTGTGTTTTTGTAATTGTTTATTAAAACATTTATTTTTGCCTAGCATCTGCAGGTTTTAGTTTCAATTCAATTAAATGTCTACTTTTGGAATTTTGGTTTGGGAGGGCTGCAATGAATTTTGGACTATGTAATAGCAATTCAACATATAAACTCCTAAAATGTAAATACTGTAATCCGCATCAAGACAAAACTGAAGATGTGGAATGTGATGCAGATGGTAAAACCTAAGCAGTTATTATTTTAAACTTTTAGTGTCCCAACTCCTATAATCATTGGTTCGGTACAGGACAAAAAATATAGGTCACAGAATCTCAAACTACCTTCATTAAAATGGTGCTTAATGTCTTACCTTTTGCATCTTTGTCACTGTCCAATGAAATCCTCTGACAAATGTTGAGCAGACAGCTAAGGATTAGCTGCTTGGTGTACTCCAAATTTTCCTGCTCAGGACTTGAAGGCTCAAGGCACCTATAACCCAAATCCAAACTTCAGGAGATGTACAAGCTTTTAACCCAAGCAAGAACAAAATAAGGTGCAATAATAATATGGGATACCACCTAATTTAAAGGGTAACAATTTATATGTTTATGACAAAAAGCAAAACAAGTATGTTTAAACGGTTTGGAGAGATATGGTTTTGATAATATTAAATCTCTTATCAAAGTACTCGCCCTCAGACCTGTGGCTCGCCTCTGGCAACCACCTCTCAGAACCATCTACAAGATTTTTCTAACGCTACTACCCTTTTGAACTCCCTTCCACGCTGGATCAGACTCTCCCACAGCCTTCAAATGTTTACACTCTCTAAAAAAAACCACATAAATCTCATACATCACATACATCTAATAAAGAGATCTCTTTATTAGAACTTACCGTACTCTCACCTATACTATCGACACTAATGCAAACTCACAACTGTCCCAAACTGCACTCTGAGCCACACTCGCTCATCTTGTTTCAGCTGTTCCCTCTTCACTTAGAATGTAAGCACTCTCATGACCAGGGCCCTCACTACCCTTCGTTTTAATGTCGGCATTTATATAGTCTTCTTTCAATGCCCCTGTTTTGCCAACTGTCTGGCACCGTGGAACACTACATCTAGAAAAAACACCAAATTACCAATGGGTTGTTTATAATTGTTATAATAAAGTTTTAAAGCTCTTAATCAATCCTCCCCTCCCAACATCTCTAATCTCATCTCTACCTACACTCCCACCCGCCGCCTCCGCTCTGCCTGTGACCGCCGCCTCACTACTTCCCTGATCACCTCTTCCCACACCCGTATCCGGGACTTTGCCCGGGCTGCTCCCCAGCTGTGGAATGATCTTCCACGTTCCATCAGGTTAGCATCTACTCTCAAAGGCTTCAAACATGCCCTTAAGACTCATTTCTTTATTCAAGATTATCAGTCCTCCTCCTAACTCCCCGTCCCGGTTCTCTCCCCCAGTTAGTACCACCCTGTTTGCGTCTCCCCCTTCCCTTTAGGATGTTAGCTCTCAGAAGCAGGGCCCTCTTTCCTTGTGTGCTCCTTCTACTATTCCATCAACCTCTGTACCTCTTGGCCTGCTTCTCTAGCCCTGTTTTCTTAAGCTTTGGCCTACTTCTCGCTGATTTCTACCATCACTTTCACTCATTGTCCCAGAAATAATTTGATTTGCATTACCATGTTACCTGTGTGTATATATTTATAAATTTTTGTTCTGCATATTTTGTTCTGTATGTATCATGTTGTGTCATGGGTCACTGTTTTCTGTATATGTCATGTACAGCTCGGCGGACCCTTTGTGGCGTCTTATAAATGAAAAGATAACAACAATAATAATGGAAGACTCCACTTCAATTATGCACATTCCACAAAACCTTGACAGCTGGTTAGTTTGCATGCAGGGTCTGTTATAATGGCCACTGCACACTGAAGTCATCTTACTGGGCTAATTTCATGTCTTTTTTAATGTCCCAGTCTCCCTCATGTGAGAATATAGGCTGTAGTAAGGCTTTATTATACAATGGACCCTCTTATATGGCTGTGATTGCTCCTTCACTAAATGATTGCATTTCCTCTATCTTGTGATCAACTATACTATGCCTTAAATTGCTCCAGCAATTACCTTGTTACCATCGATTTGCCTTACACAAGTAGATTCATACCTAGAGAGCAGGTAAAAGAGAGTAGGCACTAAGAGCTGTGGCTCCTTCAGCTTCTTCTTGTGCTGCAGCAGCTCCAGGATAATGGTGGTTCTAGACCAGTTCACATTCCCTTCTTCTGGCGCATCAGTCTGTGGTTTCCTAAACCAATGTGCAAGTCACAACAACAATTAATAGACAGTACATATGCAGATTTTTTTTTTATAACCGTCAATTGAGATAAAAACATCACCTATTTGGTATTAACAACAACTGCTGCCTGAAAACATTTGCAACCACTTATTTCAATATACTAAAAATAGGGGTAACATGAGGGAAGGTGTGCATAATCCAAAGAGGTTTTACTTTATGAAGTAGTGATCATATTATTTACGCAATCAGGGGATATTATTATTTAATTTAAAAGGTCAGAAAAATGCTTATATGGATTAAGTGCATAAAATGTTTTTATTTCTCTACTACAATAGTTGGGGGACACTGCTCACCTTTGGTATAGAGGGCACTATAGGAGTAATAGCACTAAAAATACTTGTCTAGCCTGCTCCCCACACCTCTATGCCCCCTCCACCAGAAGAGCTCAGTTTTTTCTTAGTGCACTTTTAGTCTAGTATTAGTTTGTGTATATACATATATTTATGTATATTATACATACACACACATACAAAAGCATATACACACACATACATACATACACACATACATATACACACACACATATATATCTATGTTCTCAGCGGCAATCACCAGTTGACCGCCGCGACTACTTCAGTGAGAGCGCCAGAGGCGCTTTAGTGCCACCCCCCTGAATAATGTAGGACTCCCGGGAAAAGTGTCACCTGGCACTCAAGTGTCCAGGACCCAGCCGTTGGTCAGGGAGGTGATTGTTTGGTTCTCCTTTGAACAAATTCATTGCTCAGACCACGGGGGGTTTGGGGGGGGGGGGGGGGGGGGGGGAGAGTGCTTTTGTTCTGGTAGCTGCCGAAAGCAAAAGGGAGGCGTTTTCGCTCCTTTCGCTTTGTCGGTCGCTCAAGAGGTGCTTCTTCCATCCAAGCCCCAGTTACAAGGGAAGGGGGGCAAAGAATTGCGTCTCAGTACTTCAGAGTATGAAGCTAATAGGTCGCATGGTTTCCTCATTCGAGGCACTGCAGTTTGCTCATTTCCATTCGCGCAAGTTCCAGCAGGAGATTCTGGCAAAGTGGTCAAGGTTGGATACCCGCTTAGAAAGACAGGTTTTTCTGTTGTCAGAGACAACATGCCTGTCTCTTATTTGGTGGCTGAGGAGGGACACCCTAACTCAGGGGCGTCCTTTCTTGGTTTGGGACTGGACTGTGGTGACGACGGATGTCAGCTTGTTAGGGTGGGTTGCAGTCACTCTTCACCTCAGATTGCAAGGGACTTGGACCCTGGAGGAAGCACTGTTTCCCATAAAATGTTCTGGAACTAAAGGCAGTATTCAATGCTCTAGTTCAGGCACAGTCCTTCCTGGCACATCGACCGATCCAAATACAGTAGGACAATGCTACGGCGGGAGTTTACATAAATCATAAAGGAGGAACAAGGAGTCCTCTTGCCATGAAGGTCATGAAATGGGCGGAATAACAGGTTCCTGCAATTTCCAGAGGTGGGCAACTGGGAAGCCAACTATTTAAAGTTGCCATGTTCTTCACCCAGGTGAATGGCAACTCCATCCGGAGGGGTTTTCTCAAATAGCACTTCGGTGAGGTCAGCCAGAAATAGACATGATGGCCTCATGACACAACTGCAAGGTGGAAAGCTATTGTGCTAGATTAAGAGACCCTTAGGCGTTCTCAGTGGACGCTATAATGGTCCACTGGAACTTCAAGTTGGTGTACCTTTATCCTCCACTTCTGATGCGGATTTTGCAGAAGGTGAGAGGCAGAAGAGTTCCAGTGATTCTACTGGCACCAGACTGGCCGAGAAGAGCGTGGTACTCAGATCTTTTCGACATGACGGTGGATCGCCCTTGGCGTCTACCTCTCAGGAAGGATCTTCTCAGTCACGACCCATTCTTTCATCCGGACCTAGATCGATTGGCTTTGACAGCTTGGAGGTTGAATCCTTGATTCTCAGGAAAAATGTGTTTTCGCATGAGTGGTTAAAACCAAGGTGCAGGCGAGAAAACGGTCATCATCCACCATTTATCACGGCATTTGGAAAGCATATATATGTTGTGTGAGAAGATCAAAGTGCCTAATTCTTTTCGTTTAGCCAAGGTGTTGGCTTTTCTTCAAGATCGTCTGGACAAGGGGATGAGGCGGTCGTCCCTTAAGGTCCAGCTAGCGGTGCTGTCATTGTATTTTCAGAAACGTATAGCTCTGTTACCGGACGTGCAGACGTTTCTTCAGGGAGTACTTCATGCCAACTGCCTTTTGTTCCGCCAGTGGCTCCGTGGGACCTAAACTTGGTCCTTTTGGCGCTTCAAAAGTCACTTTTTGAACCTTTGCATTCTGTTTCTCTAAAACTTCTTTCGTGGAAAGTGACCTTTTTACTGGCTATTGCTTCAGCCAGACAGGTTTCGGAGTTAACAGCTCTGTTCTGTCGGGCTCCCCTTCTGATTTTCCATGACGATCGCGAGGTGCTTAGAACGAAGTCTTCGTTTCAACCGAAGGTGGTGTTGAGGTTTCCCATAAATCAGGATATTGTTCTGCCGGTTCTTCCTTAGGATTCGCTGGCTTCTAGTCAGGATTCGGTCTCTTTAGATGTGGTCAGAGCTTTGAGGATTTATGTGGACCGTACACCTTCAGTTCGGAAGACCGATAGACTTCTAGTCCTGTATGACGATTGTAAGCGTGGCTGGCCGCCCACAAAGCAGACGGTGGCTAGATGGATCACTGTAACTATACAGCAGGAGTACATTTCGGAGTGTTCTCCAGTTCCTGAACAACCGACAGCTCATTCCTCGAGGTCGGTTAGTGCCTCTTGGGCGGCGTGGCATGGGGCCTCGGCTGAGCAGTTGTGTAGGACAGCTACTTGGTCTTCTGTTCATACATTGACCAAGTTTTATCATTTCCACGTTTTTGTTTCCAAAGACGCAATTTTTGGCCGTAAAAATTTACGTGCCGTTCATTCTGAGTATTTCCACCCATAGAGGCAGCTTTGGAACGTCTCCAAGGTGAGCAGTGTCCCCCAACTAGTGTGAAAAAGAAAACTGTATTTTCGTACTTACCGTAAAATCTCTCTCTGAACACAAGTTGGGGACACTGCGCTCCCACCCTTTGTTCTGACAGTTCTGTTTTGTTGTGTTTTTTCGTCCTCTTGTGAATTGGTTAGTAAATAAACTGAGCTCTTCAGGTAGTGGGGACATAGAGGGGAGGGGAGCAGGCTAGACAAGTATTTTAGTGCCATTACTCCCACAGCGCCCTCTATACCCAAGGTGAGCAGTGCCCCCCAACTCTTGTTCAGAGAAAGTTTTTATGGTAAATACAAAAATACCATTTTTAAGTTCTGTCACCATATTTTATACTGTCAACGAACAGATAGTAAAAGAGTAACAACACTGTGTCACTGATGTTGAAAAACATTAGTAGTTGTGAAATAGTATGCTACATTATTATTATTATTATTATTATTATTATTAATAATAATAAATATAGTTGCATAAACAATCCAATATCAGGGCAGAAAAAAAAGCTGCAATAATGAACAGTCTAATTCTACCCTTAGCACAATAGCCATGTAGAGCTGACAAGTGTGTACATTTCTTAGGTCATTTGTGTACGTTGAACATCTGTTAGAACATAAAAAAACATTTTACTTTTAATAGGAACAAGATAATGATACACAATACTGATCACTAAATTCTATATAATTGAGGTCTTTAAAGATTCTTATCTAGAAAACACTTTTTCACTTTTTTAGAAGCAAATCATTGTTCAATAAATAATTTACAAAATACTGTAGGAAGGGTGATCATATGTAAAATATCATTGAATTTAACATTTTTATTACATTTAAGAAAAAGGACTACAATTAGCTGAAATCATTTGCAAACATTAAGCAATTATGAAACTGAATATGGTGAAAGTTCATAGTACCTTTGAGTCTGCAATTTACTCCTTCTGGTTTGCCGGACTGTAGACACACATTTGTCTCTTCCTGGAGGCTCAAGTTCTGCACTTATGTATCCAGCGTTTACGGAGATCTAACAAAAAAAAAACTTGTTCACTTTTTCACATGTGGTCTAAAATCAAGTATGATGCTTTATGACAATTTGATCTAAACGGATAAGTTTACTATCAGACACGGAAGATGACCACTGTGTGAAATAACAGGCCTAGAAGCCGGATCTATTCCAGTGTCACTAGGGCCCGACAGCTGAACAGACAGCTCTTGCCCGCTTTTGCGCACTTTGTAGTCACATGGGCCACTGAACCATTCACTTGTTGCTCAGGTTGAGAAGCAGGATCGGCCCATGTGTGGGCCAGCAAAGTTTCCCACAGCAGAGGAGGGGCATAGTAGAGGAGGGGAGTAGAGATCAAAGAAGTTGATAAGTGCCTAAACTCCACACCCACTACTATACCCCAGTGTCTCGCAGTGTCCCCCAATGGCAGGAATGAGAAATTACATTTTAAGTAGGTTCAGTTAACATGTCGTAATACACTGATGGCCATCTAGACAATATCACCTTCAGCAATTTTTAGCATCTTGGTTGGTTTCAAATAACTACCTACCATAATTGCTGCCTTTGCCTTTACCCACCCTTCTCAGTCACTAGCTCACCCACTTCCAGCTTTTCCTACTCGGACCTTTGCTAAGTACACTAATCCATCCAGAGGCGGAACTAGCAAGCTGTGGGCCCTGGTACAGGGAAGCAGAGAGGAGGGAACCAGGGCCCCTGATGCTCTGCATGTGCCATGCAGTGGGCCCCATTATGCTCATGGGCCTCGGTAACTACCTATGGTAGCTCTGCCTCTGAATCCATCCCATTTGTTTATTGTGATTCATCTTCATCACCACTGACATAACTACACTCCACCTACTAACCCAGATTTTCTAGTCTGTTACCGCCTTTAAAAGCTCTCCGAATCCAGTACAACTCCAGCCAACTACCTACCCTAACAGCCCATTCACATTACATACAGTACTACATTATGTCCCGGACACAACCGCATTCTGAACCCCTCTCACCCACCAATGCTTCAAAAATCTACCACCTCCTTCCTCACCAACTTGTATTTTCAATCCCCTACACCAAACCACACATTTAGATTACCTCCCCCCAACCAACATCCTCTCAAATCCTACACACACCTGCTTAAACCCTCCACTCCCACCTGTTTTACTGTCCCACCAATCCCCCCACCTCCATATGACAATACCAACCCTGGAACAGACCAATTATCCTACACATCACGTTTAAACCTCCCAGCACAATCAACAATATCCTTCAGTACATCGGATGTACTATCCTAATAAAGCCAATCTCTTTACTAAAAGGTACTACCTCTCAAACCCACAGACGTGAAAACTGGAAACCAACGACTCACCCAACCCTATGGACCACGCTAGCATCCTTACACAAAAACCTCTACAGACCACAGATTCTGCTCAACACCAAAACAACCTACTACAAACAGCGCTCAATGGCTACAGACAGATAAATATAATCTTTATCATTGATTTACAAGGTGGAGGAATAAAAATCTCCCACAGTAGCCAAGCACAATAACGTACTTAACAACATTTCTTAAATATGTTTTCGAATAGGATTTTTCAAATACGATCTCTTGTTTTCCAATCACTTATCGATAATTTTAAGATCTAAGCGAATATCATTGCATCATGAGAAAACCATTGAGTATGTGGTTACGTACAGATGGCGCAAAATAATTACAATAATAGTTGTCGACTTACCGATTTAAAGGCACTGCTGACAGCCTGGACACATGCTGAGTTTTTGTTGTCTACAAGCAAGTCAAAAAGGATTCCCAGTAGCTTCTGCTGAACACTCCCATCTTCTATAGCAGCAAAGAAAGACTTTGTAATCTAAAGAAAGACAAGGTGAGATGTGATCACATCAAGGTCTGTAAAGATGTATACAGACAATGCTGCATGGGATGTTTCAGCTACAAACAGCATTTCTTCTTCATATGTACAGAAAAGATAACCTCCTATACTACATACATGCTCTCATACCATGCTTCCTCTACAGTGAGAAAGATTTGTCTAGAACAGGCCTAATTGTCACTTTACATGCAGAGCTAACAATGTTTTAGCTGGTAACATCGTGCCAAAAAGATTCTAAAAGTCAAAGTATGGCAGAGTTTACCAAATATAAGGCTTGCACCAAGAGAAGCCAAAACGAACGCTGCAGACCAGCTACACATACCGGCTATAAAAGGTGTTCCACTGTTCTGCAAACAGCCCATCACTATAGATTCATATGTATATAGATATATTAGTTCTATTACTGATCATGTGACATTTAAAAGTAGTCCGGCTTTACCACACAAAACTACCACAGTAGTGTTAAACCATCAAACAGGCACCCATAGAGAAGATTGCGTGTTGCAGAAAGGAACATTGATACGGATACATGTATTACACGTAGATTCTACTACTAGGTAGTAACAAAAATATTTCTAGAACTATTAAGGGCTGCCGATATAAATACAATGCCTTCAGATTTCATAGTTTACTCAATATTTACATATTATTTCCACCACCCATTTCTTTTGGTAGAAGAAACAGACAACAAACGTACCTGTCCCAGTGCTGTGACTTGCAAGGAGGGCATCTCACTGGGAATGACCTGGGGAGTTTTCAGTGCTTGCACAAAGATATTTAGACATTGAGCGTCCTTAGACAAGAGGGCAGCAGAATGTTCATTAAACTTCCCCAAGATGAGCTGAAGCAGCAATGCCTCGTCTGGCAGTACTTGACTTGCAGAATGAGTAACTTTCTCCAGCAATCTTTCCAAGACTGACAATAGCCGAGTGAGTATAGTCTGGAAGAGAAAAGACAAATTGTAACTATTTCATAAACTGCACTACATAATGACTGCATCCCTCAGTTTCAGTTCCGATGTACAATGGACTTCAGAAATTACAATCAATGAACTGCTTTATTACAGTTTATTTTTAATTATATATTTATTTTCCTGATGTTTTGTGTAATGTGTAGGCATTATCCTAACATATTGTGTTGTTCAGGGAGAAAATGATAATGAATTTGACAATGACTCGCTAAATACTTGAATATTACCGCTTTTATTGTTTAAGAGACATCTAAATGTCTTGTCTTAAAAGGATTGTACATACCTCGCCATTTACATCATTAAGCACCTTCAGCAAAACTCTGCCAACATACGACGGACAGCTCGGGGTCTGCAGGAGACTCAGGAGTTGACACAATGCACTTGAGAGCTTCTGTGAGGACTTAGAGGAGCCTGATGGTTGCTGCTCTTCACACATGTTACCTAAAGCCTGCACGGTGAGAACAACATGCTAATTGCAACAGCAGCTACATAGAGAATATGACCACATTGAGGTTTCAATGCTTAAGTTGAAATTTCCAGAATTTAAATTCAAAATGCAGCGAACAGTTTACAGACTAAAGAAGGTACACACAGCATACAACATGCCCATCCCTAAGTAAACAACGAGATGAGCCTCTAACCCAACAAATAAAAAGAAGAACAAGTAACTGAATAAAATTACCTGAGCCACATAGGTAGAGTCTGCAATGATCTCTTCAGTTCTTTCCAACACAGCATGAAAGACTGGGAAGAGTGGGGAATCTTTCACTGTATCGAAAGCACGTAAGCAGGTTATGGCTGCTCTGCGCACCTCTCTCACAGGGCTAGTCAAGTTAATTAGCAAGGATGCAATCACTGCAGAGAAAAACAAAACATAAAAACAACAGTGACCAACAGGTATGTCTGTACTGTGCTGATAAACATTGGTAGCGTGTAGCAGGTAGATAGTCTACTATTTGCTGCAAATAATGAGTTGAGCTAAAATGTAACTTTATTATGTAAAGCTGCACTACAACTTCGAAAAAAAATATTTTCTTAAGATGCTCCCCTCCCCCAGCCGGAACACCAAAGATTGCTATATGCAGGTGATTGTCCAGGGGCCCTGCTGGTCCTGTAATACAGAACCGGCAAACCAATGATTCAATATTTTTAAATGGTGTCAGTGAGTGGGCCAATCAGAAGGCGCAGTAAGGAGGCAAATATATTTTTCCTAGGTGGTGGTACAGCTTTAAGGGAAATTAAATCATCGCTCACTCCTGCTCTGGCGCATGTTGCTGAATTACAGAAGTTAAATGACTCCTTTCTAACCTCAACTAATTCTTGAACTAACTATTCTTGTCTGTGGAATAAAAAAAGGAGCAATATAAATAATAGGGAAGTAATGAAAAGTAAAACATATGTATCTGGGAAGAGGTTTCAATGACCAGATAGCCTGAAGGTATCCAATAATATGTGCACCAATGGTATGTTAAGGCATATTAAGAAAGGGGAAAATAATTGTCCACAAATTATAGCAACTGGTAAAAATTTTCACTAGTGAGAAGGATCAATTTTTAACCATACACTAGCTGTATCCTAGAAAGTAGAAAGGGAATTTCCTTGAGGTGCCGGTCTAATATGTATTCTCAGCTTCCTCTGCAAAATAAATTGTAATCCCTACTGCAATGACCATTGAGATACATACATAGTTCTTAGGTTGTATGTGCTGAAATGTTCAAGGTTCCACAGCTGGTATTAACACATGCATTACCTGGGGAAGAGATCAACGCAAACTGTTTCTTCTTCTGAACAGTCTGAGATGTGAGTAACGTGTGACCAATGTAGAGAGCTCTGGTCTGTAGCACTACATTCACTGTGCGGCCCAAAGGACTTGAAAGGTTGTAGCTATATGTCCAGAGGAGTGACAGGAAGCTGAACAGTTCTTCATGATTTTGAAAGTGTTCCTTGTTAAAAAGAAAAACAAAACATACAATATAGCAATGCATAAATAAAAAAAGAAGATTTTGGTAATTACGTCAAATCTCTTTCAATGGATCCATCCGGGGGACACTGCTACCATGGGGTTGTATGAGGGGCACTCGGAGTTGGCACTTAAATAGTTAACGAACGGCTGATGACTCCTACCCTCTGCAACCCCTGCTAGCCTCAGTATAATACAAAAGTCCCAAGGAAGGAACCAAACAAACAACATCCAGCAGAAGAGCAAAAGGGAGGGAACACAGTGTCCCTCAGATGGATTCAGAGAAAGATTTGACGTAAATACCAAAATTTTCTTTTCTCAGTCATCCAATCTGGCTGACACTGCTACCATGGGGACCTTCTAAAATAGCCTCTAAGGAGGGTTTGCCCGGGAACAGCTGTGTGCAAAACACTGCGGCCAAAGGTAGTATACAAAGCAGCACCGTCAAGCAGCCTATGATGCGTGGAGTGAGCCATGAGCCTCTCTGGCACCAGCCTGTTAGAACTCACATAAGCCTGCCGAATTGTAGATGTAATCCAACGGGGCAATGGAATGCTTAGGAGCCATCCAAACCGTCTTATGGGAGTCAAACAAAACAAAAAGAGAGTCCGTCTTACTGTAAGTAGAGGGACCTATCCACATAAGAGCATAAAGCCCGCACCCCATCCGACAATAAACCCTCTCGGAAAGCAGGAACTACTATATCCTGGTTCACGTGGAAACCAGACACAACCTTAGGAAGAAAGGAAGGCACCGTCCTCAAGACCACCCCCCATCTTCATGAAAAATTAGGTATGAAGCCCTGCACGATAAGGCCCCAAGCTCTGACACCCTGCATGCCGAAGCGATAGCTAACAAGAAAACTACCTTCCAGGTCAAAAATCTGAGTTCAGCCGAACGCAAAGGTTCGAAAGGAGGCTTCTGGAGAATACCCAGGACCAAATTGAGATCCCAGGGCACTATTGGCAGAACGTAAGGAGACTGAATGCGCAACACTCCCTGGAAGAAGGTTTGAACTTCAGGAAAAAACACAGATAACGTCGAGACTTGAACCCTAAGGGAACGGAGACGAAGCCCAACATCCAAACCATCTTGGAGAAACTCCAATAAACGAGACAAACGGAAAAAAACGACTGACAAGAATGAGTGTCATACCATTTAACATAAGCCACCCACATCCTATGGTAAATGAGTGCCAAAGGCAGCTTCCTGCCTTCACATCGGAAGAGAACCCCTTGCCCCACCAAATGTCGGCCTCAACAGCCATGTCGTTAAAGCCAACCAAACAAAGTGAGGATGATGAAAGGGTCCCTGCTCCTGAGGAGAAGACCCCAACCCGGACCGTCTGCGAGCAGAAGAATGTGGCGCACCAAACCCTCCTGGGCCAGTATGAAGCAACTAGAATAACCGGAAGGACCCCCAGAGCCACCCGACAAAGTACTTGCTGAATCATGGGAATGAGGAAACAAAAACCCCAGTTAGAAGTCCTAATGCATTAAAATGCATTACATCCACTGCCGCTGCCAAAGGGTCCCTGGACTTTGCGCAAAATCTTGGTACACGGCAATTATGACGAGAGACCATCAAGTCTATGTCGGGGAGGCCCCATCTGTCGACTAGATCATGAAAAACCTGAGGATGCAAGGACCATTCCCCTGGGAGGAACGCTTGCCTGCTCAAGTAATCGGCCTCCCAGATGTCCAACCCTGGAATGAACACCACGGATATGGCTGAAACAAACCTTTCCGCCCAAGACAAGATCTCGTTTGCCACTGCTATGGCACTTGCGCTACTTGTCCCGCCTTGGCGGTTTACGTAGGCCACTGCCGCGGCGTTGTCCGATTGAATTTGGGTTGGCATTACTCTGAAAAGAGACTGTGCCCCCTGAAGAGCCAGGAGGATTGCCTTTAATTCGGGAACATTTATTGGCAGGGAGGCCTCCCTACTTGACCACGACCCTGTAGGCGAAGATGGAGGACCACTGCCCCCCACCTCCTCAAACTGGCGTCTGTTCCATGGTCATAGATCTTGGTGACCACAAATGACCGACCCATCACTAAGTTATCTGGGTTTGCCCACCACCGAAGGGAGAGACGGGCAATCCTGGACAACTGGAAATACTGTGACTCGAGATGAAAGGGAGCTCCTGACGATTGGCATAAGAGGTCCCACTGAAAAACCCGTGAACGAAACCGGACATAAGGAAGGGTCTCGAAAGAGGCGACCATCTGACCCAATAGCTTCATGCCCATCAACATGGAGGGTCAAAGAGAGTAGAGATATTATGCACTGATGTCCTGATTGCAGAAACCTTGTTTTCCGGGAAGAAAAACTTTCTGTAGTCTGGTGTCCATGAGAAGACCCAAGAACACCATCCTCTGGGACGGAACCAACTGGGACTTCGGGTAATTTATCACCCACCCATGTTGTTCCAGAATCAGAAGGGTCAGCAAAAGATGCTGATCCAGGACGATCCTCAAAAGGAGCCTTGATAAGGAGATCATCCAAATAAGGAATTATGTTCACACCCATGGCCCGGACGCGGGCAGCCATGACAGACATGATCTTTGTGAACACATGGGGCACTGTTGACAGACCAAAAAGGAAGCGCCTTCAATTGAAAATGGTCCTTCTCTATCGTGAACCGAAGGAGAGACTGATGTCCCTTCCAGATGGGAAGATAATCGTCGTTGATGTCTATCGACGCTAAAAACTCCAGGGGGTTCCAGTTGATTGATGACGGAGCAGACCGATTCCATACGGAACTTGTCCACTATCAAATGCTGATTGAGTCCATTGAGGTTTAGGATCGGCTGAAATGACCCATCCTGCTTTGGGACCAGGAATAGAGTCGTATAAAATCCCCGACCCTTCTGGGAATCTGGCACTCGGCAAACAACTCCTGCTGAAAGAAGAGAATAGACAGCCTGAGGAAAGGATCTTTGCTGCAGAGGGTCGCGAAGAGGACCAGTTGAGAAGAACCGTTTGGGAGACGGACCCAAAAGGTCTATCACTTATCCTCTGGAAATGATCCTCATAATCCAGCTGTCTCGTGAAGACACCGCCCACTGGTCTCTGAAGAGTTGCAGAAGGCCCCCCACCCCCCTAGCCACGAGGAGAGGGATGTTCCCGTCATGCTGGGACCTTATCCGGGGTCTTGGAAGAGGAACACCTCCTGTCTTGGAAGAGGAACGCCTCCTGGAAAAGAAGCACCTTCCCCTGTGAGACTGTCCTCGGGATGAAAAAGGTCCATCTCTCGTCAACACCTGACGCCTGGCAGAGGTGTGGTCCCGAAAGGACTGCAAAAAGGAACTGAACCTAGGTGGTCTGGCCCTAGGAGCATTCACCGGCAAAAAAAAAACCTTTTCCCACCAGTGAACTGTAAAATCATAGTGTCCAGTTCTGGACCAAATAAGACCGACCCAGAGTAAGGTAAGGCCTCCAGCAATTTCTTTGATGCTGGGTCTGCATCCCAAGATTGCAACCAAAGGGGGGCAGGGGGGAAGCCTCTATTGCCCCCTCCTCCAGATTTTCACTGACAGCTGACCGCAGCGAGGTACACACCTTCCATGTCCTTCACAAGTGGTCCAGCAACAAATAGAAACGTGCCCAGCGTTTCTGCAGTCAGACCTAGTCAGGCACTGCCGTGGACTGGTCCCGTGACCAGAGATCCAGATTCTACCTCCGCCTTAGTGGGGAACATGGTATCTCCCAACATGGCCCGCTTCCTCCTGATCGTGCACTCTCTGCCTGTCAGCAGCGCTGGACCCGGAGTAGCGGCAGTGACAGCGCCGCAGCAAGTGGCTGCTGTCACCCAAATAATGAGCCCCAAGCTTGTCTTTATGGGCAATTCAGGACAAAAATGTTTCTTATTCCGTTTGTCCGGAACGCTGATCTAACAGATGACAGGTAGCCCGCAGCACCTGTATACATCTACACTCACCATATAAACTAAAAACAAAAGAAAATAACTAAATTACCTAACACCACAAAAATAACAGCCCAACTCCTTGGGTACCTAAACTAAACTAGCAGGTGTTGCAGAGGGGAGGAGTCAGCAGCAGTAAGTTAACTATTTAACTGCCAAATCCGAGTGCCCCTCTCATACAACCCCATGTTAGTAGTATCCCCCAGATTGGATGACTGAAAAAAGAGGATTTATATACTTACGATAAATCTGTTTCTCCAATTTCTTATGGGGAACACTGCGTTCCCTCCCTTCTGCTCTTCTTCTGTATATTCTTGGTTGAATGGGCTATTTTATTTGGGGCTTTATAATAAAACTGGAAGTACAGGGGAGTTGCAGGGGGAGGGGGTCTGTCAGCAGCTCACTGAATTAACTAGTTAAGTGCCAACTCCTCCTCCCCTTCACACAACACCATGGGGAGCAGTGTTCCCCAGATGGATGAAAGAGAAACATACTTTAAAATAAATTAGAAAGTTACGAACCTATATCAAAGATTTTTGTGGAGCTCGAGCAGCTGATAACAGATGTAGTATATATGTGTCCAGAAACATATCAAGATTTGCTGTACTCCAATACGGATTTGGTAAAAATCTTTTCTATCGAATACATTAGATGAAAAAAAAGCTCTGGCTCTAGAAGGCAGGGCTACTAGTAATAGTATGTGCAGCACACAGTACCACTGAACTTCTGTAACCAGTTATCCACTACAGAATCATTCAGACCTTATTCCTTAGGACAGTCAAAAATGCAGTCGTAGGCCATTTACAACCTGTCCCATAAAGGTGAATTTTAGCATGCATAATCTTTGACCAATTGTTTGAGGGTCAGAATAAAGAGTAGCTGGGCCCATATGGTGTCATTTTAGAAGGGAGAGTGTCAGATTGTCAGTCAGAAGCTAACTGTAGCTGGTCCCATAAGAGGATATTCAGTCAGAATGCATATTGCCAGTACATCCTCTAGTGTAGTCTTGTATAAAGCAGGTAATTAAATGTAATTATTTGATATACAATGCAAAAGCTATTTTACTCAAAAGAGAAGGTTGCTGGTAATTGCATTTGTGTTTATGGAAATACACAAATTATAGGAATTAAAAGAACAAAACATAACTCTTTACACATCAGAAAATATGAAGTACCAGCTGATAACAAAGAAAACAAACAATCATACCTTAAAAAATAAACTCATGAGAGATCGGAAGTTGACTGTATGCTTTCCATCACTGGCCCCCCACACAATCACATCAAAAAGGCCAATACAAAGTTCCAGGTAATTTCGACTCAGACCGTCCATGGTCTCAGGATTCCACCACATATCACCTAGACAACAAGGACAACAGAGGGGAAATGCATCAGTGAACAGGTATTCGACAAATCACTCCTGCTAATGCAACCAATTACACCACTGGTCTGTTTGAAAGTTATAATTTCAGATTAAAACTATACATTATATTATGTTACCTGTTCAGATAGGACAAGATCATTTTATCTAGAGACAGAGAAACATGTTTGTGTATCTATATCTATATCCATATACACACACATTATATATATATATATATATATATATATATATATATATATATATATATATATATATATATATGCACACACACATATACACACACATGTAGGTAGATTTGTTTAACAGCAGCTACTGTAGGTACTTGTTAATATTTTCCATTTCCACTTATCAGTGATTAAAGCGCCACCTCTTTAGCAGCTTGAGGACATGAACCTTGCAACAGAATGGAAGGGGACTGTGGTACTTGCACTACTGTCCTGCTGTTGCGCGCTGCCCATTCAAAGGTGTGTAACAGATCTTTTAAGAACAATAAACATTACTATTCTTAAAAATTCTGCTCTATACCTGCAGTACTTTCATGCTGAAATCTTGTGACCTACATATAAAAGCTAGCACTCTTTTCCATCCCAAGTCAAGATGATCCAGGCAGTTACCAGCCACGATGTATTGCACACTACACACAGTAGCTACACAAAACCTAGAAGCAGTGGCTTCAGGAGCCTGTTAAGGATGACAGACATTAAGGAGGTGAACAGTTGCCGAGTGTCTGGACGGTCTTGGTCTCTCTACCTCTCTATACAGATACACAAATTCACATACCATCCTATTAAAAATAAATATACTACACTACTATCCTGGAACTTTAGCAACTTTCAATACTCCCCCATGCTACTCTGCACTTATTTAACACGCTTCTTCATTTTAGGAGCATGTTTCATCATCGCCAATAATTGCAGTGGTATTGGAACCTTGGGGAGACCCCAACTTGTTTGGCAAAGCTCTTGAAACTTCCATGGGATACCCACTATGGCCGTGATAACACAGTGATTATTAGTATTAGGGATGATGAAACAGGCAGCAGATGAGGTACTCTTATATTGGAGACTAGCATCTGTTTTTATGCAAGAGTTGAGCAGCAGTGGGTCGTCGACAGTGTGGAAAGTCCACGAATGCTGCACAGGGACCCCAATGGCCAACAGATTTCAGAAACTGGAATCAATAAAACATCATCACCTTGGTCTCCCTACTGTATACAGTAGAAGAAGAAGAACAACAAAAATTTAGAACTTTAAACAAAAATGTAGTGTCAGAAGGACTGCATATCATCTTTCATCAGCATACCACAACCACTTACATCATTAAGACATGAAATGTGTCTGTGTGGTCAGGGGTTCCAAGTGAAGTGAAGTCGCATTCCACAAAATAATTGCCTCCACAATGTGCAAGTGACAGGGGCACTTCAAATAGACATTTCTCACCTTTAGGGAAAGTTTCTGGACATCTTAGGTTGCACATAAAGTTTTTTAAACTTAGCATTAGCAAAAAAGCTTCCTCCATATCTGCGCCCTGTCCAGCATTCAGCTTTTCAATGTACTGAGTCAGCACGATTCTGTGCAACTGCTCTCCACTATTAGCATCCAGCGTCCACTGGTCTGTCATATCCTGCAACAAAACATTGATTGCACAAGTAAACATCATACTGTGAACAACATGTGAAATATACACAAATGTTTCACTATATGGACATATTTCTATTTAAATCATAATTCTATTCGTCCATCACAATATTTCATTCTTGCCTGTGTTGGCGCCTCCAAATTCCTCAGTCTCTTCTCAAGAAGTTGAAAGACTCTGATCGCAACCTGTAGCTCAGGATCCTGGCAGCTAGAGTATCCCTCCACCAGGGCATGGCTGAGCACATGAAATGTCACCTTCTGTCTCATCAAGACGGTATCCTTGTCAGCTACACGCACCAGATCCTCCACCTTCAAAAGCAGTATACCAAACATGATGCTGTTCTATGCAACGTGATCTAGACAAATTTATGGTGTAAGCGCTAAACGCTGTAACACAGTATTTATTTTATTTTTTTCACTTTCTTCCCCCTGCTGCTTTGCACCTATCACTTATGCACTGGAGGTTTTAGACATTGTCACCAAGGCCCAAAAGCAAAATAAACCTCTACATGTTGCAAAATAAAATGAGCCTCAGCAGCTGCTCTACCCAACAATTAAAAACAGTACAGAAAACAAAGACACAGCGCTACAGGCTCAAACAGCAATAAAATGGAAACAATTAAAAATTAATATAATATAATATAATATATATATATTTTATTTTTTTCAGTTCAGTATTACCGGTGTTAGGGAAGGTGGTCAGGCCTATGCAAGCAAGTACTTTTGTTATCGACCCCACTATGGAACACCAATGCAGCAGTAACACAGTAAAAATAGTCACTTACCAGCTTTAAAACTGAAGATGCGTCCACAGCAGCCACATTTTTTGACAACAGATGAGCCAAGTTGCTATTTATGAGCACAAGAGAGTTTCTACGTGTAGCCTTTTCTAAGCTGCCATCAAGTGCTGAGGGTAAGGAAAAAAGTGTGTTAGTGTGAATCGAAGTGTAAGAGACAGGTAATTACATTTTTGTATAGGTTTATAATTCTGCCAGTCATACAATACTGATTATCAAATTTTCAATACTCTATGCAAAAATAAGTATGTTTGATGTTAAATTTGTATATGAATTACTAACATATTATGACATCCCTTTAGTAAGCAGGGTACAATTTATTAAAACTTGAGATGTCTCTGAAGTAACATCTCTGATGTTACTGTTTTGTATAAAAAGGCTTAACAAAAATGTTTTAGTTATTGGTTGCTTCAACAATGATAATTGTGAAATAATCTGACTAAAAATGAACTAGTGTGAACTGAAATTGTTACAAGTGTCCTTATAATATTTTACTGATAAATTGGAACATTGCTATACAATCTAAAAGTTTGTATTTAAGAAAACAATAAGAGGATTTTTTACTCACCATTAGGGGGAGACAGCAACCATGGATATAGTAGGTGGATCTGGAGTAAAGGCACTTTAACACTGAAACTATTTGAGTGGATAGCTCCTAACCTAATATGCCCCTCCCATCTGGAGCCATCCTCAGTTTTTGTGTAGCACAGCCCAGAAGACAGGGCCTAATGAAGCATAACAGCTTAAAAGGTAAAACAACAACAACAAAACAGCCAGAGCAAGGGGAGGCAGCACTGTGTCCCCCAATAGTTTCAGAGAAATGGATTTGACAGCGAGTAAAAAAAAAATCCTCCTTTCTCTCTCCTGCCATTGGGGGACAGTGCGACAATGGGGACATACAAAAGCTGCCTCTAAGGGATGGATTGCTCTTTAACAGCTGTGCTTAAAACTGCAACCAAAGCTACCATCTCAGGATGCAAAGCCCTGCAACTTGTACAATTTGGAAAAGGTGTGGACAGACGACCACGTAGCAGCCCGGCACGAACCAATGTGATGGGCCATCCATGAAGCACCAACAGCCCTGGTTGAATGAGCCACTGGTACTGGTCTTGCCGCCTGAACAAAGGGCGAATAAATGGTGGATTAAAGAGAACAAGCAATGGATGGCTTATATGCCGGCCAACCACGCTTGTGGGCATCGTACAGGATGAAAATGTCAGTTTTACGAATGGAAACTGCACAGTCCACACAGCACCTAAGGGACAGGACTACATCCAGAAGGTGCAAGGACGCAACAGAAGGCTGTGACCTAGAACGCTGGAATGTCAATCGCCTGGTTCAAGTGAAAACAGGAGACCATCGGCATCAGAGGTTTTAGTGCAAAGCATTGACGTTTCCGAATGAAACACCAAAAAAAGAAGATTACAGTACAGCACCCCTAACTCCCGACGAGAGGAGAGATGGCGAGTAAAAATACCAACTTACATATAACATAACAGAGATCAACAGAATCCAAAAGGCTCAAAGGGCTCCTTAGTAATAGACCTAAGCACAAATTAAGATCCAAAGACTCTACCAGATGTACAAAGGTGGGCTGGGCACGAAGACCCCTTGCAGAAACGCCTGCACATCATTCATGACAGCCAACTTGCACCGAAAGAAAATAAAGAGTGCAGATAGATTCAGAAAAGAGAGACAGAGACATTTGTGAAAAACACCCTGCAGAAAGGATAGCAAGTGATAAACACTGAAGCAGAAGTTCACACTACTGCATATATAAGGTTTCCACACACGACAGTAATTTGCACAAGCACTTTTATCATATTCCGCACAACAATTTATGAAAAACTCAGGGCTCGAAGAATCAGGGTTCCAGTAGTCACGCCGTCAAAGCCAGACGACCTAGAGTGGCAGCAGAGTTGGCCTTGTACCAAAAGATCTGGACAAAGAGGCAACTGGTAAGGTGGACCTACCGCCATCCCTAGGACGCCCGAGTATCACATCCTGCGCGGAACGGCAGGTAGCAGTTCTCATTTTAGTTTCTTGGGCACCTGCGGGAAAATTAACATCAGACGAAATCAGATGAAACCGTCACAGGATCATGATGGCATTTGTGTAACTTGCAGCTGGATCCCTGGACTTTGCACAGAAGAGAGGGCCTTCAAGTTCAGGCGGGATGCCAATAGATCAATCTCTGGCTGACCCCAATGTTGAACTAGAACAGCAAAGAAATCTCTGTACCTGTTGCTGCTGATTAAATTGACCTCCCATTTCTTCACCCCTGGGATGAATATGGGCGAGATCACTGGAACACAGCGTTCCAACCAGGACATGATTTGCGCTGTCTTAAGCATTACCATGGCACTGCACGTTCTATGGCATTGCTTGATGGTGATGTTTCAGGTAGACTACTGTAGTAGCACTGTCTAAATGGACCTTCATTGGCCTTCCGGTCAACAACCCTTGACCCTGAACGAGTGCCCTGTAGATTGTTCCGAGTTCCAGAACATTGATTGGCAAGGTCTCTTGAGGAGACAAGAGGCCCTGGAACCAGATATGTCTGATGACCGCACCCTAACAGGACATACTGCTGTCTGTGGTAACCAAAGTCCACTGCCACAATTGGAAGGCCTGACTCTTGACCAAATCTGCTCTGGTCAACCACCACATGAGGAAGTGACGCATGGCTGTGGACAGCATGAAGATCTGCTTGTCCAGGTGAAGGGTGGATTTGGACCACTGAGAAACTACCTTTCACTAAGGGATCCCACTGATAAGAAGTGCTTCTTATCAGTGGGATCCCATAGTGAAACCCGCTCCTGAGTAGGAATAGTCGAAGAGGAAGACAACAGTGCCACGGGGGTGTCCACCCTAGGGCAAGCTTCCCATTTAATAAAATCTTCTGGCGGAAGCGGGAAAAAGATCTAAATCTACCTGGCATCATAAACTGCCTATTTGGCCTATGCCATGCGCCAGATACCATCTCCACCATCTGAGGGGATGGTGGAAAAGCAGCTACCTGCTCTTTGGTCTGCTTAAACAGGGAGAACCCTGAAGGGGCCGTGGGATCGGGTTCAGCAAAACCTAAGGAGTGTCTGATACACAGAATAAGGTTATCTACATGCTGGGCGGAGGAGGAATCTTCTGAATTGAGTAAGTCACCCTCCTGTAGATCAAAGTCTACTTCGCCCTCTTACTCTGAGAAATGGTCACAATCCTGACCGTGTCCCCGAGACGCATCAGTAACGATTCTCTTCGCCCTGTGTGAAGCTGTGAGCAGGCGTCCTTCTTCATGCACTGATTGGGATTGTGAAGATGTGCCTGCGTCCGCTAGTGAATGTGTGGGAGTTTGTGAAACAGAAACTTCACGTTCCTCTGTGGATCGCATCATCACCAGTGCAAGCTCTGCCATAGCTGTTTGTCAGTGACTTAGCCCAGGCCGGTTCTTCCATGACTGCCGCCCCCTGCACTGGTGCGCATCGCTCTTGGACTTCAGCCTCGCATGCCGTGCAACGAGCATCTTGCTTAGGCTGTCCAACAGATAATTTAGCATTACATTTGGTACAGGTATAATGCAGTGCAGACATAGCAGATGAACCCTTGTTCTTGGATGTCCCCTTCTCAGACATATTTAAAATGTACACAGATTAAAAATAATATACCTGTAGAAAACTGTATATTAAGATTTAGTAAAGTCTGAGAGCTAAAGTCTGACTACTAAGAAGACAAAGATCTTGCCAGACACTGAACAATAGTCCTGATAGTGTAAACAGGCTAGTAAAGTAATGCAATCGATTGTTAGCAATTACAATAAAGAGGTGTAACGATACCAGTAGAGGAGAGGTAAAGCAGAGGAGCAGCGTGCAGCACGATGATCCCCGTGTATCACAATGAAAGATGGCCCCTTCCGCACCAGGAAGTAGGGAGGACGTCTTTCCTAGAGCCCTTCCTAAAAAATGACTGCTCTCCTGAATCACTGGTTCCTTTGTCTGGCAAGCAGCATGCAATTGCAGTATTCACAACGGCGCCGTCCATGCCAGGAAGCTGAGAAGGGGGAGAGCGGAAGTTGCGCCTCCAGTGCCTGTACCAATATGGCCGCCTTCATGAACCGCCGATCAGCGCATCTATTGTATGGCCGTTAGCTTTGTATGCACACCGCAGAAACAGAATGTGCCCTGGCAGTGTGCAGTTAGGGAGCGGATCGTCTCTCAATGCCCCCACTGCTCGCTCTCTAGGGGAAAAAGGTGGGAGGGGTGGCATGCCAGCAGGTGCGTCGGGAGGAAAGGAGGCGCTGCTACAGCTTCACTCCCGCCTGACTAGCAACTTACAACGTGCGTCCTTGCACTATGGTGCCTGAAAATAACTGCTACCCTTTAAGGCAGACTTACATTATGTCCCCCTGTTGCTCGCTAATCTAGGGGATGGACAGACTGCCGGCAGAGGTGCCAGGTAACAGACCAGGTTGCTGCTTACCTGCGCTGGGACCCAGAGTGAACAGAGCTGTAGTCTTATTCACTCCTCTGGCTCTTGAGTTCGACCCTGCGCTGAACTTGTATTAGTTGTAGGTTTTCCATGTTTTTATTTTACCTTCCTTTACAAGTATAGGCAGGAGCCTATACAGAAGTGACTGATCTCCTAGGCACTTAAACTAAATTGAGGCAGCCACAGGAGAGGAGGGAGAAAATAGGGTAGGAGAGTGAAGATCAAAGAAGTTGATAAGTGCCTAGTCTCCTACACCCACTACTATACCCACCCTAATGTCTTGCAGTGTCCCCCAATGGTAGGAAAGAGAAATATATAATGAATAGCCAACCAAGCAATATACTATATAATGGCGCCAAACAACGAAGACCCAGAGCAGGGAGCTAAAGCAGCAATGCTGTGGCAGAAAATGGTGTTCTCTGCTGAGGACGCACCCCCACGCGAGAATCATATCTGCTAGAGCTCGACTCGTTGCTAGGGATTGTATGACAGTCGCTGGATCTCCGTGGGAGAATTGCTGCAGTCAAGGCATAGCACGCACTGCTCTGTAGCGGTCCCCTGCTTTAGTGAGAAGAGCTGGTAGGCTGCAAGAGAGAGGGAAGCCTAATGGCTACTCTCAAACGATCAGGAACCCGGGGGCGAAGACAGGAAACAGGCATTTCACCCCTGGAGAGGCATCCCTGATTAGTCAAAGCAAAAACCTAAAAGAAGAAAACAAATAAAAAAACATGCAAAAATAAAACACAAGAGCCCACTGGGAAAAAAAAAAACACCCTACACCAGAGGGCACTTTACTAAAATTGTGGAAGAGCATAGTAGGGGAGGATCTATCCACTCAAATAGTTTGACTGTTAAAGTGCGTTTAATCCAGATCCACTCTAACCATTATCGCAGTGTCCTTAATGGCAGGGAAGAGAAAACAGTATTTTGTTCATATAAATGTGGACTCTTACTAACATTTTTTAATGGCTATACATATTTAGAGTGCATACATCAAAGGTAAAACCTCAAAATATACGATGGATGCAATTAATACTCTTCTTTAAGTTACATTAAGTTATGCTTATTAGGGAGTTAAAAGGTCTCATTAAGTATGTGATCTAAAGGAGCACAATTTGCACAGATGGAGAGAGGTATCCCTATTGTAGTTAGAATGATCCAACAGTAACAAGGCCTGACAAGTTTGCCCTCTAAGCAAAATCCTCAGAACTACAAATGAAGATTTTACAATGTTTTTGCTACGAAACTTACTATGCCAGGATTAAATATACATAAAACACAAGAATACCTTCTGGCCAGCCCTTTAGAAGTGGATGTAGACTACAAATTTCACTTCTTCCCAGATGAACAGCCATTTTGTTCTCAGCCGTGTTAAACTGATTGTTTGTGAAAACCATGTGTGGTAGCATCGTCAAAATCACCCTATTAAAGAGCTCTGGGTGGTCTTTGACTGAGTTATCCTGGATTATAAGGTCTGTCGCTTCTTCAAGAACTTTGTACCTGTAAGAGGAAATTTTTTAACAACAATATATTTCAAACACACACAAAATTACTTCACTTGCAGTTGATTTTCTAGATCAGTATAATGTATATTTATCCTACAGCCAAAGAGAACAGACTGACTTTAGGCAAAAACTACAGGAGGGAGGTAGAGAACTTTGATAAAGAAAAGAGGATTTTTATACTCACGATAAATCCGTTTCTCTGATTCCATCTGGGGACACTGCTACCATGGGGTTGTGTGAGGGGAGTGGAGTTTGACACTTAACTAGTTAACTTGCTAATGTAGCATGCTGACAGACCCCCTCCCCTCTGCAACCCCCTGCAGCTCCTCATTTTAATTATAAAGCCCCAAGGAAGATAGGAAAAACAACCAAAGAATATACAGAAGAGCAGAAGGGAGGGAACGCAGTGTCCCCCAGATGAAAACAGAGAAACTAATTTATTGCGAGTATAAAAATCCTCTTTTCTCTTACATTCTATCTGGGGGACACTGCCATCATTGGTACATTCTAAAGCAGCCCCCCTAAGGGAGGGACCACTCGGCACGTAAAGCACTATGGCCAAAACTGGCGTCTGCCGACGCAAAGACATTGAATTGGTAAAATTTTGTAAAGGTATGGACCGAGGACCAAGTGGCTGCTCAGCACAACTGATCCATTTCACACAGCCCAAGACGCACCCACTGAACGGGTAGAATGGCCAACAATACAATCTGGCACAGGTCGGTTAGCTTTGATATAAGCCTCCTTAATAGTCGATGCAAGCCATCTAGTATTAGAGATTGCTTGGAGGCCGGTCATCCTCGTTTTGAAAAGTCCTATGGACATAGATACGGATCACGATTTATCCTCTGACCACATCCAGAAAGTCCATAACCTGTTCCAGGCGCTTGTGGGTCCTCTGTGAGCACAGGAACCTCTATTTTCTGGTTAAAATGAAAACCGGAAACTACTTTTGGCAAAAAAGCAAGAACTGGTCTGAGAATCGCCCTATCATCGTGAAACACAAGATATGGTTCGCGACATGAGAGAACAGGTATCCTAACCTGAAGTACAAGGGCATTGTCATCACATAGACGGCTACTGCCAAGGGGTCCTTTGCTCTTGAGCAAAAATATAGGACCTTTCGGTTGTTACGAGATGCCATTAGTTCTTGGTCTGGGGTTCCTCATCGAACGACCAGAGACTGAAAAGACCTCCGGATGAAGAGACCATTCCCCAGGCAGAATTACATGGCGGCTTAGTCTGCTTCCCAGTTCTGGATGCCTGGAATAAAGACTGCGGAGATGGATTGAACATGATTTTCGACCCAGGTCAAGATCTGGTTCGCCACCTCCATTGCTCTTGCACTTCTGATGCCCCCGTCTGTTGACGTACGACACTGCCGTGGCGTTGTCGGACTGTAGACAGACCGGATGGCCATGCAGGATGGACTGGGCGCCCTGTAAGGCCTTTAGCATGGCTTTCAGTTCCAGTATGTTGATGTTGAGAGAGAGGTCTCCTGAGCCAACCAGAGCCGCTGAAGTTTCAAAAGAAGGGCTACAGCCCCCAATCCCCATAGGCAGGCGTCTGTGTATACTAAGATCCAAAACCATGGGGGCAAAGCACCTGCCGAATAGTAAATAGTCCTGGGCTAACCCATCTGAGGGATTTTCTCACCTCTGGTGACAAGTGTTATCAATTGGCATTCTAACTTCTGATGCGATCTTGACCACTTATTTAAGACGTCCCATTGGAAGCAGCGAGAGTGAATTTGACCGTAAGGGAGAGTCTCGAATGTAGACACCATCTTGCCTAGTAAGCTCATGCATAATAGGATCGACGGTCTGCGGCAGGACAAAACTCGAGTCACAGTGTCCCATAACGATCGCGATTTGTCCTCTGGAAGCAATACCTTCTGCCTGTTGGTATTCATTTTCAGTTCCACAAAAATCATTCTCTGGCAAGGGGTTAACTGGGATTTTTCACGATTTATGAGCCACCCGTGCATCTCCAGGATCCTGATGGAGAGCTGTAGATGCTGGTCGAGCAGATGAGCGGAGGCGGCCTTGATTAGTATATCGTCCAGGTAGGGCACTTACTGCACCCCTCTGGAATGAAGACAAGCCGCCATTACCGCCATTATTTTTGTAAACACCCTTGGTGCTGTTGCAAGGCTGAATGGGAGAGCTCTGAACTGGTAGTGAGAAAGTCCCACTGTGAATCTGAGAAGAGCATGAAGTGCCTTCCAGATAGACATCAAGGGCGCCTATCTCCACGTTCCTATCAACGCCATGAACTGGTTTGCTTCCAGCCCGTTGATAATCGACCTGACGGATTCCATCCGAAATCTGTTCACCTGCAGGTGTAGGTTCAACTGTTTTAGGTTCAGAATAGGGCAGAAGGAGCCATCCGGCTTCCAGACCAAAGAGAGATTTAAGTAGAATCAGTCTAGTTTGTTGTTCCGGCACCTCCCGGATGACTCCCGCGATAAGAAGAGTGGCAACACAGAGGAGCATTGTCCGTTTTCTTTGTGGGTCGCGGGGCAAGCTGGTTGCAAAAAACTGTTGAGGGTCTGGGCCCGATAGGTCTATTATGCAACCTCTCGTCATGATCCCGCAAATCAAACTGTCCTCCGAGGACTCTGCCCACTGATCTTTGTACATAAGCAGACGTCCCCCCCACTCCCAGCGCCGTGAGAAGGGTGGGGAGCGTCAAGCTTCTGGTTTATCCGGGAGCTTGGAGGATGGACGGTTCGCGGAGGAGGAAGGCCTACCTCGGTGCGAGTGTCCCCTGTTGCCAGATGATCTGGACCTGTATGTCTGGCCCCGACCAGATGAGCCCCCCTGAAAGAGCTGTCTAAATGAGCCAAACCTGGTTGCCCTAGGTTTTGGGACATTGACTGGTAGGAAGGTATTTTTGCCCCCAGTGGCCTGGCAAATTATGCTGTCCAATTCAGGCCCAAATAGCTCTCCATCTGAATAAGGAACAGACTCTAAAGATTTCGTTGCTTCAGTGTCTGCATCCCAGGACATCAGCCGTAAGGTCCTCCCTGGCCGCAACTGCTGTTGCGGAAACAGATGAGAAAATGGAAGCTGCATTTTGGGCAGCTTCGTATACATATCCTGAAGCCTCTTTGAGCTGAAAAGCAGGGGGAAGTAAGTCTGAATCCTGCAGACTTGTTGCCAACTGATCAGCCCATGTTTCCATAGCCCTTGCAACCCATGCTGATGAAAACATGGGTCTAAAGGAAGTACCTGCTGCACTGTAGATGGACTTTAAGAAGGCCTCTATCTTACAGTCCGTGGGATCCTGCAGGGAGGCAGTCCCTGGAACAGGGAGTGTGGTGTGGCGTGCCAAGCGTGCCACTGGCGTATCAACCCTAGGGACTTGTTCCCAACGGTTTAGATCATCCTCCTGCAATGGTTATAGAGCTAGGTACTTCGTGGAATGACAAACCTGCTATCAGGTTGTTTCCAGGATGCTTTTGCGATCTCTTTCAATTCCACTGATGGAGGAAAACTGATCGCCCTTTTTAAAGAGACTCCTATCTGTAGTTCTAGTCTCCTCTAGATCTAGAAGGCCAAGTGTCTGCTGCACTGCTACCACCAGGTCAGCAAACTCTTGATATCTGGTAGATTCCTCTGGGCCCGTAATCTGTGCAGAATCAGAATCCTCTAAAACCTTGCCCTCCTCTTCTGAGGATCTTTACGAATCAGAGAGGGACAGAAGGGGGTCAGTGGATCTGTGTCTCTTTTTCTCAGGGTAATGGTCTTAGGGCCTCCAAGAAACGGTTTAACCGATCTAGGCCCCTGACCAATGATGTAGACCAAGCTGATTATCCCATAAGAGGGGCTTGAGAGGAGAGTACGGATGGATCCCCCGCCTGTCCTGAGGCAAGGGACTCAGAGGTCCCCGTGATCCCCCCAGAATTAAAGGGGTCTATTGTTGACGGGAGTACCGCAGCAACCACTGGAATCTCTGCTGGTTTAGAAAGCAGTTGGACCAATGTGGTAACCCCCTGTGTCAGGGCAGTCGCCCACACTGGTGTTTCTGTTATTGGGGGTGCATTAGTCTATGCCTGCGCTGCCATGGAAGCTCCCCCGCAGTCAGTACAAAGCCCCCCCAGGTCCTGCTGTTCAATGGGTAACTTGAAGCGAGTATAATACTTAGCACAAGGTGCTTTACCCTTGTCAGAAATTTTAAGGTAACAGTGTACAGCAATAAAATGTAACACAGGCAATCACACAAGGAATAGACAGAAGATACTAACTAATCTATCACAGAAGTCAAAAGATAGTATCACTGTTAAGGCTATGTGTGAGACAACAGAATATCTGTGCAAGTAGCATTCTATTTGCATGAAATAAATTTTCTAATACATCCCTATCTAAATTATAGTGAGTATAGAAACACAAAAAATAAGATTTTTATGGTACTTAGCCTTCCATAAGGCTAAGATGTCTGGAGCAGTATAGGTCTGTCAGCAGCTCAGTCTCTTAGAGTAGCCGCTGTCTTTCCCGGGCAGGTCTTTTGGCGCCTTCAGGAGATTACACAATGTCTGTGCAGGCAGGGGAACTCTATTGTTTTGGCTGTCTACGTACTGCATCTGTGTTGCCAGGCTAATTTTTTTTTTTTTCTCCAGATAACAGCGTGGCGATTTACTGCCTCTTCAATAGGCAGTAATCGCTAAATTCCTGCTGCTCTGCCACCGTTGTGGCTTCTGTAAAATGAAACCAAGTTTTCCCCCTCCCTCCTTTTCCTGAGGAGGGGACTTGGTATGCTCCTCAATGACAGCTTCCAACGCTGATTACCGGTGCTCTCTACCACACTCATGGTAGTGCTGGTGATCTGATAAATATCAGTGTGACAGTGGCTTATAAGCCACCTGTCACACCGAGAAGGGGGGTGATATAACGGACCTGCTGCCGTCAGCGAGAGCCATCCGGCTCTCACTGTCTGACAGCTGCCCCCTTTCACTGAACTAGTGTGCCCTGTATAGGACAGAGCACACCCTTGTAAAGAATAAAACAAAAAAATAAAAATCAGTTAAATAAAATAGCAATAATAGTAATTCCTAGCATAAGTAACCCCAACTGCCTTGGGCACTAAACTAAAACTGAGGAGCTGCAGGGGGTTGCAGAGGGAGGGGTCTGTCAGCATGATACATTAACTAGTTAAGTGCCAAACTCCACTCCCCTCACACAACCCCATGGTAGCAGTGTACCCCAGATAGGATTAAAGAGAAAAAGGCCCCTCCCAATCTTGAGCTGAATATAACTCTTCCCTTCAGCTAGGAAGGCCTTTATATGCCCATGAAGTAAGGGGCAATGGGCATTTCCTATGCATTTTATCTCTCTTCTTTTCCCCCTCTCGGATCATCACCTTATGAGCTACACGCTCACCCCCACTGCTCTAACCTCTCTACTGTCTAACTCTACCAAGCCTCCTCATACCCGCAGAAATCTTAATTCTATTAATATTCAACAATTTTCCACCTCTCTCCAACACCTTCTCTCCCCTACCTCTACATTCTCCTCCACTGAGATAGCAGTACCTCATTTTCACCAAACCTTAGCAACAGCCATTGATCAAGTGGCTCCAGCAACACTACATACTACACACTACACGTCGACTTCGATGTCAGCCATGGCACACTACAGCAACGCGAAATCTTCAAAAACTTTCTCGTAAAGCAGAACGTCACTGGCGTAAAACTCGCACCTCTAATAACTTCTTCACATATACTTCTATCTACCGCTCCTATCGAAATGCCCTGGACACTGCAAAACAAACATACTTCCAATCTCTTATCTATGCTCAGGTTTCCAACCTCAAACGCCTTTTTAAGATATTTAAAGCTCCTCTCAATCTTCACACCCCAAACCCTCTGTCCACTATCAGTGCCCAGGATTTTACTTCCTATTTCAAGGACAAGATTTATAAGATCAGGTTGGAATTGGTATCCTCTTCCCCGACAAGCAATTAGCTCAATTCCTTCCCACCAGCCTCTGACACCCTCTCTTCATTTGACCCCACAAATGAAGAGGAAATTTCTACTCTTCTTATCCTCCTACTCTACCTCCTGTCCTCTTGATCCTATTCCCTCGCAAATTGGTAGATCCCTGTCTCCTGTGCTCATCTCACCTCTAATTAAAATCTGTAATCTCTCGCTCTCTACTGGCATCTTTCCGTCACTATACAAGTATGCATTGATTACTCCTATTCTAAAAAAACAAGATTCCGATCCAAACTCTCTCTCAAATTACAGTCCTATCTCTCAGCTGCCGTGCCCCTCCAAGCTTCTAGAGATAATTGCCTACACTCGCCTCACACTCTTCCTTTCCGCAAACAACCTGTTGGATCCTCTTCAGTCTGGCTTTCGTTCTCACCACTCCACAGAGACTGCGTTGACTAAGGTTGTCAATGATCTGATCACGGCTAAAACTAAACGCCGTTACTCTCTCCTAATTCTCCTGGATCTCTCGGCTGCATTGGACACAGTTGACCACTCTCTTCTCATACAAGCGCTGCAATCCCTAGGGCTTCAAGACACTGCTCTATCCTGGTTCTCATCCTACCTTTCTAATCGCTCTCTCACTGTTAATTTCTCTGGCGCCACCTCTGCTCCTCTTCCTTTATCAGTTGGAGTACCACAAGGCTCAGTGCTAGGTCCTCTGCTGTTCTCTATCTATACCGCTTCTATTGCAAATCTAATAAGTTCCTTTGGATTTCAGTATAATCTCTATGCGGATGATACCCAAATTCATCTATCCTCTCCTGATCTCTTGACATCTGTGTTGTCCCGTGTAACTGACTGTCTTTCTGTCATATCATCCTGGATGATCTCTCGCCAACTCAAACTTAATCTTTCTAAAACAGAGTTAATAATATTCCCACCCACCAACAAGAGCGTACCTGACATTTATATCTGTTGATAACATGACCATAAATCCCACCCCACAAGCTCGCTGCCTAGGTGTAATTCTCGACTCACACCTATCCTTTGTTCCCCACATTGACTCTATATCTAAATCATGTTACATACATCTAAAAAAACATTTCCAGAATTCGCACATATCTCACACAAGACACTGCCTTAATTCATGCACTTATCCATTGCAATTCCCTCCTTACTGGTCTTCCCCAAAACAGACTCAAATCCCTACAATCTATTTTGTACGCTGCGGCAAGATTGATTTTCCTTGCAAATCGTTATTCCTCTGTTGAATCACTCTGTATGTCTCTACACTGGTTGCCTGTTTTCTACCGAATCCAATATAAAATACTCTTACTGACCTACAAGGTCATCAACAAAGCTGCACCAACATACATCTCCTCTCTTGTCACAAAATATCTCCCAGCTCGCAACTCCGTTCTGCACAATATCTGCGTCTCTTATCCACACTCACTGCATCCTCCCATTCCCGATTACAGGACTTTTTCCGGGCTGCACCCACTCTATGGAATTCTCTCCCTCGCACAATAAGACTCTCCTCTAGTCTACAAGCTTTCAAGCGTTCTCTGAAAACCCACCTTTTCAGACAAGCCTTTAATATTCCTCAACCACCCTCTTAACCTCACTACATTACCCTATTACCACCCGTTATACAACTACCCCTTGACCAACATTGTTGTGTGACAGGATCATTTAGCTTATGAGTCACTTTTACCTTTGCAGTCTGGCTGTGCCAACTGCAAATGTAGACTTAACCTGATGTGTCAAACTCCCATTGTCCAATAGATTGTAAGCTTGCAAGCAGGGCCTTCTCACCTCATTGTCTGTTTTACCCAGTTTGCTTATTAGTTTACTATGTTGGTCCCTAATTGTAAAGCGCTACGGAATATGTTGGCGCTATATAAATAAATGATGATGATGATGTAAAGTAATCAGTCAGTATGTAAACAACTAGAGCACAACAGGGACTGGAATGTGTTCCCATTATGATCCCTATCTCTCCAACCCTCTGCTGTCTCTCGCATACTTCCTCTGGGGATTCCAAAAAAGCAGGGACTGGAGAAAATACAGTTATTCAGAGCCTGCATCAGGGTCTCTTTTTGATCCCAATAGGCACTACACTCTGGGTCTAAACTTGCAGGTAGCTGGTCAGCAGATGGCTCTTCCTTTTTCTTCGCCTTTCGTTCCTAGCTCCAATGCACCTTTGTTAGAGCCAATTCTGCTCTGTTGCATTAGTGGATAGAGCAGTGGTATAGAATGTCTTGCAGGGTATTGCATTAAGAGTCGGTTACCTTGAAAGACAACCAGATCTGGCATATATGTGCCCAGATGCACCAATGTCCAGACTGTCAAAGCAAACAAACCTTCACCTTTCACATTACACATTCTTCAAGAACCCAACTGATAGCAGACTGAATAATTTCCTAAAACCAATGCTTGCTATAGCTGGGACAGCATTATGCTCCTGCTCTGCCATGATGAAATAAATATAAGAACTTCAGGTTGGCCTGCAGAATCTACGACTATATTTGGGGGGCATTGATCATGTTTTCTCTCATAACTTACTCCTATCTCAGATATTGGCCTTCCCTCAGGACCACCAAGACATTTTTGGTTCACTAAAGCAGCATAAAAGTTATCTTCCAGAAGTAGCTGGACTCTTTCCCAGAGGTCAATACTTTTCATCAAACAAGGAGATTGTCTTCCCCCATCTTATGACCAAGCCCGTCTCCACTCTTTGGATGTGGTCCAGCTACGGAGAAATTATTTGCAGTTCTTTGCAAAACTCCAAGTATGTTTTGGTGCTCTTTAGAGTTCCAGGTAAAGGCAAGGTGTCCTTTTCAAAGTCTATGATGAATTGGGTGTGCAAGTCGATTAAACTGATCTATGACAAAAGCAGGAAACAAAGGGCTTCAGCTGAACAGCTGTACAGGGAAGCCACATTGTCTCATCAACAGAGACGAGCTCCGGCTGAAAAGTATCAATAGCGGAGGTTACCACTTCTTTCTGCCCAACAGAGTACTGTGGGAAGTCCCTTTGGTCAGTGTGTGTGCCCCAAATTTTCTGTTGAGGCAAACACACAACTCACGCAACTGTTACACAAATGCCAGGGTCACATTATCTTTGTAGGAACATATACTCTTTTGTTTAGGTTATCAGGGCAGATACGCGGACCTTGAGAGAACCAAGTTTCAAGCCACATTCAAGACCATCCTGTAAAAAAAAGGACGTGCCAAAGTAGACGAAAAAAGAATGGACACCTTTCCTTATACACTATGAAATATATAACTTCCACACACTATGGTGATTTTTAGCCTTCATTACCTGGTGGCAACTACTTAGGCTGAAATTCTAAAGTGAATTAAAGCAGCATTGAATGCAGCCTCACCCAAATATTTGGATGCTTCTCTCATGAGGGCAACAACTCTGTTCTTGATCTACCAGATTGTAATCCCTATGCAATTTGCTCAGACCATTTCTCAACTGCCTTGTTTATCCTTGCAGATGCTAGAATAGGCCTGAGAGCAGCACTAACAGCTACAAATAGAGATCTTAGAATTACTTCACATTTGCTATCCATGCTACAAACAAGCTGGTCTCGGAATTGGAACTGTGGTAGATTTAGAAAGGCAGGCATTAGGTGTATCCATCTTAGGCAGGAACTCCCATTTTCCAGTATCCTCACTGAGAAGAGGATAAATAACTCGGAACCTGCTTGAAATCTGACATTTTCTGCCTGGTGTCAGCCAGGCATCACTTAAAAGTTATAAAAATTGCAGAGAGGTCATTGACGCCTTGTCCGACAGCCCTGGTTGAATGAGCTTTCAAGTACATCAGCACTAGCCTAACCATCTGAACATAAGCCAACCGAATAGTCAAGTGATCCAACGAGCAAGAGACTGCTTAGAGGTCAGTAAACCACGCTTGTGAGCATTATACATAACGAATAAGTAATTAGTCTTACGAACCGAAGAGGTACGGTCCACATAACACCTGAGGACCCTGAACACATCCAGAAGCTGCAAGGATGCATCAGAAATATGAAACCTAGGACAAGACGTCGGAACGACTATCTCCTGGTTTAAAGCACTGTCCTGCCAGAATGAAATGCCAGAAAGAGGGGTATAGCACAGCACCACCAACTTAGACACCCTACAAGCAAAAGAGATAACGAGTAAGAACACCACCTTCCGGGTGACATAACAGAGATCCACTGGTCACCAAATTAAGATCCTTGGGCTCCACATGATGCACAAAGGCCAACTTGCACTGGAAAATGATTGAGAGCGCTAAAACCTGCATCTTCGACCTTTGTCGAGACCCTCCGTCAGGAAGGGGAGCAAATGAGAAAGATAAAAAAAAAAATTAAATATCAAGGGCAAGAGCCCTAAAAGTACGCCCTACTCCAAAGTTTACTTACAAAACAAAAAAAAACAAGGAGGCTGGTTCTATCTAGGAGGGACATAGTAGGGGAGGAGTTGTCCTCTCAACACTTTTAGATTTAAACTGTCCTTGCTCCAAGTGCACCTACTATACTCCACTGATGCAGTGTCCACCAATGGCATGACAGAAAAAGAAAATTAAATAAAAAAAAGATTTATGGATCATTTCAAATTATTATTATTATTATTACATTCAATACACTTAGAACAGATCTAATTCTTCGACAGATGGAGTCTGGTGTACATAACAGCACAATGTTCTGTACAACCAAAATAATAAAAAAAAAAATACTCACCAGCTGTCACCCAGAGACAAATCTGTTCGATCAAACAGGTTGAGCAGATTTGAGACCATTTCTTCTGTATCAAAGTGGCTGTGGTAAAGCTGAAAGAAGACATGTAAGCATGTTTGTTAAAATTCATACAAGGCAATTTGCACAATGTTTGGTTTCTCTACGATAGTGGTCAAATCCAAATGTGATACTATAAGTGTTGTATTACCAGAGTGGTCTAATCCCATGTATATTAGTTTAGGAGGTTTGAAGTGTAAATGTACAACTGCTATGTTATACACATACCCAAGTACTTTTAGGGGTGCGAATACTTTTTTTTTATGACCTACTGTTGTGTTCCTTACCCACTATGTACCCCCTCCTTCGCATCCACCCCTAGCTTAATGTCCCTCACCCGTCTTTTTTAATTAGGAAACAATGAAAAAATTATTAGTTAATTTAAACATTCAAAAATAAATTAAATTGTACATTTTGGTTCCGTAACATTGTTACGATCACTTAAATTGCTTCAAGGAACACATGCATAAGACAGTTTAAAAAACAAAAAGCTTGCTGTTTGCAAATCATAACATTTGGCAAAATATTGCACATAAGCACATTTAGGCCAACAAGTGCAAAAAAACCATAAAATACTACTACGTGTTTGGCTAAAAGAGTTCTTTACCTCAAGACAACCCCTCTCCAAACCAGTGTTTCCCCCCACTGCAGACCCTCCTACATCACTGTCAGCAGCACATATACATATTCAATCTCGCATCTGGAACGCAGGATTAATATGTACACTTCCATATAATAAACAGAATACTTGACAGCAGCTTCAGTAATTGGTAGCCAAAATAAAATCCAAAACTGGACTAAATTGCCGAACATGCAACAAGTCCGAACATATTTCAGGAATATTTTGGCCACACCCAAAAGTTAGGTTGAAGGTTAGAGGAATGGGGGGGGGGGGGGGAAATCAAAAAAACAAATCTTAAAAGAGTAAAAGAATACCAGTTAGCAATAGTTACAATATTATTGTTGGTAAGTGGGACCGGGTCAGTAAGAAATTCTTGTATGTGCTTTCCATTTGGTGGCGGTCAAGTTTCTGCAAGTCGTAGTTTAGTTTATTTAGAGGAACTCTTAATGAAGCGGATTTAGGACTAATAATAGATGTGGGTGACTTTGGGCAATGTCCAAAAACTTGATTCAATGTAAAGAGGCAGCCACAGTTTCTAAAGTAGCAATAATCTGAACCATTGCAAATTCTAGGACATGGTTCAGTGTAGTAATGTAACAACTGCTACTACTACCCCTCATGACTATTTCAAAAGACAAGGCTCTGTATTTTTCTATAAGAGTATGTCAATGATCAGTTTACCAGTTTGCATAAAATTAAAACTGAGGATTTTGTTAGGCATTCCAATAATGTTTATGGGGAGAATACGGATACCCATCAATTCAAATAAATATATAAAGTGTAATGTGAACATTAGGTCAGTTAAAAGAACATTACATTTTATTAAAAGAATTTGAGTGCATCAAAAAAGTACAACTCAAACACACAGCTCAATAGACAAACTGCAGATTAAACCATTTATTCCAAGAAATTATTGAATTGAAACCAATGTATTTCTTATTGATAGGAGTAAAGAAAAGAACAGTGGATAACAATGGTTTGCATTTCTCAATGAAAATATAACTGACCCTAAATGAGTGCAAAGCAGATAAAAGCACTTCAACATTATCATCCATAAGACGAGCTGCAATAGCTTCCTTAATAAAAGATTCATCAAAGCCAGCCTGCATAATGGAGACAAAGAGAAACAAAGAAAGTGATTAGTTTATCTAATTGCTGGCTTTTAAACATTTAGAAAATTTCACATGCATATTAATGTTTACACAATATGAGGATTTTTTACTCACCGTAAAATCCCATGTATCGGACTCCTTTGGAGGACACTGTAACAATGGGGTATAATGGGTGGATCTGGAGTAAAGGCACTTTAAAACTCAAACTGTTTCAGTGGACTCCACCCCTTATATGCCCCTCCTATCTGGAGCCAACCTCAGTTTTATACTAAAGCCCAGACGACAGGGCTTAATGAGGTGAAACAAACATCTTAAAAATGTAAACAAAAACAACAAAACAGTCAGAGCTGGGAGGTAGTGCAGTGTCCCCCAATAGCGTCAGAGAAATGGATTGGACGGTGAGTAAAAAATCCTCTTTTCTCTTTCCTGCCATTGAGGGACACTGCTACAATGGGGACATTCCAAAGCTGCTCTAAGGGGGGAGTTGCACTCAACCTTGCGCCCAAAGTTAGAATTCAGAGATGAAGACCTCTGTGTGCAGGGACCATTCACCCAGGTGAATCCGGTTGTGTCTGTGGACAGAATGACGATCTCTGTTTCCAGACGGTGGGTGGATTTGGACCATTTTTGAAGAAGCTCCCTCTGGAGCCAGACCTAAAATGTCAGAAGCATCCTGAATATGCTCAGCCAACACAAATACCAACAATTCGACTAAGTCTATGTCTTGCAGACTATCAGTCAACTGTTCTGCTTAAATGTGAATGGCCTTGCTAATCCAGCCTATAGACATGTTTGGTCTAAACAAATTTCCTGCCACCACATATGCAGATCGAAGAAGAAAGTCACACTTCTTAGCAGCACCCTGGACAGATACCGCACCCTGAACAGGAACAGCAATGGTTCTGGTTAGGTGGGCAATGGGAGCTTCCACTTTTGGATAACTCTCCAACTTAGACTCCTCCAAAGGCAAGGGGTAAAATTATTTTAATCTACCTGGCATCTGATACTCTCTGTAAGGTTTCTGCCAGCCCTCAAACACAAGCTCTAAGAGCTGAGGAGAAGGTGGCAAGCAAACAGTCTGTGCCTGCTTCTTCTGCCTTTTAAATAGTGAGAAGCCAGAAGAAACCTCAACCTCTGGCTCTCCAAATTCTAAAGTCTGTCTAACGACCATGATTAAATCATCCACACACTGCAATTTAGGGTTGTCAATAACATTGTAAGAGTATTCTCCATAAAACTCTTTAGATTGAGACATTACCCAAGGAAGTTTGGCTATGGACATGACTCGGACCAAGCTAGTTCCTCAATGGCTGCCAGTGCAGTTGCGGGAGAAAGCCGATCACGTCGCACACAGGACATCTGGGTCACACTGTCCAGAAGATAATAGGCAACTATTTGGCTCAGAAAATTATGTGTACAACCAGAAAAACTCTAAATAAATCACTGTATAATGTTTAACAAGTAAACTCCTTCAGGTATACAAGAGCCCAACTGTTATAATCCTGAACACAAGGTGATAGTAAAAACAGTCCAAAATATACATATATAAAGATCCCTGTGAGGTGGCACCAGCGAAGAGTGAATGGAGAGGAGACAGCTGCAGCAATGCCATCTTCAAAATGATGACCGCAGGAGAAAACCTGCAAAGAAAGGCTGGCCCCTTGCAGAGAACACCCCATTATTATGCAAGACTTCCTTCACATTGGAAGAGCTGTACTCCTAACATTATGATCTGCTCGATGCCAACGGGATACCAGCAAATCATCTGCGTCTCTGTGTTGCCAGCAGCCGACAGGCTACTCACATTATTACAAGCACCTACGGTGAAGGAAGCTAAGAGGCTATTCACTCCCTGGGAGGCGTCTCTGAACGGTAAAACTCACATGAAAAATTTAAAAATCCAGGGCGTGACAGGAACATGCCCCACTCCAAAGGCACTTTAACTAAAAGTTAGGACAGTCACAGATGTGAGGGGCATAGCAGAAGAGGAGCTATCCACTGAAACAGTTTGAGTTTTAAAGTGCTTTTACGCCAGGTTCATCTACTATATCCCATTGTTGCAGTGTTTCCCAATGGTAAAAAAAAGAAAAATATGTTTTTGTCTTTTTTTAAAAGAAACTTAGAAATTGCACCTTCCAATCTGACCATGCAAATTAGAAAATAATTCAGAAATTAATTTCAATATATTTTGTACATTTATTTCTCTGATAAGATTTTACTAGAATCTCTTTAACCTAAACCAAACAACAAATCTCCAACATGAAAGGCAACAATTACTCACCTTGGATTGCTCAATGATGTCCTTCAGATGTACCAAAGCTAAGTGTCTCACAGCCGGCTGTGGGTGATTCAAGCTGAGCAGGAGTGATGTATCGCATTGTTCCAATAACTGCAATAGTTTAACACAGTTATTACCCTGTTGTTCTCATAACTCTGTATGGAACTGTAAGGCAAGAATTGGAACTGCATTTTGCACTGCAGTAAGGTCCCCTTTGAATAGATGTGCTTGGAAGATGCTCCTGTGTGGTGTGATGTGCTATGAATGGAATTGCCTGTGGCAGGCTAGTGTGTAGTGGTGGGATCACAGCATTTAAGTCCCTTCTGATCCCAGGGGGAGAAAAAAAACTCATAGATTGTGCATCTCCGAAACAGTTTGCATAGACACATCGCCCCCATGTTCTGGCTGAAATCTTCACTCATTTTCCCTTGCGTTCCATAGGTGTTTAGAAAAATAAGCGTAGCCTCCTTACCGTTAACGGCAGAAATAAGCACATCCAAATGCGGAATTGAATCTCTCCCTTACACTTTGTGGGGTGACTTATCTATGAGTAATGCTAGTGTGTGGTGGAGAGAGATTGAGTTGCGACGGGGTTTGAAGGTGAAACTGCTGGGACTACCTGTCAAGGATTGAAGGCACAGCCAAACCTGGTGCTGTGAGCCTGACCTGTCAGTGCGCTGAGAGTACAGAAGCAGATGTCCGTTGTAAGAGGAAATCTTAACAGAGCATGTGTGAGAGACTGTGCATCTAGGAGTATCGAGTGGGGCAGTATGCAGATAGGTTACATGGGAAGAAATACAGTGCTGTGTATTGAGATAAAGGTCAGGAGAGAGATGCTGATAATGCTGAAGTAGAGAGAGAACAAGTCAATGAAAATGCTAATTAATGAGGAAGTGTCAGCTTTGTGATGCAACTGTGCAATAAAGTACTGTGCAGGAAACAAACATGAAATACAGGATCACTTTTCTTACATCAGAGAGATGGTCTGGTGTTCATTTATTTGGTCACATGTAACTACTTTATCACCATGCCTGTCAGCTACTCTACCTTCATTTGTTACTAAACATGCATGTGCAGGGCCATCTGTTCATGTAACTACCAACTGTACCCTCTGAAGAGGAATGGGATAGTTATGTCTGTGGAGAGTATGAGAGTCCCCTGAGGTAGGTGCTTCGGTGTATGCACCTAAACCATCCCCACTGATAGACAGAGGGATACACTAACATAACATTAAAAGTCTTATTCAAATTAATGTATTCTTTATAAAAATGTCAGTATGCTTACTGTGAAATGTAAAAGCAATGTAAAAGAACACTAAGCAGTCTGCAGCAGAAACCTATACTACCAGTAGTGAAAGGCCATGTGTATAACTGAGCGGCACACCTCGTGTTTTCCACCACTGGTGGTGAGAGCGATGAACTGATGGAACAAGCTTTGCTTCTCCTGATCAGACACATTCTTCAACTCTTTCTCCAACACAAAATCCAAAGCTTCAGGGTATCTACAGAAAGCAAGCAGGCTTGTGTTAAACATTGAACATATAAAACACAAATTTGATAATGTTGGTACATTATATATATTTAGTTATTGTTGCTTTTTATGTAGAGCAGTACTTTCTTGTAGCCAGATAGGGTCAAGTTACGCAACCATTATTTTGATCAGCAGAGGCATGTTGCAACATTAATGTCTAATCTTTTCAAGAGATAATTACGTCCTAAGAGACACACTGAATAAAAGAATTATAGTTTGTACATTAAGTTATGTTGCAAAGACAGAATTATGTTGTAATGTGACCTAGATTATCCTGAAAAAAGATGTGTATTTATTTTAGATGTTCAATGTCTTGAATGTTCTTATAGGTGTTAGTAAAATTGTAAGTTCTTTGATTCTATACAGTGTTTGTTGACATTCTTATAGAGATTTAGATTTATTATATTAACATGTATGTCTATTACAATGTAGGACAGAGTTAAAAGAATGTAAGGATATAAAAACTCTCTTCAGTAGAAAGAGTAGGGAACTAGGAAAGGGCATACTGCTACAAAATGTCAGATGGATCCTTCATTAGTTAATTTGCATTTTACTTATAATTACCGTAACATTAGTTCATAAAAGGAAGCTGAGCTCAAAGTATCTCAGGTGGCTATTCCACAGCACTTTAAAGGACATAGGATTTTTTTGTTTTTACCAGCTCAACGCATACGACTTGCACTGCTGATATAAATCATATCTCATCCATAACTGCTAATGGAAATGTGCCACTACTACCCAGACTAATATAAATGGCAAAATACTAAACCTCTAAGAGTAAGAGCTATACAATACATTCCGAAGGTTAACCGATTCCCTATTAGTGGTATAGCTATTGCGGCCACAAAAGCAACCAGATGGCAGGCCCAGGAGTTCTGCTCCTAGAACACAAAATGGCAACTCCACACTATCATCACTAGCAAACCAACCCACCTATCAGTGACAGACTGGGAGCCCAATGTCAAAGCCAGGAACCATTCCAATTGGTTAATGGCCATGGACACACTCTAAAAGGAAGGAAAGCCAAGGGGAAAGCAGGGGTACCAAAATCAAATCCAACACCGCCAAGTCACAACAATGGAGATCCAATAAACATTGATCCAACAGTAAGAAGTTTTTCAGTTTACTAGCTGATTACCCATTTTCATTGGAACCATTAGTGCAAGCAATAGGAGAAACCTATTAAAGAATCTAAAAATTAAATAAATAAAAACCTGCTGCAGATGCCATACATGTGCAGTGACATGGGCATGGAGACAGCGCTGCTGAAGGTGGAGGAATATGCCCACATCAAAAATCGAGTCCCTTAGCCCTTTAGTTACCAGACTACTTAATACAGAACTCCAACCAAACATTTTCATTGCACATGAAATGACTTGTAATTACATTAATTATAACATTAATGAACACAGAGTTGGGATTACGTACTTGCTTTCCAAAAGTCTAATAAGAGGAAGGAGACACTGGCCCAGCTCATTCATTTTACTAGAGTCAGCTTTGTGTTCTTCTCCATAGGTGATGTATTCCTGCAGGAAAGTGCTATATTCACAAAAAATACAAAATCCCACGAGTTAACAAATTGGAACTAAAAGCACAAACAGCAATATGAAAAGTGTCAGGTTTTATGAAGCTATTAACATGAAAATCAAACATGTACAGATTAACAAAAAGCAATTGTAAATTAGTAAAATTAAACATTACAGGCAAGTTTATTTTGTAAAAGTGCGAGGAACACATTTTAAACTGTTAAACAGGGCAATCACTAAACCATTATTGAAAACGGTTTCTGTTTTTAAATACAGGGTAATGTGATGAAGAGAACGTAAAAAAAATAAAAAAAATCCTTAAGAGCTCTGCACAACAGTCAGTCTGTACCAATGGTATCGGTTGCTCAATTCATTCAATTAACTTGCATCAGACAATCTGAGGCACAATAATTGAGTAAACTTCATCTGATCCCACACTTGCGAGTATATGGTGAAGGGAGAAACCATGTGACAGGCATAACAAAAATAAACTTGCCTAAAAATGATTCGTATTTAACCAAAATGTAAAACTAGCACACAGGTGCCAGGCTAGCAAACTCCTGTATCAAAATCTTTAAGGAAAAAAATGGGATTTTTGTACTTAACGGTAAATAATTTTCTTTGAATCCAATGGGGAACACTAGGGAATACAGGGGGAAATGCAGGATTTGTAGAGGGGGTTTCCACACCATGCCACCAGTGGGCGTGGCCAGCATGCATGGAGGCATGGCTATAATATTAGACAGTGCTTGGCTCCTCTCCAATTCTTCCTATCCCTATAATATACATGGGCAATGCACCATGCACTGCAGAGCCATGTGAAGCAGGGGCAGGGTCCAGCCACCTCAATAAGACAGTGCCCCAGGCTTGGAGGGGGGTTTCAGGCACCCCCCCCCTCCTCGGTTTTCCTATGGAATAGAGTGTGGTGACAGGAGATTGGACACTAAATTAACTGTAAAAACTCAAGCTCCTTTCCCTCTATGGCCCCATTAGCTGTCTGGGAAGCACAATAATTTTCCAACAAAGCCTCATAGGACAGAACCAGGAGTGCAGAACAAGAGGGGAGGAGAGAACAACATTTTCCAACGAGAACATGAATTCTAAGAAAGACATCCTTGATAAAACAAAGAACAAGAACAAAAAGTGTAAAAGGGAGGGTATGCAGTGTCCCACATTGGCCTCAGAGAACAGGATTTAAAGTAAATACAAAAATCCGATTTTCTTTCATCCATGGGGGACACAAACACAGGGGACGTCCCAAAATGGTCCTTAATGGAGGGTACATTCAGAATTCTTGGTGTGCAGCACCTTATGTCCATAACTGGCATCTTTGGACGCAAAAGTATTTTAGCTATAGAGCTCCATGAAGGTGTGCACCAAAAATCATGTGGCCACTTAGCTGAGGCCCATACCACACCACCTAAAAGGCACCAACCAATCAAGTAGAACATGTCTTCGCATTTTCAGGAACATGCTGCCCTCCCACAATGTAAGCCTGGCAAAGTACCAAAGTAATTTGCCTTGAAAAGGTCTGTTTAGACGCTTGCCAACCTCTTATGTGGACGTTGCAAAGGACCAACAGGTGATTCATCCTACAAAATTCTTTGGTCCTATGTACATAGGTCATCAATGCCCCAACAATGTCAAAAACAAAGAGAGCCCTCTTCCTCTGGAGACTTATCCCAGACTAAGGCCGTAATCACTACATCCTGAATCAGATGGAACCTGGAGACCACATTGGGCAGAAAGAATTCTTAGTCCTAAGCACAGCCCTGTCCCCATGGCAGATGAGAATTTGAGACCTACAAGGCATAGACACCCGGTTCAAAAAGTTTCCTAGCTGTGGAAATAGCAAACAGAAAAGGTACTCTTCTATGTAAAGAATTTAACTCCACCAAAACCATGGTTCAAAAGGAGGGTGCTGTAAAGTGATCAGCATCAGGCTGCGATCCAAAGGAGCTATTCAAGGGTATGTATGGAGGCCGTACTCCCTGCAAGAAGGTCTGCACTTCAAGTAAAGAGAGGACTTACAATAAATCCGTTTCTCAGTTTCCATCTGTGGGACACTGCTACCATGGATTGTATGAGGGAAATCAGGAGTTGGTACTGAAATAGTTAAGTAAATGGTTAAGTAAATGGTTAATAGAACTGTTGACAGAAGCTCTTCCCCTGTGCAAACCCTGTAGTTCTTCATTGTAATGTAAAAACCCCAAGTACATGAACCAGAACCACAATCAATATGCAACCAGAAAAACAGCAGAGAGGCGTCGAGGCAGCTGCAGAGAGGCGTCGAGGCAGCTGCAGAGAGGCGTCGAGGCAGCTGCAGAGAGGCGTCGAGGCAGCTGCAGAGAGGCGTCGAGGCAGCTGCAGAGAGGCGTCGAGGCAGCTGCAGAGAGGCGTCGAGGCAGCTGCAGAGAGGCGTCGAGGCAGCTGCAGAGAGGCGTCGAGGCAGCTGCAGAGAGGCGTCGAGGCAGCTGCAGAGAGGCGTCGAGGCAGCTGCAGAGAGGCGTCGAGGCAGCTGCAGAGAGGCGTCGAGGCAGCTGCAGAGAGGCGTCGAGGCAGCTGCAGAGAGGCGTCGAGGCAGCTGCAGAGAGGCGTCGAGGCAGCTGCAGAGAGGCGTCGAGGCAGCTGCAGAGAGGCGTCGAGGCAGCTGCAGAGAGGCGTCGAGGCAGCTGCAGAGAGGCGTCGAGGCAGCTGCAGAGAGGCATCGAGGCAGCTGCAGAGAGGCATCGAGGCAGCTGCAGAGAGGCGTCGAGGCAGCTTTGAAGTCTGTCACTAATAATAAAATTCTATAGGAGATCATGCCTGTAAGTTATCTGTGTACTGGAACACAGTACACAGAAACACAAAATTAAAAAACAAAAAAGTGAATAAAAGAGAATAAAATCATCCCAAAATGAAGACCAAATCCTTGGGCACTTAAAATAAAACACTGAGGACGTTGCACAGAGGAGAAGCTTCTGCCAACAGTTAGATTAACAGTTTAATTAACTATTAAGTGCCTACTCGTGAGTGCCCTGATACAACCTATTGTAGCAGTGTCCCCCACACTGGATAAAACAGAAAGACTTTTCTCTGGAAGAAAACCAAGAGGGCTGACACCTAAGTTTTAAACCCCCTTCTAGACCGTTCTGCTGGAACTGCAGTAACCAGACCAAAAATAAGTGGAAGGAAACCTCTACAATTCACACCAGATGCAAATCTTCCAAACCCTGTGGTAATTCCTGACCGAAACGGGCTTCTGAGCCTTGACCATCATCTAAATCACACTGCCAGAAAAACCTTTAACTCCAAGAAACAACAGCCACGTTGTTAGCGCCAGCGGAGGTAAACTTTGGTGCAGGAAGGGATCCTGACTTGACCTGGTCAAGACCAGGAGCCACACAGGGACCTCTGCCATGATTAGAGTATTTGTGTGGACTGAACTTCTGGGTCTGTCCAGTGTTACTAAAAATCAACTGAATGCAAGCATCGCTGTATAGGCCCTTATTAACATATGGGCCTATACAGTCATCAAGTTCTAACAAAACAGAATTTCTTGTAATAATACGTCTGATTTCATTTGCATAACTATTGTATTTAGTAACAAATACTACAGACTGGTCAAAATTAGTCTTTTTTGGACATGTGGTTAACAGACATGTGGTTAACAGACAATCCCTATCTGTATCATGCGCTTCAATATACGCTTCCATTCATAATGGAAGAGTTCAGAAACAGCAAGGAGCGTATTCAATTGTTAGCGCTAACGCTGAAAAACGAGGGCTCAAAAAATATTACCGTTACCGTTTATACGCTAATATTGTGCGCGAAAAGCGTTAATACGGTAGTTTACTCGCGAAATTTCAGGGAGCTGCGAGCTGAAATTCCGCGAGTAATTACCGTATTAACGCTAAGATTTTTTGAGCGCTCGTTTGCTAGCGTTAACGCTAACAATTGAATACGCCCCTAAGAGTACTAAAGATTCTACTTCTTAAATTCACCTTAACTTATAAAAACACAAACTCATAAATCTTACCAAGCTAAAAGTTTATCCAAATCTCTCTCTAGTGGTATGTTGTGGAGTATTGCTTCAAGATTACTTTTACACACATCAGGACTTGCTTGTTCTACAGTGTCCTCTATGGAAAACAAAAAACATGCATGTCAACAACAGATAGCAACTCCGACTATTCAATAAGCAGCATCAATGCAGAATGACAAATGCAGAATGACAAAGGGAAAGAAAGACAAGTGTCCAACAAAGAACACACAGTGGCCAAAATCTAGAATATTTAGCATTGTAATTACAATATACCACTTGCTATACTATCTCCTTTTAATTAGACATCACAAAGCTAGATCAGTACACCTATACTAAAACACAAAACCATTTCTGAAATATGTAATAACAATTACATATAAAAATAAAGATTGGTGGTCTAAAACAAAAACAAAAAATATAAAATAAAATATAAAGAAATGGAAGAAATAACACAATTTCCTAAATCATATACTCCATAAGTATGATTTGTTAATGAATAAAGATATTAGATTATAAATTACATGCAATTTACCTTAAACAAAATCACCATAGTTGCTTATTATAGACTTACACTGTCTAGTAGGTAAAATGCTTTTTTCTTATAGGCAAATCTCTAATAATAACTTCCATTGTCAGTAATAATTTACAGTAGGGGGTCACTGATCCTTCTAATACACAAGATTTCTTACTGAACAATGAAATGTTGACATCGGAACTAACTGATTACAACAGATGACACCAGAAATCACCATCTATACCGATAGTATGTACAGGAGAGTATATATATCATATTAACATCACCTGTGCAGCAACATGGCCCACGTACCTATAGATGAAGGAATGATTGTGCATATCAGTTTTGGTAGTAGGTATTGTAACAATGAGCACGTGTCATATGAGGTGGAGATTTCCTGAAGTATATTGACCAAGTCCGGAACCTTGCACAGATGAACAAATGGTCTAGGAAACAGCAGCACATAGGTAAGATAATATACATGAAATAAACAAGTTTTACAAAACAATAGTAGACAATGAAAAGCAGTTTCAACCCTTTTGCTGCCAGAGGTCATATATACTAATAAACAATCTTATTTTGTGAAAGTAGACATCCTACAGATTTAAAACTAATTATTTTATATTGTATGCTATGCACCTCAAAATGTTGGTCAAACTACATTTAACAGAAATTAAAGAACAAATTAAGAACAATAAAAACACAATGTAATCTAGGAAATGTACACTAATAAGAATCCCTACATTCCACAAGCATGCAAGATCATATATAGGAAACATACATAACTCTAACCCTGTCCTTTGCTATTTTCACACAATGCACGTTACCCTAAAATTTCTTCCTGAGATGAACACCACATTTTTTAAAATTGCTATAAAAAATAGGCAGCCTCTGTCTAATAGGCTCTCAATTGAGCTACGAGAGGGAAGAGATGACCAGAAGGTAGTCCTTTCACTCCCACAGAGTGAGCCAAGTGCTCATGTCATGACAAGATCTGCCCCTCCCTTCCACAACATGGAGGCAGCCTCTACTCTTACAAGAAGTGATTGGATGATCAGAATGTCTCTCTTCAAGACTCAACCAAGAAATTCAGGAAGAAGAAACAAAGAATTTCAGGATCAGGGTGCCACCCAAATATGAACCCGAAACCAAGATGACCATCTGTGAGCACTCTATGAGCATTCAGCCGGCCATAGTAAGAAGCTGCGTACATGACATAACTGTTACATCCAGTAGCAACGGACATAAGATATGTGACTGCATCTAATGCATTTAAAAATATAAATCCTGCTACTGCTGTACAAGCACTGTGTGAAATATTCCACATTCACTGCCATCAAAACACGCTAGTGCTGTGATTACAACAATAGCAGCTATTTGACAACAAAATAAACACTCATGCATAATGTTACTCACTTTGTCCCCACATCATTTGACTCCTGACTCTGAAGAAGTATGATTAGACACCCCACTCCTTCCCGGGCCAGAGAAGACGTTTTCAGCAGAGTACGGCTGATCTGTGATGCCAGGGCTTTTACCAAGGATGGGTCCATGACAGTTTTTACTGCTAACTGACAGATTATCATGTAGGTGGCAGCTTTGTAATCCACCAGAGAAGACTTTAACCCCTAGAGCACAAAACAAAGCGAGTTAGAAAGGAAAGGTTACCAGTATTCTTTCTACTATATGAATATATACAGTATGTTGTCATACGATCATTAAAAGTATTAAATGTTAAAAAGTAGATTTTTACTCACCGTAAGAATCAATTTCTCCGACTCCATTGGGGGACACTTCGAGACATTGGGGTATAGTAGTGGGTCTAGGAGTTTAGGCACTTATGATCTTCACTCTCCTCCCCTGCTATGACCCTCCTCTGCTGCAGATACTACTATACCCCAATATCTCGCAGTCTACCCCAATGTCAGGAAAGAGAAAGAAAGTTTTAGAGAGCAACAAAACACAGGTGAATATCAAAACACCCTTGGAGTATCGTTAAGGTTGTTGTTCATCCTCAGGATTAATGGCCCAGAAAATTAAAACATTTACATTTTTGCAAACCTCTTTCATGGCTATGTTCTTATTTGGTTGACAGTACTAATTGGAAACTGCTCTTCAGAGCTATAGACCAGAAGAAAGTTGCAGGAAACAAGACCACAGAACTGCAGGGCTCCTCTGGTGGAGCCCTACAAGAGAAAGATAGCAGCCACACGCTTAGGAGCAGGATGAGAAATAAAAAGGATTTTTTGTACTCATAGTTAAATCCTTTCTCTGATGCTAGAGAAGTGTTGGCTAACCTGTGACACTCCAGGTGTTGTGAAACTACAAGCCCCAGCATACTTTGCCTATATATAGCAGCTTATTGCTGGAAGGGAAACAGGGAGAATGGGTTATGTTCCAACCCTAGGAGGTAGAGAACTGCAAAAAAAAAAAAAAAAAAAAAAAAAAGTGTGACTCTGTCTCTCCCCTACTATAACTATCTAATCCACTGCTTATCCCCAGTTTTTCCATATTCAAGTAAAGAGTCAAAATTAAATGGGGGGAGAAGCAGCAAGTACAGAAAGGCCAAATTCCTGTTTGGGCGATTTAGGCAGACGTTCTGTAATTTGTCTAGCAAAATGTGTGGTAGGTAAAGTACAGTAATGTACAAAAATGTTAAAACAACCCCTGTCCAGTGGGGATAGGAGTGTCTCTAGCGGTGTTGTATTGTTATTGAAGAACTGGGCCGTTGTGGTGCTGTAGGGTCCACAATAGCCTATGTTCACCTCAGCACTTCAGCCCTAGCCAGTAGCAGCGGCATCACAAGGGCTTTTAATTGCACCTCCTGCATTCCTACCCAGAAGTCCCAATGCACAGTAATTGACCAGAAGTATCCAGCCACAGTAACGAGAAAAGAGGTGTTGTAGCAGCTACACACACCATCCAAAAGCAAGCGGTTCCAGGTGCTAGAGCCTGGTGGTGGCAGCATTTTTTCTTCTATAGCTGGGGGCACCACAGTGGTGCACAGCTGACACAGTGGGTGAGTGTCTAATGGGTTAGTAACACTAGTAGGATGTTTTTAAAAGGTTGCTGACAGTAAGAGGAACCAATCCTCAGACAGGGTCGCAGAGTAAGCCCACCCTATCAAAATACTCTCTTCTGGTATGCAGACACGTTCAGGTGGCTGCCCTGCACACCTGGTGTACCAAAGACCTGGGCTGCACCAAGCAAAAAGGTGCCAACCTACCATTACTCTTGGGCACCAGGAAGTAAATAAAAGAAAACCCAAGACAGCTCTGATGCTACGGAAAGGAACAGATTATTCTCAAACAATAATAATACCTTTTGCACATAAGGAAGGAGTTTAGCAACGAATGCATCAGAAATCTTCTCAGCAGCATCCAAAGCAGCCACAATTGTTGACACATAAAAAGACATCAAGACCCTTAGTTTGGTCGCGCTTCCTGTTTCTTCTGAAAACACCTAAAAAAACAAAAACGAGGCATTACATGATCTAAAAATCTCAATTAAACCACAATTGAAATTTTCACAGCAGTGATTTGTGTACAATGCAAAGATCAGTCGTCCACTACACTTTGGTCTAAGTGTATAACTCACAGAATTGAATGGCATAAAAAGGTAGAGATAAACACATATGCAAATTAGATATTACAAGTCTTCCAATTAAACAGGCTTCTGAATAACCCTGAGATAAAAGATAAAGAAGTTATACCTCACTAAGTAGCTTCTTAAGGATGTCAAATATGAGAAAATGGATGGCACAAAATGTATACTGGACAAACTGAAAGAATATCCAAGGTGCTTATATGCAACAAATAACCAAGATTAAGTAATACTACACCGGCTTTGAATAATTTAGCATAAATTAGTGGTTTGCAGGTTTCCTTCAAACTACAGCTGCCTTACGCGTTAACTGTCCCCTACTGTACAGAAAAAATGGAAGCACCAATGAAGTCCCTTAATAAGGTGTTGTCCCACCATGTGGGAGCCTGACTGCACTGACCATGGCCTTATCTGTGTAGAGTTTGTATGTTCTCCCCCTGTTTGCATGGGTTTGCTCCCACATTCCAAAAACATACTAGTAGGTTAATTGGCTGCTATCAAATTGACCCTAGTTTCGGTCTGTGAGTGCGTGTGTGTTAGGGAATTTAGATTGTAAGATCCTATGGGGCAGGGACTGATGGGAGTGAGTTCTCTGTACAGCGCTGTGGAATTATTGGCGCTATATAAATAGCCGATGATGCTGATGATGGTACTGTGCACTCTGTGTTATTCTCGTCAGATTGTTTTCTGAAGAACCGACTGCTCGCGCCACTGGATGAAACTTGCAGTAGACTGATCTTTGCTAATCTGTTTTGACTTCCACTTCTAATTATCGCACAATATCATAATCTTGGGGTATGCACTCCCACCTACTATTGCCCATAGCTGATGAGGTGTTTACCACATAATTCAACGCTGACATAACATTTGACACTATTAATTGTGAAAGATTAGCAACTTGAGCTAACTTGGTCAAAGAAACTCGTTTCAAACACACCCCAACAAACACTCTTTTTCAAAGTTACTGAGGCGGCCTCCTGCAACACTAACCAATGCCTCCTCCTTCTAGATTGTAAGCACTCGCAAGTAAGGCCCTGTCTACCATTCGTGTCTGCATGTGCGCCAACTGTGATAAGCCCTTATGACATATGGACAGCCAGTTGAAGTATATTAAATGTGTTATTCTACTTTTTTGTTACAGATTGGTGGTTAGCTTAAAGTTAAATATATTATAAGTTTTAATAGAAGTCAGCATCATCCTTATTTAGATTTACACTGCACTTCAATATCTGTGGCTGTTAAATCACAATGAAAAAGTAACTGTACAGCATGTTAATACAAACAATGACAAAGATAACCTTTTAAGAGCAAAATGACCATTAAAAAGGGACCACACACATAAAATGACATTAAAAACAGAAATGAGAAATACAAACCTTCACAGATTTAGTGGCCAAGTTGCAAATGAACTCCATAAAATCCATATCCTTGTAACAGTGTGTAATTACTGTGCTTCTGGCAAGAGGGACCCCTGGTTTCTGTATTAAAGAAAAAGAAAAAAACAGTTATAGGATAAAACAGGATATAAACACAAGTGGGTAAATTTATCAAGCTGTAAGTTTCCGTCAGGTTTAAAAAGTGGAGATGTTACCTATAGCAACCAGATTATAGCTTTCATTTATTTAGTACATTCTACAAAGGTCATAGCTAGAATCTGATTGGTTGCTATAGGCAACATCTCCACTTTTCAAACCCGGCGGAAACTCGCAGCTTAACAAATTTACCCCAATGAGTTTTAAACATTCAGTCGGACATGTATTCTGAAACACAGAAAGAAATATTCAACATTACCTGGATGGGATGCAGCCAGTTCCATTTATGGGTGGGCTCTGCGATCTTTAAAAGTTGAATGACTCGTACAAACACTTTAGTTTCATGATACGGCAGAACACAGCCTATCAAGCTGTCTTGATTATAGAGGTGAATGTGAAACCTGGGACAGAACCAAGATACAGTATCAGCTTTCTGTTCACAACTGGTCAACACAAGCAGCAGACAATTATTAAACAGTTACACTGTACCAAATTCTTGAAGAACATGTCCCATTGCTACAAAAATTATCAATAAGGCAGTGACATACCTCAGTACCGAAAAAAAAAAAAAAATAGAAGCATACAATCTAGTAGGGTTTAACTCAAGATAGCACATACAAAACATTTTAAATTAAAATGGTTAAAGTAAATGTATTCTACTGCTCCCTTCCACTAAACTAATAAAGGAGGGCCCATTCATTTTAGATCAGGACAGAAACTAATACTTTACAGTCCTCGAAGCTGAAGGACCTGGTGCAGCAGCTACATGACCGGCAGTGCAGACAGTTGATCTTTCCCCAACATCCAGGCTGGAGGACTGGAACATGTTACAATCAGGCCTGGGCTGAAATGAATGAGTCACTGAAAGAACGCCCAAATTTAAAAATACCTTTGGGGTACTACTTAGTGAACGGCTGAATGAAAGTGTAAGGAATATTTACATAAACCCAAGTATCCCATAGATTGTAAGCTTGCAAGCAGGGCCCTCTTACCTCTCTGTCTGTAAATAGTACCCTGTATTGTTTTAATACTGTTTGTCCCCAATTGTAAAGTGCTAAAGAATTAGCTGGCACTATATAAATGTTGAAGATGATGTTGATGAAGTATGTCTGTTTTATAATCAATGAATAATAAGTATTTATAATGGGGATATATGTTCTATGTAAGATGCAACAAAAACGGGAGCAACAACAACATGTTGAACTCTGCAAGCTGATTTTGTAACATCTTAACATAAAATAGGCAAATCCTATGTCAAGCATGTTATACATTCATCTCTAAATAATAAACAAATACAAATAAATAAATAAATGAAAACAAACACAAAACAGAGCTAGAGTTCCTTTATACGTCATTCATGTGTTGCATTTAACTATATTAAAAAAAAATGTTTTATACTACACCTGTGAATAAGCCACTCCAGGCACTTCTGGGCTGGCTTGAGCATAAAGAAAGGGGACACGTGTGTGAGAAACAAGGAAATGTTTTCATCCAGCTGTTTATTCATGACTTTGGTTTGGACACTGCGCTCTATGGTTTTAGAGGTTGTACTGAACAGAGTCTCCTCAAAGATTTCAAAGGAGGAGTCAATACCCATTAGCTCTTCAAGACCTGTGCACCCTTTACAAGAAAAACAAGAAACAGTTATTCCGTGTTCATCTATAATTCATTAGGAAATAAGAGGATTTATGTACTTGCGTTAAATCCGTTTCTCTGATTACGTCTGGGGGACAATGCTTACCATGGGTTGTGGAGGGGAGCTTGGGAGTTGGCACCTAACTAGTTAAACTTTAGTACTGCTGACAAACCCCTCCCCTCTACAATCCCCCTGCCTCTTCCTGTCCAGTTAGTTTTAACAAGCCCAAGGATAAAAAGGGCAGTCACACAAGAGCACACAGAAGAATAACAGAAGGGAGGGATCGCAGTGTCCCCCAGACGGAATCAGAGAAACGGATTTAACGTAAGTACATAAATCCTCTTTTCTCTTTCATCCGGTCTGGGGGACACTGCTTACCATGGGGATGTTCTAAAGCAGCCCCCTAAGGGTGGGACTACTCCGAAAATCCCGCTCGTAAAGCACTACGAGCAAAATCTGCATCAGCTGATGCAAAAACATTAAACTGATAAAATTTTGTAAAGGTGTGGACAGAGGACCAGGTGGCTGCCCTGCAAAGCTGGTCTGCAGAAGCTCCATTTCTTGCTGCCCACGAAGCCCCTACCAATCTGGTGGAATGGGCTGTAAGTCTCTCCGGCACAGGACGGTTAGCCTTTATATAAGCATGCCTGATGGTAGACGTAATCCATCTAGCGATGGATTGTTTTGAGGCTGGCCAGCCTCTCTTATTAGCGTCATAAAGGACAAACAGAGAGTCAGTCCGTCTAAACTGGGAAGTTCTTTTAACATAAATGCGGAGAGCCCTAACCACATCTAACTTTTCCATCGATTGCTGATCCGCATGAGAAGTGGATGAGAAAACCGGAACTACTATTTCCTGGTTTAGATGAAAAGCCGAAACTACCTTTGGAACAAAGGAAGGAAGGGTTCTTAACACCGCTCTGTCCTCGTGAAAACCAAATAAGGTTCCCGACAGGACAGGGCTCCTAATTCAGAAACTCTACGAGCAGAAGCCGTTAAATTGAGCTGAGGTAAATTCTGGTGATGGAATGAACCTTGAAGAAGAAGGTCGTCTCGATACGGAAGGCGGAATCCCGGACCTTCCGCCATAGATATTATTTCTGCGAACCACACACGCCGTGGCCAGAAGGGAGCTACTAGAATTACTGGCAGAGAGCCCTGCCATACTCGTCTGAGGATGCGAGGAAGCATGGGGATCGGAGGAAACAGGTATCCCATCCTGAATTCCCATGACATCGTCATGACGTCCACTGCCACCGCTAAAGGATCTCTTACCCTTGCGCAGAACCTGTGAACCTTTCTGTTGTGTCTGGAGGCCATGAGGTCTATGTCTGGAAGACCCCACCTGTGGACCAGAGATTGGAAGACTTCCGGGTGTAGTGACCACTCCCCCGGCATCATTTGGTTTCGACTTAGATAGTCCGCCTCCCAGTTTTCTATTCCTGGAATGAAAACTGCTGATATTGCCGGAACATATAGCTCTGCCCAAACCAATATTTGGGCTGCGACATCCATCGCCGCTGCGCTCCTGGTTCCTCCTTGTCTGTTGACATATGCCACGGCCGTGGCATTGTCGGACTGAATTCTGACCGGGTGGCCCTGAAGAAGGGACTGTGCTCCCCGGAGGGCTAAAAGAATGGCCTTCATTTCCAATACATTTATTGGGAGAGCAGACTCCTGAACCGACCACCGTCCCTGGAGCTGAAGGTGCAGGATTACCGCCCCCCAACTTTTCAAGCTGGCATCTGTCGTGGCTATATTCCACGACCATGGTGCGAAAGATCTGCCCACATTCAAGTGATCCTGGCACAGCCACCACTGAAGAGATATTCTCGCCCTCTGAGATAGAGAGATCTTTTGAAGTTCCAGGTGTAGGTGTGATCCTGACCACTTCGACAATAGGTCCCACTGGAAACAGCGAGAATGGGCTCGACCAAAGGGAATGGTCTCGAAGGAGGCCACCATCTTTCCGAGTAGCCTCATGCACAAGTGCATTGAGGGTTTGGGGGAAGACAGAACCTGAGTAGTTACCTTTTGAATAGAGGTGACCTTCTCTACTGGGAGAAATATCCTTTGCTTGCTGGTGTCCATAATGAGTCCCAGGAACACCATGCGCTGACACGGAACCAACTGGGATTTCCTTGAATTTATCAGCCATCCGTGGCCCTTTAGGACTGCCTGGGTGAGGGATAGGTGATAGCCTAGGCAACTCTCTGTGGAAGCCTTGATGAGTAGGTCGTCCAAATAAGGAACGACCTGAACACCCTGCAGGTGAAGACATGCTGCCATTACCGACATAATCTTTGTGAAAACCCTTGGCGCTGTTGAGAGGCCAAAGGGGAGGGCCCGAAACTGATAGTGAACTGATCCCACCGAAAATCTGAGAAGAGACTGATGGTGGATCCAAATGGGAATGTGGAGATATGCGTCCTTTATATCTATGGACGCTATGAACTGATCTTTCTCTAGGCCGTTTATTACTGACCTTAGATATTCCATCCGAAATTTGTCCACCCTTAAGTGAACATTGAGGCCCTTTAGGTTGAGGATGGGACGAAAGGAGCCGTCCGGCTTCGAGACTAGGAACAGGTTGGAATAAAAACCTCTTCCCTTCTGGCAATCTGAAACCCTGCAGATGACCTTCTGAAACAGAGGAGAAGCTACACAATCCTGTATAGCCTGTCTTCTTAATGGATCTCGGGGAAGGGGAGTCTGGAAGTAACGGCGTGGAGCCGGGCCCAAAAGGTCAATCTTGTACCCTTCTGAAATAATCCCCCAAATCCAAGGGTCTTGGGAAGACGCTGCCCACTGTTCGTAAAACAGAGACAGACGTCCCCCCACTGGCGCCCCCTGCAATACAGGGTGGTCGTCAGGACGCAGGCTTCTCCTGGCTGGCTCTCAGCTGACAGGGGAATGCCTGCGCTGCCAAGCTGTGAGTGTGTTCTCTATAGTAGAACACACTCCAGCACTGCCACCTGTAAAAAAAAAGTAAAAAATAAAAGAAAAAAACTAAAATTTCTTAAATTTACCCTAAGTCAGTGGTTCCCAAACTTTTGCAGTTCGCGGCACCCTTAGAGTCTCCATAATTTTTTTAAGGCACCCCTCCAAAATAATTACTGAGCAGTCCTGTTTTAGAAGTAGTTGGGTCAAAAAATTGTAATAAGTATTTAGGTCAGGACAGAAATGCTTATTTACTTGTATGCAAAAATGCCCCCTCTGCATCCAGACACTCTTCCCCCTCTGCCCTCTCTCACGCTGTCCCCCCTCCTCTGCCCTCTGTCACGCTGTCTCCCTCCGGTCATGATGTCCCCCTCCACTGCTCCTCTCATGCTGTCCTCTTCCTCTGCCCACTGTCCCCCTCCTCTGCCCACTGTCCCCCTCCACTGCCCCCTGTCCCCCTCCACTGCCCCCTGTCACGCTGTCCCAGCTCCTCTGCCCTCTGTCAAGCTGTCCCAGCTCCTCTGCCCTCTGTCCCCCTTCTCTGCCCTCTGTCACGCTGTCCCAGCTCCTCTGCCCTCTGTCCCCCTTCTCTGCCCTCTGTCACGCTGTCCCAGCTCCTCTGCCCTCTGTCCCCCTCCTCTGCCCTCTGTCACGCTGTCCCAGCTCCTCTGCCCTCTGCCCCCCTCCTCTGCCCTCTGTCACGCTGTCCCAGCTCCTCTGCCCTCTGCCCCCCTCCTCTGCCCTCTGTCACGCTGTCCCAGCTCCTCTGCCCTCTGCCCCCCTCCTCTGCCCTCTGTCACGCTGTCCCAGCTCCTCTGCCCTCTGTCACGCTGTCCCAGCTCCTCTGCCCTCTGTCCCCCTCCTCTGCCCTCTGTCACGCTGTCCCAGCTCCTCTGCCCTCTGTCCCCCTCCTCTGCCCTCTGTCACGCTGTCCCAGCTCCTCTGCCCTCTCACGCTGTCCCCCTCCTCTGCTACGCTGTCCCAGCTCCTCTGCCCTCTGTCCCCCTCCTCTGCCCTGTCACAGCTCCTCTGCCACGCTGTCCCCCTCCTGTCACGCTGTCCCTCTCCTCTGTCCCCCTCCTGTCACGCTGTCCCACTCCTCTGTCCCACTCCTGTCACGCTGTCCCTCTCCTCTGTCCCCCTCCTGTCACGCTGTCACTCTCCTCTGTCCCCCTCCTGTCACGCTGTCACTCTCCTCTGTCCCCCTCCTGTCACGCTGTCACTCTCCTCTGTCCCCCTCCTGTCACTCTCCTCTGTCCCCCTCCTCTGTCCCCCTCCTGTCACGCTGTCACTCTCCTCTGTCCCCCTCCTGTCACTCTCCTCTGTCCCCCTCCTGTCACTCTCCTCTGTCCCCCTCCTGTCACTCTCCTCTGCCCCCCTCCTGTCACTCTCCTCTGCCCCCCTCCTGTCACTCTCCTCTGCCCCCCTCCTGTCACTCTCCTCTGCCCCCCTTTCTGTCACTCTCCTCTGTCCCCCTCCTGTCACTCTCCTCTGTCCCCCTCCTGTCACTCTCCTCTGTCCCCCTCCTGTCACTCTCCTCTGTCCCCCTCCTGTCACTCTCTGTCCCCCTCCTGTCACTCTTCTCTGTCCCCCTCCTGTCACTCTTCTCTGTCCCCCTCCTGTCACTCTCCTCTGTCCCCCTCCTGTCACGCTGTCACTCTCCTCTGTCCCCCTCCTGTCACGCTGTCACTCTCCTCTGTCCCCCTCCTGTCACGCTGTCACTCTCCTCTGTCCCCCTCCTGTCACTCTCCTCTGTCCCCCTCCTGTCACGCTGTCACTCTCCTCTGTCCCCCTCCTGTCACGCTGTCACTCTCCTCTGTCCCCCTCCTGTCACTCTCCTCTGTCCCCCTCCTGTCACGCTGTCACTCTCCTCTGCCCCCCTCCTGTCACTCTCCTCTGTCCCCCTCCTGTCACTCTCCTCTGTCCCCCTCCTGTCACTCTCCTCTGTCCCCCTCCTGTCACGCTGTCACTCTTCTCTGTCCCCCTCCTGTCACTCTCCTCTGTCCCCCTCCTGTCACGCTGTCACTCTCCTCTGTCCCCCTCCTGTCACGCTGTCACTCTCCTCTGTCCCCCTCCTGTCACGCTGTCACTCTCCTCTGTCCCCCTCCTGTCACGCTGTCCCTCTCCTCTGTCCCCCTCCTGTCACTCTCCTCTGTCCCCCTCCTGTCACGCTGTCACTCTCCTCTGCCCCCCTCCTGTCACTCTCCTCTGTCCCCCTCCTGTCACTCTCCTCTGTCCCCCTCCTGTCACTCTCCTCTGTCCCCCTCCTGTCACTCTCCTCTGTCCCCCTCCTGTCACGCTGTCACTCTCCTCTGTCCCCCTCCTGTCACGCTGTCCCTCTCCTCTGTCCCCCTCCTGTCACGCTGTCCCTCTCCTCTGTCCCCCTCCTGTCACGCTGTCCCTCTCCTCTGTCCCTCTCCTGTCACGCTGTCCCTCTCCTCTGTCCCCCTCCTGTCACGCTGTCCCTCTCCTCTGTCCCCCTCCGGTCACGCTGTCACTCTCCTCTGTCCCCCTCCGGTCACGCTGTCACTCTCCTCTGTCCCCCTCCGGTCACGCTGTCACTCTCCTCTGTCCCCCTCCTGTCACGCTGTCCCTCTCCTCTGTCCCCCTCCTGTCACGCTGTCCCTCTCCTCTGTCCCCCTCCTGTCACGCTGTCCCACTCCTCTGTCCCCCTCCTGTCACGCTGTCCCTCTCCTCTGTCCCCCTCCGGTCACGCTGTCCCTCTCCTCTGTCCCCCTCCGGTCACGCTGTCACTCTCCTCTGTCCCCCTCCGGTCACGCTGTCACTCTCCTCTGTCCCCCTCCGGTCACGCTGTCACTCTCCTCTGTCCCCCTCCTGTCACGCTGTCCCTCTCCTCTGTCCCCCTCCTGTCACGCTGTCCCACTCCTCTGTCCCACTCCTGTCACGCTGTCCCTCTCCTCTGTCCCCCTCCTGTCACGCTGTCACTCTCCTCTGTCCCCCTCCTGTCACGCTGTCACTCTCCTCTGTCCCCCTCCTGTCACGCTGTCACTCTCCTCTGTCCCCCTCCTGTCACGCTGTCACTCTCCTCTGTCCCCCTCCTGTCACTCTCCTCTGTCCCCCTCCTGTCACGCTGTCACTCTCCTCTGTCCCCCTCCTGTCACTCTCCTCTGTCCCCCTCCTGTCACTCTCCTCTGTCCCCCTCCTGTCACTCTCCTCTGTCCCCCTCCTGTCACTCTCCTCTGTCCCCCTCCTGTCACTCTCCTCTGTCCCCCTCCTGTCACTCTCCTCTGTCCCCCTCCTGTCACTCTCCTCTGTCCCCCTCCTGTCACTCTCCTCTGCCCCCCTCCTGTCACTCTCCTCTGCCCCCCTCCTGTCACTCTCCTCTGCCCCCCTTTCTGTCACTCTCCTCTGTCCCCCTCCTGTCACTCTCCTCTGTCCCCCTCCTGTCACTCTCCTCTGTCCCCCTCCTGTCACTCTCCTCTGTCCCCCTCCTGTCACTCCTCTGTCCCCCTCCTGTCACTCTCTGTCCCCCTCCTGTCACTCCTCTGTCCCCCTCCTGTCACTCTCTGTCCCCCTCCTGTCACTCTCTGTCCCCCTCCTGTCACTCTTCTCTGTCCCCCTCCTGTCACTCTTCTCTGTCCCCCTCCTGTCACTCTCCTCTGTCCCCCTCCTGTCACGCTGTCACTCTCCTCTGTCCCCCTCCTGTCACGCTGTCACTCTCCTCTGTCCCCCTCCTGTCACGCTGTCACTCTCCTCTGTCCCCCTCCTGTCACGCTGTCACTCTCCTCTGTCCCCCTCCTGTCACGCTGTCACTCTCCTCTGTCCCCCTCCTGTCACGCTGTCACTCTCCTCTGTCCCCCTCCTGTCACGCTGTCACTCTCCTCTGTCCCCCTCCTGTCACTCTCCTCTGTCCACCTCCTGTCACTCTCCTCTGTCCACCTCCTGTCCCCCCCCTGTCCCTCTCCTCTGTCCCCCTCCTGTCACGCTGTCCCTCTCCTCTGTCCCCCTCCTGTCACGCTGTCCCTCTCCTCTGTCCCCCTCCTGTCACTCTCCTCTGTCCCCCTCCTGTCACGCTGTCACTCTCCTCTGCCCCCCTCCTGTCACTCTCCTCTGTCCCCCTCCTGTCACTCTCCTCTGTCCCCCTCCTGTCACTCTCCTCTGTCCCCCTCCTGTCACTCTCCTCTGTCCCCCTCCTGTCACTCTCCTCTGTCCCCCTCCTGTCACGCTGTCACTCTCCTCTGTCCCCCTCCTGTCACGCTGTCACTCTCCTCTGTCCCCCTCCTGTCACGCTGTCCCTCTCCTCTGTCCCCCTCCTGTCACGCTGTCCCTCTCCTCTGTCCCCCTCCTGTCACGCTGTCCCTCTCCTCTGTCCCCCTCCTGTCACGCTGTCCCTCTCCTCTGTCCCCCTCCTGTCACGCTGTCCCTCTCCTCTGTCCCCCTCCTGTCACGCTGTCCCTCTCCTCTGTCCCCCTCCTGTCACGCTGTCCCTCTCCTCTGTCCCCCTCCTGTCACGCTGTCCCTCTCCTCTGTCCCCCTCCTGTCACGCTGTCCCTCTCCTCTGTCCCCCTCCTGTCACGCTGTCACTCTCCTCTGTCCCCCTCCGGTCACGCTGTCCCTCTCCTCTGTCCCCCTCCGGTCACGCTGTCACTCTCCTCTGTCCCCCTCCGGTCACGCTGTCACTCTCCTCTGTCCCCCTCCGGTCACGCTGTCACTCTCCTCTGTCCCCCTCCTGTCACGCTGTCCCTCTCCTCTGTCCCCCTCCTGTCACGCTGTCCCTCTCCTCTGTCCCCCTCCTGTCACGCTGTCCCACTCCTCTGTCCCCCTCCTGTCACGCTGTCCCTCTCCTCTGTCCCCCTCCTGTCACGCTGTCCCTCTCCTCTGTCCCCCTCCTGTCACGCTGTCCCTCTCCTCTGTCCCCCTCCTGTCACGCTGTCCCTCTCCTCTGTCCCCCTCCGGTCACGCTGTCACTCTCCTCTGTCCCCCTCCGGTCACGCTGTCACTCTCCTCTGTCCCCCTCCGGTCACGCTGTCACTCTCCTCTGTCCCCCTCCTGTCACGCTGTCCCTCTCCTCTGTCCCCCTCCTGTCACGCTGTCCCTCTCCTCTGTCCCCCTCCTGTCACGCTGTCCCACTCCTCTGTCCCCCTCCTGTCACGCTGTCCCTCTCCTCTGTCCCCCTCCTGTCACGCTGTCCCTCTCCTCTGTCCCCCTCCTGTCACGCTGTCACTCTCCTCTGTCCCCCTGTCACTCTCCTCTGTCCCCCTCCTGTCACGCTGTCACTCTCCTCTGTCCCCCTCCTGTCACGCTGTCCCTCTCCTCTGTCCCCCTCCTGTCACGCTGTCCCTCTCCTCTGTCCCCCTCCTGTCACGCTGTCCCTCTCCTGTCACGCTGTCCCTCTCCTCTGTCCCCCTCCTGTCACGCTGTCCCTCTCCTCTGTCCCCCTCCTGTCACGCTGTCACTCTCCTCTGTCCCCCTCCTGTCACGCTGTCACTCTCCTCTGTCCCCCTCCTGTCACGCTGTCACTCTCCTCTGTCCCCCTCCTGTCACGCTGTCACTCTCCTCTGTCCCCCTCCTGTCACGCTGTCACTCTCCTCTGTCCCCCTCCTGTCACGCTGTCACTCTCCTCTGTCCCCCTCCTGTCACGCTGTCACTCTCCTCTGTCCCCCTCCTGTCACGCTGTCACTCTCCTCTGTCCCCCTCCTGTCACGCTGTCACACTCCTCTGTCCCCCTCCTGTCACTCTCCTCTGTCCTTCTCTGTCCCTCTCTCACTTTGCCCCCTCTGCCGTGCGCCAGCTATAAAAAAAACAAACAGAAACACTTACCAATCTGCGCGGCGCCGGGACCCAGCATCCTCCTCTCTCACGCAGCAGCTGTCACTGATATGACAGCTGTGTGAGAGAGGAGGATGCTGGGTCCCGGTGCCGCGCCCATTGGTAAGTGTTTCTGTTTGTTTTTTTTATGGCTGGCCCGCGGCACCCCTGAGACAGCGCCGCGGCACCCCTGAGACAGCGCCGCGGCGCACAGTTTGGGAACCGTCGCCCCAAGTACTAAAAAATGCTGCCCAAACTCCAGGGCACCTAAAAAAACTGGACAGTAAGAGGCAGGGGTATTGTAGAGGGGAGGGGTTTGTCAGCAGTACTAAAGTTAACTAGTTAGGTGCCAACTCCCAAGCTCCCCTCCACAACCCATGGTAAGCAGTGTCCCCCAGACCGGATGAAAGAGAAAATACGGTACAAAGGTGTATCTTACAGTTGTGTGTGACAAAACAAGATTGATAAGAGTTGTGCTTAACCTTAGTACTTAGGTTCATAGATTTAGGCCAAGTGTCAAACTGCCGTTTTGATGGTTATTCCTACATTTTAAGCTGATTTACATTAAATGTTGTAGTTGGTCTTAAAGCAGTACTACCACTTTGGAAATAATGCTCTCAAGCTACACCTCAAGGCACAACTGCTGCAAGAGAAAAAGCTTGGTTCATTATCCTGGGAACAGCAGCTGGAACTAGGTAACAGCAAAGAAAGCATCAGCCACATCACTAACTGGAGAGGATTGGGGGCACTATGGTACGAGATGAGGACAACCCTTTCACCACATCACACACTGGACAATAAATAACAATTATACACACGTTTTCACCAACAATAATGTACGAAGTAGTATAAGAATCATTCTTTAATTAAACAGTGAATGGCTTCTTGCCATTATTGCAAAATAAAACTCCACTTACCAATAGCGAAAAATGTGTCTCTATCAATATTTGCAGCTTCCTTGGGATCAAAGAGAAGGGAAGCGACCTGATGTCGAGAAAGCAAGCTGGGGTCATTCTGTGGCAGTGCAAGACGCTTAAGTTGTTGGGATAAAGAAGTCATGGCTGCTGCCTGTTGAGTGTGCTATGTGCAGAAAACAGAAAATTAAATACTTACATTACTGTTACAAAAGATAAGATTTTAGCAAATAATTGTTTAGAACTAAAGGGTGAACTGGTTTAGTGCAAACAAAAGAAATCACATGTGAACTATGTTACATCAACAAAAGTTTTGCATTATGTCCCTACAGAGTTTCAAGATAACTGTGACAATTCTGTAAAAACAACAAGAAATATGGAGAGAAAAAGGGGGTAATCATTCTTCTGAGCGAGAATTACACCATATTTTAGAAAAAGTAACCATGATTTTTTTTTTTATTAGTGTCTGTTACTATTTAAGGTTAAATAGTGTCAGTATGCAACCCAAAGCAGTCTTCTGCTGCTGTAGCCCATCAACATCAAGGTTCGACTTCCTGTATAGTCAAGAGATGCTCCTCTGCATACCACTGTAGTAATGCATTGTTATTTGAGCTACTGCCACCTTCTTGTCAGTTTTAACCAGTCTGACCGTTCTCCTCCAACCTCTCGCATAAACAAGGCATTTTTCCCCACAAAACTCACGCTTACTAGATTTTTTTTTTATTTGCGCACCTTTCTCTGTAAACTCTAGAGACTGTTGTGAGTGAAAATCCCAGGAGATTAACAGTTTCTGAGATACTCAAAACACCCCTTCTGCACCATCAGTCATTCCATGGTCAAAAATCACATTTCTTCCCCATGCTGCCATTTGGTCTAAACAACAAATGAACATCTTGACCATGTCTACATGTTTTTATGCATCGAGTTGATGCCACAGGATTGGCTGATATTGTGTGTGTGTGTGTGTGAGATATAGATATATATATTATATATATATATATATATACACACACACACACTAACATGCAGGTGTACCAAATAAAGTGGCACTTGCCAAGTATGAAGCTGCCCTCTACTATAAAATAACATTGCTTCTCAAAACAGCAGCAAAAGAAGTTAAGGAATTGTGGGCAGAGATATGCAAATTGTTCCTATTATGTCTCAGTAAACCATCTATGCATCCAGAAATGTTGAGTTATAGCACAGATACAACCAAATACATCAAAATACGGTTTTTCACGTATTAGATCTACCATAGGACAACCATTAAGATTAGGAAGAGGTGGCTAAAAGAAACCCCATTGTAAATAAATTATAGCAATAGCCTTCTAATGAGAGCTAATAACCACAATTTAGCAGTATGCAGCACTGGAGTCCAGAGAGTAGCTTTGTGTCATATGTATCCCAATGACCAAACACACAACTATGTCTGATAATATAAATGGCTATAAAACACAGAAAGCAGTTAGAAAGTGCAACAAAATAATGCAAAAGTTGGAAAAGGATACAACCTACACAGTGAATTAAAGTCATATAAAGGTGGAATCCTTTGGGCTAGTTGTATCTGTCCTCAACCTGAGTTTAGGATGAAACTACTACCTATCTCACAAGGTAGATCTACAACACAACAAACCAGTATTACATACAAGTCTATACAACTCTTTTGGGAAACAATGGTGACTTTACATTACAAATGCTGTGAAACTGCTCAATATCATGTCAGCGTGAACAACATTAAAAGTGTCATGTCTGACATAACATGTGAAAGAGGACACAATCTAGACAAGGTTTTCTGTGTGGTTTATCTGCCTACCTTTCTCCTTTGCTGTGACATTATATACATACCCATAACATAATGCAAATCTGTTGCTTGACAGACTAGTTCAAAATTAATTTTCTCATACACTGTAGAAAACAAACATTGAACCACCAGCCTGACCCGTGTCTCTGTGTGTGATGATCTTGTCGCTGTTTCCCACATTCTTCTTAATTACAGTAAGCTGGACCGAGTGAGATAACTATTTTTAAATATAATTTTACCTCCAATGTCGTGTAAAATCATGAGAAGAATATGATCACACTGTGGAAAGTGGTCTCGTTAGCACGTAAACATATATCTAACAATTTCCGAAGCAAAGCAACACCTCTCTACAGAGCCATCAACTTACTTAAGATATAATAATATAATAATATATTTTATAATAATATAAAACCAGCCGTTTTCTTCTTGCGAATATGAATATAAACAACTATAGAGTGAAGTCTTACATGATGCTATTATATACCTGTCTACGTGTGCTGTGTTATAGTCTGTTCTCAGCACCGGTACAATGTAGCGGATCTCCCAGCTCCACACTCACACCACATGGAAGCATGAGCGACCCCTCACCCGGAACTACTTTGCTGTGCTCTATCTCACACTTCCGGTTTACTCTATGATAGTGGTAGCGGCTAAATCCCGTTCAGCTTAGGTATCTTGGCAAATCAATATGTGTAATGGCAGCTGCAGGGCACAGGGGGGATATTTGTGATGGAAGCTGCAGGGCACAGAGGGGGTGCATGTGTGATGGAAGCTGCACGGCACAGGGGAGGCATGTGTGATGGAAGCTGCACGGCATATGGGGGGGGCATGTGTGATGGAAGCTGCACGGCATATGGGGGGGCATGTGTGATGGAAGCTGCAGGGCACAGGGGGGGGGGCATGTGTGATGGAAGCTGCAGGGCACAGGGGGGGGGGGTGATGGAAACTGCAGGGCATATGGGGGGGCATGTGTGAAGGAAGCTGCAGGGCACAGGGGGGGCATGTGTGATGGAAGCTACAGGGCATATGTGAAGGTGCTGGACAGAGGGGGGCCATGTGTGGCTGAAGGTGCTGGGCAGAGGGGGGCCATGTGTGGCTAAAGGTGCTGGGCAGAGGGGGGGGGGGCATGTGTGAGTAAAGCATGTGGGCAGAGGGGGCATGTGAGGGAGAAGCCTGTTCCCCACAGGGCCCCTCCTCAACCAACAATACCCCTACAACACTCACCAGCTTTTCTCTGATATTCCCCATGACACGTGCTCATTATCTTCTCCCTCACAGTCCCCGCTGCCTCAATCCCGTCACCTCTTACTTCAAAATGAAAAGAGGCACCCTTTATTTGAAAGAGGAGTAGAGCCTTACCAGCAAATGAGATAATACAGACACTGTTAATGCCATTGATGTTGTGGTTTTGTATCTATTCACATTTTACTCGGATGATATCATCATTAGAGACCATTAGTATAATTGCTTATGTCACAACAACGTACCTAAAAGACTTATCTCAATTAGCTCACAAAAATAACAATACATCCCGTTTTCTACGCACTTTTTTTTAGGTGCCATGCTTCAGCCTTCTCACTTATCCATAACTTTTAACTTTTTATATTTTTCAGCATTCATTGCAGGACACCGGGAACCATGGGAGGGTAGTGTTGGGACCAGGCGAACGGGCAATTTAAGACATCCTAGCAGTTCACTGACACTCCTCCTGCTCTATACCCCTCTCCTTTTAGGCCTTCAGTTTAAATAATTGCCCAGTGTGGCAGGACATATTTTTTATTACTGTGGGGTGATCTCCAAAGTCTTCAACTTTAGTGTCACAGCGCGGATGACTGTAATGCTTTGAGCAGGAGATCGGAGGTAATGAGGTGGTGATTACGCTAATGCCCCCACTCACAATGCTGGATTCCTCCGCAGGACCTAGCCATAGTCGCTACAGGGGTTCCCAGGCAGTGATTGCAGGAATGGCATTCACTGCTTCACAGTGCTCTGTAGGACAGCAGGACTATGAGTGTTAACATTTCTCACCACAGTACTGGAAAATAGGTTTAGCAAGCTGCTGTGGGCCACAGGAATGGATATCTCTTAGTGTTGGGGCAGGCTTCATGTTTTGTTAAGGGGCCTGGGTCAGGTGGGGCGGATACTGGGTATATGTAAGACCCCACTAGGCACTGGACTGTTTGAAGGTGCCTCCTTTTGAACAGCTACCAATGCATTTCTGGGGAGAGGTGCTTCTTTCTTTTCCTTGCACTTTCTCTCTGGTGGTCTGTCACTCCACGGGTGCAGCCATCTTGGATCACCAGCACTCCTTTTTTCTGTTACTCTTAAGGTAATAGGTTTTTTGTGTTTTACTAAGTGGTTAGTCCAAAAGATTTATTGAGCTCTAGGGCTGTCTTGCAGGCTCATTTTTTTTTGTGATTGAGTGCTGCTTTTGTCTGTTCTTTTATATTTTCTTCTATCTGTCAGATTGGGGTGTCATCCTCGAGGGCTATGGCTGGGGTAGCTTGTATGACGAAGTTTACCTGTTCCAGCTGAAGCTCTAAATGCCTGGGATAAGTCACTAGCCAACTCTATGGCTTAGATTGCTCATCTAGTCATTTCTTTTTCGCTCTTCAGGGAGTCTGGTTTGTTCGGTGTTTTGTTGGGCCAAGGTCCTGTGGCAGCAGCTTGGTTTTGGTTTCCTCCATTTTGGAGAGGATGTTGGACGTTAAGTATAAGTGCAGGATGGTGGTGACACCCCAACCTGAGAATGAGCCAGACTCTGACTGTTCTGCTCATAGGGAGGGCAAAGTGCTAGATATGTAGGACTCCTGCTTTGGGCAGGAAGTCACCACTTACTTTTAGGGGGTGAGGGAGCTGATACATGCTGTGCTCCAGGTGTTAGACATTTTTCTTACGCTGGATGATTTGTTGGGTGACGTTTGTAACTTGCCAGACCGGAAGTTCCAGGATTCCCCATAGGTTACAGTTCTGCTTACTTCTTCCCTTGGTAAATGCGAAAAACCTCCTAAGGTGGGCACACCTGTAGCGCGGTTGTCCAAGACAACTACCATCCCAAGTCCTATTGCAGCCATGCTTAAAGATGGTGCGAACCATAAGTTCGAGGGTAACATTAAGTCCTTTTTTTTGGGACAACAGGAGCCTCCTTAAGGCCCACTCTGCTTGGGTGACTATGGTTGTGAAAATGCAGGTCTGAGCAGCTTACCAAGGACTTCTTAGCTGACAAAACGTGATCTGAATTGCTCCTGTTGGTGGAACAGATTCAGAGAGCTACAGAGTATCTGGGAGAGGTGGTCCTGAACAATGCATTGATTGGGGCATGGATATCTGCCTCTGTGATTTTGGCTTGTTGGACTCTCTGGCTTTAGTCGTTGGAAGCTATTATAGAGTCTAAGAAGACGCTTGAGTCATTTCCTTTTTCTGTGGGTGTCCTGTTTGGGCTGTAGCTAGACAATTTTATTAGTTAGACGACAGTAGGAAAAAGTGCTTTCCTTCCAGTTAATGTACCAAAAGCTAAGGTGCCCAGGTTTCTCTTGTCTGCTAGGTGCCCAGTCGCCAAGTCTGCTGATAAGAAATTGGCATGATGGTGTACTGCCCACCCACGATCGCTGATGTTTGAGCCTGTCTACTCCTCTTCAGGGTTAAACATAAATTGAAGGCCTATCGGGAGAGTGGTATAGAGGGGGTAGAGCTACGGTGAACTTCTAGGATGTCTTTAAGTGTCCGCATGACTGGTCCCTACACTATACCCCAATGTTTCCCAGTGGACTAAGATAAAATAATTTATCGGATATATAAAAATCCTATTGCTTTTGTGTTTTCTTTCCCTGATTACTCTTTCAGAAATAAAACATTTTTGCTTGTACTACAAAGCAATTTTTGTTACATACTGTCCAGACTTCTGTAACCTCTATCTTGCTGTAATGATATCTTGGTCACCTACAATCCATTTAAATAGCTGCTGCAGGAATAACCTCTCTACTCTCCATCATTAATTACTGCTCTTCTACTAAAATCATCTTGTCTTTCATTTTAATTATATTTTCACTACAAAAGTACTTAGTGCTGTCCTATCAATTTCCACTTGTAATATCTATTATCACAATCTCTTTGCATACCAACCCTCTGCTCACGCTGATGTTTTTAATTTTTTTCTCCCAGGTTACCTCCGCTCTCAGGACTACGACCCTTCTTGAATGCTGCCCCTGGAAATCTTCAACAGAATGTCTGTCTGTCAAGTATTGTCTCTAACTGCAGGTCCCTGCTGAAAGCTCACCTGTTTAACGAAAAGTTCAAATAGTGCTTGTGACTTTCTTCTCCCAGAGCTGCGCTCCAGAGGGTAAAAGGACATGTTCTGGAGTGGACTATTATGGGTTTTCTTTTTTAAAGTGTCCGTTCATCAAGCAATATTAACGAAGGAGAAAACAAGAAACCAAATACAGACAGTTTATTAATTATTTTAGTTCTACTCTCGAACTTCATGTTATTGCCCCACTTGATAATGCCTGATGAATTTAAAGCGAAGAATGATAGTTATGTTGTCGCTTGTTATGATGACCAGCAAGTGGAATATATTACCTGATATTTTAAATGGACGTTATCAGACATTTGTGTGTGCTGTTACATACCACATATAGTTGAGCTTTCTAATACATTCTAGAATTGAATATTTTGTAAGAAATGCATAATGTGATGTAAACAAAACCTACTGAAAGCAGCTTTTTGGTATATTTGAGAGGTAAGGGTTGTTATAAACTAGTTATTTCTTTCACCATTAAAATTACTACATCTTTATTTTTGTTTTGCCTGCTATACTTTCTCAAAAACATCTACATATTCAGTATATCAAGTCTGTACTTTACATGTAATTGCTATGCCAACCAAGGTTCCCACCCCAGCAATGGAGTACCCAGGAGGGGGTGACTGATCCAGGCAGCTGGCCGGACCATCACACTCATGGGGGTATATTCATTAAACTGATGCGTTGAAAAGGTGGAGATGTTGCCTATAGCAACCAATCAGATTCTAGTTATCATTTATTTAGTACATTCTACAAAATGACAGCTAGAATCTGATTGGTTGCTATAGGCAACATCTCCACTTTTTCAAACTTGCAGTTTAGTAAATATACCCCATTGTCTTGCACTGTGTGATCTAATTATTTCAACAATCTATTTAGTGCTGATATCATGCCATAAGCCTCTGAAAATGGTGCACAATAATTCACCATGTACAGTAAGTCAGTAAGTTACACATGTAGGACCACTGGCCACAACTTGGACAGAAACACTGCTTTATATGTAGCACATTTTATTTTGTTTACAAGCCACCAGACCTGGAAGATAACTTTCGACCCAAAAATGTGTATGCTAGATAACTTGTTACATGTGTATATGTGACCCGTGTGGAAGAGACCTACACGCTTTCCTCTTGTGTCCTAATAGCATGTAAAAATATTGGATAAATCCCTAAAGTATTGTTTTTATATTAAATGTCATTGAAATCCATCTAGTGGAAGGCCCAGAACAGGCTCGCCAGGTCAAAGTTCTGCCCAGCGTACACCAACGGGAGGTTCTACTGGGACCCTAATCCCCACCTAAAACCTGGCCAGTATCCAACTAGACCATCTCGTGTTGGTTTCATCCCAATCTGGTGCAGGGGTGTCCGAATGCATAACTGGACAGAAGCAGACCAATGATTTAATTATATATATATTATATATATAATTTTACTGTGATAGGGTATCCTCAGAATCATTCCTTCTCTTGTCTGCCTTACTTACATTGTTCACCATTATGCGCTCTTGTTATGATAATTGTTATACCTACTCCCAGTGCCCTTCTTGAGTATGGTTCAAGTAGGATTAAGGATAGAGATGAGGTATCCTAGTACATGGACAGGAGACAATGACTGGGGAGTCACCAGACCCATTGTGGTTAATAATGCCACATAAGTACCACTTGAGCAAAATGTACAGCATGTGTATATCCAAGTTCTTTTTAACTTAAAAATGTGATTAACTAAAATCTGTACATATCCTTAAGGTATGGTTAAGTGTGAGGACGGAGGGGGGGCAGGGAATTGTGTCATTTTGGTACCACCCCCAATGATACATTTACGCATCCGCATCAATATGGCCCAGTGGCAAAGCCTACATTACGCAAATTGCCGTGACTCGTGTCATGGAGGACCCCATCCTGCCCACTTCACTAGGAAGTGGCAGGATGCAGGAAAACCAACAGCTCTGGGAGTGCTGGAGATCTATGCAGAATTAGGGAGTCTCTCGGATAATCCAGGAGAGTGGGGAAATATGATTAAAACATAACCTAAAGCATCCACTACAAAGTATACAAGTATAATAGTCAACTCCTGTAAGCAAATCTACATGCATCAGATATAGAGAATACGAAATAACACCAAACAAATGAGCTGGCAACTATAATTGTCTGCTAGTGAAAACAAGTTCTGTGAATAGAGAGGGAGAGGGGGCTCTTTCTATATGTCTAATGCATGCTGATGTGCATTAAGGTTCTAGCATAGAATATTAATTGTAAATAACTTTTCTCATGGGCTAATATCTACACATTATCAGGGTCCGACTGGTCCACCAGGGAGCCGGGCTATCCCCCGGTAGGCCCCGACCCTGATCGCTCCCCTCTTCGTTGGTGAAGAGAGCGGGTAACTTTAAAAAAATATATATATTTTTTTTAAATATGACGTGACCGCGGTGCTCCCCGACTACTCTCTTTTCCGTTCGCACCTAGTCTGGGGCGTGACGTCATCACGGCTGACGTTCAGTGAGGAGCGGCAGAGAGAGGAGTCGGCAAGAAGAGAGAAGACAAAAGAAGAGAAGAAAGAAGCCAATAGAAAAGGTAAGTGCAAGAACTTAAGCAAGGGGGAGTAAAGGCAGCATGGCAGTGAGTGAAGGGGGAGCACAGACAGCATGGCAGAGAGTGAAGGAGGGCCAAAGCAGCATGGCAGCGAGTGAAGGGGCAAAGGCAGCATGGCAGAGAGGGAGAAGGGGCAAAGGCAGCATGACAGAGAGTGAAGGGGGGCCAAAGGAGCATGGCAGAGTGTGAAGGGGGGCCAAAGCAGTATGGCAGAGTGTGAAGGGATTTAGACACATCACAGTGAGCTGGCTAAATCCCCTTCCAGTTCATGACCCGGCAAGCAGGGGCCAAAAGGTACCTACGGTGAAGGGGATTTAGCTGGCTCACACTGAGTGTGTTATTTCCCATGCAGTGTATGTACCAGATACGAAGGGCAAATTGACTGAATAATGTTCTCAATGGATAGTGAAAGCGCTGTTTAGAAATCTGCATAGAATCAAGGATTGTTTGCATTTATGATTGTATATATTTTGAATTTAATTTTAAATTCTGACAGATCACTTTCTTTTTTGAGTGTGTACATATATAAATATACCGTTTTAAATCGAAGATATATAGTCTAAGGTTCTACGGCCATCGGAACGACAAATGCATGCATGCCCTGGCACCACGTTGCTGGCAGAACATGCAACTCTTCGTTCTATAATTGCAGGAGAGCCACAGCCTACATAAGTCAGGTTGAATATTAATATAAAATAAATGTATATTTTTGTATACACATTCTAACTAGTAATACAACAAATTATATCCCATTTGACAAAAAAATGCAGCAACTCTTTTAGTTATTGAACTATATCTACACCAGAGGGCGCTATAGGCATGGCTTAAAAAAAAAAAAAAAGCTTTCTTTTTCCTGCTATTGGGGGACACTGCGAGACATTGGGGTATAGTAGTGGGACTAGGAGTTTAGGCACTTATCAACTTGTGTGATCTTCACTCTCCTCCCTTACTATGCCCCTCCTCTCCTGTAGATTCCTCGTTTTTTTTAAAGTGCCTAGGAGATAGGATAGTTTGGTATAAGCTCCTGCCTATACTTAGTTTAGTTTTAGGTTTTACATGTTTTTATTTTATTTTCCCTTTCAGGTTTAGTGTGGGGATCGATCCTAAGACTAAGAGGGGTGAATAGCCTGTCATCTCTATTCATCCTGGGTCCAGAGCCGTCTTTCCGACTGGGCACGATGGGCAGGTGCCCGGGGGCGCAGGGGGAAAGAGGGCCCAAGGCAGGACTCAATGAAAATAATAAAAATCCTGCAAAAAAAAAAACAACTTACCTTTTGCGGTCACCTGATCGTTCAGATCCAGGGCCGGATTAACCCGAGGTGTCTAACTGGGCTACAGCCCAGGGGCCTCAGGCATCCAGGGGGCCCTTGACATAGCTCAGCGGCCTTATTGATCGTTGCGGGGAGCAGGGGCACTCCCGGCCCGATCAATGCTGCTGACACTGCGTAAGGACTACAGTGGCAGGAGGAGAACAGAAAAAAGTGCTTGGGAAAGGCTGGTGGGCAGGTCACGGGGGGGAACCTCACGGGGGAGCATATCTCGGGGGGGCCTCACGGGGGAATGGTGGCCCCCTTAGTCCAGGGGCCTCCATTCCCTTAATCCGGCCCTGTTCAGGTCAGGTGGCGATCCGGCTCCCTCCCTGGCCCCTCCCCCATGCTGTGCTTGCAGTGAATGTCGGGTGTGATGACGTCACGCCAGACATTCACTGCGAGTACAGCATGGAGGAACGGAGACTCAGCGAAAACCCAGAAAAAAGAAGAAAAGTGGATTGGAGGCGATTGAAAGGTAAGTTAAGGGGGCCCATATGTGTAATTATATATATATATATATATATATATATATATATATATATATATATAGGGGCCCCGGCGCGCTGCTTTGCCCAGGGGTCCATAATGTCGTTAAGATAGCCCTGCCTGGTAAGCAGCAGCATCGTTCACTTACCTTGCACCTCTTGGCCGGCAGTCATCCCCTAGAAATGAGCTTTACTGGGCGTTAGGTGCCCCGCAAAGGAAAAAGGGGCTACTTATTCAGCCACAGTGTAACTAAGTCGCGCGGGGGAGCTGCAGCGATCCACCTCCCTCTGCCCGATGAACGTGCCAGCAAGTCCCCCCCCTCCCCGTAGACTACGAGCAGCGCGGGACAAGCTAAGGATCGCGCTCCTTAGGAGGCAATTCGTTTGCAAAAAACACTGCACACGCTGCCTGGGCACTCTTTCTAGCATGAATACATTACACGCCGACAGCCATATTAAGGTGTGCGCTGATCGGCAGTTCACAGTGGCTGCCATATTTGGGGGGTGGTTCTGGAGGAGGAACTTCCCTCTACCCCCTTCCTACTTCCTGGCACGGATGCGGCCATATTTGGACACGGAGATCGTCGTGCTGCACGCTGCTCCTCTGCTCTGCCTCTTCATCAACTGGTATCATTCTTTCTGTTTAATATTGTACTCCATAGAGACATATTGCACACCTTTGAGTGCTGTTCACAATCAGGACTATTGTTTCAGTGTCCGGGGATTGGTGTATGCTCAAGACATTTACCTAGCATACAGACATTGTAAGATCTTGCTGTACTGTGTACAGACTTTAGTGCTCAGACTATTTCTTATTAATTTTGTAATTAGTTTAACTAATCTGTTATACATTTAAAATATGTCTGAGAAGGGGACGTCCAAAAATAAGGGATCTGCTGGTATGTCTGCGCTGTTTTATAAATGTGCAAAATGTAATGCCAAATTATCTATTGGACAGCCTAACCAGGAGGCTCTTTGCACGGCTTGCGAAGCTGAGATCGAGGAGCGATGCGGTCCAGCCCAGGGGACAGCAGCTATGGAAGAACCGCTCTGGGCTAAGTCTCTAACAACAGCCATGGCGGAACTCACCAGGATGATGTTACGGTCCACAGAGGTACATGAGATTCCAGTTTCTCACACTTCTACACACTCTCTAGTTGCCGCAGGCACATCCGCTCAGTCTGATTTAGTTCAGGGAAAAGAACGCCTGCTTACAATATCACACAGGGCCAAAAGGATTATTTCTGGGCCGCGATCATGATTCAGAGCATTCCTCAGAAGAAGAAGGTGAATTAAACATTGATCTACAAGAAGAGGACACACTTATTTCTGTAGATTATGCATCTGCCCATAATGTTAATAACCTTATTTTGGGTATCGGACATACTTTAGGTTTTGCAGATCCAGAACCCACGGCCCCTTCATTGTTCTCTTTGTTTAAAAGACCAAGGTGCAGGTGGCTGCCTTCCCACCATCTACTCAGATGATGGAAATGTTAACCGACGCCTGACTGAGGCCAAATAAGCAGTTTATGATGCCGGGCAGATTTAAGTCGCTTTACCCTCTCCCTGCAGAGGATTCCGTTAAATGGCAGGCCTCCCCAAGAGTTGACACTGCTGTAGCACGTCTGTCCTCCTCTTCAGCAATTCCCACTCAGGAGTGGGTTTCACTGAAGGATCCCACAGATAAAAAGTGTGATTAGGCCCTCCACTCAGCTTATGTGACATCAGGCAGTATGTTTAAACCCACTATGGTGGTGGCCTGGGCTAACAAGGTATCACAGCTATGGATATTTTATGGATCCCTTTTGCCTCTACTTAGATGTTATTAGCAGTGGATGGTGGAGGTTGAACAAAACACAGAAGATGTTAGTAGCGTTGCAATATAGTATATTGATAGACGGTATAACAGCAACAGTATAAGATATGTACAACTCAGCAAGCTGAGTACACGGCAGTTCACAAAATACAATGAAATCACGAAAGAAGTTCAGTTGGTAACCAATAGCAACGGCATGAAGCTAGAACGCACACAACTTGAATAACGGAACTGGCTACTAGCTTGGCAATATATTCTTAATAACAGTCCAGCAACTAATAATCAGCAGAGTAATAATAATAGCCGTGCCAAACATAGAACCACAGATGACATGGTAACTTGATTGTAGTTCAGTAAAGAATACAGGCAGCCGAGCAGAGAGGTAGTTGAGCCAATCAATATGAGTGCAGGTGTAATAGGCAACTCACGAGACAGTTCAGTGTGCAGATGTAGAAGTCCAATACACAGGTAATAGCAGTAGGAGATCCAGTAAGCAGTGTGGAACTACAAGTACCAGGTATGGTGGTTGCAGATGTAGAAGTCCAGCACACAGGTAACAGCAGTAGGAGATTCAGTAAGCAGTGTGGAACTACAAGTACCAGGTATGATGGTTGTAGATGTAGAAGTCCAGCACACAGGTAACAGCAGTAGCAAATTTAGCCTAGACCAAGGTAGACTGAGTAACACGAAGATCAGGCAATAAGCCCATAACCTTGGGAGGTTAATATTAGTGCTCCAGGACCAATAAGGTTTAGGGAGTGGTCCAGATCACAGTAGCTGGGAACACCTGTGAAAGTAAGGTCTGAAGGAGAAGCAAGCAGAATCATGGTTCTTAAAGGGAAAGTCACAGAGCCGGGACCTGATTATGGGAGCGGAGTGTGACAGTACCCCCCCTTTTAAAAGTGGCCACTGGACACTTAGCGATGACTTCAAAACTTTATACGGTCCGATGAATCGAGGGGCGAACTTCCTAGAAGGGACTTTATCATGAATGTTCCGAGTTGACAACCAAACTCTGTCACTCACTTCAAGAGCAGATACGGTTCTACGTTTCCTGTCAGCCGCTGACTTATATCGAATAGAAGTCTTCTTAAGCTGGGATATAACTGGATTCCAAGTATCTGAAAAATTCTGAACAAGTTCTGCAGCAGGAGGAGAAGATGGAATAACCATAGACATCTGTAGGCACTTAGGATCCAAACTGGAACGATTAGTAGGAGGTTGTTGAGGAAGAATTACGGCCTCAGAGCAGACAGCACTGTGAGGAGAAGCAGAGCAGACAGCACTGTGAGGAGCTGCAGAGCAGACAGCACTGTGAGGAGCCGCAGAGCAGACAGCACGGTGAGGAGCCGCAGAACAGACAGCACTGTGAGGAGCCGCAGAGCAGACAGCACCAAATGGTAACTCGGGCTGAACCGCATAGAGTGGCAACTCGGGCTAAACCGCATAGAGTGGCAACTCGGGCTGAACCGCATGGACAGGCAACTCGGGCAGAACCGCATGGACTGGCAGTTCGGGCTGAACCGCATGGACTGGCAACTCGGGCTGAACCGCCTGGGACAGGGCCGTCTCTGGAGCAGACTGGAGGGACAGGGCCCTCTCTGGAGTAGGTGATTGATATAGAGAAGGTAATGCAGAAGGTTCCAAAGGTGCAGGGAGTCTAGGAGACCGGAGTGGTTTCACCTTGGTCAGATATGCAGAATGGCAATGAGGACCCCGGGACAGAATCTCAGAAGTCTTCCAATCCAGTTGTGGAGAATGTAATTGAAGCCATGAAAGGCCCAGGACAACTGGAAAAGCAGTACGAGGCAAAATCAGAAAAGAAATACTTTCAGAATGTAAAGCACCAACATGAAGACGAAGCGGCTCGGTCCGGGCATGAACCACCCCTTGAGAAAGCTGGGATCCATCGATGGTTGTGATGACAACAGGAGTCTCCAAAGGAACAGATTGAATGAACCATTCATTAACTAAAGTCTGTGAAATAAAGTTCTCAGCTGCACCAGAATCCACCAAAGCTTGAGTAGCAATACTTTTGGAATTGTACATCAAAGAAACAGAAAGGCTACAAGCCACAGGAGAAAAGGTTTCCCTAGGCTCCAATCTGACTCTCCCGAAGCAGATCGGGGTGTGACCTTTTCCCGGTCTTTTATCACAGGAATCTAGAAAGTGACCAGAGTCACCACAATAAATGCATAACTTGTGCCGACGTCTTCTGTCACGTTCCTCTGGGGTCAATCGAGCTCTCCCAATTTGCATAGGCTCATCAGGTATTGTAGAAAGTGACACAGAGTGCGGAACTGGCCTATAGCTTGGGCGGCGAGCTATCTCTTCCTCTATAGCTCTCTCTCTCTCTGAAACATAAATCCACTTTGTTACACAATGAGATGACCGCATCCAAATTCGTAGGAAGTTCATAAGAGGCTAAAGCATTTTTAACACGGTCAGATAACCCCTGCCAAAATGCGGCCACCAGTGCTTCATCGTTCCAAGATAATTCAGAGGATAATATGCCGAATTCAATGACATATTGAGCCACTGACAGATTCCCTTGTCACAAACGGAGTATAGCCATGGAGGCAGAGGAGAGTCGACCAGGTTCATCGAAGATGCAACGGAACATCAAAAGAAAAGATGCATAATCAGAGAGAAGTGAATCATTCCTCTCCCAGAGTGGGGATGCCCAGGCTAAGGCTTTGCCATTCAGTAGAGAAACCACATATGCCACTTTAGACCTATCAGTGGGAAAATGTTGTGATTGAAGCTCAAACTGGATTGAGCACTGATTGAGAAAACCACAACACATTTTCGGGTCCCCATCAAATTTGGCCGGAGTAGGTAACCTGAGCGTAGAGGAAGTCACAAGGGAGGCCTGCAGTTCCGAAACTTGCTCAGGAGGGGAGGCTGGCATCTGTGGTTGATTTGTTAGCAACGCATCCAGACGACCAGTGAGTGTATGAAGACATCGTAGCACCAGAGCCAATGTGTCCTCCAGCTTTTCAGCTCGAAGAATTAAATGCTGTAGCATATCCCTCGCAGACGGCTCCACCGGGGGATCAGACATTTTTGGCCTGATCTTACTATCACGGCTATGGATATTTTATGGATCCCTTTTGCCTCTACTTAGATGTTATTAGCAGCGGATGGTGGAGGTTGAACAAAACACAGAAGATGTTAGTAGCGTTGCAATATAGTATATTGATAGACGGTATAACAGCAACAGTATAAGATATGTACAACTCAGCAAGCTGAGTACACGGCAGTTCACAAAATACAATGAAATCACGAAAGAAGTTCAGTTGGTAACCAATAGCAACAGCATGAAGATAGAACGCACACAACTTGAATAACGGAACTGGCTACTAGCTTGGCAATATATTCTTAATAACAGTCTAGCAACTAATAATCAGCAGAGTAATAATAATAGCCGTGCCAAACATAGAACCACAGATGACAAGGTTGATTGTAGTTCAGTAAAGAATACAGGCAGCCGAGCAGAGAGTTAGTTGAGCCAATCAATATGAGTGCAGATGTAATAGGCAACTCACGAGACAGTTCAGTGTGCAGAAGTAGAAGTCCAGCACACAGGTAACAGCAGTAGGAGATTCAGTAAGCAGTGTGGAACTACAAGTGCCAGGTATGATGGTTGTAGATGTAGAAGTCCAGCACACAGGTAACAGCAGTAGCAAATTTAGCCTAGACCAAGGTAGACTGAGTAACCAAAGATCAGGCAATAAGCCCATAATCTTGGGAGGTTAATATAGTGCTCCGGGACCAATAAGGTTTAGGGAGTGGTCCAGATCACAGTAGCTGGGAACACCTGTGAAAGTAAGGTCTGAAGGAGAAGCAAGCAGAATCATGGTTCTTAAAGGGAAAGTCACAGAGCCGGGACCTGATTATGGGAGCGGCGTGTGACACAAGGCTATTCAGCTATGGGGTGAGCAGTTGGTTAGAGGCATTCAGGATAACGTCCCACGTGCGAAGCTTTTCTCCTTGGCCGAGGAGACTTCTGATTATGTGGCTCAGGCAACCATGGATGCTGTGTCCATCAATTCTAGTTTCTCGTCTTTCATTATTGCGGCTCGACATAACTTATGGTTACACTCTTGGACAGGGGATGCTGATTCAAAGCAAGCTGTGGAGGGTTTGCCTTTTAATGGGGTTACTCTGTTCGGATCAGAGCTAGAGAAGGTCATTCAGGTGGCCACAGGAGGAAAGAGCAACGCTTTTCCCTTGGGATCCAGTAGACCACAACAAGGACGTTTTCGGTCCTTTTGTTACTTTGCCCGAGGCCAGTCCTCTGCCCCAGGGGGGTATTGCAGAGGTAGGGGCGCTGATAGGCGAGGATCCTCGAGACCGGGTGATAAGCCCGCAGCGTGACAGTCTTTCCACACCAGAATCTGTGGTGGGGGCTCGCCTTCTTCATTTCCAGGGCCAGTGGCAGGCATCCACCACAGACATTTGGACACAAGTAATTGTATCCTGGGGCTATGTCATAGACCTTGTCCAGTTCCCACCACGAAGGTTCTTCACCACGGCATCCCCCCTTTTCCCCCTCAGGCGCAAGGCATTTCAGGAAGCAATCCAGAATTTGCTGGCAGCCGGTGTTATTGTTCCCGTTCCAACACAGGAAAGATGTCAGGGGTTTTACTCCAGTATCTTCCTAGTGCCAAAACAGGACGGATCATTATGTCCAAATTTAAATCTGCAGTCTCTAAACAAGCAGGTAAAAACTCAAAGGTTCAGAATGGAGTCCCTTCAGACTGTCATCACTGGAATGGAGCAGGGAGAGTTTCTGGCCTCCATAGACATAAAAAATGCCTACCTGCATTCACCATTGCCTTCTCCGCTTTGCGGTAGGAAACTCCCACTTTCAGTTCAGGGACCTACCTGTCGGTCTAGCGTCCACTCCCTGAGTGTTCACCACGATCATGACGATCATGGCGGGGTTTCTGCGGCAGAAGGGAGTCACAATAGTTCCCTATTTATACGATCTCCTTCTGAAATCACAGTCGAAATCGCTCTTAACTCATCACATCCAGATCACCATGCAGTTTCTGGAAGCTCATGGGTGGATTCTGAATTTACCCAAATCATCTCTCATTCCGGCACAGCGAATGCGCTTCCTGGGTCTCATGTTCGACACAGTGACCTAGAGAGTATATTTGCCGGAAAACAAGGTCCTCACTCTCTTGCGCAGAACCAGGACCCTACTTGCACGGAGAGAGGTATCTCTCCTCAGCTGCATGAAGCTCCTGGGAACAATGGTATCAGTGTTCGAGGCAGTGCCCTTTGCACAATTCCACTCTCGCCCACTTCAACGGGAGATTCTTCTAAAGTGGTCGGGGTCTCAGGAGCATTGAGACAGATCATTCGCCTGTCGAAACTCACTGGTCTTTCCCTGGCGTGGTGGTTATCCAGACAAAATTTGGACAAGGGCCAAACCCTGCAGACTGGCCCATGGACCTTAGTTTCGACAGACATAAGTCTGCTAGGCTGGGGATGGGTAACAGGGTCACTGAGATTTCAAGGCCTCTGGTCCCCCCAAAAAGCCACATTCTCGATCAATGTCCTAGAACTCAAAGCGCAGTACAGGACGTTGATGCAAGCACAGTTTGTGGCAGGGAAGCCTCTTCAGATTCAGTCAGAAAATGGCGTATCTGAATCACCAAGGGGGGGCTCGCAGTGTAGGGGCCATGCGGAAGACAGCCTGGATCATAGTATGGGTGGAGCACCATGTATCCCAGATATCGACCGTTTACATTCCCGTCATGGAAAATTGGGAGGCCGACTTCCTCAGTAGGCAGAGGGTTCACCCAGGCGAATGGTCCCTCAACAAGTGGGTCTTTGCCCTCCTAATAGAATGCTGGGGCATGCCAGGAGATTAATCTCATGGCATCCAGACTAAACCATCAAGTCCCCCTGTACTGCTCAAAGTCTCAAGACCCTCAAGCACATTTCATGAATGCCATGACAGTTCCATGGCACTTCCGGCTAGTGTACCTGTTCCCACCCGATACCCATGTTCTTGTGGGTGCTAAAAAAAGTGAAAAAAAGAGCGGGTTTCCGCAATTCTGGTAGCCCCTAATTGGCCACGCAGGGCATGGTTTTCAGACATTCTGAGACTTGCAGTGGATTCTCCCTTCCATCTGCCGATGAGATTAGATCTTCTCGTTCAAGGTCCTCTTCTCTGCCACGATTTAGAACGGCTAACTTTGATGGCGTGGCTATTGAGACCATCATTCTCAAGGCTAAGGGTTTTTCACAAGATGTTATTGGTACTCTGATCAAGGCTAGGAAAATGTCCTCCTCAGCCATATATCATCAAGTTTGGAAGACATACATTCTTTGGCGTGAGTCCCAGGGTTTCCACACATCCAGGTTTAGCCTTCCTAGGCTGCTGTCCTTCCTGCAGGCCGGCCTAGAAAAGGGGCTCCGTCTGGGGTCCCTTAAGGTTGATCTATAGTAACATAGTAACATAGTTGATGAGGTTGAAAAAAGACACCAGTCCATCAAGTTCAACCTATTTTGGATCTCCTGCGATCCTGCACTTATATTTGAAATTGATCCAGAGTAAGCAACCGCCAATCTGTTTCAATTGTGAAAATCCCCCCAGACTCAATATTGCAGTCCTATTTTTACCCTATATCCACTACTATCCTTCATTTTAATTAACGGTCGTATCCCTGGATACACCTTTCCGCTAAAAATTTGTCTAACCCTTTCTTAAACATATCTATTGAATCTGCCATCACAACCTTCCCTGGCAATAAATTCCATATCTTGACTGCCCTTACTGTAAAGAGTCCCAACTGTTTGCCACTCTAGCTATACAAGTCTCAAATGTATGAAGCTGCGATTAAGCAAAAATCGCTAGATACAGCACACTTTTTCCTAACTGCGTGATTAGTAAACACATCACTGTTACACTGTCTGTCTGTAGACTATACAGCCGCAGGTCCCAGCTGTCATAAATTTAAAAATAGATAAGAGGTTTTTTTTAAAAAAAGTGTGCCCCCCCATCCTTGCACTATTAATAGTTCAAGGCACCCTTAGGGTCACCAAAATTTTTCCAAGGCACCCCTAAGCAAAAATAATTACCAGGTAGTCCCGTCTTTAAGTAGTTGGGTCAAAATGACGTAAGATGTATTTAGACCCCTTCACCATCACATTGTGCCTCTTTATCACTGCGCCCCTTCGCCATCTCACACCCTGTGTCCCCCTCTTCGCCATCTCACACCCTGTGTCTCCCCCTTCAGCGTCTCACTCTCTCTGTCCCCCTCCTTCAGCGTGTCTCACTCTGTCCCCGTCCTTCAGCGTCTCTCTCTCTCTGTCCCCCACCTTCAGTGTGTCTCTCTCTGTCCCCTTCCTTCAGCGTGTCTCTCTCTGTCCCCCTCCTTCAGCGTGTCTCACTCTGTCCCCGTCCTTCAGCGTGTCTCTCTCTGTCCCCCTCCTTCAGGGTGTCTCTCTCTCTCTCTGTCCCCCTCCTTCAGCGTGTCTCTCTCTGCCCCCCTCCTTCAGCGTGTCTCTCTCTCTCTGTCTCCCTCCTTCAGCGTGTCTCTCTCTCTCTCTGTCCCCCTCCTTCAGCGTGTCTCTCTCTCTCTGTCCCCCTCCTTCAGCGTGTCTCTCTCTGTCTGTCCCCCTCCTTCAGCGTGTCTCTCTCTCTGTCCCCCTCCTTCAGCGTGTCTCTCTCTCTGTCTCCCTCCTTCAGCGTGTCTCTCTCTCTCTCTGTCCCCCTCCTTCAGCGTGTCTCTCTCTCTCTCTGTCCCCCTCCTTCAGCGTGTCTCTCTCTCTCTGCCCCCCCCTTCAGCGTGTCTCTCTCTCTCTGTCCCCCTCCTTCAGCGTCGCTCTCTCTCTCTCTGTCTCCCTCCTTCAGCGTGTCTCTCTCTCTGTCCCCCTCCTTCAGCGTGTCTCTCTCTCTCTGTCCCCCTCCTTCAGCGTGTCTCTCTCTCTCTGTCCCGCCCCCCTCCTTCAGCGTGTCTCTCGCTTTCTCTGCCCCCCCCCTCCTTCAGCGTGTCTCTGTCCCCCCCCCTCTTTCAGCGTGTCTCTGTCCCCCTTCACTCTACGTTCCTTTACTTACCTTCATTCTTCATGTTCCTCTGTCTTCTGTCCTCTCTGCTGCCGCTCCTCACTGATGCTGTCGGACGTGATGACGTCACGCCCGGCAGTCAGTGAGGGCAAGGATCCGACGCTGGATGGGTAAGTTTTTTTGTTTTTTTTTGGTTTGGTTTTTCTTTTTATTTGGAGAGTGATCGCGGCACCCCTGTGACAGCGCCGCGGCACCCAAGGAGCCACGGCGCACACTTTAGGAACCGCCCGTCTAAGGGATTTACCCATTACAGCGTGGGAAAATGCCTTAGACTATAAATAGAGCTTGCGGCTCTGTTATAGTCATTGCGTATCGGAGCTTGTACACTGTACAAGCTGTTTCAATGTCGTCTGTCATCTTTTTTATTTTTTTTAACCAAGCATGTTCCAGTTTGGATTGCAAACATTGGGGCCCTCCTGGCCTGCAATCAGCAGGGACAATTGGAATTACAAATTTATTTTGGACATTTCAAGCAGGGACTTAGTGGTTGCATCCCTTGCATGCCCTGTAGTTCTGCCATTGGGTTTGATGTTATGGGCATGTTAGATGGGCTGTGTGGCTCTTATCTGTAATCAAAGTCTATGTTCATTTGTAGAGAATACCAGAAGGTCATAAAAGTAGATATTTGCTGAATTCCGCCCAAGTTCTATCTTGGGGTCCTCGCTGTTCTAGAGACTGCCTGACACAGGTTCTTCCCAGGGTTCTAACCCCTTTTTGCAGGACTGTGGCTTGCGGGTCACTTGCTGCCCACGTACACGCCAAACCTAGATGTATTCAGCAAAGCCTCTGGCGAACAACTACCAACTTACTGCCCTTGGGATAGTGCCATTGATTTGATCCTGGGGAAGATCCTACCAGGTATATGAGTTTACTCTCTGTTACTGTCTGAGACCCAGGCTATGTCTGATTATTTTGCAGAGAATCTCCAACGATAGTTTATTCGTAAATCATCCTCTCGTTCGGCTTTGGGTTCTTCTTCGTTAATATGAGAAAGGATATTATGGTGTTCAACATATTGATCAAATAAGCGCATTGTACATTTTATTTTAGTACGAGTTCACTTTGGGCACTGGCACTTTATATCAATTGAAGTAAAGATTTACACTATTGTGGTGCTATTTCTCTTTCTTTTTTCTGTAATCTTTTAGATTGGACATTTGCAAATAAGTGCAAAGAGAAGAAGCTGCCTACCAATTATCAAAGATTAAGTATTTCACCTTTTCACTACTGTGGAGTCACAATGTTTGGCACAAGCGCCTTTTAAGCTTAATTGTCTATATATATATATATATATATATATATATATATATACAAACATAAACCAAATTCTAATCCTACCATCTGAATGTCGCAACATGAATCGAGATTTGTCAGAGCAGGCAAGGTTTTTCCAATCTTCAACTGTCGAGGTTTGGTGAGTCTATGCCCACTGTTTATAGCAGACAGAAGTAGAACCCTGTGGTCTTCTGCTGCAGTAGCCTATCCACTTCAAGGTTTGATGTGCAGTGCATTCAGATTCTCTTCTGCTTACCACTGTTTTAGTGCATGGTTATTTGAGTTACTGTCACCGTCCTACTGTCACGCTCTGCCTCAGAATACAGTTCAGTATCCCCTCTCTAGAGGCTGCATTGGATCCTGCCTGTAAGGGGTTAAGTCATCATCATTACTCCTAAAGCCTAATCTCCTGTGTCTGGCCTTTAAGAGACCGCCTTTAAGAGACCGCCTTTCCCAGCAATCCGAGCCAGTTCATCAATTGTCTGTGCTGCTGCTGGTCTCCCTATAAAATCCCTGTTTGGATCTTGACTTCTCCCTGGCCTTTGACTCCTGCTCCACCTTTTGTGACCCAGAACCCGGCTTTGTTTGACCATGCTCCTGTTTACTCCCTGGTATTATTGTGGATCTATCGACTTCTGACCCCTGGCTTGCCTGACCCACCTTTGCCTGATTCTCCCGTTGATCATCCAGTGCCTCCTGTCATCTGCTAAATCTGGTAGCCTGAATCTGCACTTCTGCACTTGTGTCTGATATCCAGTGTCTCCTCCTGTCACCTGCATTTCATTGCATTTCCATTGCATTGAACCTGACCCTCCTCCTCTAATCCTCTCTCATTAACAAAGTGTTTTCTTCAATAGAACCGCTGCCCACTGGATGTTTTTTTGCTTTGCACACCATTATCTTATTAAAGTAATTCTATCGTTTTCAAATAAGCATTGCATAGGCGATTGTATTGTGTTTCTAACGCACAAAGTAATTTATTTTAGCAGATGTAAATAGTCAACAATTCAATACATTATTATATTATGATACAGTACAGTACAGCTATCACGGGCACTAAGAGTCTTTGCCCAGGATATCACCAGATGATGGACTTACCAGAGTAATGTAGTTGGTACAATGGTTCTCTGGTAGCAGGGTGACAACGGAACAGGAGAAACAGCAGATGGTGAGAGAATGCTCAAGGAAAGTCTATGACTAGCAGCACTGGTAATGAGTAGATGAATGCACACGAGGAACCAGATGGACAAGGGAACGTGAGGAAAGTCAGTGGTCTGCGTATAGCAAGTTGTACCACTGCTATAGTGATGAGGAATGTCCAGGAGTAGCGAGGAGGTAGTGAGAGTCAGCGGTCTGCGTATAGCAAGTTGTACCGCTGTCTAGGTGAAGGAATGGAATCCAGGTTAAGGTAGGTAACAGGGAAGTCAGTGGTGTGCATATAGCAAGTTGTACCACTGCTTATGTGAGAGGATACTTGAAACTGGTGTCACAGGGAACAGGAGTCAGTGGTCTGCGTCAGCAAGTTGTACCACTGCTATATATATGTGAGGAGGGGCACGAGGAGATGAATGTAAAGCAGAGTATACACGGGGCACACAGAACTTGATCCCACGATGATATCCACAATACAACGATAACTGACAAGCACTGCTTAAGTATACAAAGTCACAATAACTATCCAGGCAATAGGAAACAAAGTCAATGGTAACGATAACTTCAGTGGATAGGAGGCTCCGGAGGAGAACACAACTCAGTCCAGATGGATATGCAATACACAAGCAAAGTCAATGGAAAGTATGCATACCGCGGTTCAGGAGAGCAGGCTGTCAGAGAGACGTGCAGGGATACCTGAACGGCTGAAAGCCGGCAGGAGGAGAGACACTGGAGGGTGGAAGCGGTAATCAGGTTGGTGCAGCGCACGGCAGGTAATCCAGGATGAACGAAGCAATACTCAGGAAGCAGTAGTAAGTGGAACTGGAAACATGACGAACACGGAAGAGTTGAGGCTGTCTGGTATCCAGTAGTAGAGGTGGAGGCAGCGGAGCGCTGACACGATAAACCCAGGAGAGTTGAGACGATCAGGAACTCTGTAGTAGTAACGGAGGCAGCGGATAGGAATCAGCTGAGTGCAGGCACGATGAACACAGGAGAGTTGAAGTGAGCAGGAACTCTGTAGAAGTAACGGAGGCAGCGGATAGGAATCAGCTGAGTGCAGACACGATGAACACAGGAGAGTTGAAGTGAGCAGGAACTCTGTAGAAGTAACGGAGGCAGCGGATAGGAATCAGCTGAGTGCAGACACGATGAACACAGGAGAGTTTGAAGTGAACAGGAATCAGCAGGAGCTGAATACACGAGGAACACAGGAACACCTTCAGAGGCTCATGGGGAATGAGACTCCAAGATCAGGCAACCAGGTGATGATCACAGGTGGTTTAAATAGGGAGGGTTGCCTGATCATCCAATCAATTGAAAGCAACAGGTACTGAAGGTTTGAAAGGGCTGCACATGCGCAGACCCTCAGGATGGCGGACGGCCACGGTTCCTGAATACACGGGAAGTGGCACTCACAGTCCGGTGAGTGACAATACCCCCCCTTTTAAAGGTGGGCACAGATCACCTGGAACCGGGTTTGTCCGGAAACTTGGAATAAAACTTCTTAAGAAGAGCTGGAGCATTAAGATCTTCTGCTTTGATCCATGACCGCTCTTCAGGACCAAAGCCTTTCCAATGAACGAGGAAACGAAGAACTCCTCGCGAAATTTTTGCATCCAATATGTGAGTAATCTCAAAGTCCTCCTCTTGATGAATTTGAACTGGCCGCGGTGCTGAAGGAGGGACCGAGAAACGGTTGATGATAAGAGGTTTGAGCAAAGACACATGGAAGGCATTGGAAATACAAAGGTTCTTAGGTAGTAGAAGTTTGAAACAAACTGGATTTATCACTTGAATGATCCTATACGGACCAATAAAACGAGGAGCGAACTTCATAGATGGGACCTTCAAACGAATATTTTTGGTTGATAACCAAACACGATCTCCGATTTTCAGTGGTGGAATAGCCCGTCTCTTTTTGTCTGCAAAAGACTTATATCTGGCAGATGTCTTCTTTAAACAGGTTTTGACCTGAGACCAAATATTTTTGAAGGTCTGACAAACAGTCTCTACAGCAGGAACTTGGGTGGGAGGAAGGGCAGGAAATTCCGGAAAAGACGGATGGTGACCGTAAACCACAAAGAATGGAGTTTTAGAAGATGACTCATGATACATGTTGTTATGAGCGAATTCAGCCCATGGAAGCAAATCTACCCAGTTGTCTTGGTTGGCTGAAGAGAACATCCTTATAAAAGTCTCAAGATCTTGATTGACTCTTTCGGTTTGTCCGTTTGATTGAGGATGGTAGGAGGATGAGAGTGATAATCGGATACCCAAGGTCTTACAGAGGGCCCGCCAGAATCTGGAAACGAATTGTACTCCTCTATCTGAAACAATCTCGGAAGGACATCCATGAATACGGAAGATTTCTTTGATGAAATAATCAGCCAGAGTAGATGAAGAAGGTAAACCGGTCAAAGGAACGAAATGTGCCATCTTCGAAAATCTGTCCACCACTACCCAAATAGTATTGCAGTTTTAACTAGGAGGAAGATCAGTAACAAAGTCCATACTAATATGGGTCCACGGCTTGGAGGGAATGGGTAGTGGTTGAAGCAAACCCGCTGGAGTTCTGCGGGGAGTCTTGAACTGGGAACACAATTCACACGCAGCCACAAAATCTTTGACATCTTTCCTCATAGAAGGCCACCAGTAACTTCGAGAAAGAATTTCAAAGGTCTTGTGTTCACCAGAGTGTCCAGAGAAACGAGAAGAGTGAAACCACGAAAGGATTTTCTTCCTAAGAGCAGGAGGCACGAGGGTTCTCCCAAATGGTAGCACCTTAGTGGAAGAAGCAGCCAGAGAAACACATTTGGGGTCTAATATAGAGTGGTTGGGATCATCTTCAACATCTGAGGTCGTCACAAAAGCTCGAGATAGAGCGTCTGCTTTTTTATTTTTTGCAGCTGGTTTGAAGGTTATGATTAGTTCAAAACGAGAAAAGAAAAGAGACCATCTTGCTTGACGAGGATTCAAACATTGAGCAGACTGTAAATATGACAAATTTTTATGATCAGTAAAAATTGTCACAGGATGACGAGCTCCCTCCAACAAATATCTCCATTCCTCTAATGCTACTTTTATAGCCAGCAACTCCTTGTCCCCGATGGTATAATTCTTCTCCGCAGGCAGAAGACCCCGAGAGTAAAAGGCACAAGGATGGAATTTTTGTTGCTCCGATCTTTGGGAGAGAATGGCTCCTAAACCAACATTAGAGGCATCTACCTCTAGGAAGAAGGGAAGCGTCACATCAGGCTGTCGAAGAACAGGAGCAGAGGAGAAGGACTCTTTGAGAAACTGGAAGGCTTGAAGAGCCTCAGAGGACCATTGTTTAGTATTGGCCCCTTTACGAGTTAGGGCCACAATAGGAGATGCAATCGAGGAAAAATCTTGAATGAAGCGTCTATAGTAATTGGCAAAACCTAAAAAACGCTGAATTGCACGAAGAGTAGTTGGCTGAGGCCAATGTAACACAGAATTCACCTTTTCTGGATCCATCTGAAGACTAACTCCGGAGACAATATATCCCAGAAATGGAATCTGGGGCAACTCGAATGAACATTTTTCTAACTTGCAGAATAATGAATTTTTCCGGAGTCTGGAAAGGACCTCTGCCACATGTTGATGATGAGAAGGCAGGTCCTGCGAAAAGATCAATATGTCGTCCAGATAGACAACGACACAAACATATAACAAGTCCCGGAAGATCTCATTAATGAAACCCTGGAAAACAGCGGGGGCATTACATAACCCGAAGGGCATTACTAAATATTCATAAGGCCCGTCTCTGGTGTTGAAAGCTGTCTTCCATTCGTCACCGGACCTGATTCGAATTAAATTGTAGGCACCACGAAGATCCAACTTGGTAAAAATCCGGGCTCCCTTGATACGATCAAATAACTCAGTTATTAGTGGAATGGGATACCGTTTTTTGATAGTTATGGCGTTAAGTCCACGGAAATCTATGCAGGGGCGTAATGATCCATCCTTCTTTTTTACGAAGAAAAACCCTGCTCCAGCGGGAGAGGTAGAAGGTCGAATAAATCCTCGCTGGAGATTCTCTTGGATGTATTCAGATGTAGCTTGAGTTTCAGGTAACGAAAGTGGATACACATGTCCCCTGGGAGGAGTCTTGCCAGGTTGAAGATCAATCGGACAGTCCCACGAACGATGAGGAGGAAGACGTTCAGACTGAGTTTTATCAAATACATCGGCAAAAGAAGCATACTGAGGAGGAAGTCCCGGTGGACAAGGTGAAATGGAGGATTGCTGTATTTTGAGAGGAATGACTTGAGAGAGGCAGCGATGATGACATTCAGACCCCCAAGACGTAACTTGAGGAGTGTGCCAGTCAATCTGGGGAGAGTGACGTTGAAGCCATGGAAGGCCTAATACAATCGGACTGGTAGTAACAGGGAGAATTAAAAATGAATTTTTTTCCTGGTGTAATACACCAATTTGAAGGGTTACTGGAGACGTACTCTGGGTGATGAGACCATTAATAATGCGTGATCCATCGATAGCAGTCACAGTAATAGGTGTCTTCAAAGTAATCACTGGTAGGGACCATTGATTCACGAGGGATTTAGAAATAAAATTTCCTGCAGCTCCAGAGTCAATAAGTGCTTGGGACTTAAAGGATTTGGTAGCAAAGGAAACTGTAACGTCAAAAGCACAAACTTTTAATTTCGTAGAACATGGAGAGGACTCCAGGGACCCTAACTTCACCTCTCCAGAACTGGTTAGGGCCTGGCATTTCCCAATTTTTTTAGGGCATGAATTGAGCATATGAGTGGAATCAGCACAATAGATACAAAGTCTATTTTTTACTCTTTGGTCCCTCTCCTCTGAAGTTAATTTGGAGCGACCTATCTCCATGGGTATCACCGGAGATGAAGCTGGGCGAAGTTGAGGACTTGAGCGAAGATGTGCTTTAAATGAAGTTGTTTTTTCAGACTCTCTTTCACGAAATCTCATGTCTACACGGTGGCAAAGAGAAATCAAATCTTCTAGAGAAGTAGGTAATTCTTGAGTAGTCAGTGCATCTTTAATTTTATCAGAAAGCCCCTGCCAGAAGGCGGCAATTAACGCTTCAGTGTTCCACTGAAGTTCAGAGGCTAATTTCCGAAATTGAATGACGTACTGGCCTACTGTACGAGAACCCTGACGTAGACGGAGGATGCTGGATGCGGAAATAACACGACCAGGTTCATCAAATACACTTCGAAACGTGGAAATAAATTTGGCACTATCCTGTAATAATGGATCATTTCTTTCCCACAGAGGGGAAGCCCATGCGAGAGCTTGTCCGGAAAACAAGGAAATGAGATAGGCCACTCTGGAACGATGAGTAGAGAAATTGTGAGGTTGGAGCTCAAAATGAACTGAGCATTGATTTAGAAAACCCCTGCATGTTTTGGGGTCTCCATCATATTTTGACGGAGTAGGCAGGTGAAGCGTGGAAGCAGTAGACACCTGGGATGGCACTGGGGAAACGGAGGAAGACACAGGAGCATCAACAGTAGCTGTGATATTTTGCACAGACGTTCTTTGGGAGGCTAACGCCTGGTAACATTGCAGCAAAAGTTGTTGGCGAACATCCTGTTGTTCCACACGGGTAACCAGATGCTGCAGCATCTCTTTAGCTGTAGGTTCCGCACCTGGGTCTGTCATTGCCTGATCTTACTGTCACGGGCACTAGGAGTCTTTGCCCAGGATATCACCAGATGATGGACTTACCAGAGTAATGTAGTTGGTACAATGGTTCTCTGGTAGCAGGGTGACAACGGAACAGGAGAAATAGCAGATGGTGAGAGAATGCTCGAGGAAAGTCTATGACTAGCAGCACTGGTAATGAGTAGATGAATGCACACGAGGAACCAGATGGACAAGGGAACGTGAGGAAAGTCAGTGGTCTGCGTATAGCAAGTTGTACCACTGCTATAGTGATGAGGAATGTCCAGGAGTAGCGAGGAGGTAGTGAGAGTCAGCGGTCTGCGTATAGCAAGTTGTACCGCTGTCTAGGTGAAGGAATGGAATCCAGGTCAAGGTAGGTAACAGGGAAGTCAGTGGTCTGCGTATAGCAAGTTGTACCACTGCTTATGTGAGAGGATACTTGAAACTGGTGTCACAGGGAACAGGAGTCAGTGGTCTGCGTCAGCAAGTTGTACCACTGCTATATATATGTGAGGAGGGGCACGAGGAGATGAATGTAAAGCAGAGTATACACGGGGCACACAGAACTTGATCCCACGATGATATCCACAATACAACGATAACTGACAAGCACTGCTTAAGTATACAAAGTCACAATAACTATCCAGGCAATAGGAAACAAAGTCAATGGTAACAATAGCTTCAGTGGATAGGAGGCTCCGGAGGAGAACACAGCTCAGTCCAGATGGATATGCAATACACAAGCAAAGTCAATGGAAAGTATGCATACCGCGGTTCAGGAGAGCAGGCTGTCAGAGAGACGTGCAGGGATACCTGAACGGCAGGAGGAGAGACACTGGAGGGTGGAAGCGGTAATCAGGTTGGTGCAGAGCACGGCAGGTAATCCAGGATGAACGAAGCAATACTCAGGAAGCAGTAGTAAGTGGAACTGGAAACATGACGAACACGGAAGAGTTGAGGCTGTCTGGTATCCAGTAGTAGAGGTGGAGGCAGCGGAGCGCTGACACAATAAACCCAGGAGAGTTGAGACGATCAGGAACTCTGTAGTAGTAACGGAGGCAGCGGATAGGAATCAGCTGAGTGCAGGCACGATGAACACAGGAGAGTTGAAGTGAGCAGGAACTCTGTAGAAGTAACGGAGGCAGCGGATAGGAATCAGCTGAGTGCAGACACGATGAACACAGGAGAGTTGAAGTGAGCAGGAACTCTGTAGAAGTAACGGAGGCAGCGGATAGGAATCAGCTGAGTGCAGACACGATGAACACAGGAGAGTTTGAAGTGAACAGGAATCAGCAGGAGCTGAATACACGAGGAACACAGGAACACCTTCAGAGGCTCATGGGGAATGAGACTCCAAGATCAGGCAACCAGGTGATGATCACAGGTGGTTTAAATAGGGAGGGTTGCCTGATCATCCAATCATTTGAAAGCAACAGGTACTGAAGGTTTGAAAGGGCTGCACATGCGCAGACCCTCAGGATGGCGGACGGCCACGGTTCCTGAATACACGGGAAGTGGCACTTACAGTCCGGTGAGTGACAACAGCCAATACCAAAAGATAAATACATACCAATGCTATCGCATGCGCTAGCTGCGCACCCACGGGACCCGGTGGACAGTATATCTGTTAGAATACTGTGATCAGTGAAGACTGAGGGCCATGGGGGTGCAGCTATAATTATATACAGTACAGTGTTACACAGTGAACAATAGAGATGACGTAGCTTGCTTCTATAGGTCCAGACAAGGGTAGTTCCAGGGTGAACAGGTCATAGGCTGATTCAATCTAAGGAATCCAAAGGTGGGGGTCGTCTCCCAGGGGATGAGCTCCTTTCTTCCCGCCAATGCTCCAGTTACAATTAGCATTTAATAGCCAGTATCATACAAAGGTTTATTCCCTAACATCAATAACTAGAGTATGCAATATGCGATCTCTTCGGCGATGGAACCGGACAGCTGCTGATGAATAGGGCTTTAATATGACACTAGGCATGATGCCTTTCCTATAACCTGAACCTTGAATATCACTGAAGTGTACGTATAATCAATATGAATATGAATTATATAAATAACTAAATGTTGTAATGCGAGTGTGTGCGTGCGTATTTTACCGTGCGTTCGCACCATGCCACGTGTTACGTGGCATACGGATCGCAATCGCACGGCAAAACAATATTAAACCAATATACTTTCGTTCATCCAATTATACGACTTCGACAATCTGTAAACTCTAGACATACTGTTGTGTGTGAAGTCCCAAGAGATCTGTTTTTGAGATACTCAAACCACCTAGTGTGGCACCAAAAATCATTTCACGGTCAAAGCCATTTAGTCCTAATTTCTTCCACATTCTGGTTCAGCAACTGAATATCTTGTCTGCATGCTTTAATGCATTGAGTTGCTGCTACATGATTGGCTGATTAGATATTTGAATTAAGGAGCAAGTGTACAGGTGTACCTAATTATAAGATACTTGTTTGAAAGGTGAACTATCCTTTAAAATAAAACCTACTAGAATAATGTACTGTTAAAACCTATTGTCAGTCGGGCATAAAGTGCATTAACGTGCTCTGATTTATTTGGTACTGTAACAGAGGGTTAAGTTATTACAGTTGGCAGACATAACCCACTGAGTGATTATCGTGACTATGGCCATACCATTGTGTGAGCAGCACATTGTTTTCAGATATTAGAGTGATAAATGCAGGTTCCAAAATAGCCTCCAATAGGAGTGTTTTCATATCTGGCATTATTAAGAGGACCTGTCACGTGATCTCTGGGGATAATAGACAGCTGCCTACCAGAGCTGCACTGGGAAAGCAGGCACAAGGGTGTTCAGACAGAGGCTGATGAAGCTGAACTGAGTGTGAAGGTTAATAAAGGTCATCTTTTCTAACTTCAGCAGCATCACAGATTCATCTATCAGGCTTTCAACTGAAAAACCACTCAAATTCACATTATCAGATTGTTTTACCAGCAGCATGACCCAAGTAATGACAAACGACATGTACAGCTACACCTATGAAGAGAATGAATATATGAACCAAGAAGATGATTGGGATCGAGACATGCTTTTAGACCCAGCATGGGAAAAGCAACAAAGAAAGGTCAGCAGCCTAAGCATCATAACATTTAAAGTTGTGGAATGATGTCTTTAATTGTGCAAGGGCAGAATATATCTAAAAATGAGCTGTATGCATCCTGAACAGTTTCCATATTTGTAAAAATATTATTTTTGAATGTGCATTTAAGCATAACATAAGTGATACAAATGATTTACATTTGATGTCCTTGTTTCTACTCATTTCATTTGTATGTACTAAAAGTTGCTATATTTGTCTATGACTTATTCTGGAAAGAGAAGATGCTATGTACATTGCTGCCTGGTATGCAAAATAACTATATCACTGTGTACTTGGTGAACAGTACTCAAGCACTGTAATAAACTGTAATATAACCACAAGTAATATAACCACATGCACTCCCTATAGCTCAGAGATAGGCAACCAGTGGTGCTTCAGCTGTTGTTGACCTACAAGTCCCAGCAAGCCTTGTCAGACAGAGTGTGGCAAAGGAAGAGGAAAAATACTTCCTCTGTCTCCTGTCCCTACTCTCACTTGTCAGTGTTTGCACTATAGTAAATGCAGAAAGTTGTGCAGAAGACTCGTGTCAGGTGGGGATTGGTATGTTGGGGTACAAGAGGCAAGCTGAGAACCTCATGTCTGCCCCCCTGTAACAAACGCCATTGAAAACCCAATCAAGATTGGGATAATAGGTGCCAGGAATAATGCAAAGTGCAACACTAGCCATATTATGCTTCTAATCAGATATTTCAAATTCTCACTGCCCCATATCTTCGTAATCCTTATTCTCTCCTCGATCAATTCTTATTTGTAGACAGTTAGTTCACTTTCAACCAGGACTGCATGACTTTAAATTGTGCAGTTTTCTAAATCACTGAAACCAGGACATCCCAAAACCTGACGATTCAGGTGAAACTCAAACAGGTGGCCACATAAAACAAAAAAAAAGTGTATTTCAACAATTTTTTACTTTTACTTATATTTAAATAAATTGAAAGGTGTCAATAAGCTAGGTCCCCTTTAAATGAACACAATTGTTCGGTGTAATGTTTAAAAGCATATGCCATAAACGGACATTTTAGAAAAGGAGGTGGGACCAACAGCAACCAATCAGATTCTGATATTTTTCTAGGACAGTTTAGAATGTAAAGAGCAAGCATCTGATTGGTTGCTGTAGGGAATATCGTTTCTGTACATTTATCTGTGGAAAAGATGTCAGAATTACTTGTCCTATGTTTCATTATGTTAAGAATAATGGTAACATAAAACTGATCAACATTGCATTTTAGCACAATTATCCTCTAATTTATTCATATGTTAGTGAGATATAACATTTAAGAAGTGTAAAATGGCAATTACAACCATTCCTTTCTGTTTAAACACACATTCTTCTAGACAAATCCTTTTTTGATGAATCAAGACACAAAGGTGGTTTGAGGACATATCCATTTTAATGTTAGGATGAAAGTTGCATACACATATGTAAGCAAATTGAATGATATCTTTGCTTCTTTAGCCGAGCAGCAGGGTCACCTAAGGATTACACCAGAACATGACTTTTTGCAATTGGAAGATGAGCATGCACAGAGATATAGCAGATATGGACCAACCATCATGTTTCATGATAATCGGATCAGTTTAGACAGAATTATATTTGGATAATGTTGAGGCCAAACACACATCAGTGCAGGGCCAATTGCCCAATATTGCCAGGAATATTGCAGTATATGTGCCAACTCACAATGCTATCTCCACATGCCTAAAATACTTTTTCATTGAAGGAAGCAAAATAGTCACCTTCTTCTGGAATATCAAATCTCTTAAATCACAAAAGATCCTATAACCTGATAACCAATCTTTAAAGCCTACTGTATGTTATCTTTTGGCCATATGTGAGGTGTCTTTAACTGGGCTGCAATCAACTGTGCAGTGTGAACAGAATCTGAATGCATTTACTCAAATGGATCATTATGCCTTTGTGAGATGTATAGGCATACACACATTGCAATATAATTATAGCATATTTATTAGACAAAACTGGTCAGCTGAATTTTTCATGTAGGACTCTTAATCACATATGATCAGTGCTCTGAGGCTTCTTGTCCATGTCACTGTTGTTTTGCAGAGTGATAGCATCCATTAGGCAACCTATACTCCCAACTAGGGCCCAGAGGGCACCGAGGGGCCTGGATTGCTCTAAAATGTTTTAATGTGTGTGGTTTTTTTTCTACAAATGAGGCCGGGAAAAGGTGAATTGGGGAAACATAGTCTTGCCTAGGGTCTCATGGGGTCTTAATCAGATTCTGTTGATTTGACAGAGTGTCCTAATCACTTCTACACCACATACATAAGCTTCAACAGTTGTTCATTTCCAGAGTGGCTGCCTTATGTATTATGGTCCTTGTGCATTTAACCTGATGCAACCATTGACTAAACAAGCAAATTACAATATCTCCAGAACTATAATTCAATAGTGTCAGCCAAAGGTGGTAATTAATGCATTCAGAGTAAGAATACAAAAGTAGGACTTACTGAATGGCAAGCAGGGATTGTGCGGATATAACCTAAATAAGATTAATCATCTTTAGAGATAAATGCATAAATCATCACTCTAAAAAAATAAATATTATATAACATTTAAAAATGTTACATAAAATGCTTTACATGTACTTCTGAAATGTGAATGCAATGCATGTATGATAGTGGGAACATAATAGTGTATCTACCAGGTTACAGCATAGGCTAATAAATCTGTAAGACTACACAATGTTAGATCTGCTTGTCAGCAGGGGATTAATAGCCTGACAAGAGCTGTCACTTAAAGCAATACCTGGCAATCCTTCAGTGGAAACTAGGACCCACCAATATGCCTTCTGATACCTGTCACTTTATGACCCAAACATTGCACCCAAATGCTAGGGATTATATACTTTATTTATATGACTTTTGCTGCCACATTTCTAGTTTTATTTTAATTAGCATAAGTTGTTCATGACCAGAGCGCTCACACTACAGTATATGGTAGTCACTTGTCTTTCATTATGATGAGACCTACAAGTCACTTTGAGTGCCCTTATTTTATACAACTCAAAGGTTAGTGAACTGGGTCCAAGATCATAATAAAACTTTTTAGTGAAAGGAAAAACATTTAACTCAGTAGATCTCCCCATTTATATAGTAACACTACACATTCTTTCCTTGGATACCATTGTAGATTGCTGTACATTTATGATTTTGTGTTCAATTTGTTTCCCTTCCAGCATCATGGAATCTGTGCACTATATACGTAAAAGATTATGATAATTTGGTTGTACCGGCACTGTTCTGTTTGAGTTTATAAAGAACGTTTTATTTTAAATAACCAAGAAGCAAATATCAAGTAAGTGCAAATATGAAAAGAATGCAGAATGACATATGTTACATGAAAAAGTAAAAAAAAACACTCATAAGCATAATACATAATTAAGTTAAATTTTGAAAATAACACTTCCCATGATAATGTAAACTATAAATTCAATTTGAAATAGCAGTAACGTAACACACTGGGCCCTACAGCAAAATTTTGGGTTGGTCTTAGCATTACCTGTCCATCAGTACAGTGAAGCATGGTTTAGGCTTTCAGAAGTGTAAAGCAGGGCCTCCGGAGCAGACTTGCCAGTATTGGTGGACCCCTCTTACCGACAGCCAGATATCAATTTGATGTAATTCCTAGTGAATTCATATACTGCATTATCATAAATAATGGTTTACCCCATAAAATTGCAGGCTCCTGTAGGCAGTGGGTGCACTTTAATAGTTCAGACATATTGATCTGTCTCTGACATATAAAATAAATGGAGTTTCACTATGGTATATTTATTGTTTCCATGGCTAGAGTCGGCGATAGATTTAGCTACGGTAGGCCTGTATTATGGACGGCAGAAGAGTAGAATCATCTACTCCCCTCTACAGCAAAATTATCAGCAACAGTAGAGGAAAGTAAACTCGAATAATAGGAAAAAAGTAACTAATGTTTTACAAGTTCGGGATCAATTGTGTTGGGTACTACATTCTGCTCTGTGAGAGAAGTACACAATGTTCTTTGTTAAAAGTGTGGTCAGTGGATGGGGTGGTGTTAGGGTACTGAGGATTCTCTGCCTACAGGGTTCAATTATATAAATCCTTCCCTGATCATGACAAGTATTAGCATTTGTGGATGAGAGCAAAATTAAGTTAAATCAAACTCCTTTTTTAACCCCTTTATACATGTTGAGAAGCTGCTTAAAACGCCATCCACAAAACAAGTAAACCTGAACTGACTTCTTACCCTAAGTGTAAATAGCACATAATTGGACTTTACCTACTTTTCCGATATGATTATGCTCAGTCAATACAATAAATAATATAATATTGGCAATATAGAGTAGGGCACCATTGATGTACCTATATATATAAATGGTTAAATGCCCCAAGCAATATATTTCTGGTTGAAATGGATGCTGCTGGCATTTCCTATTTATCACATTGAACAGTTACCCCAATCAGCCGTTCCTGGCAGGCAGTAGACATGTATGTCCTATGAGACAATCTCTTGGAAGCGGAGGGACAGAAGACTGCCTTTGCAGCTATTGTGGGCAGCAGACTCTAGACTGTTGCCATTCAGCTGATATGCATGGTATGAAATCTTTCAACAGATGCTACTAGCAAATGATGAAGTCTGCGGGATTACAATGGATGAGATGGCTAATTATAACTACAGTTTGTAAAGTCTGTGGTAATCCAGGCATCTTTCTAGCAAATTCTTTTTTTCAGGACTATCAAATGTTCTCCATCCCCACTATCAATCCAGAGTTTTTAATTTGTCCACACAACCTTTTATACAAATAAATTGCTACAAAGAATTGTAAATAAATATATTTTATGTTGTAGTGTAATAATTGAGGTGCCATCCCGCAAGGCCCGGTTTTGTGGACACGCATAGGAAGGCAGGATTGCAGGAACGGCAAGCTGTCGCTTATCATCTTATCACATTTTTTTCTCTTATTTTTGTCTACCAACATAATAACCAGCAAATTATAAGGCTGCTGACAGGCGTATGTATGCAGGTGGCCAGGTCTGAATCAGGCTCATTTGCATGAACACGCCTTTATTGTACGCAGCCAGCGTTGGTCCGCCTCTTCCCTTCCCTTCTCACATCACCAGTTGTAAGGAGTCTAAAATGTCACCTGTGTGCGACGCTGAATACATACATTTGCGTGTGGTTGTTTTGTGGGCATGTAAAAAACACATTTTACCCTCTGTAAACTGAATCAGGCCTATGGTATATCCAGCTTGATGGACATTGAGAGCATGATGCTTGAAGGAAGATATAAGGCGACAGCACATCAAGAGCGACATATGGACCAAAAATTTTAAATCTGGGCCAGCTTGCTTCTCATCTAAAATTCAAAAAAATGGATAACTTTATACCAAATATAAGGAGTTAACCCATGGTACAATTCCACCACTCCATTATGATATCAGGATAATGTACCCTTTAATTTGTATGTTTGTATGTTCTCCCCGTATTTGCGTGGGTTTCCTCCGGGTGCTCCGGTTTCCTCCCACACTCCAAAAAACATACTAGTAGGTAATTGGCTGCTATCAAAATTGACCCTAGTCTCTCTCTCTCTCTCTCTGTGTGTGTATGTGTATGTTAGGGAATTTAGACTGTAAGCTCCAATGGGACACGGACTGATGTGGGTGAGTTCTCTGTGCAGCGCTGAGGAATTGGTGGAGCTATATAAATAGATGATGATGATGATGATAATATACAGGGTATAAGGAGATACAGGATGTCACAGAGAAGATCCATTATCATAAAAGACTAAAGTGTTTTTATATTGGATAATAGAACTGTGATGTATAATATTCTCATAGTGTACACAATGCAGGATACATTATTATTAGGATTTGTATAGCGCCAACATATTACACAGAGCTTTCCAAAGAATATTGTATAATTCAAATCAGTTCCTGCCCAATTGTAGCTTATAGTCAAAATACATTGTCCTGTAATGCTGAAATGGTATTTTTAAAATATAAACTTCATTAAAATGTGTCCAAACAAACAAATTTGAGTGGGGACGAATTAATAGAAAAGGTGCAGAAATTTTATTTATATGGACTGACAGTGAGGTATGTTTACCAAAGATAAGAAGCGCCTTTTGTGCTTGTCCATAGTTGCCAACATTTGACCACTTGTCTGGGTGAACTAACAGAGACACACCATGACCATCCAAGCCCCTTATTCCTGCAAGCACAGGTCATATGAGACAAAGCTGAAGTCGATGGGTTGCAGAAGATAGAATTGTGAGTCAATGAACAGGCAAACAAACAGAAAGCAAAATTAAAGCTATTAGCTTCCAAATGTATCAAAAGACATAACATATTTTTGCAAGAAATACACTTGTTTGGTAGTAGGGTGCTCTCTCTTAGGTATTCGAGAGGTGAAAAAACCCATTTAAACATTCCCACAATTTCTGTTGATCAAAGTTGTTTTTCTGAAAAATAGTGATCCAAGTTACAGTTTTCTAATGGTTAAAATCAGGAGGTCCTGGAAAAACAGGGGATACAGGAGACCTAAATATGAATGATCTACCTATTGTTAGGCCTATATAGCAAACAAAATGCATTGAAATCTGTTTCATTGTTTCATATGGGTCTTCTTGGAAATAAAACATTCCATAGATGATAAATGTTTCCTCTCAGCTGTAAAATAAACATATAGGTTTCTGGTAGTCAATGCACATCATATAATAATAATAGTAATAATTGTTTATATAGCACCTTTTCCCAATAGGACTCAAAACACTTTTACATATTTGTAGAGGATGAGGCAACAATCCTAGGAGTACCCAGTTGCTGTTCTAAGCTGCATTAATTAGGCCTTTATGATCCAGTTTGGTCTGTATGCCTGGGGTCTTCTTAGCTATTTTGATACTCGACCTAGCTACTTGAATGGTCTTTATTTCTTATACAAACTACCATAAACATTTTTGTTTATTTTACAAGACAGTACATAGTATACAAAACAATGAATAAGCAATACACAAAGAAATAAAATTCATAATGTTAATAATTGACATCAGTAATTTACATCAGTGGATAATCGGTACAAATTTCATAAGAATTGATTTAAGGTGGACATGTTTTATGGATCTCGGACAAGTGATTCCTGCCAATGATTTTGTGCATCAAAAAGTGCAAACCAATGAACATATAGAACATAACAAAATATGGGTCCCATGCCAAGTCCTCCAAGCCTCCAAGTGCCAAGTAGCAACATTTTGGAAACAGCTACGACCACCTCCCATTCAAAAAATTAAATGTAAGATTTGGTTCATAGCTTGTATGGAAATAATTACCCACTTTATTTACAACAAAGGTGACAAATTTAACCAAGTGTGGGAACAATTGTTTATTTAAAATTTGGGAACCCCATATACTCCCTAATGATATTTCTGTGGATTGAAGTTTCAAAACATCTATAGCATTGGTACGCTTACTAAATTTGTTATCCTTTAGAGACAATACACTTACCTTTTTATTTTTTATTTTCTTCTCTGCCTTTTCCACTTAGTTCCCCAATCTACCCCAGAATTTTAGAAGCAAAGGGAAGCAGAGACATGGGGTGATAGTTGGAGAGAGAGGATGGGTCAAGGGAGGATTTTTTGAGAATAGGGGAGATGAGAGCATGCTTAAAGGCTAAGGGGAAGATACCAGTTAAGAGAGACAGGTTAAAGAGGTGAGCAAGGTGACGACAGGCATTAGAGAAGAACTTGAAGGGGACTGGGTCAACAGGACAGGTTGTATATGAAGAGTTGGAGAGAAGAGTGAATATCTCAGACAGAGTTACTGGAGTGTAGGAGTCAATGGTGGCAGAGTGAGTGATAGAAAGTATGGGTGGGGGGAGGTGTGTCTGACGAGAGCAGATATCATTGTGCATAGAGTCAATTTTGTCTTTGAAGTAGGTGGCAATCAAGAGCAGTGATGGACGAAGGGGGAGAAGGTGGGGGAGGACACAGTAAAGAATTAATGGTAGCGAAGAGGCGTTGGGGTTTATTGGAGAGGGAGGACATGAGGGATGTGAAATAGGCTTGTTTAGCAAGAGAGAGGGCAGAATAGTAGGAGAAAAGGATGAATTTAAATTGGATGAAGTCAGCAAAGGTGCAAGATTTTCTCCATTGGAGTTCAGAGGAGCGAGAGCACTTTTGGAGGAGACGAGTTAAAGGGGAGTGCCGGGGTTGGCACTGAGAAGGAGCGGGATGACTGGAGCTGCAGTGTCAAGGACAACAGAGAGTGAGGAGTTGTAAGAGTGACAGTGGCATTGAGGCATGGTAGGGAAGAAATGGGAGCGATGAGGGATTTGAGGGAGGATGCAAATATGATGGGGTCAATGCTGCTGATGGGACACTGCATGTGAGCGACTTTGGGTGGCAGGAGGTAAAGAGAGGGTAAAGGAAAGGAGATTGTGGTCAAAGAGTGGGAAGACAGAATTGGAGAAGTTATAAATGTCACAGAGATGGGAGAACACTAGGTCCAGGGAGTGACCATGACGGTGGGTGGCGGAAGTAGTCCATTTGGGAGAGGACACAGGTGGTGAAGTTTTCCAGAAATTGTATGTAAGAGCCAGGGAGACAATAGATGAGCAACACGAAGGTGTAGAGGGGAGAAAAGATGGAGGAGAAGGAGAAGGAGGATTCAGGGGGATAACGCTTAAGGTGTAGCCAGAACACAATAGAACACCTACAAGACAAGACAGGAAGTGTGGGAGTAGGAGATATGCCTGTGAGAGAGTGCAGTGGGGGAAGCAGTATCAGAGGGAGAGATCCATGTTTCTGTAAGGGCCAGGAGACCAAAGGAGTAGGAGAGGAAATGGTCATGAATGGAAGTGAGCTTAATGCAGACAGAGCTTGTATTCCAGAGTGCGCAGGATAGGGGAAGATGTGTGAGAGGAAGGATGGGTGTAAGGTAGGCGGGATTGGATCTCCTGGGGGAACAAGGTGATATGTACTAGAGAGAATGGGCTTGGGCAAACAGTATGGAGTAATGATGTGGGGAGCCATGTGGGGGAGTGGTTGAAATGGACAGTAATATGGCACCAGTGATGTAGTAGCTGAGTTCTTGCAGAGTCATGAAATAGGAGAGTGGGTCAAAGTCAGATAAAACTCAGTTTCAGCTCTTCATACAGCAGATAAAGCCTTGAGTAGCCTTGAACGTACAATGATGACATAGCAGGCAGAAACAGTTGAAGCAGGAGGAGGGAATGGCTGAGCAAGTAGTACAGCAGGCTGATTAAACAGAGGTGATGTTGAATGGAAAATAAATTAACAGTAAAACAAGCTTTCATGAACTAAGAAGGCAATATGATCAGAGTCCAAAACAGTCTTTCTGTGGTGTGGTTGCAGCCAGAGAGAGATGGAAACATCAGGAGTAGATTATAGAGTTTCAGGTGAGTGCTCACTGTTGTCCTTGTGTAGCTGTGGTGATGGGTAGAACGTTTTTCTCCTGTTTCCTCCTGTTTAACTCCGGTATAACTCCAAATTATGATATTTAAATCTTAATACACTTGTAACTACACATTTAGAACTATACACCCTAGCTAAGCAGCCATCCCACTTAGTTCCCCAACCTTCCTTTCACAGAATTCCATAAACCAAGACAAAAAAGTAATACATTCTATTTGCACAGTTTAATCATGCTCTTTATTTTGTATGCTATTTACAAATTTACATGATGGTCATGTTCTTGTATGCACTGTTTTGAAATAAAAACTTATTTCCCCCTCTTTACCAGAGCTAAGAGGGGGAAGGAAATAAACAGCTGGGTAAATAAAAGAAGGTTGAAATCAGTGACTTGGTCATAACCCTAGGTAGAGGAGCTGAATACAACATTTAAATCCATTTAACAAATATCTGGTCCAAACCCACAGTGATTCAGATAGCCAAGGGGCACCACTAACCTTTTGCCTGCATAGATAACTACCACTACCCTTTAGCAAGCATCGGAGATTACCATCTGGTGCTCTGCTTGGTCATCATGAATCAACTTTGCAATATAGTTATTGAGCCACATTTCCAAGACCATAGCTGCAATATTTACATCACAATTCAACAGAGAAATTGGTCTAAATGAGTCACGTTTTTCAGTTTTTTTGCCAGGTTTAATATGATGTCTGTTAGTTATCAGCATATTAACTAATAAACACACCAGTATCAAAGGCTGCACTTAGGGTTGATGGATTTGAGGTGCTATTAGATCTTTATATCTGGAATATCATTATATTAGGAAGCTATTAACATCTAGGGCTTTCCTTTGAAGGAAGAACTTATTGGTGGTCTCTACTAGAATTGTGATCAAGGCTTTTAGTTCATCTCTGGATGAGGCACATAATTTGGGAAATGTGAAGAAGTTGTGAAAAGAGTTAGCAGCAGAGTAGTGAAAATACCACAATCCAAAAAGTCCTGTTGGAACTGGGGTGAAAATTGTATGTTAGCCAATATTAAATTCTAAGAGTGAATTACTCAATATAACGACATATTGACCAAAGTAGAACAATAGGAAACAGCAGGTTGTTACTGGGGTTCAAAAAAGACCACAACTGTATTAAAACTTCAAAAAGCAGACAAATAGAATTAAAGTAGTAAAAAATAGATATGTAGAAGTGTGGAGTTTCAAAATAAATATGCTCTGGATATTTAGATGTATAAATACCAGATAATCATATAATAATCTTCTTCAGGTTATTATATAAATATATTTTTATTTTGCTCTTACATACAGTCATGACCAAAAGTTTTGAGAATGACACAAATGTTATTTTACACAAAATCTGCTGCCTCAGTTTTTATGATGGCAATATGCATATACTCCACAATGTCATGAAGATTAATCAGATAAATTGCAATTAATTTCAAAGTCCCTCTTTGCCATGACAATGAACTTTATCCCCCAAACAACATTTCCACTGTATTTCAGCCCTGCCACAAAAGGAGAGCTGACCTCTCTCGTTAACACAGGTGAGTCTTAACGAGGACAAGGCTGGAGATCACTCCGTCATGCTGATTGAGTTAGAATAACAGACTGGCAGCTTTAAAACAAAAGTGGTGCTTGAAATCATTATTCTTCCTTTGTTAAACATGGTTACCTGCAAGGAAACACTTGCAGAAAAGGGCTTCACAGGCAAGCATATTGCTGCTAGTAAGATTGTACCTAAATCAACCATTTATTGCATCATTAACAACTTTAAGGAGAGAGGTTCAATAGTTGTGAAGAAGGCTTCTAGGCGCCCAAGAACATCCAGCAAGCGCCAGGATCGTCTCCTAAAGTTCGTTCAGCTGCGGAATCGGGCTACCACCAGTGCAGAGCTTGCTCAGGAATGGCAGCAGGCAGGTGTGAGTGCATTTGCATGCACAGTGAGGTGAAGACGTTTGGAGGATGGCTTGGTGTCAAGAAGGCCAGCAAAGAAACCACTTCTCTCCATCAAAAACATCAGGGACAGACTGATATTCTGCAAACCATCAGTCCTATGCCATGCCAATAGTAAAGCATCCTGAGACCATTCATGTGTGGTGTTGCTTCTCAGCCAAAGATGTGGGCTCACTCACAATTTTGCCTAAGAACATAGCCATGAATAAAGAATGGTACCAAAACATCCTCCAAGAGCAACTTCTCCCAACCATGCAAGAACAGTTTGGTGATGAACAATGCCTTTTCCAGCATGATGGAGCTCCTTGCCATAAGCAAAAGTGATAACTAAGTGACTCAGGGATCAAAACATCCATATTTTGGGTCCATGGCCAGGAAACTCCTCAGACCTTAATCCCATTGAGAACTTGTGGTCATTCCTCAAGAGGTGGGTGGACAAACAAAAACCCACAAATTCTGACAAACTCCAAGCATTGATTAGGCAAGAATGGGCGGCCATCAGTCAGTATTAGGCCCAGAAGTTGATTGACTGCATTCCAGGGCGAATTGCAGTTGGAACTGCAATTCTTCTTCAAAAAGAAGGGTCAACACTGCAAATATTGAATCTTTGCATAAACTTAATGGTCAATAAAAGCTTTTGACACTTATTAAATGCTTGTAATTTTAATTCAGTATACCATAGCAACATGTGACAAAAAAGTCTAAAAACACTGAAGCAGCAAACCTTGTGAAAACCAATACTTGTGTCATTCTCAAAACTTTTGGCCATGACTGTAGGTTTCCAGTTCATCAAAAAAGACTAACACTAGAGCTTCCTGAAATCCCTGCTATGGGATAGCTTCTCAACACTTATATCCTCTCGTAGGATGTTCACAAATACTAATAGTATATTTCTGTAGCTATGTATTTTTTCTCTGACTGTTCCATCATATAGTTTGCAGTCTATGTATCTACATATTTATTGGCAAATCCTATCCACAGAGTAATTACTCCTTATTTGATTTCATTCACTCACTTTATTTAGTAGAAATCGCTAGCAAAACCGTCAGAAAAAAGAGGGTTTTTTAGACCAGCTTTTGATTTGCTAGATGGACAAGCACAATAGATAAAAGGTGCCCTTATAGTGTAGCAAATACTTGTGCTATTAGAGAACCAAAAGAGAACCAACATTTTTCATATGTAGAGATGGCAGCATTCCCAATGTAAATGAAATAATTGCTTATCTGGTTAAACTCTTGAATCAACAGAATTCCCAGTTAAATCACTTTAGCCTTAAAAAGTTGCTCAGACCTTGTAGAAATTAAAAGAAATTACTAGAGAGAGACACTTATAGTGTAGTAAGTAGGTTACACTTTAATATAGAGCTAAAATTGTACATACATTATATTAAGAAAATTCCAGCTAATCTATTGCCCCATATGTAGAGTCCAAGCTATTCTCTTACTTCCTGGGCTGGACTGCTACAATTTAAGGTAGTGTAGCAGATGCAGTAACACAGGTTCATCCTGGGTATTATTGTAATACTTCCCCTGATGAAGTCCTAAAATAGCACAAAACGCGTCAGGCAATTTGAACTTCTCATATTTAAATAAACCACTTTTTAAAATCGTGGTAAAATAATATATTATTTTGAATATTGTTAGATATCTTTTAATATTTTAATTTTCTGGAACTGGAAGCCCAAGTCAGACTTTTCAGTTGCACTGCACATAAATGAATCGGCAAGCCGGATCACGTGTGTGCAGATGCACCAACACTGGCCCGGCAAAGCGGTAAGACTATTGATATCAATCAGGTTCTCTGGTGATATGTTATTAGTCAGTTGCAGAGATAACACATTTTCTATGACTGCTATAAGCGGCAATAGAAAATCTGTGCTATCAGCACATAATTATAAATAGGAGCCGTAATATGTCTTGTGCTTTGTAACTAAGACAGGATCTTCACTTTATCACTCTAGTCTTGTGTATGAGGTTTTCTGTATTCTCTCTTTCTCTAAATCAATTTTTTTTACTTGTTCAACAAAACAAAGGTCCTTTCTAGTAATATTACTTACAATATGCTGAAAAGAGGTTTTAGTGCAGCATCTAAAAGTATAAGTTTCATAAACAGTGCCTCTATATAAACCATCTGGTTAACAATGTTTATAGAACTTTTAAATCAATATAATGCATTTGAAACTGTCATAAGTAGGCAGAAATATTTATTTGCAATGTTCTCCTCTACTATAAACAATAATGTTTGGTGATTACACGAGATGTAGCTGTTTTTTTATAGACTGACTTTAACAACCTCCCAAAGATTCAGTGAGTCAGGCCTTTCACTTGAATTTAAATGTCACTTGCTCGTCTAAATAGTGAATCCCTGTTAAGAAACAGAGCTCCCCTGGTACGCTTTGCTGGAAGAGCTTCTGTAACTAAGTACACAGAACAGTAAATCCTGCTGGAAGCAATGTGTGCAGTCTTGTAGTTTTAACGCTATGAGTAATACCCTCTGCTTGGACTTTGCTATCTATTAATAAGACTTTAAAGACATTTTCAGTGAGCAAGAGACCTATAATTTTACCTTGCAGTATACTGTTTTCTCACTACATCAAAGTGTTTAGAAATAAAGAAGAGATTATACATCCTTGACCTTTTTTTTTTTTTTTTTTTTTAACTATTTATTTTTAAAAATAGCAATCATGTACAGATAAGAATCAACAATAAGTACATTTGCAGGAATAAAAACAAAAATAGAGAACATTACATATCATGGGCATATGTCAATGAAACTGAAAATATTTCAGTAGCAAATATACAAGACAGCCAGAGGTTATCATTAAACAGACAGGTAATTATATAGTTGTTATCCAGAATACTCAAGAAACTATAACATTTTATAACAATATAGTGTGTGTGTGTGGGGGGGAGTAGGGCACTGGTAATCACAGAGAATGAAAGAAAAATGAAACACACTTCTCTTTATTCACACAATTCCTTACCCTTATCTTTCCCTTTCCCTTTTTAAGAGGAGAAACAAATAAATGAGGGGCAATAAAAGTTTCGAAGGAGATTACTACTTATACCCCATTCATACTGCACCAAAAACCCGGGTTTTTGCAGAGGCACGCTGAAAAACCCGGGTCTTGGTGCAGTATGAATAGTCCAACCACAAAATCCTGGGTCTAAAATCCCGGGATTTAGACCCGGGATTTTGCGAGGGGTAATTCCCGGGTTGGACCCCGCTCGCCTGCAGTATGAATGGTGCAACCCGTGTAATTCCCGGGTCTCACCATTCATACTGTAAAAAAAAAAAATGGCAAAGTAAAAAAAAATGATTTTAATTAATAAAAAATACATAACAAATGTTTACTTAACTTATTTTCAGCCAGCGGTGTCTCCGGTGCGTTGCCGGCTGTCAGGGGGACCTCTGGGTACTAAAATTACGTCATTTCTAATGTTCCGGTGATACAATCTTCGAGTTCTGTTTTTGCTACACCATTCTGCACAATGGACCTGAGTCATTAAGGAGAGCAAGGCAAAAAAAAGGAGTAAATTTGATCCGGGACAAACCATGTTACAATGCAAGGGGTGCAAGTTAGTTGATTATTTTACATGTAAGGAAAATACTGGCTGCTTTTTTAAGTAGCACACAAATACTTGATTTATTGCTTTATTACATGCTTTATTATTACATTGAAACTTAAAATTGTTATAGGACACGCCCTACCCCAACTAAAAATCTGTCCCCACATTTTAAATTTACCTCCCCCTCCAATGCAACATGGTTTTGCCATGGTGCAAAGTTACTCCTTTTTTTATGCTTTGCTCTTCTTAATGACTCAAGCCCAAGATGTCTAGGAGAGTGACAACCTCATTCACCCTTTCTGTAGATCAGACAATATTTCTGGTTTAAAGAGACCTACTATTTAATGTTAATATTGTGTTTTGTGTATTATAAAGCAATGGCACTACTAATATGTGCAATACCCAACTTAAAGATGACCTGCTATTTCTGAGATAAAGTTCTTTTTAGATAGTGCCTTGTACATTATGTATGAGGTAAAAAGAAAGTCCCCAGCACTCCCCCTCGCACAATAGGCAGGGGAATCTGTGACGCAGTAGGAAGCCACTAGGCATCGAGCATGAATCCAATACCACAGCGGAAATTCTGCATTTACATATATAACGTGGAGGGACATTTTATGGGAAAGTGAGTAATACATTATGCACCCATGCAAAATGGCCTTTATCTCTGAAATGACAGATTCTACTCTAAGTTGTGTATTCCAAACACCTAAATCGTCCTTAGTGCCTGTGCTTTATAGTGCAATGACAGAAAAGACGTTTTGTGATTGGCTGTGAAAATGCAATACTGTGTTCTTATTTGTACAGACATTTACAGCTTGGTGCAATTCACATTTACGGAAAGCTGGCACAGAGATTGAGAACATTGAAGAGGATTTCAGAAATGGACTAAAATTAATGCTTCTTTTAGAAGTAATTTCAGGTTTGTTGTTCATTTTATTACATTTATCTGCCGTTTTACATCGTCACCAACAGTCTCTGATTAACAGGGCAGTCAGAGGTTTAAAAAAATTTGTCTTTAGAATGTCCCTATTTCTATTGACCAACTGAACCGTGCAATTCCTCTTATTTTTGAATAGCAGCGGCAATTCACACTATCAGTTCCATTTGTTTGGGTTTTGCAAGTAAATATTTACTGAATATGAGTATTTAAATACAGAAAAATTATACATGTTCAGAGTAAGAGATTGCATTGACCCAAGGTCCACCTAGACTGCAATACATGCGATGTAGAGAAAGTAGCAATGTGTCTATACAATCATCAATGAACTGGCAAATCGTTTTTATTTAACTAAAGCACCAACAGCTTGCATGTCTCTGCCCACAATTAGGGTCCGTCCATATCACTCATTTCGGTCTGTTTGTTATCTCATATACATTTTCATGTTTTGGCATAATAAAAAATATATTAATTTACCTCCCTGTAAAAAGCAACACTGCTTTCCTTTTCTTCTCAAATTCTTTTTTTAATAACTTCCTATCTGGAAGTGTGTTTTTTCTCAATCTTCTAAATGAAAGTGACACCTTTTCTTCCATCCATATATCAGTGATTCTGAATATGGCTTTTAAATCTATTGTGATATTCCACAAACTTTCCAGAAACATTAGGGGGCATATTTACTAAATTGTGGGTTTGAAAAAGTGGAGATGCTACCTATAGCAACCAATCAGATTCTAGCTGTCATTTTGTAGAATGTACTAAATAAACTATAACTAGAAACTGATTGGTTGCTATAGGCAACATCTCCACTTTTTCAAACCTGCAGTTTAGTAAATATACCCCCTGGTATTTGAAATCAGGGCTCCACCTCCTGACTCTCCTCCTTACATTATGTACTTCCAAGTTCTATTTCTCTCCATTGTTTCCTCATTGACTTTGTATGTGTTGGGCACATTTACAAAACTTGTTAAATGGGAAATGTAAGTATATGGTGAGCCTAGATCACAGTTTCTCAACCTATGGTACATTTGGTTGTATTGCAAGCTAAATAAAATAGCACTACCCTTTGTTTAATTAAACTAATCAGTTTTCTATATGAATAATGGATATCAGAATCAGAGAAACAGCTATATATATATATATATATATATATATATATATATACATATATATATATCTATAATATAAATGTCTAGTGGCGTGTGTTAGTCTGTCTGTGTGTGTGTGGAAAAAATAAAACCAAGCTGCAGCGCCACCTGCTGGGCGGAGTTATACACTGACCTACTAAATACTTAGTGTGTGTGGAAAAAAAAATTCAGAAAGGGCTGAAATTTGGTATACTAAGATGTTTTTAATTTGTTAATTTAATTTGTTAATTGTTAAAAGTGTTTATAAAGATTTAAAAAATATATATATATTTCTTGAAGGAGAAGTGACAGTTGGGAGTGGTTGGTGGTTGCCGGGGGTGACAGTGGGGAGTGGTTGGTGGTTGAGGCCTGGGCTATGGCCCAAATGCATGACAAGAACCTTTTTAACACCTGAAGTAGCTTGATTTGACTAGAATGCATGAGTATCATGCACGGGTTAACTTGTGTGTATATATATATATATATCTACATACAGAGTAGTAAGAGGTAATTAGTAATATTTACACAAATAAAAGGCTACATGAAAATTCCATGTTGTGAAATCTATATGACCATTATCATCTTCAAGTATCATCATCACTAGCCTGTCCCTTACTCCATCTGGTCATGCCATGAAAGTGGAATTGAGTGGCTTTTGTACTTTATAACTGTAGAGCTGAAAACTTCTTACTATGAATCCTCTACCCAATTATTAACCATTTTCCTGGTTTCCTGGATACATTTTGAAATAAACAGATATATGGGATGTAAATTATAATGTTGATCAAGTTCTTGTATAGTACATCCACAGGTGTACTTCACATATCAAGAGTCCATACAGTCAAAGGCACACAACAAATACTTCAAGTAATGAAGCCATTAGACATTAGTTATGAAGAATGTAGTAACAAACGAGTGACCTGTGCCGTGAGGAAGCATCTGACTCCACGCAAAACATTTTCCACTTATCAATGCATCCTGTAAATGCATAACAACATGTAATACATCAAATGGGGGTTAATTCCAACATTATTTAAATTACTTTTCACATGCCTTGGCTGCCCTAATAACATACCTAGGCTTGGGTAGTCATCAGTTCTTTATTTCCCTTTCTAATTAGCTATCACTTACTACTTCCTTTCCACCAGGGGAGAGACTGCCAAAACCAGACAGAGGAAAGATGCGCTTCCATAAGATTGCCAATGTCAACAAAGCTTTGGACTTCATTGCCAGCAAAGGAGTAAAGTTGGTATCAATTGGAGCAGAAGGTATTTTGAAATACATTTTAAAACTGACCTGCTGATGTTTTACCCCTCTTCTCATAGCAGGTATCATGTTATGGTTTTAGTTCACACACACTAACCCTTACACACAAATATATTAACATACTCAGATCAAGGGGACCACAGATGTGTAGCATAGTACCGCAGCCTCATAGAATCGTAAGTCTCTACTTCTCAATCCAGCCTCTGGGTCGCCATGTACTATTTTGAGGAGCTTATTGTGTTCACAAGCAGCAGAAGGTGGGTTAACTGGACCTCTAGGGATCCGTGCAGGCTACACCCATGGCACGGAATAGAATAAGTAGTAAGGTATTTACCAAAGGCAACCACAACAGTAGTTCATGGATATTTCTAGGTTGTGGTCCCCAAGAAGTCCCACTAAGAGGTTTACTGATGAGATGCCAAAGGGTTAAACAGTAGAAGGTTTGACATCAGGGCAGACAGAATAGTAGCATAGCTCCAAACACAGGTGGCCAAGTCCCTACTTATTACTGAGCTCACATACAAATGACTCAATGTCCTGGTTGTTTAACTGTTATATCTGGCAAATCAGTGTGTGATGGCACTATTATTAGTATAGTAACTAGGATTCCACAGTATTATTATTCCTCAAAGTTTTCTGATTGTGTAACAAATAGCAGTTAATGGAGATACTAACACCAGATGCCTTTGTTTTTCCTCTAGAAATTGTTGACGGGAATATAAAGATGACCTTGGGTATGATCTGGACAATCATCCTTCGATTTGCTATCCAGGACATATCAGTAGAAGGTAAGCAGGCTGACTGAGTCAGACACAATACGGGGGACATGATAAATCACCTTTATAAAATGTATACATGGAGTAAGAGTATTGCAAAGTACATGGCATGCTGGATTTATAATGTCATACAGGCATTTTACAATGCAGCGATTTTCTGACATTTCTTGTTTGCTTTATGTGTACAAAACTGGCTCCACCCACTTCCAATATGACACCACCCAACTGTATAGCTTTCCACGGTACAAGGTTTATAACCAAACACACTTAAAGTTGATATTCTTCTCCTACAAACAACTTATTTTCCCTTGTAACTAAATTCCTTAATGTCTTTTATACTAGAGAAAATATCAAATTTTTGTTTTTCTGTATTATTTTTTGCAAAGAAACATTATATTATAAATATTACATATTAAAAAGACAATAATGGTAATTTACAATGCTGCAAAAATGTGTACCCAGAGTGCCCAATTCTACGTGTAGTGCACATATTAGCTGATCAAGATACTGGCATATGAGAGGTGCACAGGTAGAGCCTGAGCCTTTAAGAAGAGCAAAGCATTAAAAAGGAGTCAATTTACACCTTGGGAAAACCCAATATATAGTTTGGGTAGGGCATGTCCTAGATCAACTTTAAATTTCATTGTGAAAATGAAGCTATCAACTATTTGTGTGCTACATGAAAAAGCAGCCAGTATTTTTCTTACATGCAAAATAATAAAATAAGTTGAACCCTTGCATTGTAACATGGTTTGTTCAGGATCAAACATACTTCTTTTTTTGCTTTGCACTCCTTAATGACTCAGTCCCGTAGTTATTGCTGAATCGTGGATGGAGGCATTCATTGTTAACTGTGGAATTGGGACACTTGTAAACTTTGTATTGCAACTATATGCAAAAAAGGTGAAGATTTCTTATAAGCTTCCTACCTCCACTTTCCACCAATACAAGTCAGACACTCCTTCCAGTCCTCCCTGACCGGCATCTCTACTAGGCTTCTAACTTCATTTGAACATCTTTGTCTGGGTAATCCCTCATCCAGGAGCCTCAAATGGTCCCTCTACTGCTCCTTCTTAACAAAGTTCATACCTTTGAAACCCCTCCATGAAAAGTAGAGGGATTTGAGGGAGGAACAGGCCGTAGAGTAATGTTCAGATATTTGGTTGGGATTTGTCAAATCTTCTTTCAAAGAATATGTTTACAAACTGTTGTACCAAAGATACCTCGTCCCAACCAAAATACACTGTAGGTGCTGCCAAGATGCTGGTTCCTTTTTTTACAACTCAGGGTACCTGTATCAATCCTGATTAGTGCTGGCAGGCCAGGTCCAAATCACAGGAGGAGGTCTTGAGAGAACTGAGGAACCTGCTGCTGGACAGGATGTAGAAAGGAGTCCGCAGGAGAACAGCAGGACCAAAGTGATGCAGAAGAGATGAGTCGGAAAACCCGGAAACTGGTACACAGATATCAGGCAGAGAGTAGTCAGACACGCCGGGAACTGGTACACGGATATCAGACAGAGAGTTGTCAGACAGACCGGGAACTGGTACACGAATATCAGGCAGAGAAAGACACTAGGAGGTTCCACAGACTTGGTCAGACAGGCAATACTGGTACACGGTTCAGGCAATAAAGTGCACTAGGATGTTCCACAGACTTGGTCAGACAGGCGATACTGGTACATGGTTCAGGCAATGAAGTACACAAGGATGTTCCACAGACTTAGTCATACAGGCGATACTGGTGCACAAGGAGATCCAAGATTTAAAGTAACAACAGGCACAGCAAACTAGTTGCACTGACACAAGGCAAGTGTCAGTGCAGGTTTAAGTAGAAGGAGGTTTGAAACTCCCGCCCCAGAGACCTGATCATGTGATCGCTTCGGAGAGCCGATCACAACACTGCAAGATCAACGCTGGAACGAGTGACAGGTGAGTGTCCAATCGGAGCCCCGCTACTTGGAAGTGCCGCAAGCGGCACAGAGAGGCCAGTGTGAGAACATGGAAGGTAAGTTTTGTTACACCTTTCTACACATATGATGGACCTGCCCGGCTTTACAGAGATTCTGGTTAGATGTCCATTCTCTTGTAAACTCTTTTTCTGACACTGATATCCCTTTTCACCCCAAATATTTCTTGCTGCCCCTCTTACTCTCAGACATATCAAAGCATCTTGATAAACTTGTCAGACATGTTATGAGTGTCTCTACCTGTCTCATTGCTAGCTCATTGGTAAGAGTCTAATCCCTTCTATCCTGACCACTCTCAGTAAAAAGATTTGGTTCATATATGAAATAGAAATGATGACCAGTGTCCAGCGGAAGATTTCAGTAGCATTTCATAAAACTTGGGGTCCCATGGACTCAGCTGTTTAGTGTTTCCTCCTCTTTCCTCCTCTTTGCTCTTGCTGTTCAGATTTGGACACCACTTCAGGACTTCTTTTCTAGGTCTTACCACATTTCTCAAGGGGCTTCTTTCTCTTATCTTCTCCCTTCTTCCTTCCTATCCTTATCCATCCCTGCTTCACTGCAGCTGTGAAAAATGTCTTCATATATCATATGTCCAAACATGCCAATGATCATTATATTGTTCACAGCTAATAAAGTATAAGCTACTCATCATCCTCAGCATTTTAGCTCACTCAGCCCAATCAGCTGCCGGTGACACTCTTCATTAGGTGGGAGAGTATCTGAGTCCCTTTGAGGTGTAATTGATATCCTGTATGTGCCTCTAGAACTTTATATAATTTTTTTGTGAAAATTTGAGGCACTGTTCTTTTGAAGGTTATAGCAGATATTGTACTTTTCCACAGCCAGAAAGCAGAAACGTAGTTTCACTTCATGCTAATAAATGCAAAGATGCAGAGAAATAAATATCCCATCACTCGGTTGGGTCAAATATGAATATTCTTCATATTTTTTATATATATGTATATATCAACATCCCCTTTCGTGCTCTTTGCCCTCTCTCATACCTCATTGTCAGCCTCATGTCTTCTCTGATGTCTCTCATTGCCATCCTCATTGTCCCCTCTCATGTCTCTCATTGTCACCCACATTGCTCCTTCTCATGTCTATAATTGCCCCTACTTATCTCTCTTATTTCCAACATCATTGCCTTCTCTCATGCCTCTCAATACTGCCCTTACTGCCCCCCCCTCATTTCTCTAATTGACATCCTCTTTGCCGCCTCTCATATCTCTCATTGTCATCCTTGTTTGCCAATTTCACATTGCCACCTCTCAAATCTCTTATTGTCACCTTCATTGCTCACTCTCTTACCTCTCATTGATACCCTAACTGCCTTCTCACATGTCTCTTATTGTCATCCCTCTTTGCCCCTTCTCATGTCTTAATGCCATCCAATTTCCCTGTCTTGCACTTTATTGCCTCCCCACTCCCACTTATCCCCTGTCAGGATGTTCAACTGCTGCTCCACTCCACACTCTGCTCCTCAGAGGTGATGTGAACAGACTTCCTCTATGAGTATGTTGGATTGATGCTCTAGAATTGAGACCAATGTGCACAACATTCCGGGGCATCAATTTTATTTAACTGTTGCATTCAGATTTGCATCATAAATGCAAAAATGCGTGTGTAGTGGAACGGTGGTTTAGGGCACAAAGCTTTAGCGTATTCTGATATTTATCTCTTGGTTGTCCATTGTAGTAGTGTACTGCCACATTAGGATACTTTGTAATAGCGCTTTGCATGCTAATGGAAGAATAATCTGATATCAAGTAAACTTTTTAACAACATTCATAGCTTGGCATTCACTAATCTGCAATTCCGGCTATCATATGGAGTTGGTAAGTACAAGTCAATAACAAGACCCTTAATGGACAGTACTGATGTTTTCACAATGCCAAAACTATTATGTGGGTGTGAAACAATTTATTTTATTACTAAGTGATTTTGTATAATTATAAATATTACTGTATTATATATTGGGTTTTATGGAGCACTGTCTTTTCATGATATGGGCACCTTTTGTGTACCCCTAACTCTGATCTGTATTACTGTCAGGAGGTAATAGCTTGTACTTTGTCTTACGTGATGTTTTCCTCATGAATTTTATATGGCAACTGTCATTGAGATATTTATGAATTCAATTATGCCACAAATCCCCATTCCCTCTTTATCTACAGTATGTATACTAATATTTGAAATATTTCAGAAGATTATCAGATTTGAATATATTTGTGAGTTATGGGGTATGATTTTTGTTAGTATGCACTGCAGACTTCTTGTCTGTGACAATATTGAAAGATAATTAGCCTCTAAGATTTGATTTAAAGGCTAATTATCTTTTAATAGTGTCCCAGACAGGAAGTCTGCAGTGCATACTAACAAAAATCATACCCCATAACTCACAAATATATCATACTTGCCAACTCTCCCTGAATGTCAGGGAGACTCCCTGAAATGGGGTGATCTCCCTCACTCCCTGAAGAGTCTGGCATTCTCCCTGATGCTGAGCCAGTACAAGGCGTGGTTGGCTTCGCCATCTGTGGCATGATGACACAGTTCAGAAATTGTGTCCAATGTCTATGTATTGATACCTATGGAGGTGGCCATTTTCATGGAGACCAAGATTTAATCAAAGACTGACAGGTAAGACAACATGACTTCAGTAATGGAGACAGAAATGTAAAAGACACTTCAGTCTCTAGAGATTCATTAGCTGCTTTTCATTAACGCATAGTTGCCTACTCCCTCATTTCTGGGAGACCTCCCGATCTCCCAGGAGAGCAGGGCAACCTCCCGGTTCTCTCCCCGGCAATAGATAAGTGGCAGGGGTTGGGGCCTAATGACGCAAATATCACATCATCTTAGCCCCAAAATGATGCAATTTGTCAAGCCCCCGCACACCCACCTCCCCCAGGATCTCCCTGAAGCCAACGAGGTAAATTTGGCAAGTATGAAATTGTTAGGAACTCCCTAGCCAGCACAATAAAACTCGGAGGCTACTCCGAAAGCCTGGTGTTCGCTGGAGCCCCTAGTGGTGGGGACAGACTTGGCCGCAGGCTGACAGAGGGTCGAGAATCGTATACCGGCTAAGGAGAACCCAAGAGTGGAGTGATTGGCGGACAGCAGCGTGGAGTTCAGGCAGAGTAAAGCAAGGTCAGAGGTCACAAGCACAGGTTCGGAATCCAGGGACAAGCGAAAGGTCAGGGGCACTGGCGGAGGAGCAGAATCCGGTATACAGGCAAAATGGTCAGGGTCAGAAGCATAGGTTCAAGGTCCAGGAACAAGCGAGGGTCATACACAGGAGGTCAGTCACAGGTTAAACACCAAGCAGAGAGAGAGCACAAGCAGGCAGCAGAACTGAGAACAGGACGCTATAACCGGCAGTGAGGCTCAGTCCTCACTGCCCTAAATACCACTGCTAGCCAATCAGAGCCTAGCTCTGAAACAAATCCCAGCCCTTGCCTGATTAATACCCTACAGGCTGCGCTAGTCTGCGCATGTGCCCAGCTGTTTGATGCGCCCAGAGCGCCTAAGCACCGTTCTCGGTGAATTTCCGGAAGTGACGTCCCGGTCGCCATAACGCCGGCCGGGACGCCAGAAGAAGCAGGAGCTGAGTCGCGGCGGTGCCCGCGGCCGCCGCGGATCGTGACAGAAATATATTCAAATCAAGCACTATATCAACTTGTTACATTGCAACTCATTTCATAGCAAATAACATGTAAATTACAGTGGCATTTTTCTTAGGTAATGTAGCACAACAATTATCTATAATATATCTGTTAATTTACTAGAAACCTCCGCAAAAGAAGGACTGCTGTTATGGTGCCAACGGAAGACTGCTCCCTACCGCAATGTGAACATACAAAACTTCCATACCAGGTACTCTCAACAAGCACATCATTTGTCAGTCAAGATAACTCTGCTGATAAGATTTCTCATTATTATGATTTGTATTATTATTATTAAATTGACCGGAAAATATGTAAAGTTAAATAATAGTACTATAAACTCCTTAAGATTATCTCCTCTTCAGTCTACCCTCAATGCAGCTGCCAGTTTTGTCCACACTTCTAGGTGTTCTATTTCTGTTTCTAGTCCTGCTAATTCCTGCACTGGTTGTCTATAGTCTCCACATTCAAATTCAGTCCTATCCCTTACTCCAAAGCTCTTCTCCACTCTGCTCTTTCTCATCCTCTTAAGCTGGGTACACACTAATGCAATCTTATGTTACATAAATCAGTTGCGATTTATGGAACGCTTTTGCCAGAAATTAAAAGTCCTGATGATCATGTACAGTCATGGCCAAAAGTTTTGAGAATGACACAAAATACTGGTTTTCACAAATTTTGCTACTTCAGTGTTTTTAGACCTTTTTGTCAGATGTTGCTATGGTATACTGAAGGAAAATTACAAGCATTTCATAAGTGTCAAAGGCTTTTATTGACAGTTACATTAAGTTTATTCAAAGAGAATATTTGCAGTGTTGAGCCTTCTTTTAGAAGACCTCTAAAATTCGCCCTGGCATGCTGTCAATCAAATTCTGGGCCACATGCTGTCAGATGGTCTCCCATTCTTGCCTAATCAATGCTTGGAGTTTGTCAGAATTTGTGGGTTTTTGTTTGTCCACCCACCTCTTGAGGATTGACCACACGTTCTCAACGGGATTTAGGTCTGGAGAGTTTCCTGGCCATGGACCCAAAAATTTGATGTTTTGATCCCCAAGCCACTTAGTTTTCACTTTTGCCTTATGGCAAGGTGCTCCATTATGCTGGAAAAGCATTGTTCGTCACCAAACTGTTCTTGGATGATTGGGAAAAGTTGGTCTTGGAGGATGTTTTGGTACCATTCTTTATTCATGGGTGTGTTCTTAGGAAAAATTGTGAGTGACCCAACTCCGACCAGTGCAGAGCTTGCTCAGGAATGCCAGCAGGCAGATGTGACTGCATCTGCACGCATAGTGAGGCAAAGAGGAGGATGGCCTGGTTTCAAGAAGGTCAGCAAAGAAGCCACTTCTCTCCGGGAAAAAACATCAGGGACAGACTGATATTCTGCAAGAGATCCAGGGGTTGGACTGCTGAGGACTGGGGTAAAGTCATTTTCTCTGATGAATCCCCTTTCAGATTGTTTGGGGCATCGGGAAAAACGCTTTACCGGAGAAGGAAAGGTGAGCGCTACCATCAGTCCTGTGTCATGCCAACAGTAAAGTATTCTGAGACCATTCATGTGTGCCGTTGCTTCTCAGTCAATGGAGTGGGCTCACTCACAATTTTGCCTAAGAACATAGCCATGAATAAAGAATGGTACCAAAACATCCTCCAAGACCAACTTCTCCCAACCATCCAAGAACAGTTTAGTGTTGAACAATGCCTTTTCCAGCATGATGGAGCACCTTGCCATAAGGCAAAAGTGATAAGTAAGTGGCACAGGGATCAAAACATCGAAATTTTGGGTCCATGGCCAGGAAACTCCCCAGACCGTAATCCAATTGAGAACGTGTGGTCAATCCTCAAGAGGTGGGTGGACAAACAAAAACCCACAAATTCTGACATACTCCAAGCATTGATTAGGCAAGAATGGGCGGCCATCAGTCAAATATTGTGAAAACTAATATTTGTGTCACTCTCAAAACTTTTGGCCATGACTGTAGATTCATGTGTGCAAACCTACACAATTTACCTTCAGATCTCTGTTCTTCATCTCTCATAACCATCTGCTGATAAGATCGTGACTCTGCACACTCTACAGCAATGGATCCCAAACATTTTCAGTTCAAGGCTTAGGGTCTCCATAATATTTTCAAGGCACCCCTAAGCCAAAATAATTACCAAGAAGTCCCCTGCCTTGCTTACCACTGACCTTGACCGAGGCACCCCTATAAGATCGTCGAGGCACCCCAGGGAGTCTAGGCGCACAGATTGTGAACCACTGCTCTACAGAGATCTGCTTATACTGCTGGTCGTGAGTGCGTTCACATTTCCACATTTGCCCAACATCATTTCATCGTTGATCGTGATTTTTAGGAAGTTTATAAAACCAAATCAACAGATGCAATGTGTTTTGGTACAATAAAACATGATCGTGGGAGCGTAGTCACTCCTGCAATATCTGACCAAACGGTTGTTTATCATGTGATCTGCACGATAATTGCTTTAATGTGCACCCATTAGAACATTCTCTCACCAATACCTCTAATGTGCCTCATAACTCGAACATCCTACTCACCCATAAACAAGTGTAAGGCAACTGAGGCAATTACCTTAGGCTCCTCTAATGTAAGGGCTTCAATTACTGCTGATACTCAGCTGCCTAGTGACAACAGCTGGCAATAGTAACAGTTCTCTAGCTAGTCTTCCTTGCATCTGCATCTGCTTTGCTTGGTGGAATTGGAGCCCTGACTTGAACTTCCATTTCCACTTATAAAAAATAAAAATAGAAAAAAATTGAAAAGATATATACAAAAAAAGAATTGTTTTAAAATGTTTTCCAATGGGAAAAATGCTTTACTTAAATAAATAAAGCATTTTTCCAATCATTTACTCCTGCTATCGCCATCCTGAGATGGAGAGAAAGAAAAGAGGACAGCAAAGGTAAATATACCACCTCTATTCTTGTTAAATTTGCTTCCCCATGCAAGAAGTGTTTGATAGCTATTTTGCTTTCATTGGAGGAGCTTTTCTCTAAATAATAAATTAAATTATTTAAGGGACAATAATGAAATAGGGTTAATGTGTCTTTAAAGCTAATGTAATCATACTGTAACCAGAATGATGTCCTAAACAATAACTGATCTGGTAGTATCTAATTAGATAAATGGATCCTACTATCCTGATTGAAAAGTTAATGATATTAACATGTTCTGCATAGTATGTCCACTTTCATTGATTCCTTACCCACATTCATTCATCCATTACTCCATATAATGTCAATCTAAAGCAAATTTGGAAAATATTCTTTCAAATTTAGTGATACCCACTGTAATATGTTAAGTAAGGGACAGACAATGTATTCTAAAAAGGTCCAGAAGACGTTTTATATCCATATTTTATCACTTATATCCAGAGCTGTTCACCTTTTGTCCTTTATATACATGAATCCCGGCTTTATGTAATCAGAACAGATGAGAATGCCAAACTAAAGCAACAATCCCACGTAGACAGTTTTTTTCTTTAAATAGCTAGTTATTTACCTTTTAAGCACTATCAATTTTCTTAGCTGACCTTATACAAATCATTATCTCCTTTTCAAAATCTCTCTGGATTTTGCAAAAATTATGACTGCCAATTACAGACACAGACTCACAGCTCTAAACATGTCATATGAAGGCAGAGGGAATAGGAAGGGGTGTCCATGACACTGTGCATAATTATAAATCATTAATAGCAGTCTGAAGAAACAACCCAAAGAAAATGGTAGCTACCAACATTCTTTAAGCTGTGATTTATGTTAAAAAAAAACCACCACATTTTGTCTTGGTATTGCTGCTTTAATCTGAGTATGACATACTGTACCAATAGTTTTTTTTAAGTGTGTTTTACATTTTTATTTAGCCAAAAGTACAAGTATCATGGAAAAGGAAATGTCTCACATGCATACTGTATGTTAATTGTCTTGTTGTAGGTTGATGACAGTATTAAAAAGTTGACATGTACTTATGAAAACCCCAGAGCATTCACAAATGTATAAAAGCTCACATACCTTAAAGTGCAGTTGTTCACTTGAGCCATTATTCTAATGTATGGCTCCGTTGTTTACCTCTATGTGAACATTGGGGCGCCTTACAAATTTATGATAATAATAATAATAATAATAATAATGTGGCTCCTGTGATTCCTGTTTGTAGGCTATACCTAGGATACATGCTTCCCATACAGAACACTATTTCAAATCTGAATTGCAAAATGGTTTAAATATGTGTTTTTGAATGCTAGTTATAGGATTTTGTTTAATAATATCACTGCGCATATGTAACTATGTTCTTTTTCTTGCATTGTGTGTGATAAAGCTGGAAAGATGGCCTTGGCCTCTGTGCCCTGATCCACAGACATCGGCCTGATCTCATTGACTACTCCAAGCTAAATAAGGTCAACCTCGTAGAGAACCAGTTGTACTGATACCTAACTCTGCATGCACACCTGGTTTGCTTTTCAATAGAACACCAAAATACCACTAAATTCTAAAAAACATCAACTTAAGTACTTTTTATTCCTTTGTTAAAGCTGAGTATTGGTTAAGCACACAAAATGGCTGCCTCCACTAGGAACTGGTGGTATCACTGAGGCACTATGACTGTAGGTATCCGTGTGAGGAAGGGGATCCTCTGCACCTCTGGTAATTTGCACTGGCTCCATTGGTGCAATGAGTCTAATCGGAGGCGGAACTAGTGAGCTTTGGGCCCTGGTGCAGGAAGGTGGGGAGGAGGGAACCGGGGCCCCCAACACTCTGCATCTGCCATGCAGCGGGCCCCATTATATCCATGGGCCATGGCATCAGCTGTCCCAATTGTAGTTCCGCCACTGAGTCCAATGACCCTCCTGGTTTTCACCAAAGGACCCCACAAGGGGACTTGGATTCTGCTACAGGAGGACCTAGACAGAGCCAAAATCCAAAGCCAAGCTGAATGTTAGGACTAGGCAGCAGTAACTAACAGTCAATAAAGGTCAAGGTCAGATCTGGCAGATATCAAGTGATTCAGACACAATGCTTATACCACTCTTTGTTTGGCAGCAAAGGCATAACTACCTTAAAAGCAAAAAGTGTAGCTGCTATGGAGCCTGCAGCTGGTGGGGCCCTGTCTCCCTTCCAAAACTCCATGTGTATAGGCTATATGTTTTTTAACTTGGGGTGGTACATGGAGGCCCTTAAAACATTTTGTTATGGGGCCCACAAAAGTCTACTTTTACCCCTGTTTGCCAGTGTAAATATGGTACATATGTTATAATACTAAAGCAAAGGCTGAAAGTGAGTGGTTTAAATATGCAGTTGATTCCTGTTATTGACTACAAATGGTATATAGGTTTAATCAATTTCATTTTCAGCTTCCACAAAGGATTCAGAAAAGCTAAACAAGAGTGGTACGACTCCAACCTCTAAAAAAACACATAACCAAAGGTGACCAAAATTGCTGGTATATAAAAACTCCACAGTGATATCTTTAGTTTCTGTTGCATTAATAAATATTGACTCATCCCACAAAATGGCTGCCTCCACTGTGAGCAAACATCAGGTACATTTTATGTTCCAAACTTGGGGAAAATTGAACAGGATAGTGACAGCGAGTTCCTGGGATTGTACAAAGTGCAGTATATGTGTACCTCACAGTTGCCAACATTGGCAACTTGTGTCCCGGTAGGCAGGTGGGTGTGTGGGGGCGAGGCTCAAAGAATTGCATCGTTAGCCCCGCCCCCAAAGCAGTCATCATTGTTTCGGGCAATAAAAATAGGGAGCAGGGCCACAACGACGCATACACGACACCACTAAGCCACGCCCCCTGTTTAATTTGGCGAGCCGCCGGGAATCGGGAGAATTGCCTGCTCTCTCGGGAGTTCTGGGAGAGTTGGCAAGTATGGTGTACCTCTAAGACCTATTATGCTTCTATTTAATTGTGTAGTATCCTGTCAGGCCTTTTCTATTTATTCCGTTCCTCTTTCTTGTTTTATTCTCATATGTGCATTTGTAGGCAATTATTTAACTTCAGAAGCACATCAGTTTCCAAGATCACTGAAGCCAAACAGTATTCTAAATGAAACCCAGACTGTCTAAGGGAAAACTGACAGGTGGCAGCTTTATGTTTCAGTCAAGGATAAGAAGTTATTATCAAAACATCAGTTTACCAGGTCTTTGTTTGGACATTATTCTAGTGCTGATATATTTTTTAAATAGAAAACTGGGACTTATACTTACTATACTTCTATTCGGATTATTTCCACTAAACATGTAAATCTAGACCAATCAGGTATCTAAGTTCTATGAGAATAAACTTTTCAAGCTAGAACTTTTTACCGACTATCCTGAGAGAACAAGGATGAAATGTGGTTTAATAAGTATAATAAATATGCACATTTTTAAAAATTGTTATGTACATTGACAAATGTGCATTTTACGTGTACAATGAATGTACTTTGCTTCTATACAAATTAAATAGGGTGGTTGCAATAATGGCTCCAATTACTGTTATGTATTTATGTGCTACTGGCAAATGCGTAACCAGTAATGTATCTATAATGGGTGCAGTGCACCTGGGCCCATGATTAAAGAGGGCCCCTGTGTCACCCACCCAGCACCTATATTTCTGGCTCTCTCTTCGGGTGCAGTAAGGGGACTGACCAGTCAGTGCTACACTGAAAATGCTGGAAATATGCTGTGTCAGAGTCTTTTCTATCTGCCGCCATATTAAGTGGGAAGGGGGTCTGGTATGGGTGTATCACTCAATTTCTGGGCCCCATTGCAAAATTTGCCTAGGGGCCATGCTCAATTCTCCAGTTTGGGATTTCCCTTCCAGAACCTTCCTCACCACTGTGCCTCATAGCAGTCAATGGGCTGTTCCAGCAACATGTATTGTAATATTAGTGAATTGTTAATTAAGGTTCATAATTGTTTTTCATTATTGAAGGCAATAAGTCTCGTACACATAGACAATTAAATCAGGTTTCAATGTACATTCTTAAAGACTTCTAAATGCCATTTAATGCTGATAGTTCAAAGAATAATGGCCTCAAGTAGACCTACACACTCATTCTAACAAGCGTTCACTTTGCGTCATTTACCTAATAATGTTCTATACAATAAAACTGAGCTCCATGAGAGTGCTCATTAAGTACATAGTACACTATGCTGCAGGGTGGCTTTGAGGAGATGTTTTGCATGTTCTGTTAACTTAAAAGCAACCCCAAAGTATAATGCTTTGTTTTCATGTTCAAAATAAGCATCAAGACGGCGGAAGGTGAAAATGTTTGCATTTTCTGTTGGAAGGAAGTGGGCAGATCAAGAAGTGCAAACAGACTAGATGCAGTAATGCCCCACGTATTGTACACACATCCAAAGGATGAGATATTTAAATGACATTCCAGCAAAGGAAACATGGATTTATGCAGACATTCCTGAGAAATCATAGTTGCACAAAAGAACTGGATATTTACATGCCCATAGATGTGGTGGAGAGCATAGCTCAGCTTCTTCTTTCATGGAGACATCTTTTGCAACTACCGGGTGCACATTATACCAGAAACGCATTATAAGTACAGTTCTAGTAATCTAATAAAATGGGGGTCCCATAGTAAAAGTAGGCAGGACTTTGAAGTGATAGCCATGTGCATTTCCTTCTGGACCTACAATCTTGCTGAAGGTCACACAGAACAGGATGTTTACCAGGGCAGTTCCCAAAAGTAGACTGTATGCTCCTTTGTACCCACTAGGCAGCTCAGTGCTCTACATTACCCGCTCCTCTGTATAGCTCCTTATTGTGTTGGAAGGCCCACCTTCTGATTGCCCTGGTGACTAGAGTCAGAAATTAATGTTTACTGGAAGAAATGAAAGTTGCTCCAATGGTTGACTGTGTTTTTCTCCACTAATAAGCTACTGATTAGGTGTTTCAGTATAAGGGAATCTTCTGGGTGGTCTTCAGGTAATGGAGCAGCTTAAATCCTGTAATTACATTTTATTTAAATTCATATATTGGGACAAATAAAGGTGTGGAACGTATGTTTGACCTATGAGGGAGAGATTTTTGCAGTAATAAAGTCATAATGAGAAGGCACAGTGTTGTTCGATGTCTGTGGTTCCTGTGTTGCAAAATACCTAGACAGTGAGGCAAGCAGAATAATTTGAATTATAATTATAGAACAAACTAATCACAGTTCATTAATTCAATCTTTTTTTAATCTTTATAAGTTTGGTTGCACTGTTTTCTGGCATAAAGTCTGAAGTTGCACAGAAAAGAAATAACAATATAAAATAAACAAAAAATAACAATAATACAAATTGTAAACAATTTTTTGGGAAATAATCTGTTGGGCATTTTTTGTTTGAAAGACCTGGAATTACAGTTATATCTGATCTCACATAAATCCTGCCCTGACTGATATTACTTCATTGTATTTCAACCTGAAAGCCTTCTGTCTAGATCACTACCCTATTTTTGGAAACATGAGTGTGTTGGCAAAGCTGATATCATAGCCTGTCTATACAGTGTAATCCCAGGGAATGCAGTTTAATCTTTCTCTCTCTCCAGAATAAGAGGCTGAGATAATTCTAAAAGAGGAATCATAAATAATTTGTCCAAACCAGTTACAGCCATAAAATATACACAACAGGGCTATTATATAGAAGCAAAAGCTATGATTTCCAATGCTTTGAAATGTATTCTAACCATAACAGTTTTTCTACGATGAACGTAAGGTACAGTATTCTCATCTGATGTTATCACAAGTTAAGTTAATATATTTTTCCAATACTAAGTTAAAGATAAATTACTCTTATTCAGTGCAGGTTGCTTAAGTTCCAGTGTATGTATTTAATATTTATCCCCATGAAGGTCACATAGATCCCCTGGTAGGTACAAAGATGATACAAGGTCTTCCTCCAGGAAAGAGCACCATCTGCTGTCTCATTTGTCTAAAACTAGTTTTAGTGCTAAGAGACCAAGGTAGTTGCTCAGTGTGAAGCATAATTATAGGCTAGGAAGAATAATGTTCCCGTAATAAAGACTTAAAATAATAGAGATAGCTGGCAACCAGAGGATTAAACAAAATGAACACACTGAACCAACTCTGTGTTACATAAATGTCCTGTTTTTTCTGTTTCCATGTAAGCCCTAGCCTTAGCTTATTCTGCTATCTAAAGGGTATATTTACTAAACTGCGGGTTTGAAATAGCAGAGATGTTGCCTATACCAACCAATCAGATTCTATCTGTTATTTTGTAGAATGTACTACATAAATGCTAACTAGAATCTGATTGGTTGCTATAGGGAACATCTCCACTTTTTCAAACCTGCAAATATAAATATACCCCTAAATCTTTTTTAAAGCTGCCTATTGTACTTGTCATTTATCTGACACTGTACATGTACCAAAACATTCCTGTTATTACTGTAAAGAAAAGAACCCATTCCATAGCTGCCAATAAAATCCATCTTCAATTAATTGCAGTATAGTGCTTGGTATACAATCATACTTGCCAACTTTACCTTGTTGGCTTCAGGGAGATCCCGGGGGAGGTGGGCATGTGGGGAGGGGCTTGACGAATCGCATCATTTTGGCTCTGCCCCCTAAATGATTGTCACAGTTTTGGCCAATTACAGCATGGGGCGGGACTAAGATGACTCACTATTTGCGCCATTAGGTCCCGCCCCCCACCACTTATCTATTGCAGGGGCGAGAACTGTGAGGCTGCCCTGCTCTCCTGGGATCTCGAGAGGTCTCCCAGAAATGCGTGAGTCTCCCGGACATTCCGGGAGAGTAGAACACTATGAGTTAAAGAAAAGCAGCTAATGAATCTCTAGAGACTGAAGTGTCTTTTACATTTCTGTCTCCGTTACTGAAGTCATGTTGTCTTACCTCTCAGTCTTTGATTAAATCTTGGTCTCTATGAAAATGGTCACCTCCATAGGTATCAATACATGAACATAGGACACAATTTCTGAACTTTGTCATCATGCCACAGATGGTGAAGCCAACCACGCCTAGTACTGGCTCAGCATCAGGGAGAATGCCAGACTCTTCAGGGAGTGAGGGAGATCACCCCTATTTCAGGGAGTCTCCCTGACATTCAGGGAGAGTTGGCAAGTATGATACAATGCTATTGTTGCAGTCCACAAATTAGTAAATGTTTAAATCCATATAATGGATCTGGTATACTATTCTGTGCTAATAACATTAAGTTAATCAATAAAAATGCATCTCATTAGTCTTTTTCTCATTACACAAAAACAGTTTATTCATAGTTTTTGGGAATAAAGAGATCTAATTGCTGCATAAAAACTTCCTTTAAAATATATGAAGCGTTAATTGCATGTTTGTAACCTACTAATGATTCTGGCTCTTTCGCCACTGTACTTAGTTTTAAAACAATAATCAACAATGAATTAATATAATTAAGTTTGCCTAACATCTTTTAGAAGCGTCTATATACACAAAACAGTAAAATTATATATTTAATATTTTCTTTTGAAATAGGATGACCCTGTGGGAAACATTAACCTAGCGATGGACGTTGCTGAAAAATACCTAGATATTCCAAAGATGCTGGATGCTGAAGGTAGAAACCCGCTTTTCCTTCTTTGTGCACAATTCTTTATTTAATGGGAAAAAGGCAGAACATAATTAAACTGAATATATATAAAATGTAATGCTAGTTTAAAATGTATTTCTGGAACTGGGAATCAGTAATAGGTAAGAAATAGTCACATAAAGGTAAAGTTCTGCACCTGAGCAATGAAGATAGAGAAAGAAAACAATTCATGCATTACATATACTATTTATACTATTATGTGGGCTGAATCTGTGAATGAAAAGCAAAATTTTGTGAGCAACGTGGAAAGAGAATCATCATCATCATCATCATTTATTTATATAGCGCCAACATATTCCGTAGCGCTTTACAATTGCGTTAAAGACTACCGACACCTGCACACCATGTTGTGTGCTGAACCAGTGAAACTAAAGAGTAATCATGAAGCCCCTTGATAATATCACCATTTCCTAGCCAGTTAATTCTATTTTCTATTAATAATACTTCAGCGAACAAAACTGATGCCTCCACTGTGTGTAGATGACATGCACTTTTTGTACATCAGGAAATCTATGAGCTGTAAGAATAAATTATATATATATATATATATATATTAGAGATGGGCGGGTCCGGTTCTCCGAGAACCGAACCCACCCGAACTTTGGGTATCCGAGTACCGAGCTGAGCAGCTCGGTACTCTCCCGCCAATTCCGAATCCAAATCGAGGCCGAACGTCATTGTGACGTCGTCGGATCTCGGGACTCGGTTCTCGCGATACTTCAACTTTATAAATACACGCCTCCACAGCAATCCATCGCCATTTGACAGAGGGAGAGAGCAGGGTGTAGTCATAGGCTAATTAGAGCAGGGACAGAGAAAGAATACAATATTGTTCTTGCAATTGCTCTAACCAAAATCGCTAGTGCAGAGAGGAGGATAGAGGTTTATTATTTTTTCTTCATATTTGGCACTCCCCAGCGCTTTTGGGTTGTCCCCCATAATTGTGCATTAATATTTCTGGCTGTCAAAAGTCATATCTGTCAGCAGTATCTACTCAATAAATGTTAGCACTCCTCAGTGTTTTTGGGGTGTCCTCTCTAATTGTGCATTAATATTTCTGGCTGTCAAAAGTCATATCTGTCAGCAGTATCTACTCAATAATTTTAAGCACTCCTCAGTGTTTTTGGGGTGTCCTCTCTAATTGTGCATTAATATTTCTGGCTGTCAAAAGTCATATCTGTCAGCAGTATCTACTCAATAATTTTAAGCACTCCTCAGTGTTTTTGGGGTGTCCTCTCTAATTGTGCATTAATATTTCTGGCTGTCAAAAGTCATATCTGTCAGCAGTATCTACTCAATAAATTTTAGCACTCCTCTGTGTTTTTGGGGTGTCCTCCCTAATTGTGCATTAATATTTCTGGCTGTCAAAAGTCATATCTGTCAGCAGTATCTACTCAATAAATGTTAGCACTCCTCAGTGTTTTTGGGGTGTCCTCTCTAATTGTGCATTAATATTTCTGGCTGTCAAAAGTCATATCTGTCAGCAGTATCTACTCAATAATTTTAAGCACTCCTCAGTGTTTTTGGGGTGTCCTCTCTAATTGTGCATTAATATTTCTGGCTGTCAAAAGTCATATCTGTCAGCAGTATCTACTCAATAAATTTTAGCACTCCTCTGTGTTTTTGGGGTGTCCTCCCTAATTGTGCATTAATATTTCTGGCTGTCAAAAGTCATATCTGTCAGCAGTATCTACTCAATAATTTGTAGCACTCCTCAGTGTTTTTGGGGTGTCCTCCCTAATTGTGCATTAATATTTCTGGCTGTCAAAAGTCATATCTGTCAGCAGTATCTACTCAATAATTTTTAGCACTCCTCAGTGTTTTTGGGGTGTCCTCCCTAATTGTGCATTAATATTTCTGGCTGTCAAAAGTCATATCTGTCAGCAGTATCTACTCAATAATTTTTAGCACTCCTCAGTGGTTTGCGCTCAGAATGGATTCAAAGCAGTCCACATATGATCTAAATGAGCAACCAGGTTCTGTCACCAGTCCTGATGTTAGTGTTCCCAGTACGTCATCTGGCCAAGGCGATGTCAAACAACAGAGTGTTTTCAAATTAGTGCAAAAAACAAAAACCAAAAAAAAATTTACTGTATTGAAGCGAAAAAGAAGTGTAACTGAGCAAAAGTTAAGTGACGATAAAAAAAAAATTGCAAGCATGCCATTCTACACACGCAGTGGCAAAGAGAGAATGAGGCCTTCACCTTTGGCTATTAGTGGCAGATCCCAAAAAGTTACCCAGGCTACAATTGGTGCACAACTACTGTTACGCGTCAAAGCTGAGCTGCAAGATACCAGTGAGGCATTACAGGAGAATATTTGCTCTGATTCACAAATGACAACAATCCCTGTGGAGAGTCCATCCAACAGTGGGATGTCTAATCGTGAGCATTCTGCTGATGTGTGCCTTAATAGCCCGAGTGTAGCCGGTGATACCCAAATTGAGGATGCCACTTTGGAATTAGAAGAGGATGAGGGGGAGATTTGTGTAGGCGACGAGGGCGCTAATGATGATGTTGATGATTATGATGCAGACAGATACCAAATTGCCTTTCTCAATTTCTATTTATATTCTAGATTATATAACGGCTGAATAGTTTTCTATTTTACTCCTAGTGGAGAGAGGATCTGATGCAGACAGATACCAAACTGCCTTTGTCCATTTCAATTTATATTGTACAGTCTATAATGGCTGAATTTTTTAGTATTTTATACAAGTGGAGGGGGGGCTAGAGAGACAGAAACCAAACTGGCTTTCTCCATGTCAATTAATATTGTACAGTCTATAATGGCTGAATTTTTTGGTATTTTATACAAGTGGAGGGGGGCCTAGAGAGACAGAGTGACCCCAAACTGTCTTTCTCCATGTCAATTAATATTGTACAGTCTATAATGGCTGAATTTTTTAGTATTTTATACAAGTGGAGGGGGGCCTAGAGAGACAGAAACCAAACTGGCTTTCTCCATGTCAATTAATATTGTACAGTCTATAATGGCTGAATTTTTTGCTATTTTATACAAGTGGAGGGGGGCCTTGAGAGACAGAAAGCAAACTGGCTTTTTCCATTTCTTTACATATTTAACTATAAGTGTAGGGTGTAATATACATTCAAAGACGATGGCTGCATTGCCAATATGCATAGATGGAGAGGAAGACAATCTGTTTTGTGTGTAGAATAGGCCTACCAACGAAGAATTAAACTGTTTTTTTGGATGATTTATTACCTCAACAATTAGATTACTTGTCTCTAAAACAGTTGGAGCACTAAATTGGGTTAATTTAGGCCCAAAAACATGGATTTTCCCAAAAAATAGCAAAACAAAACCAAAACCAAAACCAAAACACGCAATGGCGGTTTTGCAAAACCAAAACCAAAACCAAAACACGACGGTAATCCAGATCCAAAACCGAATCCAAAACCAAAACACGGGGGTCAGTGACCATCTCTAATATATATATATATATATATAAAGCCCCTTTCTTTAGTAAATCAATTTACCTGAATTCACATACAAATAATTAGATTTGTGTACAACTTTTGATTATTATGTCTATCATTATTAATATTTACATTGTGTGTTGGTGTGACTGTATTTTTTTCTGCTCCAAGCACTCATTTGCTGGCTTTTTAAAGGTAAAATGTAAAACAGTTACAAAATGTATGTGAATTTGGGAGATGGAATGATGTTTGTCAGAAATAATGATACCCTTTAAAGTTGTGGTAATCAATAATCTGTATCTCTCCTGTTTTCTTGGTTTCTCCGAAGATATTGTAAACACACCTAAACCTGATGAGAGAGCAATAATGACCTATGTGTCATGTTTTTACCATGCATTTGCTGGAGCAGAACAGGTATGTGAAATGTCCATAATATTTTATTTTTTCCAATGTATAGGCAATTATTATGTTTAATCTGCACCTAACTTATAAATAGCATTCCTCTAGACTTGGGGCTGTCTATCTATCTGTCTATCTAAGCTACCTTTGGCCTCATTTAGATTGCCCCCAGTCGGCCTTCTATCGGAGCTGTGTTGTATTCATCTAGACATTTTGGGTTTAGCAGGATAGAGCATAAATAAATAGTATAAGGTATTTCTATTGCCCTTGTGCTGTTATAATTATCATTATGTATTATTATTTACTGTATAAAGTATTTTATCAGGAACAAATGCATTGAGAGTCTATGTTTGATTTTTAAGTACGTCCTAGATACATCAAGTATAACTGTGATTTGGTAACAGACTGAAGGCATTAATTATTACACAATCATTCTTATAGAACAGTTTGTCAGATGTTTTCAATCTTAGACAGGTAACAGTTGTTTTAGTGATTCAAATGGACAGGGCCATCTTCACAACATTATGGGCCCCTGGGCAAAGCAGTGCACCGGGGCCCCTAGATATAGATATAGATATAGATATATAGATGTATACAGATACAGATATAGATATAGATATAGATATATAGAGATAGAGATAGATAGATGTACTTGCTCAGTGACCATTGTAGGTTTTTTTGCAGGTTTTTTTCTTTTGCAGGATAATTTATTCTCATTAAGAGCCGTGCCTATGGGGCCCCCTTGCCCGTTGGGCCCCCGGGCAGCTGCCCATCGTGCCCAATGGAAAAGATGGCCCTGCAAATGGGCAGTAGGAGAGAGCGGAACATCTAGATTTCTTATCGAATGCAGGAACCATTAGTCAGATTCTGGAAGTAGATTTTTGTTGAGGTATTTGTGTAATTTGTCCAGAATGTATTTGAAGGATAAATAGGCAAAATATACTTTACTGGACTCCAACATAGGCAAAACAATGGGGGGGGGGGGGGGGGGGATTTCCTAGTGCCCGGAAACCCCCTCCAAGCCTGGGGCACTGTATAATTGAGGTGACTGGACCCTGCCCCTACTTCACATGGCTCTGCTTGAAAAGGGAGAGCTGCGTACATTTAACAGTAGTGCATGCAGCATTGCCCATGTATATTATAGGGATAGGAAGAGTTGGAGAGTAGCCAAGCACTGACTAATATTATAGACATGCCCCCATGCATGCTGGTCACACCCACTGGTGGCGTGGTGTGGAAACCCCCCTCTAAAAATCCTGCGTTTGCCCCTGTCCAGGGCCAAACACAGCTGGCAAATTTAGTTGCAAAGTGTATAAAGCCCTCCAAGGTGAATTTGGGGAGTTGTACTGTAAACTGCATCCCGTAGTCTATAATAAAGGCAAAATGCTGCATCTGAGCAACATGGATAATGAATGCATTAAAGACTACCTACACCTGCACACCATTTTGTGTGCTGAACCGGTGAATATAAAGTATAATCATGAAGCACTTTTGTAATATCACCCTTTCCTAGTCAGCTAATTCTATATTCTGTCAATATTACTACAGCCAACAAACTGGCTGTGTGCACTGTTTGTGACAACATGTACCTTTAGGCACAGCAACAAGAAATATATATATATATATATATATATATATATATATATATATATATGTGTATATATAATTGCAGTATACTAACTCATTTTACCTGAATCCATCTGCAAATAACTAAGGGCCTGATTCATTAAGGATCTTAACTTAAGAAGCTTCTTATTTAAGTCTCCTGGACAAAACCAATGCAAGGGATGCAAATTAGTATTCTGGTTTGCACATAAGTTAAATACTGACTGTTTTTTCATGTAGCACACATCTGTTGTGCAACGTGCTTTCTGGCCATGAAAGTTAGACAGGATATGTTTCTATACAGCAAGCCTAGTTTGGAATACATTTTGGATGACATTGTGTCTATAAGCAAAACAAATGGAAGGTTAGGGCAAAGACATGAAACAAAATATTTGTTTGGACATTGATGTCAGATTAGTGTTGGAGTGTGGTCTAATTAGTATATCAGGTGTAATACACTTTGCAAGTTTACTATTTGACCCAAATAACATGGATACTGTTTTATCAGTGATGATCTGTGCTTTGGAACGATCCTCGTTCATCGCTGAAGCGTACACACTACTGCAATATCAGGCCGAGTGGTCGTTTGATAGACTCAATACCCGGCTAAAATCACTGTAGTGTGTACCTAGCCTAACAGACTGTGGGTAGGTCATTTATAAATATGAAAAACAGTAGTGGCCCAGGAACAGAGCCTTGAGGGACCCCACAGGTGACATCTAGTAGGCTAGAGCTGGAGTTAGATATTTACACAAGCACGGATCTTCCTGATAAAGTTAAGCAAATTTAGCTCTTGTTGCTGAGCACTGAGGACTGAGGTTAACGTAACACTATAGAGCAATTCCCAACGTCAATTAGCAATCCATGTTCCATATCACAGTGAATTTCATTACCGATTTATAATTACTGTTGACTGTTGGATGGTTTGGATAAAAGCCAGGCTGAAATGAAATAAGGAAAATTGTTTTGTAAGAGCTACTGATATGGGAATGAGCATATTTTACCATGACTATATAAGGATCAATAACTATTAAGGATCAATGAATCCTTTTTCAAGTAATGTCCTAGATCATTTCTGTTCCATTCTGCATCAATTGAGTGGTATGGAGCTCAGATGCAGGGTCAAGGCAGGTAAGCCACCATGTGCACAACCCCCTAAGAATAAATGAGAACTAAACTGTTTTCTGTGGTATTTAATAGCCCTATTATTCATGGCTGATATCTCATCATTATCTACAGGCAGAGACAGCAGCTAATCGCATCTGCAAAGTACTTGCTGTGAATCAGGAAAATGAAAAAATGATGGAAGAGTATGAGAGACTGGCAAGTGAGGTAATATTACACATTGTCCTAAATTCTAATAAAAAGAGCAATAATATATCTTAAACAGAAAACAGAAGTAATTTTTCAAACATACCTTAAATAAATAGTGTTAATTTTTAAATAAACTCCTTTTATAAGAATTAACAAAGTCCTGTGTCACTATCTGTAAATAAACATTCCCTGCTGTTCAGCTTCATGGGCATGGATGGCTTCACGTTACAAACCAGTTTCCAGCAACTCCGGTGAGGAAGTCAAATAATTGGATGAAGTAAACTAAATTGATTAATATTTGTTTTCCATGCTATTGCGATTAGTACTCTACGTGTAATGATGCAATCACACGGATTAATAACACACACATTTACATTCGCACTTACACTTGTAAATAGTACACATTTATTAAGGTTCCAATCCACATTTATTTATTAGTAAAATGTATTAGAGATTATTTATCCATAGATAATATTATAATAAAGGTATTTATGGGTCAGGTCCTCTACAAGGTAAAGAGTTTGGTCTCATAATAAAGCTTATTCCACCAGCATTAACCCGGTTTCGACAGAGTAGTGATCGCACCTAGTGATCGCAAGTTATGAGCAATATGAGATTAATACTCAAAAGTACTTTGTTTATCGGTCAGTTTAAACTGGTTATTCTGTGGAAGACACGTAGGCAACAGTTGGAGTGAGTTGCGCCCTTATTTGTGAAAGGATCAAATGAACTGACCTATGACCAGCAGTCTACTGGAACATCGTTAACCCTGGGCCAATGAAGACCTATCTTAGTGTTATCTGTGTATATTTGTGACATCATTCCTGTTTATGTTAATTCAAACTGTATATAAGCAAGCCCCTGGGCCATTGTAAATCTCTCTTCCTGACTACAAAGATGAATATAGACCTGGGCTCAGGTAGTGCTGGCGTAATGTAATGTATTTGATTTATATACTTTCCTGTTTATTATTATAACACAATAATTGCATTGGACAATGTTTATTGGTAGCGACAAAACGAACATTACACCTGTCACATGATTCAACCAGCCTATCAGGGCACAAGGCACCCTACTTAAACAAGGAACTGCTGGTTGTACATTGCCAGAGCAACTCTCATCCTTAGGTAAAGTTCTTCTTCCAGCATTACCAAGTGCTCTGTTCCTAACTGCTGGATCTCATGTCAGCAGTACCGTCATCATCACCACTTATTTATACAGCACCACCACAGCATCCTCCTCCTGCATCTATCCAACATTCCTCACTGTGGGTTCAGAGGTCCTATTGGTTGCTTCACCGGGTGCCAGTTCTGAGTCTCCTTCAGTTCGTACCATCATCATCATCAGCAGCAGCTAGATATATAGCGCCACTAATTCCACAGCGCTGTACAGAGAACTCATTCACATCTGTCCCTGCCCCATTGGCGCTTACAGTCTAAATTACCTAACATACACACTCGCACATGCACACACATAGACTTAGCGGGACTAAGGTCAATTTAATAGCAGCCAATTAACCTACTGGTATCTTTTTGGAACATGGGAGGAAACCGGAGCACCCAAAGGAAACCCACGCAAACACGGGGAGAACATACAAACTCCACACAGCCATGGTTGGGAATCGAACTCATGACCCCAGTGCTGTGAGGCAAAAGTGCTAAACACTACATTGTGCTGTACCAACCTTGAGTTCCCTGTAGTGAGTCCTGAGTACTCTGGTTCAAGGTCCAGTTCTGAGTTTCATGTCCCAGGCCACCAGCACCCACAGAAGCCTGACACTCTTCCGGATAAGGCCCAGGTGAGCAAGGCCCCCAGCTTCAACTTTTCATCTACTAAGCCAACTAAGCCCAAGGATTCTGATGCAGATCTCCAAAACCTGGCATTTGTAACAACCAATTGGGAATATCTTGCTCTCCTTACAGTCCCAGGCTGCTGAACTATATGCCCCAATTATAAACAGCCACTGTAATTTGCTGTTTTTTACTTCTTCACACTCATAAATACACGCAAATATATTTTACCAGCAGCTGCACACCTGCTTAGTGAATGGGGCCTTGAAGTGTAAACTGATAACCTGGTTTAGCAGGAGGATTATGAAAAATTCAGATTCTTGTTGACTCCAGAGTTTACCTGGTTATGAATACAAGGCTCATCAAAAATGTAGGGCTTACAGAATTTAGTGCTTTCAGTCATCTATGCAAACTTGTGTATCAGCCAATTATATGTATAACTGTAGATCCCCAGTATCTATTGTATTTTGCATATCTAAATGACTTTATATGAGCTTCTATTTACTAGTAAATGACTTACATTATTTAGCTTTTAGAATGGATAAGACGCACCATCCCATGGCTGGAAAACCGCACCCCAGAGAAGAACATGCAAGCCATGATGAAGAAACTGGAAGATTTCCGAGATTACCGTCGCAAACACAAACCTCCCCGAGTGCAGGAGAAATGTCAGCTAGAAATCAACTTCAACACTTTACAGACAAAGTTGAGAATAAGCAATAGGCCGGCATTCATGCCATCTGAAGGCAAGATGGTTTCAGTAAGTAGAATGGATTTCCTTTGGCATAGCACAACAATTCTAGAAATAACATATATAAGGATACCAATATCTATGTCTTATGTTTGTCTAATACACATCATTTCACATCATTCTTTGGCAAATTTGAGATAGATTTTCATTAGTATAATGCCTTCAAAACTATAATACCAGGCTACATCCATGTTTGGTTAACATCCCATTCTCCAAGTCCCTGTTTACGATTTTACACATGTAGCCTACTTAGGTTAATGGTTTAATGGTCATTGATAGGTGATACATAATTATTAAATTGTAAGAGAAATACATCAATCACCGCAGAATAGCATGAGCAACTGTTATTGCCATACAGGACATTGCAAACGCCTGGCAAAGGTTGGAGCAGGGTGAGAAGGGGTACGAGGAGTGGCTGCTTAACGAGCTGAGGAGGCTTCAAAGACTTGACCACTTGGCTGAGAAATTCAGGCAGAAGGCGACCACACATGAGACATGGACATCTGGTAAGGACAAGTACAGACGTGTTTTAATCTGGAAGCTGGTTGTGTACCAGTTCTGTTTCTATGCATAAAATTACTTTTGTCAGCAAGCTCCTTGCACTTTTAATCCTATTACATTCGTCATATGAGACCACAATTTACCTACATGTAAAAGAATTAAACACAGAGCTCTGAAGAGTAGTGCAACAGGAACCTTTAATAACAACAGAAGAGATCAATACAGTATATACATGTATGAAGTACTGTACGTTATATCTTTATAAAGTATATAAACAATGATTAATTAAATCAACATATAAGTATTCATTAGCAACACTTAAGCTGGGTACACACTACAGAGTTTTCCACCAACTTTTTATGCCGATCGATTTTACATCCGATCGATGGTCCATGGACTGCATACACACTAGCCTTGTTTAGGACCATAAAGGGAAGAGTGGCCATCCCGTTAGCGACTTTTTACAGCCATGTTGTCGTGAGCAATGATTGTAATTTCGTACACACTGAAGCAACATCGGTCTGAAACGTATACACACTAGACGACAGAAACGAGATTGGAACGAAAATATTTGACGGTACAACCAACCAAATGAGGCGACAATCGTCCATTTGGGCAGACTTTCGACCATCGTGTCACTACACACACTGACCCGACTTTTGAACGAGCGGTCGTATGTCGGCTGGTTGAGCCGATTATTGGACAAAAACCCTGTAGTGTGTACTTAGCTTTACACATTTCAAAAGGGATAACTTACCCACTATTGTGTCATATAAGGATAAAGTCAGGTCAGTGTTGCTTTGACCTATGTAAAAAAAACTTATCCTACAATCTGAGTAATCTTATGTCTTCTATTATCCTTATGTTAGATGGTGTTCCTAAGCCTAAGTCCCTGCAAGTATAACACTTAAAATTTAGCAATGTATAGGATATGATGTATTGCCCTCCAAATTGCATTTCTGGTATTTAATGAACTGACCTGATCCTGGTCTACATGGTTGGATGCCTATATCATCAACATGGTGTTCCTTATGGTATGCATTTGTCAAATCAGTTATGCAATTGAAGTTCTTTAGTGGGTATTTCCTTCTTTACTCCAAGCCAATGTTTGTTGTCCAGCTCTCTGGTGGCAGTGCTCACAGTCTTTACATGTGTTTGGAAAGTAGACTCTACAGACCCAGGACAAGATCTTGAAGCCATGTCACAACATCCTCCAGTAACTTCATGTAAATGTGGGCTCACTAAAGAATGTTTTATTCAATTTCATGAAAAAGGGATCTCACTATATTTTTATGTTTTTCTTTGCAGTTATAACTCATATCATGATTTCTGTGGTGCCTCCAGTGTGCTCTGTATTGACCTGGTAATGGGGTTTTTTCTATACGTTTTCAGGAAAAGAGCATATGCTAACGCAGAAAGACTACGAGTGTTCATCTTTGATTGAAGTACGCGCACTACTGAGGAAGCATGAGGCCTTTGAGAGTGAACTGGCCTCCCGCCAGGACCGAGTGGAGCAGATTGCTGCCATCGCCCAGGAACTGAAGTATGTTCCACTCGCAGACACACAGCTGCTGACATTTAGCTGATAAAACTATTTCCGTGGCATTCAATAGTGTCATAGGTACTGTGTAAAAGAATTCCTAGCATAGTTTGGTTAGAATATTATCTTGAGCTTCTTTTCTTTTAGTGGCTAAATTTAGTCATCACTCGTTCTCCATGTTATCTGAATGTTTAAACAATGCTTAGTTTTTATTAGTCTCTTCCACCGCAAACATAGCGGTGGATGATTTTAAACAACTGTTCTAAAAGGATGATCCTTTTGTTTACTTACAATACAGACTGAATGTCTAAAATGAAGAGCTATGATTTATCAAAATGCATTTATAACAGGTCACCTCTCTTCACCTGAGTTTAATATCTTATGGACTCTGTCTTATATGATGCAAATCTGGCACAAGACTACAACAGAATATTCATGTTTAAAATGTGTGCAATGTGCTAATTATTATAGTCACAATTATAATGACCATATTGTTTCTGGTATATATTTCTGGGCGTCATCATTTAAAAATCAATCATAAAATTTGATAACAGAAAATGAGAAGTGATGAGATCACATAGCGTTTCACTCATCATTTTGCAGTTCACAAACTGTTTCTAGGGTAGTGTTTACTGAGAGTTACACCCTGCTCTCTGCAACCGATTACTGTTCCTGTCTAACCTCAAAATATATACATTTCAGTCATCATTTTGAATTTTATAGAGTAGTTCACAGACCAATAATGCAAGCTGTTTCTACATGTAAAATGCGTGTTCATTATGTTTTATTCCGGCCAATCAGAGAATAGCTAACTGCTTCAACTCCACTGGCTAGCGCTTTGTGGAAGCTGCGTCTATGTTAACAGTATGCCAAATATTTTTCCAATAGCGATATTTTAAAGTGAATGAAAATCTAGTGGTCAATGGAATTACAGATGCAAAGCAAGCATTAAGCTAGCATCACATTTTGCAATAAAACTGAATTGGAGAATTGCAGTGTAATCTGTAAATAGGCTGGCCACACACATAGGGCCTGATTCATTAACGAAAGTTAAGCAAAAAATTTAGTACGTTTTCTGGACAAAACCATGTTGCAATGCAAGGGGTGCAAATGAGTTTATTATTTTGCACATAAGGAAAATACTAGCAGCACACAAATACTTGATAGATTATTTGTACACTGAAATTTAAAGCTGATCTAGGACATGCTCTACCCCAACTATAAATCTGCCATCACATTTTAAATACACCTTACCCTCCAATGCAACATGGTTTTGCCTTACTTGTTTACTTTTGCTTAACTTTCCTTAATGAATCAGGCCCATAGAGAGCCATATTTTACTGATTTCATTGCACTACAAAGATGTTATCCAAGTCCAATGGAAAAGGGAAATTTTGTGGCATTTCTTCCTGTTCTTCTTTTCTTTTGTTATCATCATCATCATCATCATTTATTTATATAGCGCCACTAATTCCGCAGCGCTCAACAGAGAACTCATTCACATCAGTCCCTGCCCCATTGGAGCTTACAGTCTAAATTCCCTACTATAGACACACACTCACAAACACAGAGAGACAGAGAGGGAGAGACTAGGGTCAATTTTTTTTTTTTTATTGCAGCCAATTAACCTACCAGTATGTTTTTGGAGTGTGGGAGGAAACCGGAGCACCCGGAGGAAACCCACGCAAACACAGGGAGAACATACAAACTCCACACAGATAAGGCCATGGTCGGGAATCGAACTCATGACCCCAGTGCTTTGAGGCACTTTTCTATCTTTTCATTCTTTCATCATATACAGTTGTGACCTAATTACAGACAAAAGGCCACTTGGGGTCAATAAATCACAGACATGCAAATGACTGTAACAATAGGAGATTTCAGATACACAACATATCATTATGTCAGGGGGTCTTAACCTATAGAATTTTAGCAAAGAACAGTAACTGAGCCATTTACACTTATTAGTGACTGAGTTGCATTCGTTTTGAGGCATGATAATGAGCTTGTCTTCTTCACCCAGTGAGCTGGACTATCATGATGCCGCCAGAGTTAACGAAAGATGTCAAAAGATATGTGATCAGTGGGACAGACTTGGAACATTAACACAAAAGAGGAGGGAAGCTCTTGAGGTAGATCTTATATAGAACAAAATAAAGACAAATGTTTTGTATGAAGCTAAAGAATAAAATATAATATTTTAATATATACATGTATCTATATTATTTGATTGTGAATATTTATTAGCTATATGTAATATGTGATTCGGTGCTGTATGTAAAATATAGTATACATTTTGTCTGTGCTTTTGGTTTTAAATGTGCAGTAAAGTTAAAGAATATGGGGGGGGTTTACAAAAAAAGAGGAAAAATATTTCTAGCTGAATAAAATAATGGCGGTCCCACCACAGATAACAAGACTATTATTATGAAATGTATGTATCTGGTTTGATTAGTTCTCCTAAGTATAGGAAAAGCTAATTATGTGTTATAGTAGCAGAAACCTAATAGGAGATACAGCGGCGGAGGCTGAGATATTTCTGTCCACTTTTTTCACAATTTTTTCAGACTTGTTTTTTACATAGGAGACAATTAGGAATCACAATACACTCAAATAGGTCGCAACCATTTTTCATTAATAGATCCAATGCAACCCGGATCTAATAATGAATAAAATTAGAGTTACTATTAGATACATTGTTAGCATTCATCTATTAGCAATTCGTTGTGTGGGATAGCTGATTCAGTCCACAGCAAGAACACAGGCCAGCATACAGGAGAAAATTGCTAGTGATGTCACAGAAACTTTTCCAATGTAAGAACAGTATTTAGCTTTGAACCTTGTATGGATCTTAGGCAGTGGCGGATCCGTGTGGGGAGGGGGGCGATCGGGGCAATTGCCCCCTTCCCCTAGCAGTAGTCTGATTTTTTATTAGATGTCATAGGATTAGAAACATGGTAAACAATTACAACAAAGATACAGATAAACACATGTTTAAGGTAGAGGGAGAGCTGGGAATGTTGGGTATAACAAGTTAGGTGAAGGGAGGGTAAGGTTTGAACAAAATTCCAAAACCAAAATATCAAAACTATGAGACTCAACAGCAGAAACAAAAGCAGTACGGAAAAAAAAAACAAGGACAACTACTAACTTTTTGTAAGCACAGAAGCAGCAATGCTTCGCTCCCATTAAGTAAACACTGTCCTTTCAAATGATTTCTGCCATTCGATTTTTATGTGAGGTTTAGTAAATAATACTTTAACAATGAGGTATGAATTGGCTGAGCCCTATATGTACACTAAGCAGGGCTGTATATACAATGTGTGCTGCCCTAAACCACCATGACAAATATACTTTGCACTCCACAAACCCGAGTCACACTACCTAGACACCCTTCACAGAATATATGAGCAGCTGACATCTATAAACAAGTACAAACAAAAGGAAAAGAATGAAACAGGAGTCATTTTATGCTGCAATGTGGACTGTGCTATCCTGTAGTTTAGCATACGGTCATATTTTTGTTGTTAAGTTTCCAGTTCTAAAATTTAAAGCAGAGAAAGAATGTTTAAGAAATGGTTGCGTAGTTATACTGTACTTTTCTGGACTTTAATAGGGGCATTCTCAACTGCTGCAGGATTTCCCAGAACATAAAATAGTGTTTATTTTCATCAGGGACAGGCTCAGATCTCTTTCTCCCCCGGTTGGTTTTGCTGTACACCGACCTCTCCATTACCACAGTGTTCAATGACCACAACCTCTATCAACTATTTGTGTAAAATACCTAATTACCAATAATTAGCAGTAATCATGCAAATTTTTTTCTGATGACAGGCGTAATTTTCCCAACCCCAGTAAAGTATAAAGATACATGTACATTAGAAAAAGAAAATAAAAAAAAAGTATTAAACTAAAAACGAAGAGAAAGACTAAGGGGTACCCTACTACTCTTGCAATTCAATGTGGCTTCACCAAAAACTGGTAAAATGGTGCAAAATAAAAATCATTATAGCACAAAGAGCACATGGCATAGGTCCGTATATAATATGTCTCTCTATTCCTCTGCACAGCGGACAGAGAAGCTTTTAGAAACTGTTGATCATCTTCATTTGGAGTTCATCAAGAGAGCTGGACCTTTCAACATCTGGATGGAGGGAGCCATGGAGGATCTCCAGGACATGTTTATTGTCCACAGTGTGGAAGAAATTCAGGTGTGCCATATTTGGGGAACAATTTATGCAATGGGATCTATAATGGAGTATAACAAGTACAATATGTTAAGTACAATATGTTAAGTGGAACTAAAAGCAAAAAAATTTGTATATTGTAAAGCAGTGATGAGCAACTTTGAAGGTTAACATGTGCGGTCCACCAACTTTCAAAAGGCCCACACATTACCCTTAATTTCAAGAACGAAAATAAACAGTTGGAAAACTAATTTGGCAAGTAAACATCACTGATCCCAAAATGTTCTCACATGCCCCTTACATGCTCCAAATTTACACCACATGCCATTTAAACCTTTCACTTGCTCCAAGATAGATCCACATGCACTCAGACCCCCATAAGTTCTTAGATCATACATGTACTCCAAAACTCCCTCGCATGCCACTCATACTTCCCAACATGTCTCCAACATGCCACTCAGACCTCTCTGCATGCCTCTCAAATTTCTCCACATGCCCATCATGTGCCCACCTGTCCTCTACACACATCCCCACATACTCCTTAAACCTCGTCACATGTTCCCCAGACCTCGACACATGCCCGTCAGACCTCTTCCATGGGTCCATCAGACCTTCCCCACATGCCCATCACATTCCCACCAGTCCTCTACACATGCCCAACAGACCTCCCCACATACCCCTTAAACCTTATCACATGTTCCCCAGACCTCGTCACATGCCCATTAGACCTCTCCCATGGGTCCATCAGACCTTCCCCACATGCCCATCACACCTCCAACAAATGCTTCTCACACCTCCCCCACTATTACTTACTGTTACAGCTATTTCTCCTAGCTACTGCTCTTTCTCCTGCCCGCAGAAGAATGAGGTAGAGCACACTGCACCCCCCCTTCCTCCTTGTCTGGTATGCTGCATGACCTGCATTGTGCAAAGCAGTCAGCTGCTCCCATTCAGTCTTATTCTCTGCTTTATAATAAAGAAGAAAATAAGTCCAAATGAGAGCAGGCGAGGATGCAGTTTCAGGATGGCTGTATACAGTAGCCTATAGCAAACATTTTAGGGACCACACATGTGATGGTATCAGGCCAATTGTCCGGCATCGCCTGCAGTATTGCAGGAAGTGGGGTCAGCATTAGTTACTGAGCCTGAGTCATTGAGGAGAGCAAAGCTAAAAAGGAGTAAGTTTGCTCCTGGATAAACCATGTTACAATGCAAGTGGAGCAAATTAGTTTATTATTCTGCACATAAGTTAAATACTGGCTGCTTTTTCATGTAGCACACAAATATTTGATAGCTTTATTTTTACACTGAAATTTAAAGTTGATCTAGGACATGCCCTAGCCCAACTATAAATCTGTCCCCACATTTTAAATTTATCTCTCCTTCCAATGGAACATGGTTTTGCCCAGATGCAAAGTTACTTCTTTTTTTATGCTTTGCTCTCCTTGATGACTCAGGCTCAATGACTTTAATCAGCAGCAGATCCAGAGAGGGGCGATCGCTCCCCCTAGATGGCAATCAAAGTGGGAGAGGGATTGGGGCCAATCACAGGCGGGGCCAGCCAATCAGAATAAAGGAGGGCATGATTATGCTAAATCGACCGCCCTCTAAAAATAAAGTCTAGGTCCGCCCCTGACTTTAATCAATGAACAAATAATCTTGATTGTAACAATATTTGCTGCAACATACATTTTTGTATTTGTTCTACCTATTTACATATCACACTTACAAAACAGATAATAGTGTTCATTTACTAATACTGCGCTTAGGTACAACATTTTCCGCTAAACCAGAGCAGCCATAGCAATCAATACTTGCTTCTATTGTCTAATTTGTAGTACAGGGATAAAAGCTAATTGCTGATTGGTTGCTGTGGTTCACTGGAAATGTTGCACCTAAATGTAATGTTAGAAAATGAGCCCTATTAGAGTAAATCTTTACAATTTAGTTTTCTCTCTATATATGAGGCGTAATATTAGTAATATTAGTTTCCACATTACAGCTCTCAGTTTCATGACACTTAGATTTCAAATTTACTGATTCAGCCAGTTAAAAATACATATTTATCATTTGCATATGTGTGAATAGATCAGGAATCTTGTCAGGATTGTTTCAGTAAGTGATAAAATTCTAATATAGGAAACTTATGAGAGACATGAGAACAATATAACAAAAATAAGTACAAAATTATGACATTCAGGCTATGCTAGAACCCTTAAAACCAACAAGTTGTCCATGGCAGCCCTCCATACCATGGCAACTTCTTTGTCAAGGTATAGGTTCTGCCATGGATAACCCCTTGTCAGCTTTCAAGGGTTCAAACATGACCTGAATGTCATAATTTATGTTTATTTATTTTTGAAGGGACAGCAAGAGAAATGTCAAATCAGACTGCCAAAGTGCCACTGATAACTTTAGCATAATAAGATCATGGATTTACATTTTCTAATTAAATTGTATATCACAAAGTACCTAAAGTTGGCACTTAATAAATACCATTATTATTAAAAAGCTACTGTGTTACCTTTGTGTGGAGGTACTCAATAATTAGGTTGTTCAGAATCATTAATGTGGTTAAAGGTATGAAAAAAATCACATGCTTCATGAAAAATGTAAAATGCATGCTATTCTGTAGAAATAATATATCTACAATTGATATGTATTTTAGTATTATTGTACTTCTGTAAATACTTGCTACAGCTGCTTTAATAGCCCACAAAACTGCTTCTGAGATCTTAAAAGCAGCATCTGTTTTTCTGTGAACAGCTGTAGTACATAATTTACATAACCTCTGGTTGAGCTACTACTCTGCATAATAAGCTATTATTAATAAAATAATAAATGTTTACTCACTTTTTCTTAGAAATTAATTACTGCCCATGAACAATTTAAAGCCACGCTACCAGAGGCAGACAGCGAAAGACAAGCAATTGTGGGTATCCAAAGCGAGGTGGAAAAAGTGATTCAGAGCTACAACATTAAAGTATCTTCAGTCAATCCATATAGCACAATTACATTGGACGAACTGCGCACCAAATGGGAAAAGGTAAATAAAATAGAGAGACATTTCCAGTAGCCAATATACCTATCCTGGTTTTTAAAAGTTCACAAACTACAACATTATGAAAATAATCTTATACATTATTATAAAGCCTCTGACTAATATAAAAAATAATTGAAAAAATTAATTTATGTCTTATATGCAAATGTACAATAACCCTGTCACAACAAAATGCAAATGTGCAATAACTCTGTCACAGCCTGTGGAGATGTTGCAACTCACTGAGCCCCTAGCAAATGTCACTTCAGAGCTACAATCGGCGACTTTGCAGGTAAAATTTAAAGGGGCAATGGCTTGTAAAGGCAAACTTGCCTTTACAAGAAATCGCCGCTTTAAATTTTACCTGCAAAGTCCCCGATTTCCGGCGACTTGCAGAAATCGGACTTTCATACATTTACCCCCTGGTATCTTGACGCCTGCACATTTTTTAAACCTTTTTTTTATAATAATGAACAATAAATGCAAACTTGTTAAAACATCATACATATTATATTAATTGTGATATAATAAAGCATAATCCTTTGATAGGTGAAAAGACTTGTGCCTGCTAGAGATCAGTCCTTACAAGAAGAGCTGGCCCGGCAGCAAGCTAATGAACGCTTGCGCCGTCAATTCGCTGCCCAAGCAAATGTCATAGGACCATGGATCCAGAGCAAAATGGAGGTAACAAAATAACCATTGACTTTACTATATGCGACAGGAATTGAACTCACATGTGTCTTATTATTTCCAACTTGAAATCTATTGAAGTCATACTCCTTGATTAACAAATGTAGCAAGATACTATTAATGTTGATCTGAAATATAAGATAAATTGTCAATTTGTACCAAAATGTTACATGTCTTTTAAAACTGCACAAGGGTGTCAGCTGATTAAATAACATTGATCCATTTGGAGTAATTCTTATGACAATATGTATGTTGTACAGGAAATCGCTCGCAGCTCTATTGACCTCACTACAACTTTAGAAGATCAGATGAACAATCTCAAGCAGCACGAACACAACATTGTCAACTACAAGCATAACATAGACAAGCTAGAAGGTGATCATCAAGTTATTCAAGAGTCCCTCGTCTTCGATAACAAGCACACTAATTACACTATGGAGGTAGGAGCATGCATTACCTCTCCTGTCAAATTATGTCAACAAAAGTGTTTATTTGGTTATTAATATATAATACATGCATATATTGTGTGACTACTACCTAAATATAAATAAAGATGATTATGTATTACGTTTTTATTTCATGCTTACTGATGTCATCATTTTCTATGTGATGTCAGAGCATGACAAAAATAATATTTGCAACAATTGTTCATATGCGGTGTACCCTACACTCAGTCTGGTCCTGACTGTAGCTTCCATGACTGAGCTGTCATAGAGAATTACAAACCTGTCACACAGTGCAGCTATTTCCTTTCTTTACAATGGGAAGAAATATGCTAAAATGTTTATTGTATTTAAGTTCTACTCATGTATTATTAAAAATGTTGCACCCCTAATGTGAACTATAAGGCTATTACAAGTCATCTTGGGTTCTGTCTACTTTCAGCCTTGTGGTTTTATATGGTTCCAGAACCCCTCAGTAACTTCTGATATCCTTTATCCTATATTTTACAGTATATTGTACTAGGATGTTGTTTAGACAATTAACGATTATTCTAATCATGTGTAGTCATTTGCATATGCATTGAGTCTGTTACATTATGCATTTTTTAGGAAAATACAGTTCTTTTAGCTTCACTACCTGTAACTTTAAGAGTATTCTCTGCTCATTCTATATATATGTATATGCAATGGATAAAGGTGTATGTAAGTACGACAGTCTTATGTAGTGATGAGACATTATTGTGAGGTTACTTCCTATTTTTTATAAAATCCGCAGATTGTAGACCAGTTTGATTTTGTTGCAGGACCTATTTTCATACAGATTGCCTTATTTTTCCCCTTTTAAGTCATATTTGCTAAGCTGAACAATCTCTATTAAATAGGATCATGCCAAGAGAGTATAAGGTTCAACATTCTCAAATATACCATCCCATAGTATATATAAATATGAATATTTTAACTGACCCGATTGTTTTGCTTCCACATAGCACATCCGTGTCGGCTGGGAGGTCCTGTTAACTACAGTTGCCCGAACTATCAACGAGGTTGAAACTCAAATGCTCACACGGGATGCCAAAGGCATTACACAGGAGCAAATTAATGAATTTCGCTCTTCATTCAATCATTTTGACAAGGTAATCTGCTTATTTGCTTGGAGTTAAAGGAAAAGTAAAGTGATTGTAAAGTAATTTGACCTCACTGACAGTCAAACTTAGATTGACTATCAAGATTCAATATTACTATTTTATTCTGGTATTCTACAATAAGGGCCTGATGCTGAGTTAGGAGCAAAGCAAAAACAAGGAGCAAATTTGCACCTGGACAAACCATGATACAATGCAAAGGGTACAAATTGATTTCTTTTTTTGCATGCAGGGAAAATACTGGCTGATTTTTCATGTAGTACACAAATACTTGATAGCTTTATTGTTACACGGATATTAAAGTTTATCTATGACATGCCATATCCCAACTATAAATTATTATTATTATTATTATTATTTATTTATAAGGCGCCACAGATTCCATAGCGCCGGATACAGAAGCAAGTAACAAATAGATGAGGTAATATATGTCAGTAGCTCAGATGAGTGTGAGTAGTGCTATGGGGACTCATGCAGGGTTCAGCAAAAGCCATGACAGGACGTACAAGGGACAGGAGACAGACATGGGACAATAGGTAGAGAGGACACTGCCCTCAAGGGCTTAAGGGGTGGTGAGAGACAGCAGGACCAACTGGGGGAATTTTTTTAGATGGCAGACGAGGAAGAAGAGGTGATGGATAGAGTGGTTAAGAGGTGGTAGGATAGGCGAGCTTGAAAAGGTGAGTTATGAGTGAACGTTTGAAGGAATGGAGGTTGGGGGAGAGTCGAGTGAGACGGGGTAGGGAGTTCCAAAGATTAAAGGCAGCACGGCAGAAGTCTTGGAGATGAGCATGGGAGGAGGTATTGAGAGGTGAATTGAGGCGGAGGTCAGAGGCAGAGCGGAGTGGCCGGGTAGGTATGTACCTCAAGATAAGGTCAGAGATGTGAGGAGGGGAAGTGTTGGTAAGGGCTTTGTAAGTGAGGGTAAGGAGCATAATCTGAATTATGAAACTGACAGGGAGTCAATGAAGGGATTTAGGCAGAGGAGAAGTGGAAGAGGGAGAGGAAGATGAGCCTAGCCGCAGAATTCTGTGTGGATCGAAGGTCAGAAGTGCGAGAGCGAGGGAGACCAGTGAGAGGGAGGTTGTAATAGTCGAGACGAGAAATGATGAGTGGATGGACCAGGATTTTGGTTGCTTCCCGTGAGAGGTAGGACAGATTTTACGGAAGCAGAAGTGGCAGGAGTTGATGAGGGACTGGATGTGAGGGGTAAAGCTGAGGGCTGAGTCAAGGGTGACTCCAAGGCAGCGAGCTTGGGTGACAGGAGAAAGAGTGATGTTGTCAACCAAGAGGGAGATTATGGGAGAGATGGCAACATTGGCTGGAGGAAAGATGATGAGCTTGGATTTGGAGATGTTGAATTTCAGGAAGCGATGGGTTACGACAGCGGGAGAGAGGTCAGGGGAAGAATGATAGATTTGCGTGTCATCAGCATAGAGGTGGTATTGGAGGCCAAATGATTGAATGAGTTCACTAATAGAGGGGGTGTAGAGAGAAAAGAGCAGAGGATCAAGGACAGAGCCTTGTGGGAATCCAATAGAAAGAGGAAGGGGGGAGGAAGAGCCAGAAGCAGACACAATAAAAGAGCGGCAGAGAGGTAGGAAGACGAAGACCTAGGGAGTGAAGAGTGATGAGAAGAAGAGAATGATCAATGGTGTCAAAAGCAGCAGAGAGGTTGAGGAGTACGAGAAGGGAGAAGTGACCATTGGACTTAGCTGAGTGTAAGTCATTTGTTACTTTAGTGAGGGCAGTTTCAGTTGAGTGACGGGAATGGAAGCCAGACTGGAGAGGGTCAAGAAGAAAGTGGGAAGAGAGAAAGTGGGTCAGATGATTGAAGACAAGTCATTCGAGAATTTTAGAAACAAAGGGAAGCAGAGTTATGGGGCTATATTTGGAGAGAGAAGATGGGTCAAGGGAAGGTTTCTTGAGAATAGTAGAGGTGAGAGCATGCTTGAAGGCAGAGGGGAAGATACCAGTAGAGAGAGAGAGAGAGAGAGGATAAAGAGGTGAGCAAGGTGACAACAGGCATTGGAAAAGAAGGAGCAGAGGACTTTGGAAGGGATAGGATCGAGAGCACAGGTTGTAGAAGAAGAGGAGGAGAGAAGAGAGAGGATCTCAGGCACACTAACAGGTGGGTAGGAGCCAAGGGTGGCAGAGTAAGTGATAGAGAGAAGAGGTGGGGGGAGGCAAGTCTGACAAGAACAGATATCATTGTGTATAGTGTCAATTTTGTCTTTGAAGTAGGTGGCAAAATCCTGAGTGGTGATGGATGAGGGGGGAGGTGGTTGGGGAGGATACAGTAGAGAATTAATGGTAGCAAAGAGGCGTTGGGGTTTTTTGGACAGGGAGGAGATGAGGGATGTGAAATAGGTTTGTTTGGCAAGAGAGAGGGTGGCATAGTAGGAGGAAAGGATGGATTTATAGTTGGTGAAGTCAGCAATAGAGCAGGATTTTCTCCATTGGTATTTAGAGGAGCGGGAGCACATTTGGAGGAGACGAGTAAGAGGGGAGTGCCAGGGTTGGGGTTTAGATTGGCGGGGAAGAAGGGGGTGGCAGGGACTGCAGTATCAAGGGCAACAGAGACTGTGGTGTTGTAAAGAGAGACAGCAGTGTTGGGACATGATAGGGAAGAAATGGGAGCAAATAAGGGTTCGAGAGAGGACACAAAGATGATGGGGTCAGTGCTGTCCCTATATTTCAAATTTACTTACCCCTAGAATGCAACAAGGTTTTACCAAGGTGCAAAGTTACTCCTTTTCTTTGCTTTGCTCCTAATTCAGCATCAGGCCCTAAATTGGCAAATAAGAGCTTGTCCATACAAAAAGTAAGGCTTCATAAAGAGTCTGTGACATCTCCATCTCAATCCTTGTATTATGTAATATGCTGCTAGGTGAATATTGCCAATGGAGCATCAATAATTTCTAAATACATGGAGAGTATAACAATTCAGAAATACCACTACACATGTTCAGTAACTTCCCATCCAGAACTCATGTGAGTTTACTGCTCATTGTCAATCTTTCCAGAAAGACAGAGCAGGATTACTTCCATCTACTGAAATGCATCGGACACAGTGTTATTAGGAATAATCTGTTCATGGACTGCTATTTATACTCTGTGTACATTGTGTTTAGTCCTATTTTTAAACCTGCAATCCTCATGGTGATACTGTTATGTCATGGCTATTTTTATCTAACTGCCAAAGCAAGATTACAGACTCCTGCATTATGAACATTACCATATAGTGGAGATGACACTCCCGCAAAGATTAACTGTATAGAATATAACATTTTAGAACATAACCATTTCTGAAGTGCATGGATTGTTAACCAGTGGGTCAAGACTCAAAAAAAGAGACCCACACACGACTTATGGTGACTCCATATATTTCATTATTGCTTACTAGTACCTAATATTTTGGGAATTTATCAATTTAATTAAGCATTTATGTTTAGCTCAGTGAAAAGCAATTAAAACAAACAACATTCTTAATTCAAAACTTAGCCACAGATCCCATATGACTTCCAGAGATAATATGGGTCCTAGGCTGAAAACTATTTAAGATCCCATGCTGTAGGTGGTGTGATATGTCAGTTAGAAAGGAGTAACTCCACATTTTTAACAGAACAATGACTCATGTTTCTTTGTATTCTACATGCTATATTTGGATCTGCTTCTTTAAAAATTGGAAACTCCATTGTGGAATAATGGATGACATAAATCTCCTACTGATCCTACATGGAACTACTGACCTTGAACCTGTGCCTACATGACCTTCATTGGTGATACAAGAGAAAGAAAGGGCGGATGGAACATGATGACTTCAGGGCTTGCCTTATTTCAATGGGTTATGACCTGGTATGTAATGGTCATTTAAATTTTGGAAAATATATAAAAACTAAAAATTGTAGCAAATGGCTTTGTGTTTTTTAGCAAACACAGTAACAGATACATTTCACTCAGATAACCAGAATGCTCATGTGAACTGAATGATAGTTAACTTAAACTCTGATCTGGACAATCACACAAGGTTTGCACCTTGTGTGATTGTCCAGATCAGAGTTTAAGTTAACTCTTTTTTTTCTTTGGCTTGAACCAAAAAACAGCATTTTAACATCACTGTAAACACCATTAAGTTAGGAAAATAAGGAGTTTGCTACATCATTATAAAGTATGTATTATATGTATTTCCTTTCATAACTAAGTGCCTGATTCAACAAGGGACACATACTGAGTGCTATGTGCGTTTGTTTTAAAATGCACGTATTTCGGGTATATGTACACCGAAATTCAATAAGGTGCATATCTGAAGATACGAGCGCTGATGAATACGAGTGTAGGTCTGCTCAGCTCTACTACATAAGACACTGCAGGATACAATTATTTATGCACAGAAATATCCAATTAATGTCACCTGTTATTAATATAGACATTGATGACAAAACAATGAAAATAGTTAATAAAATGTTTTTGTTTAATCTTCTTTTCCTATAAAATACATTTATTAGGATGTAATGAATGTCTACTGTATAGTTTTAAAGTTGCTACTGGTGGCAGACACCTGTTATAGGCTGCATACACAGCCATCATCATTAGTAAGCGGCACTTAGACTAGCCCTGTAGCTGGAGCAAGGGATATGGCTGAAAAACTAGCAGCTGAGAGATGCCGATAGCTTAAATCGGATGCTGCTGTGTGCACTTGCAATTGGCACACCCTCACTGTATATTGACTATGTGCAAACGCACCTTCCACTCCCCCTCCCTTTCCGGAAATCGTAGGCTGTGTCCTTTGCACTCGAAAATGAAGTGAACGTTGCTGCGTTCTATGGCGTATGAGCTGGTTTGGGGCACGTGCAGAATAATTTTACAGATTATATGCACACAATCGCTGTTTACATACCTTGATGAATCAGTATGTGTTATTCTATGTATTTTTTGCAGTCTGCATTGTAATTATTTAAGATAAAACAAGGATACAAATTATGAATTCTTAACCCCATATGCCTTTTATGATATTTTCACTTTAGTTACTTTCAAATTGGCAGCTTGTTTAACTTTATATCACCACTTTTCTGTATTTACTATTTAGGGATGTATTTACATTACATACTAAAACATTAAATACATTTCTTTCAGGATTAGAATTGCTTTATTATTTTAGGCAGAATTTAAATTTATATAGAAATTGATATGGATATTTACATAAGTTTAAATTTATAAATTTACATGGAAACTCTACACTACTTTTACATATGGCTATATCTCAACATGGATAGAATTATATATAATTCTGTTGTTCATATTCTATACATTTAGCTATAGAAAGTAATATTTTCCCATATGTGATTGTTTAAAAGGGGGAGGCAGAGTTTGCTCGGATTATGGTCCTAGTTGATCCCAATGCTACAGGATCAGTGTCTTTCCAATCCTTTATTGACTTCATGACAAGAGAGACCGCTGAAACTGACTCGACAGAACAAGTGATTGCTGCCTTCAGAATTTTGGCCGCTGATAAGGTTAGTAAAATATCAGCATTTTTCTCAGGAATAGGTTTTATTTATTTGTGATGGATGATTCTGTATGTGCATAATGTTTGGCACACTATACCCTACACAGTCTAATAACCACACAGAAAATGATGTAGCCTGTCAGTCCTGACAAAGAGAAAGGTAACGCACAATGCATTCCCTCCTCAGTTAATCGATGTTCTTCACCTTCACCTACCTCAGTTATTTTAACTTTCCCCACTTCTGTTAAACTCACCTTTGTTCAATTCACTCTACTTAGTGCAAAATCCATTTCTGTAGGTGGTAAAATAAACGGGCTGTAATTCCAAACACCTGGGAACATATGTCCCAAGCCATCTAGATCACTTTTCTCACAGGGGTGAATTGAATTCGTAAAGACACTACGCTGCTATGTATCTTTAACGAGTTTTCCTTGCACCCCATAGAGCTGAACGGGAAAATGAACGGGTGTGGTAGGATTTAACGAAGGTGGTAATGTCGACAGCAGTTACAGCGACTGTCAAATTCCGATTGCTGTAATTCCGAGAAGCTGTCAATTGCAAATGCATGAAAAACTGACTGTGAACATTTCCGCCATTACAACTTCCCGACAATGACATTCACATTACTTTAAATCGCAACTCTTACATTTATGTTATTAAGGGGGCAATGCGAGGAGCCGTCAGGTGTGTAATGTATTTTAGGAAGGGCTGGACAGTAGACACCCCGCGGGCCTTCGCATTGCCCCTTTAATGGCATAAATGTAAGAGTCACGATTTACAGTGACATGAATCTCACTGTTGGGAAGTTATAATGGTGAAAATGTCTGTTTTTCATGCATTTGCAATTGACAGCTTATCGGAATTACAGCAATTGGAATTTGACAGTCGCTGTAACTGCTCTCGGTGTTAACACCTTTGCAAATGTGACTACCACCGAAATGAACGATGCTCGGGTAGCATAGTACTCAGAAATGGGCACAGCCAGACTCTGCCGGGAAGTTGATCGTGTGGAGTTGAATTTAACCCACTAAATTTAATGCTTACAAAACATTTTTCTGTGTCATAATAGAAGGTGACTAACCATGAGATTTGTATAACCTATGAAAAACATATAATTTGTGAAAAACAATTTAATGTTAATACGGTCCCAGTTGGTTTATCCCCTATATATGTTTGTTTATTCAGTGGGACAAGACTTATTGCAAGGCCACAAATCTAATATGTTTGGCTTCACTGAGCCCAATCAATCCAAATACAGCAGAAGTCCAGTCCAACCACAATCAGCAGCGAGGCATAGAGCCCGGGTTAGACTGGACTTCTGCTGGTCAGCCACGACGAACTGTAAGCCCACATTGTCTAATCAGATACTGGACATCTCATATCTGTGTGAAAAAGATCTTGGATCTGTTCTAAAGAACAGCTCACTTTCTAGTAACGATCAAGTATCTCACAGCACTTCTGAATGCAAACAGACTGATCAAGAGATTTACTGCTTATTTGATATAGTATTGATACCCGAGATTCAACATCCATGCACAATCTATGGAGTTTTTAATAAGTACAATATCTATTATCTCTTGATTACCATTGGTTGGTGCTCATTGAACGTATTTTCCAACAGTTCAAGTAATTTTTAAAGGGTCTATACCTTATTCAGAACATTTCTTAAGATATTATAACAATCGTTTTTTATTTGTGTTACTTGCAGCTAGGGATGTGCACCGGCCACTTTTCGCGTTTTGTGTTTTGGGTTCTGGGTTCTGATTACCTTCAGGTTTTGGGTTCTAATGGGTTTTGCCAAAACACCCCCTCAAGGTTTTGGGTTTTGGGTTCTGATTTTTTGTTTCAAAAGCATAAAAACTGCTAAAATCCAGCTTTTTGTTTTTTTTTCACTCCTACACTATTATTAACCTCAATAACATTAATTTCCACTTATTTCCAGTCTATTCTGAACACCTCACACCTCACAATATTGTTTTTAGACCAAAAGGTTGCACTGAGGTAGCTGGATGACTAAGCTAAGCGACACAAGTGGGCGGCACAAACGCGTGGCCCATCTAGGAGTGGCACTGCAGTGGCAGACAGGATGGCAGTTTAAAAAACTAGGCCCCAAAGAGCACATAATGCCAAAAAAAGAGGTGCAAGATGGAATTGTCCTTGGGCCCTCCCATCCACACTTATGTTGGGGAAATAGGACATGCGCACTTTAACAAACCAATCATTTCAGCGACAGGGCCTACAAAACTGTGGCTGAAATGATTGGTTCATTTGGACCCCCACAAAACGAGCTGGCAAAGAAAAAAAAGAGGTGCAAGATGGAATTGTCCTTGGGCCCTCCCACCCACCCTTATGTTGTGGAAAAAGGACATGCACACTTTAACAAACCAATCATTTCAGCAACAGGGCCTACCAAACTACTGTGGCTGAAATGATTGGTTTGTTTGGGCCCCCACACAAAAAAAGCAATTCATCTCTCCCTGTACAAAGTAAACTGGCTCTACTGAGGCAAGATGTCGTCCTCATCCTCATCCTCTGATTCCTCGCCCCCTTCAGTGTGTACTTCCTCATCCTCACACATTATCAATTCGTCCCCGCTGGACTCCACAATCACAGGTCCCTCTGTAGTCTTGGAGGCCATTGCTGGTCTTCATTGAAGAATTGATAATTCATTTTGATGAACATCATCTTCTCCACATTTTGCGGAAGCAACCTCCATCGCCACTCACTGACCAGGTTCCCCGCTGCACTAAAAACTCTTTCTGAGTACACACTGGAGGGGGGACAACTCAGGTAAAATAGAGCCAGTTTGTACAAGGGCTTCCAAACTGTCTTTTTTTCCTGCCAGTACAAGTAAGGACTGTCTGACATATCTACTTGGATGCTGTCACCAAAGTTATCCTCCACCATTTTTTCAATGGTGACAGCATCCAATGCAGCGACAGTAGACATGTCAGCAATCGTTGGCAGGTCCTTCAGTCCGGACCAGATGTTCAAATTCGCTCCTGCCTGCTCTGCATCCCTGCCAGCGGGTCGTTTAGGAAATCTCATCTGTTTCCTCGCAGCCACAGGTGTGGAAGAAAATGAAGGAGGAGCTGTTGCCATGTCACGGTCCTCTTCAGATGACAATCTCCTGATCAGCAGGTCTTTGCACCGCTGTAGACTTGTGTCCGCCGGAAACAGAGACACAACATACGCTTTAAAACGAGGATCAAGCACGGTGGCCAGAATGTATTACTCTGACTTTAAAAGACTGACCACCCTCGGATCCTGGCAAAGCGTATGAAGGGCTTCATCCACAAGAGCTACATGCTTTGTGGAATCGCAATGCTTTACCAGCTCCTCCCTCACTTTCTCCAGCTGCTTCTGCAACAGCCTGATCAGGGGAAACACCTGACTCAAGCTGGCAGTGTCGGAACTGACTTCTCGTGTGGCAAGTTCAAACAGCTGGAGAACCTTGCACAACACGGAAATCAGTCTCCACTGCGCTTGACTCAGGCGCATCCCCACTCCTTTGCCTATGTCGTAGGTGGCTGTGTAGGCTTGAATGGCCTTTTGCTGCTCCTCCATCCTCTGCAGCATATAGAGGGTGGAGTTCCAGCGCGTCACAACCTCTTGTTTGAGGTGATGGCAGGGCAGGTTCATGCATTTTTGATGGTGCTCCAGTCTTCGGTAGGCAGTGGCAGAATGGCGAAAGTGTCCCGCAATTTCGCGGGCCACCGCAAGCATATCCTGCATACCCCTGTCACTTTTAAGATAATGCTGCACCACCAAATTTATTGTGTGGGCAAAACATGGCACATGCTGGAAATTGCCCATATGTAATGCCCGCACAATGTTACTGGCGTTGTCCGACACCACAAATCCCCAGGAGAGTCTAAGTGGGGTAAGCCACTGCGAGATGATTTCCCTCAGTTTCTCTAAGAGGTTGTCAGCATTGTGCCTCTTACTGAAAACGGTGATAGACAACGTTGCCTGCCTTGGAACGAGCAGGCGATGCATCTACCCAGTGGGCTGTCACAGTCATATAGTCCTTAGTTTGCCCTGAACCACTTGTCCACATGTCCGTGGTTAAGTGGACAGTTGGTACAACCGCATTTTTCAGAGCACTTAGGACACTTTTTCGTACTTCTCTGTACATCCCGGGTATCGCCTGCCTAGTGAAGTGGAATCTAGACGGGATTTGGTACCGGGGACACAATACCTCCATCAACCATCTAAATCCCACTCCACTGGTGGCGGACACCGGACGCACGTCTAACACCAACATAGCTGTCAAGGCCGTAGTTATCCGCTTTGCCATAGGATGACTGCTGTCATACTTCGTCCTCATGGCAAACGACTGTTGTACGGTCAATTGCTTAGTGAAAGATGAAGCGGTCTTACGACTTCTCCTCTGGGAAGATGACCAACTCCCAGCAGCAACAGCAGCAGCGGCAGTAGTAGGCGTAGCGCTGCAGGATCCTCCGGAAGAATCCTGGATTGAAGAGGACTCAGTCATGCCGGTGAGATGGCCTGCAGGACTACCTCCGATCCGGATCGAGGAGGAAATTGATGAGGAGGGTGTTGCTGGTGTGGATACAACAGGACCAAGGGATTTAGGTGTCTCTGGACTGCTGACGGTCCTAGCCACAGTTCCTGAACTAAACACAAAATTATGAAGATTCTTCAGGTGACGTATAAGGGAGGATGTCCCTAGGTGGCCAAGATCCTTACCCCTGCTTATTGCAGCTTTACATAAGCTACATATGGCAATGCATTTTTTGTCCGGATTGGGATAGAAATAATTCCAGACCGAAGAGGTGGATTTATTGGTCTTCTCCCCAGGCATGACGATGGGCTTTTTCATCCCATGGACAACAACTGTTTCCCCCCCTGGTGCCTCATTTAAGCAAACCACATCAGCATCCTCCTCATCAACTTCCTCCTCAGCGCCAGCTACATCAATATCCTCCTCCTGGTGTACAACATTGACACCTTCATAATCAAAATATGGAACTGCACTGTGGGTGATCCTTCCAGCATATGCAGAGGGCGTGCTGCAAATGGTGGAAGGAGCCACCTCTTCCCGTACAGTGATGGGAAGGTCAGGCATCGCAACCACCAACACCCTTGGACTCTCCTTGGGGATTTGTGATGCCATGTCTTTAGAAGGCAGAGTTGTTTGCTGTGTTTTTGATGACAGCTTAACTCTCTTAAATTTTCTAGAGGGGGGGGAGGAGGAGGGCTTAGATCGTTGTGTGAAGCTGAACCACTAGTCATGAACACGGGCCAGGACCTAAGTCGTTCCTTGCCACTCCGTGTCGTAAATGGCATATTGGCAAGTTTACGTTTCTCCTCAGATGATTTTAATTTCTTTTTTTGATCATTTTAGTGAACTTTGGCTTTTTGGATTTTACATGCCCTCTACTATGACATTGGGCATTGGCCTTGGCAGACGACGTTGATGGCATTTCATCGTCTATGTCATGACTAGTAGCAGCAGCTTCAGCATTAGGAGGAAGTGGTTCTTGATCTTTCCCTACTTTATCCTCCAAATTTTTGTTCTCCATTATTTGCAGCACAAGAGAGCGTACCCCTAAACCAGACACACTCGGCAAAGCCTTTAAAAATTATATGCGGCACAGGAGAGTACCACTGGACTGGAGTTATACGGCTGTACCACTGGACTTATACGGCAGGATCAGTGGACTAATATGGCAGTACCACTGGACCTATACGGCAGTACCACTGGACTGGACTTAAGCAGCACAGGACAGAACCACTGGACTTATGCAGTACAGGACACCACCACTGGACTTTTGTAGCACAGGACAGCACCATTGGATTTATATGGCTGTACCACTGGACTGGACTTATATGGCAGTACCACTGGACAGGACTTAAGCAGCACAGGACAGCACCACTGGATTTAAATGGCTGTACCACTTGACTGGACACAGGACAGCAACACTGGACTGGACTTATATGGCAGTGCCACTGGACTGGACTTAAGCAGCACAGGACAATACAGGACAGCACCACTGGAATTATACAGGACAGCACCACTGGACAGAGCAGGACAGAGCACAGGACAGCACCACTGGACTGAGCAGGACAGCACCACTGGACTGAGCAGGACAGAGCACAGGACAGCACCACTGGACTGAGCAGGACAGAGCACCGGACAGCACCACTGGACTGAGCAGGACAGAGGACACCACCACACACCCTCCCTCTTCCCTCTCCAATGCCCGAGTGAAGATGGCGATGGGAAGCGGGGAATAATATGAATCGGGATCTCGCGAGATCCAACGGCGGGATGATGATGTTTTGCCTCGTTCTGAGTTTTGCGTCGGGCGAGAATCCCCGAACAGTGCTCGGATCGGCACTGTTCAGGGGTGTTCGGATTTCAAAAATCCGAACCCGCTCACCCCTACTTGCAGCCAGAATGTGTTTATTATACTGATTGTTTGGTTATAGTTATTAATCAAATAAAACGTATTGTAACATGTAATTTGTACTTAGCATCGTGTTGGTTTCTCATTATTTGGGCAATTACAGTGCTGTAACTTGGTGTTTTTTGTACATGTTTGCTGTTTACAAAGTGTGGACACATTCAATCCCCCTGCAGCTGTGTTATTGTTCCAAACTACTATATTAATATTAATATTATTATTAATATGCCACTGTTCTATTATTTTTATAGCTGGTAAATATACTTACAGCCTGAATGTGATTTACTTTTGTAAATAAATATATATAGACATAAACATACGGTGCGCTGCCCAGATTTAGGGGTATATTTACTAAACTGCAGGTTTGAAAACGTGGAGATGTTGCCTATAGCATCTGATCAGATTGCAGTAATCATTTATTTAGTACATTCTACAAAATGACAGCAAAAATCTGATTGGTTGCTATAGGCAACATCTCCCCTTTTTTCAATCCCACAGTTTAGTAAATATACCCCTAGGTGTTTTTCTTACATCATTACATGTTTGTCTTTCTTTTCAGCTCTACATATTAGCAGAGGAGCTTCGCAGAGAACTTCCCCCAGAACAAGCCCAGTACTGTATTTCCAAGATGCCACCATATACTGGCCGTGGTGCTGTTCCTGGTGCCCTGGATTACTCTTGTTTCTCATCTGCTTTGTATGGAGAAAGTGATCTGTAACTTGTTTTCTGTTGGATGTGCACACATAAAACGCAGATGGTTTGCTTGCAGGTTTTGATGAGCTCAGAGTAAAACATGCATTAACTATATATGTGATTAAAATGTTAAATCAAACCTTAGTTTTTGGATTGGACAAGTATGAAAACCTGGGAATATTTTTTTTTCTCTGTCTGCAGTCAATGGCAAAATGTTTTGTAATGTGATGCATACATGATTGCTTTTGTCACTTGTTGAATAAAATTAATGGGATTGCTTGACATTGTTGCAAACAGGCAACACCAATTCAGTCTACAGTTTTCAGGGATGGAAAATGAGTCTATATTGGGTGGAAAAATAACTTTTGGAGGGGGTAGCACGGTGATGCCTGTCTATCCACTACATTAACCCCCCCCCCCCCCCACTGTGGTCTTCTGCACGTGCTAATAAGAGCAGAACAAGGGCCTACGGAGCAGATGGACACGCATCACTGCACCCCCAAAAAATGTTTGCTGTAGAAGTCTGGGATTTCACGCTATGTCCCTATTTCCAGCCCTGGGTAGCATGAAGATATTAGGTATGAGAAAGTAAACAAATAAATATATTACAGTACAAAAAATAAAGTGCACATCAAAGTGAATAATAAAAGTAGTTGCAATGGACATTTCTGCAAAGTCCCATCTTGACTTCTTTCTCTGTTAACATAACAAATTGTGTCTAAATCTGCTACAGAGACACCTGAAAAAACATGTTTTTTTCTTATCTAACAAGATTTTACTCTGGCCCTTTACTTTGTGACCCTTTATTGCCACTTTTATGTGATGTAATTTAAATGGTCTATCTGACTCCTGAATACACCTACAAGTAAACCACACAATGAAAAGTTACTGATATAAGGCATTACCTACAAGTAAACCACACAATGAAAAGTTACTGATATAAGGCATTTATAATAAGTTTTATGAAACTTTCTCTTTAAAGTGACTCTTGGCAAGATTAAAAACATAATAGTGTGTTTAGATTATTATTTAGAGTATTTAGATGTTTATCCTGATATTAAGAGGCACTTAGGGGTATATTTACTAAACTGCGGGTTTGGGAAGATGTTGCCTAAAGCAGCCAATCAGAATCTAGCTGTCATTTTGTAGAATGTACTAAATAAATTTGATTGGTTGCTATTGTCAACATCTCCACTTTTTGCAAACCCGCAGTTTAGCAAATATACCCCTTAGAGTTAGTTACATGGGACTCCATTCACTAGTGTACATAGAACCCCTGTGCTTTCATTCAGAAGCAAAGCGGCACCATATGTACTATTTAATTATTACATATAATGCAGCTCTGATCAATAATGAGGCAAAGCTAACCTACTCACCTCAGAGATGATGGGATTTCAGCACAGTGAGAAGTTAAAAGAGTGGTGTAAACCACAGCATGGTAATGATTAATGTCCACCCCTAAAATGACACAGTCTGGAGGCGAATATGGAGGAAAAAGTGGAAATGCGCCAATCCTTCCCACATGTTTGCCTTAAAGTATAAACCTCATTACTCTTAACTTAGTATCTGATATTCAGATCATTGAAATAAACTTGCAGGTACTAGACTTGCACCAAAGCAAAAGGCAAAGCATGGTGCTGTAGGCACTGTCAGCTGATAAAGGTTGATAATTATAGGGCAAAAATAGAATGTTAATCATGTCAAGTGAAGTAAAATGAATGTATATGTATCATACACTTCTATCAACTACTTTAGGACTAATTAAAGGGAAATTACATCCTATTTACAGACAAAGGTTTTTTTCACTTTATAGGATAACTCCACTTTAAAATCATTTTAAAAAATGATTTTGCCAAATTTAATATATTACGCTTGGTACCTTTACTTGCTTTTCCCTAAGTACGTACCAAGCACATATAAAACTGCTTCTAAAGGGCCCCCAATATAGCAGCAACAAAGAAGTCAGAGGGGGATATTTACTAAACTGCGAATTTGAAAAAGTGGAGATGTTGCCTATAGCAACCAATCAGATTCTAGCAGTCATTTTGTAGAATGCACTAAATAAATGAAAGCTAGAATCTGATTGGTTGCTATAGGCAACATCTCCACTTTTCCAAACCCGCAGTTTAGTAAATCTAGCCCAGAGTCTTCAAGGGCCAATAAGCCCTTTTTTCAAAAATCAAGAGTTATTCCAGTGAGTAGTTGTACCTATTGTAATGATTTTAATTATGCAAAATATTTTTGTTTATCATTTTGGAGAGGAGATATGCCTTAAGTTTCCATAAATGTGCAATACAATATGAAATAATGTCATCCTGCATAGAGAACCTTACTTCTCTGTATAGTGGCATTTAAACACAAGTGAAATGTCAGATTTCAACACCAGTAGATCAATCAATACGACTAGTGCCGAAATTATCAAGAAAAATGCTCAAAAACTTTTGAAGAAAGCATCTCTTAGACATGTGCTTGTTTTACTTGGCAAAATAAAACTACAAAGCTTGTATTGGAATTAGAATAAGTAATATTTCTATATAATGTATCTTTAACAGAGTGAATTGTTTGCATGTATTAGGCTTATGATGGTGCTGCAATTATCATTGCTTACAGTCTATTAGTAGAAGTGTGCACATGTCACCTACCGAGTGGATGCAGCCATTCTACGATTTTCAGGCTATATGTTTGTTAGGAACCAGTGACTAAATATGTTGCATTCAAGTATTTCTTCAGCCCACAAAATGGCTACAAACACTGTGCCGAACAAAGTGCCTTAATAAGGTTCCTAAATAATATTGTTCCAGCACACAAAGATGCTGGAGAAGAGATGTTGGCAAAATGGGTGTGAAATTACTCTAAAAATTAGCACTGAAAAATAGGATATTTGCATCCATATGCAGAGCGGTACACATCCCGGGAGGAATTCACCACTGCATCAGCAGCGTATGTACCTGGTCTATGATAAATCATCATCAGCGCATACTTGTCCTGCCTTATAGCAGGTGGAAAACATAAGCCGCCTAACAGGCGTTTATGCTTCTACAGGTCTTTCATGCCCCTTCCCTTCCGCGTCCCACCTCTCCAGGTGCAGGAGGCCGTAAGTCATCATCATCAGCGTTTATTTGCACCTGGCGTGATATATATATATTGTAACGGATTTCTGTAAACACACCTATACTGTACTCTGCCCATGTTAGAACGCTCCTTCCCTCCCCGACCTGCATCTCCAGCCAGACGTAACTACCAGAATCGTTCAGGTCTGCATAGGTGCATATGCATGCGTCCACCTTCTGGGCATGCGCAGTGTGATTTCAAGCAAATTACACCACGCAAACTGGCGTACATCCCACTTTATATCAGCCCCAAAGCAGATGCCTTCATTGTATGTTGGTGACAAGTGAACTTTATATGACCGTCCTATATCACTAATATTTTCTCTTCAATGTTTGTAAATCAAATGAATGATTATTAACGTAATCTGTTTTTCTGTCCCTAATAACTCATACAGTTCTTTATACATGTTTGTTTTCTTCTATGTTGTGTTATGTCCCACAACCTTTTTGCTCTCCAATATGTCTGCATTTGTAATTATTACACTCATTGGAAAACCTGTAAGAATTGTATGTTGATTGACTCTGTCCACTACTTCACTATCAAGTCAACATTTGATATAAAGTAGGAATAAAGGTTGTTAAAGTGCCTAAGAATAAACAATAAAAGCTGCAATCATATATTAAAAAAGCTTGTGATGTAATTTCCCTGATCCACACCTCAATATTTTATCTCAGGGCTCCTCTCAAAGTGACCTTTAATGTAGAAGATGTTAGCTTTTGGGCAAGCAAAAGTAAACATACCATTCTATAACAGCACCACTACTTCTTTATAGGGACAGCCAAATATCGAAAGTGTTAGCTCATGATGAGACAAGGGTGTCTTCCTGTAGAATAATCAAACCTATGATTGATTTTTCTCCTGAAATCCTGCTGGTAGATCTACTTTAGCAAAGCTTATATGACTGTGAGAGTGAATACATTTCTATAATGCCCTACAATTCAATAAAGGATAGACACAAGCCATTCTTAGCCTACATAGCACAGAGGGGCCACAGTTTGGCCTCAAGGATTGATGCACTATAAGGATCGGGAAGCCAATCAGAAGATCCCTACAGAGCCGAGCCCCCTCTCTGGTGTGCAACCAAGGAGTGAAGAGTGGGGATATGAGGGAGCCCAGGATTGGGAGAGATATCCTCATCTGTCAGGAGAAAGAGTGAGGTGAAGAGTAGTACATAGTGAGAAGAATTGTGAGAGGGGTGTATTGTGACAAGACTATGTGGGTGATGGTGGTGGGTAAGGGAGGCAGAAAGAATACACCATAGGAAGTGAGGTGGGGGAGGGTGTTCTCATTGAAAGACCTATGGTACCTGAGGGGCGGAAAGATGATGGGAAATAGGGGAAGTGGAGAGAATTTAGGTATGCTATTTTTGCACTGCCATAGCTGATCTGGTTTGGGACACCTGGGGGTAAATGTATTATGCCAGGGTGTTTGCAAGTCACTGATATTCAGCAACTTTGTAGGGCAAATTTAAAACGGCAATGTCTTTAAAGGCAAAACTTGCTACAGAGTACAGGTGAGCATATCTAGCTCTAAGGGTAAAGGAACTGCTACAGGTGAAAAGCAGGAGTTACCTGGCATATTGGTATTCACTAAAATGACTGATGTTAACAGTTTTAAGTGTTTGGATTGTACATACCTTCAGAAGCAGAGATTGTGAGTTGGCTGTTACTTTTAATGAAATACCTTGCAACATCATGGAGCAAATTACTATGAATAGCTCTTGTACTAGCAAGATTAAAATGTACAAATATGATGAAATAAAGATATCGGTCACCCCTTACTCTCATACCGTATTTAAGATTTCAATTAGGCTCCACCTATCAGTATTTTAGTAGAAAAATGGGAAAGTCAGTGATAGAAAAGATCTTGAAGGGATGTTTTTGATCATTTCCGCAGCAGGCCACAGTCCCCAAATGAAAGTGTTTATACTGAGACATTTACCAGAAAAAAAAGTTGGACTTATTAGTGCACAAGATGGTCAGATAAAAGCAGTTAAATATTTTGCGCTCAGTAAATGGCCCTTCTTATTCATTTGTAATCCCTTGACATTATCTAAAAAGACACTGTACAAATTGAATGCCAAAATTATTGCACAATATTCACACACAGAGCTCAATTCTACTAGATTCATTTGTGTCACAGTTTTGCAACACCCACCCACCCATTGCAGCCCATGAGATGCCAACCATTACCAAATTTAACATCAGTTAAACTATATCACATTTTTGGTCATCATTGACATACTACTTATTTATATCTGACATTTTAAAAAAAATTGGATAATGCACCCCTGCTCTAAATTATAAAGATATTAGAAGCTCCCAAGGGGTTATGTGTCCATATTAATTCACAAAGCACAGGCCAAGTATTTCTAAATAGGTCACAGAGATCAAAGATTATTTCAAATCACTGGTATAACAATAGGGACTGCAGGTGGTATGACTTTACCTCACCCCTCTCCAAGGCCCCTGCTGTGTTCTCAAAAGAGCGTGTTGGGCATATGTGTCAGACCACGCACGTTCATGAAAGGCCCCCTGCTCTGGTCTACCGAGAGCAGAATGGGTGGTCTGGGAAATGAGAGCTGCTTTGCCTACCCAAATTTTGCATGGGTATAGGTTATGAACTTTTTCACCCCTTCTTGTAGTGCCTACAATAATTTAGAGTAGGGGGTGTATTATACTTGTCATATCATGTAAGATGACTGAATCTATGGAATCTGTGGTGCCTTACAAATAACTAATGATTAAGATGATAATGATCATTTTTCTTTATAATACATATTTTCCTAATGAACTCTAAAGCAATGAAGTCAGAGCTCACTGTTTACTTTATACCGATATTATTCACAGTAGATTATATATAAATTAACATCTATTTTAACATCCAATGTGTATTATAGAAAAGTCAGGAAAAAATATTTTTAAGGTTTGCTAGTCCTGATCCAACCACCTGTGTTTATCTTAAGCTTCCAGCGCCTTTCCAAACAAATAGAAAACAAACAAAAAACAGGAAAAGTCATAAACAAAATTAATGCATTCATTAATCAGCAGATAATTATAAGGGCTTTTGCAGACAACCATTCTACAGAAATACTTTGTCTGCAAGGTTTTTTCATTCCTTCTTAAAGATGTAGACAAGTATTCATTCAAGCACATCCCATATTGATCTACGATCTATTTATAGAAAACAGATAAATAGAGTAGATTTATTAGAGCTCATGGGTCTCTTAGAAAGAGGCAACAAAAGATTCAGCCGAACCGACAGACATAGACTGCGCTGAAACAAATGTATTTTAGGTCTGCAAAGGAATATTTCAGTTGTTGGAGAAAGAAACTATGGAGGGAAATGTTACTTTGAGAGAGTTTGGAGAGATTCATACTTTAAAACTAGAGATGTACGCGGACCTGTGTTTTGGTTTTGGATTTGGTTCTAACACTTCTTCGTGTTTTGGTTTTGGCTAAAAGTCCTGAAAGGTTTTGATTTCGGATCTGTATTTGATTAAACATTGTGAAAAAAGATAAAATCATGTGATTTTGAGCTGTTTTTGCTCCTACATTACTATTTATAACATTAACATTTATTTACAGTCTATTTTCTAATGATATCTTCGCACCTATCGAAATTTTCACCAATTTTGGCCAATGGCTGCATATGTTGGCTACAATTAGTGACAGAGCAGTGGCATAAATACATGGCAGTTTAATAAAAGATACAATCCCTAGACTAGGGGTCCCTGGACAGATGGAGGGGTCTGAGTGCAAGACTAGCGCTGTACATAGGGAGAGGGCGGTGCACCTCCTTGTGTGTCTTAGCTTTAACTGAAGTAAAAGAATGATTTCAATTTATGTACACAGTGACATAATAGTCCTGGAGGAAGAAACCAGCAGCTTCTATGTCTGACATGTTCAAATAGCTGTGGGTCAATATCCAGCCTGTAAGCTCAGTAGAGTGAATATTGTTTAGATGTTATATATCCTGTGCTACTAATCTTACATGATCACTAAGAGCCAGAGTGATGAATCTAACAGATTTTCTACAGCTTGATGACATCACAGACGGTTTCACATTACGCGACAACAAAGACGATCACACACAGTTTCCCTGTCGAGTGAAACAGGTGGAAAAATAAACATATGCATAATTTTACCATCCCTAAAATAAAAGAGATACTGAAAAAGACTGTTGTTTGTGTTATGCTAAACCAATGATAATTCAATGACATCCTGGATACTTTCAATAGGGAAAGACTAAATATGGGCTACGAGCTGATGTCATTGTGGAATTTTTTAGAAATGACAGTTACTATCAATAAAGGTTTAGAGCAAAATTTATTTTTGAAAAGATAACAGAACTCAGAAGACATGGATGAGAGGTAGTGGAAATGTTGAACTTCCTGGTGGGATCAAACCAAGTTGCAACAGATATTTCTAACTATGGGTTAACTGATGGAAATATGGCAATAAACATGTTGGGCAATCCAGAAATGGGACTATATTTGTTCTGATATACTGCTGTTGTAGTTAATTTTGCTCATCTGAGAATTAGGGTTTCGCACGTAGTGGTCATTATTAAAGTGCAATGTAGCAAAGTTAAGAAAAGTAACACAAGTTCTGAAATAAAAGTAGCCTTGGGTAACCCCAAATTTTGACAGTTGTGTATTAAAAAAGTCACCATTATGGAATGACCCGTTTGATGAGTAGGTTGCAAATTATTTGATATACATGTATGAATATGATAGCTACTTTAAGCTTGTGAAAACACCACAACAATGTCTTCTGATTGCTTCAGTATACGTTCGTTCAAATCAATTTATAGGCTATAGCTGGTGCATGAAAGGGTGGGGTTATCCTAAAAGGAACAAACACAGACAAATCCCCCCAGCACACTGCTATAGCCAGCAACAGATCTGCTATTTCTACTGTAGATAAAAATGCAAAAGTCTTAGTTGCACACATTTGCAAATGTATATTGAAGCCACCCACCACTCCACGGTGCTTTTGCTAATAGGGTGGTCCTACTCTAAACAATGAGAGTCCCATATATTTGGGCCATACATATGTGTTTTTAAATTGAGAGCTAACTTACCAAAGACATCCTACACCTCTCTGATAGTTATCCTACAGTGATTATTTTAAAGCATCCATATCTCTGTGTTGTCACATTCAGAATGTTAAGCTTACTCATCATCAGAAGTGAGTATAGTATCTTATATTTTCTAGTAATATAGTATGCACATAGAACCCATTACTGAGCAGTGTAAAGTAAGTTTATAGAGTTTTATAGGGGTTCCTTACAGCATCCATAACTATACAACCATTGTTTCAAAAAGATAGTAAATAATATGTAATTTTACACATGAATCTATGTAATCCTTTAGCAACAACCTAGCCAACAAACAAATAATAAATCCTGTGTATTATCTGATTACTTCCTATGTGGGCTGTCCAAATCTTTCCTTTAAGAGAGGTCCATATTTAGGTTATTACATTCTTTTGGACTGAATACTGGTTGTAGCTTCAGACTTTGGACTCTCACACACCCGCTTCCCAACATAAAATGACGTTGTCACAAAGAGGGAATCTTCACATTTTACATGACTTTCAGATATGTGATGTATGGGAACTCCTGTTGGTAAATCTTGGAATTAACTTCTATAGAATACGAACCACTCATTTCTATTTCATATCCTTTGATAAAAGCTGTTTAAAGTACAGTTCATCATCATCATCATCATTTATTTATATAGCGCCAACATATTCCGTAGCGCTTTACAATTGGGGACAAACGTAATAAACTAATAAACAAACTGGGTAAAACAGACAAAGGTGAGAATTGACAGTTATTGAATTTAAATCATAGCATCTCAGTAAATGTTATTTAACATACTGTTTGCAGTGAGGATGCCTACATTATAACAAGACTTGGTAGAATGAAACGTATTAGGCTAGCCGTATATCCCCATACATCAGTATATTAACAAGGTTTTTTAATGAGATAGTGGCATGTCCTTTACCCACATTTCTGAGGAACATATGGCTCTGTGTGTTGAAGACATGCTATAAATTTTTTATCACGCTTTAAAAACACTTTTACACTACCCTGTATCCTAGGAGTTTCATCTCATCATTTCCTATGCAAACTTATAGCAAAACAGTAGTATTTTCCTTATCATTTCAAAAGGATTTTTTTGTTATTTTCATTTCCCCACAAGCTGTTGTGACATATGTGGTATTTATAGTTTCCTGGAATAAAAAATAGTGTTTCCCACTCAGAAGTCTTCATAGCTGACCGGACAAACACTATAACGTTTTAAAGACATCAATGAAGTGGGGCATTAGAAAGGTTACACACTCCAGGCCAATAAATAACACGTTATCACACCGCTACTATAGTACAACAACAAAAATGTCTTGTTTTGTACTTTCTATTGTTGGGCAATTTGGTCTTAAAAAAGAAATGTGAAAGTTTTGTGTGTGTTGTCGTGGTTTCCACTAACAGTCTTTGTGAATTTAGGGAATCCCATTGTTGGCCTTTAAATTTATTGTTCCATGTCTGAGTAAGAGGCACTCATCTCTGCAAAGGTGATAAAATAAAGCACCACTTTTAAAAATTGAGGGTAGGCGTCTCCATAATCACCTCATCACAAGGAACTTACAGTGGGAACCTTCACAGGACTGCTGAACACTGATGCGTCAAGAGCTTTGGAGTGACTAAGATGATGACTTACTTTGTGATATTGCTTGTGGTGGTTCCATCATCTTTTCTCCTGATGTACCCGATATCAGGAGATTCTGATGTTGGTATAGGTAAGTTAAAAATATTTCCAATATATATATATATATATATATATATATATATATATATAAATATATATATATATATATATATATATATATATATATATATATATATATTATGCATAGATTGTAAGCTCTGTGGGTAAGAAGTTGTTTAGGTCATTCATCATGCAATCTGTTTAAATGAATCTGTATTTCTTAATGAATCTTATCTAGTTTAAAAACTGTATTCAATTTTATTTATAAAGTGCATTTGATTAAAATGTGGTCTTGGGCAAAGCTACAAGTATTTGCTAACAATGTTCAAAAGTGATAATGTGCAGAAATGTATCACACATTTGTTTGCATTTTCTAAATTGCAGTAGATTCATTAAAGCTGATTTGCTGAATTCACCTCCCCTTGAATCTCATCCTATGCTGTGCCCCTGTGTCCAGTGTCGGACTGGGACATGAAGGGCCCACCGGGGGAAATGCAGCGGTAGGGGCCCACTACAATGGGGTGTGGCCAACTGTAAGAGGGGTTGTGGTCAGTCATTAAAGGGGATGGGGTCAGGCCATGGAGGACAACGTATAGCACCTTAGTATGGTCCATAAAGAAAAAGAGGACATTTGCAGTGAGGAGCCGCGAAGGAAAAGACAGAAGAGAAGAAAGAAGTCAATAGGAAAGTAAGTGAAGGGGAGCAAATGCAGCATGGAGGGCACTGTGTGAAACAGGGGAGACAGGGAAAGGGGAGGGATGAATTGAATACAATCAATCATCATTAGCTATTTGTGTGCTGTCCATTCTTTGTGGTTAGTGTTCTCTCCCCTCATAGTGTACACAGAAAACAAATGCTATACTACAGTACTAGAGATCAACCGTTCATCATATGAAAACCACAATATAAGGGTATAGACTAAAAATTAATATATCCATGAAGCACTATGGAGACCACAAAATTATTAGCATAAAAATATATGCACATTTAAAATATTACATAAATCTAATTACACTCTAGACACTGGCAAATAAAAACAGGACTCTAAAAAATGATCTACCCACAAAATGTACACTCAATAATAATCCAATGCCACTACAAAGGACAAAAGCAAAACATTAATATTAAAGCATATAGCAGATGCAATCCTATAAGGACCTAACTGTCTGAATGTGTTTTATTCTGATTAAGATATGCTTCTATAGGGAATAGAGTCCCACAATTGATTGAAAACAAATAAACATGGAACATGATATAAACAGTGAATTTGGTTACTAGTTTATTAGGAATCCATTCATTGGTCAGCTGCAATAAGATCCTTTTATAGAGGCACTGAAGACGTATATTGCAATGAAGCCATTCTAATTTATCTCCCTCCCTCCGAGGTCACACAGTGGAGAGCTCTAGAGAAGTTTGCACGATTTATTACTTACTGATTACACGGACTCACACTGCAGTTAGGATGGCAACTTTATGACTACAGGACGCCTGCAACTACAGCAGAAGGAGTAATCTGAGATCTGTGTCACTGTGAAGCATTTCTGCCTCTCTCTGTCTCAGGAGCAGGAAGTGTTCTCACGTGCTGGCTGTAGGCAGGGATTAGTTTGACAGTCTCCGTTTCATATGTAGACTGACCGCAACTCGGTAATTCTCTGCTCTGCCTCACCAACAAAGAGGGCGGGGTTATCAGGCAACAGGGCCTCCCGGGGGATACCCCGGCAGGCCAGTCCGACACTGCCTGTGTCTGTCTACAACTTCTGCTCTTCGCCTATTCCTATCATGCATAGATCCCTCTGCATCTTAGCTTTGCCTATATCCCCCTCTTCCATCCCATCTCGGACCATCTTCTCTTTTCAAACACCCCTGTTTACCTCCCCAATTAATGCCAGCAACTGTTAATATGTTTCAGACACTTTCTACAACTTAGAGATGTCCCAACAGTTTTGTATGTTGGAAAGATTTTTTGTTCCGATTCTTTAACAAAACAATAGATTTTAACGAGTTTGATGAAAGGTAATTGCTAATTGGCTGTTGTGTTTTCCTGCACATTTCTAGTTTCTTAGCAAATACCCCCATGGCCTTACTTATGTAAGTGTGCAATTTAATGCTGTTTCTTTTAAAGAAGCATGTAACAATTTAGGTTATATGGTATAGTTATTTTAGATTTTGCTGTACTCTGCATTATTTTTACTCATTCAGGGCCTGATTCACTAAGCCACACAAAATGAACAAATTTTTTAAAAAAACACACATAAATTGGGCGTATATATCTCTGTATTGAACAAGGAGTGGATGTAAAGATACATTTGTGGATAAATACGGGTCTAGGTCCGCTCTGCTCTAAAAGACAATACACTGCAGGATATGTCCCATACATATGGAATGTAAAGTCACAAAAGAATGCACAGAAAAGAAAAAAAAATTCAATTAATGTCATCTGTTAATAATATTATAGATAATAATAATAATAATATAGAAGTTTTTTACATTTTTTGTTTATTTCCATAAAATACACTTCTCAGGATGTTATTTATGCCTACTGTACATAAAATGCATTTTTACAATTGCTCCTGATTGTAAACACATGTTCTAACATACATACATACATACATACATACACAACCGTCATCACTAGTGCAAGTGATACTACAGAAAACACACAAACTTTTGAGATGCCCAAAGCTTGAATCAGATGTTGCTGCATGCGCTAGAGCATGGCATGACCACGTGCATACCCCATTCCCCGCCCATGAAATCGTAGGCTCCGTGCTTGCACCTTCCTCTGGTCCGCCCAGTGACACCCCGAAAGGCTGTACAGGAAAGGCCAGTGCTATACAAAAAAAATGGAGGAATCCCAGCTAAAACTCTTTCAGCATGCAATGCCCGGGGAAGCAGTACGTCATAGAAAATTGAACAACCGGGAATTAAAAGTGGTGGTTGCTCACTCTCACGTGTTGCTAGCACTAAACATTGTCTATCAGTAACACCACATGTGGATTTAGGGAGTGAGTTTTTGCAGAACACAGGATTCAAAATGAGCACAGTGTTCTTATGAAAGGGGAGCGAATTTGTTTCCACATTGGGTAAGAGGCAAAACTGTGATGAGGCCATGGGATGGCACTAGTGGAGGTAGCTCCAGGGGCTGTAAGGTGTCCTCTGTACACTACCACTCATACCTCTTATTATAGCTCACACAATTAGCTTTATGTTGTACCAGATTTATGAGTGTTGAAAATAGGAGAGACCCATCAAAAATGAATTTACCCTTAGAGTACAAATAATTGGTATTTCTATACTTGGAATACAAAAATTGTGAGTAAATTATTTAGATTATATTAATGTCCTAGAGGGACTAATAATGTTTTGCATGCTATGGCACATTGCAACTTACACCATGTTGTTAAGGAAGTAATTATATGTAAAGTCGGTGTCCTAACTAACAGAATGCCTTGAAAACAAATTTAAGTGCAAAGGCTACATGTAACTACCCCATGTGTTTCTCCAGTATTAGGTGTTAGCTTGTATACATGCTCTCTATTATTACTAATTTTAGAACTCCATCATTCTCAAAACACACATCATAACTCATCATATTCAACCACTTTTATAATCTGAATATCCCGCAGGCTCTATAGCAAAGCTTAGTACTTACTTCAATTTGAAATGACGTATCAGGCTGTGTTGTAGTTATTTAAATTTTCTTTGTGTCTCCATCATTTTCTGCTGATAATTCATAATTCATGTCAGATGATCTATTTGAAACTGGATTGGAAGAGAGACATTCAGTACTCTAGTAGTATAAAAAGAAAGACGACACTTGCTATTGTAGATTGGTGAAAAGATAGAACAGATTTTTTCTGTTTATATCACTGATCTAAAAATACTTTATTTAGTGTTTTAAACACTAGTGTTGTTGTTTTAGGAATGAAAGATCTACTTTGAAAGCAAAATAAACCATATATATAAGTGTAACCCTGTCATCAACCATCATTCTTCTGGGGCCAGTTGAAGTCATGGGGGTATATTTACTAAACTGCGGGTTTGAAAAAGTGTAGATTCTAGTTATCATTTATTTAGTACATTCTACAAAATGACAGCTAGAATCTGATTGGTTGCTATAGGCAACATCTCCACTTTTTCAAACCCGCAGTTTAGTAAATGTACCCCATGGACATTGTCTCACCATGTAAGGCCATCTCTACCTATAGAATAAAAATGGACCTTCACAGTTTTTTCTTTCTTTCAGAAATGATTTATTGAATTTATGTACATTTCCTTTTTAAATCAGTTTTTTCTATTGAAGTAGCAGTTACGAACTGACATAGGAAACAATGAAAGATAAACTGACAGTGGCACAGTATATGGTGCAGAGCAATACAAATGCACAAATATCCAATTAAGACAGTCCAGTAACCTCTTGAGTGAATCTGATGGTTAGTAATAAAGAAAAAGTTATTCTATTAAACATTTTTTTATTTCTTTAGTTGGGGGTGGGGATGGGAGAATGCACATACTCAGGTCGGGGGAGTTACTCTAACTATTAAGATCCCCGAGGGATAACCAAAAGTTACTCCACTTACTGGGATTTGATAAGTTGTTGAATTGATACCAGAGGACTGATGCCTTTTGGTATTTGGTGAGAGTGCTATTTATTAGTTCCAAGATATATTCCACAGACAAGATAAACCAAATGCAGTTGTGAGCAATTCTGGAGTGGGGGGGATTAGATTTTTGACCAATCTCGTGCTATTAAGAATTTGGTCGCATTGCATATCTGCATAATCAGTTTATCCATTGGCTTAGTAAGGGATTTAATTGATTTGTTCAAGAGAAATGCCATTGATAGGGCCACTAATTTCAGTAATCTGTTTTATTAAGGTTGTGGTAGGGAGCCAAAACTGGCATATGATAGGGCAGTCTCACCACATGTGGAGGAACGTGCCAACCTCTCCACACACTCTCTAGCATAGATTTTATGATTTTATGAAGTAGGGTATGTCAAGGACTGGGCAACACCAAGTATATATCTAGCTTTAGTTGTCTGATGGTAGACCATCCCTCATCATCCAGGGAAACCCCTAATCTCATGCTTTCTCATGAGGTTCATGTGTGGGGGTTTTGTGGGTTAGAATTGTGTGGTAAGTAACCGAGATTGTGCCAATGCGTCCCACTTAATGAATGCACAGCCTTTCCAATTGAGTTGGTTTATGGAGTGTCTTAGATTGAATTTGGGATTGAATGAAACTGCTTATTTGCATGTACTGATAATGCAGGGACACTAGTATGTGATACCTTTCTAGTATGTGATACCTTTCTAGTATGTGATACCTTTCATACATGTGTGCAAAAGAAGGAGGGAGCAAATTCTGCCAAAATATGTATAAATCAATTAATATTTTTGCTAACCCATGGTGCAGTGATTTTGTTGGTGAAACCCATTGGGAACAGATTGGAGTTGGGGGGTAGGGGTAGTTTGCCAGCTTAACGTTACTCTTGGCTTTAACCTATATTGTGAAGGTAAATTGGATGGTGTGTTGCATATGTTGAAACTGGTCTGTGGAATTTCAGTAACCAATGGGGGGAGCTCACATTGACCTCTTCCTCTCTTCCCAGATAAACATATTACATTGTGTTTGTAATGAAGCCAAAGAAAAGGTAAGAGCATTGTGAGTGTCTAAAATAAATAAAGTAGTCCAGGAAGATATAAACAGAGAGTTTAAATGTGAAATGTGGCGTTCAGTAATTGGATTGGTATAATTGGAAGTATATTTTAGTTATATTGACTCTGCAGGGTGCTGTAAGAGATATGTAGCGTCAATGCCTCCAACTTCAAATCATTAATTCTGTACCATGAAAGGTCCCCATAGTGGTTGAGTTCTATCAACAGATTGGAAATTGAAATCTGGGGGTTTGTCAAGGGAAGGGGCACATCATCGGTATATATATATATATATATTCCAGAGCTGTTTCCTAGAATTGATGACAGGTTGATTGCAGTAAAATAAGGACAGTTCTGGGTCAAGGATACCCAGGGAGTAAGCTTGAGGGGTAAAGTCTATTGTCATTTTGTCAACATAATTAGAGATGTCTGGTAGGTAACCTCTGAAAACATAAAAAAAAGCCATGTATGGTAAAGTAAATACAACCGAGGAGTTAGTAACTTGTAGAAACACCTATAGTAGCAATAACTTGAAGTTATCAATTTTTGTACAGTTTTCAGTCTCTTAAATTGTATATGAGGAAATATGTCCCACTCCTCCTTACAGCACGGCTTCAGTCCATTGATGCTTGAGGGCAGTCATTTATGCACCTTTATCTTAAGGTCCTACCACATCATCTCAGTGGGGTTGAGGTTGGGACTTTGTCTTGGCCCTTTCAAAACCTTGACTCTTTTATTTTTCAGCCATTCAGTTGTAGATTGCTGGTGTACTTATGCCTGTTGCATGATTCAATTTCAACCTAGCTTCAGTTGTAAATAGATGACGTTTTGTTTTCCTAAAGAATGCTCTGGCATAAAGAGTAGCTCATAGAGGACACAACTGTAGTGAGACATCTAGGTAATGTGGCTTTAATTCAATCCCAAATCAGCACCCCTCCACCACTGTGCTTGGCAGTTGGCATGAGGTTCTTGTGGTGAAAAAATGTGTTTGGCTTTCACTAATGGAATTTAAGAACAAACAACTTCTTTTAGGTCTTGTCTGTTCAGCAGAAAACACTGTTCTAGGAGTCTTGATGCAACTTTGTAATATATATTTAGACTGGGCTTTCGCCTGGCTACCATTCCATGAAAGCTATAACTTTCTTGATTATGTAGTCATTCTAATTCTATTCTATTTGCTGGGACACCTGTACCTTGAAAGATTGTCAACTGTCTCAATGTTCTCCATTTGTAAATAATCTTTCTCACTGTGGAATGATGAACTTCAACTTGTTTAGAAATTGCCTGTTAACCATTTGAAGCCTGACAAGCAGCAACAATTGTTTCTCTGAGATTATTGCTGATGTATTTTCTTCCTGGCATGGTGTTTTTATTATTATTATTATTATTATTATTATTAATTTTTATTTATAGGGCGCCACTAGGTGTCCTTAGCGAGGTGAGACAGCACAGTACAGTAAACAATAAGCACAGTAACTCAGTGAGCTCAAAGCACAGCTAGAGGGGCGGGGGAGGGGAGAGGGGAAGGTCCGCATAGGACGGAGCCCGAGAGGGAGGGTATGGATGACAGGGAAACCCTCAGAGGGGAGAGGAGGTAGCGAGAGGGGACAGGGGGAAGAGGGTCCTCGAGGAGGGGGGCTAGGTAGCTGGAGAGCAGAGTTAAAAATGGTGAAGACAGGAGGAGAGATGTCCCTGCTCAAAGGAGCGTACAATCTAAGGGGTGGGGTAGACAGACAGAGAGACACGGGGGAGAGAGGGAGAGAAGGAGGAACGGAGAATAAGGATAAGGGAAGGGGAATGAAGGAGAAGAGGCAGAAGAGAAGGTAGGAAGTTAAGTGGGAGACTGGAAGGCTATAAGAAAAAGGTGGGTTTTTAAAGCCTGTTTGAAACTGGACAGATTAGGGGAAGTTCTGATGGAGGGAGGGAGCTTATTCCAGTGGAGGAGCATTTAGGTTTGTGTTAACACAAACCTAAATGCTCTAGACCGAACTGCTTTTATATAGAGGTGGTAGCACCTCCTGATGGTTAAATTACCAACCATTAAATAATGGAGTGCATTTGTTTAGGACCACTTTGCTCAAATTGCCTTTTTTATTAGCATAGAACTGGAAAGCGTATATTTATTTTTTCACACATGACTTCAAATTGACTTATTTTAGTTGAATAAATAATGGCAAAGTAGCAAATGTTATGTGACGTTTAGTACATAAGAATAAATATATATTCAGAATTTGGTGAGAACTAAATTGTATGGCTATTAGTATCTACATTAGGTATACATCACACAATAGGTAGCTTGTTGCAGAGTTGAATAATTGAAATGGGGGGTATTAAGTGCAATTCTAATATAAATATTAAGTAATTGTTGTACTGTTCTAACGGCTGTGATGACATTCTTAATCTTCATGCAGAAATCAATGAAACTGTCATCTGCACAAAGGACTTAATAGAGGTGGAGATTCCAAGCAGTTTTTTCTTGACCAAGAAACCTCCAATTTTTGTAAGTTCAACGTCATTTACAAAGTAAACCTTGACAAACCTTAGCATGAACATAAATTAACATACTAACATATTCTGTATAGACAAAATTACATATTTGTGTATGTTTGATATACAGTGAACATATAAGTGTTATACCACAGTATATGTAGCGTGCCTTGACCCAAAATTAGTTAGAACTATGGTAATGTGAGCAAAAAACACCCTACACTGATTGTTCTAAACTAGATAGAACTGCATAATTAATGCATTTTATATAGGTAAAACCATACACTACACTGACAAGGTAAAACAAGGCCATTTGTCTCAAACTCTGGGCAGCAAATTGGTTGACACATATCATTGGTTTGACCCTCAGCCAGAATGGCCATTTTGGCAAGTGATAGATGTACCTTTGTGTGACTGTATTTTCCTGTTTGTTCAATTATTCTTTATAGATGTGGATTAGATGATGGAATAGGATGTTTGCCCAAATAGCCATACACATTGGGATATTAGTCTAATTTGTAGAAAACCACCAAACATGCAGTAAACATCTGTGCTGTATGACCACTTTTTGACACCAATTCCAGCGACATGTAAGATTTTTTTATTGCCACTAAATCACTTGTCCTGCAATGTAACATAAATGTATCATTGGGCCAGCTGAGTGATACTGATCTGAAGTTAACTTATCGATTTGGTGGACCAGTCTTTTGCAGATGTGGGCTTTCAGTTCCACTAATGTGGAAAAATGGAAATAAAAAAATTAAAAAATAGTTACGCCGTTTATTCATTAAAAATTACTTTATGCAAAGAATACTGTAGTGTTTGAATAATTTTAATCTATTATCATCATCTTTGGGTTTCATCCTTAGATGGCGATAACACAACAGTTAATGTGGCAGTGCAATTATCAACCTGATACTTATTAGATAGACACCCCTTCCTTTGCCGTCAGGGAGTATTGACTGTGATCATCATCATCATCATCATCATTTATTTATATAGCACCACTAATTCCGCAGCGCTGTACAGAGAACTCACTCACATCAGTCCCTGCCCCATTGGAGCTTACAGTCTAAATTCCCTAACACACACAGATAGGTAGACATACAGACTAAAGTCAATTTGTCAGCAGCCAATTAACCTACCAGTATGTTTTTGGAGTGTGGGAGGAAACCAACGCAAACACGAGGAGAACATACAAACTCCTCACAGATAAGGACATGGTCAGGAATTGAACTCATGACCCCAGTGCTGTAAGGCAGAAGTGCTAACCACTTATACTGTGATAGCATTGTTATCTCCAGGTGTAACCCTCTGATGCGTAGTGCAAAGCAAAAGAAGACAATAGGGCTTTCACCAATTTAATACACCAGCCCATGAATCCTAACAAAACTAAAATCCTGAAAAAATAAGTTCTGCCCCAAACCCCCAAGCTGTCTGCCAAAGAACCATACCCTCATTAGCCATACCACCTAAAGTGGTGATCAAAATTGTTTCTTCATTTTAATATGACTGCAGATTGCTGTGATTGCTGCTTCCCAGAGGTCCTCCCACACACACCACCTTCTAAGCATCACACATCCCTGATTTCCAGCTGTGAAATTAACCATGGAGCCCAGAGAAAAACAGGTGCATGGTGCTGGCCCAAATATGGGGACTATAATGTTCGAGTTGATAGTGCAGCATTAACAGTCAACTATTCATATATTTTAGCATGACTAATAAGTATTGAATCATGCTTCATGCAGTTGTGAGGCCTTTGTACATGTGCCATGATGATCTACAATCTGAATGCAAAAAATACTGCTATGGTGGTTTACATAAATATAGAGTTTGATGGCAGATAAGAACCACTTGGCCCATGTAGTCTGCCCATTTGTTACACCTCGTAACGGAAGACCCTATTTGATCCTTAGTACTTTTCAGATTTAGAATAACCTGTGTATTAGCCTCTACCATCTCTGTTGGGAGGCTATTCCATCTATCTACTACCCATTCAGTGATGTCATTTTTCTTCAAATTTCCTCTAAACCTACTACTCACCAGTTTCAGTGCATGTCCTCTTGTTCTAATACTTTTCTTTCCCTCTAAAGGGTGCTTCCTTCCCCCATATGGTTCATGTTTACAGCCTTTAGCTGGTCAATTTTGTGTTGTCTTTTTTTGTACAATTTCTAATTTATATTATTCTGGAGATATGCCCTCCAGAACTGAGCCCAGTATTCTAGGTGTGGTCTCTCCCTAGGCAACCTACTGGCCTTGCATTTTTTAGTGCCTTTATAATATATTCAGCCTTGGGGTTTTTGAAAATACATGGTTTTGCATTTTTTCTCATAAAACTGTAATTGCCACACAATGCTTTGTCTATTTTGTAATAAGCATGATCTGTAAACAGATAAAAGAGCTAAAAAAAAAACCCTCTGTTTCATATGATTGACTTCTAACTGGGCAGACTTTTATATAAGTCTGTGGATCAGAATGTGGGCAGCGGCCTAATTACTGCTTGAGTATCCCATGCCTAAGCACAGTGAAGCCCCGGTTCCAGAACTGAGAACCAATACAGCATACAGTGACAGCCCATGTTTGCTTAGAAGAGCAGAGCAGAGGCCTCCAGAGAAGGTGGACACACATTACTGTGCCCCCAAAAATTTTGCTATGAGGACAAATCATTGTGTGTTACTCCCCTGCACATAGGGAAGATACTTTTTAGGGAAATGTTACATTGAAAGAGACACAAACAGTACAATATAGCATCCACCACAACTTTGCTATTGAGATGTTAAAATGTTTTATATTCCAATGCATTTTTTCCTAAACATTATACTTATCTGTGTCTTTTTCAGATATCTGATTTGCATCTTAATGACCCAGAATGTCGAGGAAGAGAAATAAATGATTCTTACATTTTTAGCATCCAGACCAATTTTACGGACTGTGGAACTATATTGGTAATATGTTATATACATATTTACATAGACCACATTAAATACCATGATGAAAGTCACAAGACAAACTGCAGTCACTAAAACAAACCAATATAATATCAGATTTTATTATTTATTTATTAGATTTCTGAAAGCAATTGTGATTGTTGCTATGAGTTACAGCCCATTGTCATATCTGTACCGTAGGCATAGTCACATTAGTTATCTGTTGCGTAAAGATAGACCTTAACCAGTGATAAACAACCTGTTACACTTCAAAGGCTGTACCATTAATGTCAGTAATAAGTTAAAACAATACATTGTATCACAGAAAGTGACACCTATCTGTAATGACATATCAGCAGGAAATTTAAACAAGTGTTACGAGCTATAACTAACAAATCTGACAATAAAGCAGGAAGGAGCTGGGGGCTACAGGTGAAGGCTCAGAGGGCCCCATGTGGTCCTGAAGCCAGCTTGTGCCCATCATCATCATCACCATTTATTTATATGGCGCCACTAATTTCGCAGCGCTGTACAGAGAACTCACTCACATCAGTCCCTGCCCCATTGGGGCTTACAGTCTAAATTCCCTAACACACACACACACACACACACACTAGGGTCAATTTTGTTACAGCCAATTAACCTACCAGTATGGTTTTTGTTTGGAGTGTGGGAGGTAACCAGAGCACCCGAAGGAAACCCACGCAAACACGGGGAGAACATACAAACTCCTCACAGATAAGAACATGGTCAGGAATTGAACTCATGACCCCAGCGCTGTAAGGCAGACGTGCTAACCACTATGCTACCGTGCTGCCCATCACTGCTCTAAACAGTGAAAATTTTGCTTTTTCTCAGTAATTCTTGTGTTTTAACTATATTTCCACTACTGGAAAATAAATAGCATAACAGTTATGATGTTTATTTGTATGGTGCCACTATATATTACTAATGTATATTCTACATCAGTTTTTATCTCAGATCTTATGATACAGGCAAATAATTGTATATCAGCCATCACCAATTGATGCTACTGCTGTATTTCAGGCTTCAGATGACACCCATATTGTGTTCATCAATACAATACATAGCAATTCCTCTGATGTAATTACAAGATCATACATCAATATTACGTTTGCCTGTCGCTACCCAATTAATTACATGGTACAGCAGCCAAATGGGGAGAACAGGATCAGTGTTGATATAAGGTAAGTGTTATATTTATTATCATTTCATATAGACTGTGGGATTGTGAATGCTACGTTTTACCAATTTCTTAGACATGCAAGAATATTTAGTATTAGGCAGTCATGCATATGGAATTATCAGTCCATGTGTGTTTAATTGTAGTTCTGCAACAATTAGCTTCAAATACCAATACCATCCCCCCCCCCCTCTCACACACACACATTTTTTTTTAGATATACAGTATATTAAACATGAAGGTAATACATACTTCTGTATTAACCTGAATTCCATTGTAGCTGAAGCCCATCCCACATCTTCAGAACAGTGTTCTATTGGAATGTGAGACTGCAGTCTGTTGAGCTCCTGTGACCAGGGTTGCCAAACCCTAATGTATGGTAATTTTATTTAAAAAATTACTGATGAACTACATTTCTGTATATATATATATATATATCAGTTTGACAATCCTGGCTGTATGGATGCTCCATATTTTTATGCAAAAAACATCATTAACTTATAATAACTAAATCAAATTTGAAAGATTTGGAGGATAGAGAAATTTGTGTGTGAAAAAAGCATGGAAAAACCTACAAGCATTGTATAATATTATATAGAATTACAAACACCTTAAACTGCACCACCACAACTAGTGGTGAACACTTTCATTAACCATTGGTTGCAGAAGGAAGGTGTGAACAGGAGGACCAATCAGAAGCACAATGGCCATGATTGTGGTTTCTCATTTGTGCTGCTAAAACCTCCCTCCAAGTTATAACAGTGCGACTAACCACAGAGTCCCAGACAAAATGGCTGCAATGAGCAACCCCCAGGGCTCCAGGGAGAGGGCAGAGCTATAATGCTCCAGCTGGTAATAGTACAGTTAGAAGAAAGTTCATCTATGGGGGCATTTATGACTAGATTTATAAATTATTCAAGAGTTTAGTTTGAGAGTCACTTTAAACAAGTATATTTTTATAGAATCTCATATGAATCTTTACTTTGTTTGCAAAAACAACAACACTTCAATCTCTATTTATACCTTAACACCCTGTTTTTTTTCTTGCCACAGTGCCGGACTGTTTTTCTTTTTTTTCTTTCAGCTTTAACTTCAGACAAAAGCTATATCTGTCCTGAAATTATCCTCTTTACTAACAAGTTTGCAATTGATTTACAGAACCATAACTTTAAGTACAGAGGATGGGAACTTTTCTGTCTCCATGATGCTGTACAAGGATGAAGCATTTCAGGACATGTGGACCACAGTCCCATCTCTTAAGCTTGATGACAACATATTTGTCAGAGTACATATGGTATGAACACATTTTATGTATACAGATGGGTACATTTCATTAGCAATGTTAGAAGAAGTGTAATAATTTTCAATAAGATTTTGAAAAAATATTTTAAGACACATTCTTTAGGACAGCATTAGAAAATGGGATTGTTGCCTTGAGTGAATTTTGAAAAGGGTGGTAGTAGTGTAAACTAGGGAGGTTAAGAGGGTGGTTGAGGAATTTTATAAGCTTGCCTAAAGAAGTGATAGAGATTACCCAGCGCTGTTTACCTCAAATATGGAAAAAAGAAGGAAAATGTTCATGGGGGTGCTGCCTATAGGAATGAGAATGGCTTCCCTACCATTCAAGTAGAACAGATATAAATACAAATTTCTGGCGCTCATCCACAGAATAATGTACGACTAAGGCCTTCAATATTATGGTAATGCATTATTCTGTAGAGGAGCACCAGGAAATTGTATTTATATCTTGCCTAAAGAAGTGTTTTTTCAAAGAATACTTGAAAGTTAGAGGAAAGTCTTAATGCACGAGGTAGTGAATTCCACAAAGTGGGTGCAGCCCGAAAAAAGTCCTGTAACCAGAAATGGGAGCATGTAATGAAAGTGGAGGAGAGACGCAAATCTTGTGCAGAACAGAGGTATCAAGTTGGGAGATATTTTGAGACAAGTGAGATGTATGTTAGTGCAGTTTTGTTGATGGTCTTGTATGTTAGTAGTAGTATTTTATATTGAACTCAGTGAAAAGCAGATAGTCAATGTAGAGATATCACTTGTTCTGAGTATTTAGGTTATCATGTGCATCATGTGTAATACTTACCCCTTACAGTAAGAGTTACAGAATTTCTAGAGATGTAACCTAAATACTTAGAACAGATGATATCTTGTTGGACTTTTGGTCGTACTATAAGCAGTTTGTTTACATTTCTCACTTCAATCATGAGTAAAGGGGGTCTGGCTATTTCTAGTCCAATGGACAGCTGCATTGACACTCCCCTGGATAGTGGCTGGGACTTTACGCTGCAGGGAGGCGGGCATAAACCAGCAGCTATGAGTATTGGTCAGCAGCCTTGCCATTCAAATATTGGGACGTCATTGCAGGGCCTTTTTAACCACATTATGGGCCCCCGGGCAAAGCAGTGCTCCGGGGCCCATATATATATATATATATATATATATATATATACACACACACACACGTAAAAAATAAAAAGAAGTGATAGATATATATATATATATATATATATATATATAAATATATAATATATATATATATATATATCACTTCTTTTTTTTTTACGTGTATATATATATATATATATATATATATATATATCACTTTTTTATTATACTTACCTTGCGGTCAGCTGGTGATCCGGCTCCCTCCCTGGTCTCCTCTTCCGTGCTGCTCTCCGCAATGGACGTTGGGCGGGCGTGATGACGTCACGCCCGACATGCACTGTGAGCGCCGCACGGATGAGGAGACCAGGGAGGGAGCCGGATCGCCAGCTGACCGCAAGGTAAGTATAATAAGTAAATAATAAGTATTTACTGGGGGGGTTTTTTGCAGAATTTTTTGCTTCATTGCTGCCTCGGACGGGCCCCCGGGCACCTGCCCATTGTGCCCAATGGAAGAGACGGCCCTGCGTCCATGTAGCTAACAAACATAATTAAGGATGATGCTGAACAGAGGCGGAGCCATACATTATAAAAGATGGATCTAAAGGCTACGTCAGGTTGCCTTGAAAAAGATCATTAGCGAAACACGTGTTGGGATTACAGCACGCTGCCATCTTATCAAATTCATGCCTGATAGTCCAGATTGTTAAAATAGATAACTATCAAACTAATGGATTAGAGTAGACCTCAAGTGGGATTTGTACAGTATAAATAACGATCATTCTAAAATACAGGGGTCAGCTTTATATGTGGCATATACGAGATAAAGGCACAATTCAGATGCACTTGTAAATCCACACTGGGAAGGGAGCAGCACATAGGTTATAACTCCCAGAGGCATGGTGAATATTCATGATATCGATTACTTAACCTATGGATTGTATCCACTTTTATCTATTTGAAATTAGCATTGATTTATACTGCGTAGCTAAGATTAATGAGTAGACAGGTAGTTTTACCATAGGATACAGTCATAGGAGGTGGTGTATTATACCATTATGTAAACAGCGGCGCGCCATGGTAGTGTGAACTACCAGTTTTAATAGTTCTTACATTTGTTTTCACTCTAAAATCATTTCTTATTTTTAATATTTCGCTAATCATTATTTACTCAGTATGTATACATTTTAATGCATATCAATAAAGATTATTATATATTAATTCATAGACTGTGAGTGCCCTAGTAACACATTTCTCCCTCTTTCTGTTCAATTACTACTATCCTGACAATGAATCAGCAGCAGGGTAATTAGACATATTAGATGGATTTATTCTTGTATATTAGAAAATTCATACAATCTTATTTTAGACAATAAATGATACTTTAAAAAACAGTATACTAGTACTGTTGTTTGATTAGTCTGCTCCTTTACGGCCTTCAATTCTTCTGCAGGAAAATGTGTAATTTAGCAAAAATAGAAAATAAGCTTCAGGACATAAAACGTACGATTCTTTCTACATGACAACCTAGGTATCTGCTGCCCCCTCCAGGAGGTAGATAATATGTTTTCACTTTCCAACCCTTGAAAATACTTTTTGCTGACAATTTTATTTAAAATAAATTACTGATAGCTAAGACTTTTTTTTCTGACTAATTATAATGATGTTTCAAATTTAGCTTTGTTTGTCAGTAAATTTCGTAACATTTGGCAGCCCTGCTGTTCGTTGGGAATTAAACATGAAACATCGATGAAAGAAATGACAGTAAATATGTGTACTTTAATACTTGTAATTTTACAGATTCCAGGCCATCTAACAATAAGATTAGAGAAATGTTGGGCCACCCCAACAAATGACCCTTCTCATCCTGTGCAATACACCTTTATCCAAGACAGGTGAGTAAGTTTAAAAGACCTTTGAATTCACAAAATACAAATTATTATTGTTGCTACGTTTCTTTATTCTTATAGCAGACAGACACACATATATATTAACAAGTATGAATTTTATCAAGTTCTCGATTCATTAATTCATTTTTACAGTATTATTTACTGTATTGTGCCGGCGGGTCCGGAGGCTGTATTGTCGGCAGATTCATTTGCTCTATTGTGGTCAGGTTCGCCGGCTGGTGGTGGCATTGCTATTTTAATGTTGCATTGTGACTGTTGAATTTACTACTAGTCGATAATCAAAATAAAGCTATTTTAACCATGTAGACACACAGGGGGGTATTCAATTGTTAGCGTTAACGAAAAAAAACGAGTGCTCAAAAAATCTTAGCGTTAATACGGTAATTACTCGTGAAATTTCAGCTCGCCGCTCCCTGAGCGGCGAGCTGAAATTCCGCGAGTAAACTACCGTATTAACGCTTTTCGCGCGCAATATTACCGTATAAACGGTAATATTTTTTGAGCGCTCGTTTTTTTTCGTTAACGCTAACAATTGAATACCCCCTTTAGAACCTGTTGACATTCTCATAAGATAAGGCCCAGGTGTGAATTACAAACAAGCGTTAAATAAATCTGATAATAAAGCAGGAAGGAGTTGGGCGACGCAGGTGAAGGCACAGAGGACTGCATGAGGTCCTAGTGCCGCCTGTTGCCCATCACTGTCCTAGACTATTTTTCTTAAATCCAATAAAAAAATGTTTTGGTGTTGTGCGCAACATGTATGATCATGAAAGTTCTCCCTTTTTGCAAAGTTTCCATGTTGGAAGATATGTTTATTATTATTAACAGTTATTTATGTAACACTAGTATACCGTTTTACAATTGGAATGCATGTAACATCAGAGTCTGTGTACCATCAGCATATAGTGAAAGCAATTTGAGGTAGTCAATAAGTATAAGTGAATTATAAAATGTAGTTATACCCCTTTATTTTCTCCCCTGCCAATGACATCCCTCCAGTCCAGGCTGCCATGTGATGTTCTTCTGGCACTCCCTTAAGTTGACTTGTTTTAATACACCCTCTTTTCTAAAGATTTGTACCAATGCTGTATGTATTTGAATATGCAATAGGGAAAACTATTAGGAGTTAAAGAAAAGAAAAGATAGGGCAGTCTTAAGGTACTCCTACTTGCCCCCAGAAAATGAGACTGTTAATAAATAGAAATGTTACAGTCATCATCAGCATCATCACAGAGTCCGCAGTGCTGCACAATCAACAAAAAATAAACAGAAAAAATATAGATAAGTAATGGACAAGAGAAACAACAGAATCGATAAAAATCAATACAAGAGACTGTAGAGAAAGCAACTACATAAGAAGACACAACTAGAACAAAGGAATCATTACAAAGAGGATGAGGAGACAGGGGGTTGAGAGGGCCAAACTTGTGGGTGTTGACATTAAGAGGAATAGAGTAGTAAATGGAGACGATGGGGGTGGAGTGAAATGGGCAGGTTGAGCGTGAGGAGGGAATTGTTTGGGGATGGGGCCGTGTAGGGAAGTAGTTGTTTCTCAACATTTAGGACTGAAATTCAGGAGGAGAGATCTGTTCTGCAGTGGCAAAACAGTGATGAAATCTGTGAGGGACTTAATGGGGCATATTCAATTGTTCCCGTTTTCCGCAGCGGAAAAAGTATTACCGTTAGTACGGTAATAATAAGCCGGATTTCAGCTCGCAGCTCCCTGAGCCGCGAGCTAAAATCCAGCGTGAAAGGTACCGTAATAACGGTATTTACGCGCACTATTATCGTAATGACAGTAATAGTGCCCGTGCTGCGTTACTTTAGGCAGTAACACCAACAATTGAATATGCCCCAATATGTGAAATATGTACGTAGCGCAGTGGTAAAGCTAGAAAATTTCAAAGCACCAAGTCAAAATGTACAATTTGCCCATTGTTAATTGGTAGGTATGCAAAGCAGTGTAAAAAGAGAGACATCTCTGGCATATGGTATATCTCTACAACAGTATATAAGGATAAAGACTTCATAGAGCAACATGGGTCAACAAACAGTACTTAATGCTACAATGTTTGAGGGATCAGTACATGATTTGGACCATCTAAAAACAGTAAACACAGCAGTGGACCACATGTACCATAGACAGTTCTTATTAGCTCCCCACTTGCATGTTTGTTTCCATATCATTATTATGCAGTATATAAATGACTAAACCAATTGATCACCAAATTCTTTATATATAATAATTAATAACCATATTAATTTTATCTATTTCATTTTTATCTCTAAATAGCTGCTCCCATGTATTTTTGCAAGAGACCTTATCAATAATTATTAATGGAGTTGGTGCAGAAGCAATGTTCAGGATTCAAATGTTCAAGTTTGTGGGGCTGGCTTATAACAATGTCTTCCTGCACTGCAGCGTTCAGATATGTCATAATACAGAATACCTATGCATGCCGGTAAGTATTTATATTTAATGCCAGTTATTTATTCAAGATTTGTATTCAGGATGTATTTGAAGATATGTGTATTTCTTATTTATTTGTCAGAATTGTACGAACCACAGAGGCATAGCCAGAAAGAGAAGAAACCTTCCTGCTACTCATACAGTTACTTATGGGCCAATTAAACTCAAAGTGTCAAACAACAGAGCTGCTGACTCTGGTATGTAATAATACTTCCTTTTATTTATACTGTGTGCCAACAATATATTCAAAATAATGTTTCATGCTAGTCTACCTTTAATTTGAAATACAGGGCTGTAAGTCACTAGCAAGACATAGTTTAGACACAGCAAAATAACACAGAATTGTAAGTAAAACATACCTTGCACTTGTGATCCCTTGTGCCTGGAGAAGAGGATCGGTGCATGCAAAAGCACATTACGTACAGTATGGTCGTGCTGTTCCAATATAAGTTAGAGTAGGCTGCATCTCCATATACTTCTCTTAGGAGGCATTGCTTTTGTAGCTCCAGAAGGCTGGTGCAAAGATAAGTGCTGATGATGAAAATAAATTAATAAACAAATAGCCCTCTCCCCACCATGCTATATCTTGGGATGGTTACTGCTAAAATGGTAGACTTGGTCCTTCAAAACAATAAGACAGAGACCTTGAATAAAACCAGTTTGAATAAATTCTGACTTCTTCAATCTTTGGACTTTCTGTATGATATGGTACCAACTTAGGAAAATATCCAGGACTGTATAATACACAGAAAATGTAGTAGACTTTCACAATGCCTTTAATGAATCAATAGTAGCCCTTTGTACTCCATATTTGTCTACTTCATACTTGTTCGTTTAACCCCTAAGCACTTGTTCACTTGGGCAAAATCATCATTGAAGACAGTTAATGAAACCAATGACTCCTGGGCCACCATGGAAATATCTGCTACATCATCATTAGCAGCAGCAGCTATTTATATAATGCCACTAATTCCGCGGCACTGTATAGAGAACTCAAGCACATCAGTCCTTGCCCCATTGGAGCTTACAGTCTAGATTTCCTAACACACACACACATACACACACAGACAGAGAGACTAGGGTCAATTTGATAGCAGCCAATTAACCCACCAGTATGTTTTTGGAGTGTGGGAGGAAACCGAACCACCAGGAGGAAATCCACACAAACACCAGGAGAACATACAAACTCCACATATCTTTCTCTGATTTCTCCTGAGACCCTTAAAAAACAGGGGAATTGCAGGAAAATGTTAGGGATTAATTCCCAGGTTAAAGTGAAGGCATCTGAAGCTAATGCTAAAGCTGGGTACACACTACAGAAATTTCAACCAACTTTTTATGCCGAGCGATTTTACATGCGATCGATGGTCCGATCGCTCGGTCCATGGACTGCATACACTCTAGCCTTGTTTAGGATGATAAAGGGAAGAGCGGATGTCCCTTTAGCGACTTTTTACAGCCATGTTGTCGTGAGCAATGATTGTAATTTCGTACACACTGAAGCAACATCGATCTGAAACGTATACACACTAGACAACAGAAACGAGATTGGAACGAAAATATTTGACGGTACAACCAACCAAATGAGGCGACAATCGTCCATTTGGGCAGACTTTCGACCATTGTGTCACTACACACACTGACCCAACTTTTGAACGAGCGGTCGTATGTCGGCTGATTGAGCCGATTATTGGAAGAAAACAGTACAGTGTGTACCCAGATTTAGCGATCACCGCTCCAGGAATCTTGAACAGTATCAACTGATTTTTATATTGCATTTTGGTAGCCTTAAGATCTAGGTCAAGGACTTTCCACAAGACCTAGAGACTTAATAGGATGTTCTGAGATAACTTCTCTTCTTGAGTTTGAAATTTGGAGCAGCTGAGAAACATTGCTAAGATAGACATCATGGAAGAAAATAAGCTATTATTGCTTGAAGGTTGGACTTTGCCCAAATTTATATTATCTGGGAAAACCTGGATGTCCCTCCCTGTTTTACAATATACAGTTCTCCTGGGCAACACCACCCAAGCTAACAGCTCCCCAACCCTTGAGGCTGGCATCTACTGTTATCTCTCACCACTGTGGGGGTTCCAGTCAGATCTCATGGCAGAGATCGCTCTTATGCTTATATCAGCTCAGGAATTTTAAGATCTCTGGGGGTAAGTGCATTATACATTGGTTTCTGCAAGTCGCCGGATATCGGCGACTTTGCACAGAAAATATAAAATGGCAATCGCTTTCAAGGCAGGTTTTCCGACGACTTGCAGAAACCAATGCTTAATACATTTACCCCCCTGAAGTGTGAAAAATTAGTGGTGCCCAAGATTTGCTTTTGTTCTTCTTTTAGAAAAGGAAACTGTAGTAATCTTGCATGGGCTAATTGCCATCATCTGTTCCCAAACCCTGACCATGGCTATAGGTTGCTCTGTAAAATTCCAAGGTGTCTTGGTGACATCTTTCTCCTTGTCCACTGGAAGGATCACTCAAAATTAGTCTGTATCACATATAACACCCAGATAATTGATGATATGAGTAGGCTGAAGCTGTAGTTTCGCCCAATTAACAAGCAATTATTCTCTTGCAAACGCTATTGCAATATTGATATGTTCAATGAGGAGCGACTGATTTGTGCCATTGATCAGAATATCATCCAGGTAGGAAACTAATTGAATGCTCTGTAACAGTAGATGAGAAATGAGCATAACAAGTACTTTTCAAAGCATACAGGGAGAGATGGCCGGCCTGAAGGTGATTGTACGGTACTGGTAACATCCATCAAAGGCAGAAAAGTTAAGGAAGCAATGATGATTGGGGTACAGTTTTCAGAATAATTTATTGGGAACAATAGTGAATAACTAGAACATACAGATCTGTAGGAACAGTTTGGATGACTTTTAGGTTAGTAGACCTGAATAGTTTGAAGCTTACAAGCTTGGGGCTCACAAGGGTTAGAGCCAGATACTGATCATCAAAAGGCTTTATTTTAACATTTGGGTGCTCTTTTTGCTGAACTGTGGCCTGATTTCCATGCCTGTTGTCTTGTAAGAGCTCTACCAGTTTTTTTTATTTTCTTATTTCTTTGAAGGTAGCCTTGACAAGCATATTTTCTCAAAAAATCCAATTCTTGTTTATTTCTGCAGTTAGAAGGAGCTGTTCCAGCAGGGGATCATGATATTAACACCAGGGGCGGGCTGGGCTGGGGGACAGGGGGTCATCTGCCCCCCGGGTTGGTCCCATTCTGGGTTACCTTGGGCTACTTTGGGCAGGGTTACTGGGCCACCTGCATTTTTTTACTTTAAAATGTTCCTAATAAGTTGCTGAGTCAAGTCTTGCCCTCAGGCTAAAATTTGTCAACCCTCCCCTGTATAACACTACACAGTCAGGATCCAGTCAGGGTCCAATACAAATACTGCCTAGAAAAGACAACAGGCATAAGTTCACCTTGAAATTGGTGTCTGCCTCTCACAGTCACAAGGATCTTTGTGCTACTATACATAGACTTTGCTGCAAATCTTCCATGAAGGCATCAGCAATGAAATCATCATCTGTCTTGATGATCAATAAAGCTTCTATGATATGCTTTCTCCAGGTGCTGTTGTAGAGGAATACATAACGTAGCTAAAAAGTAACTGAATAAATAAATAGCCACTGCCAGACTACATGAAGTATTCACTGCTGCATAACCTCTTTACAACAGTTTCTCATTTCATTTCCATAAAATACATAAGGGCAATGCCATCATCATTGTATAGGGGCATATGTAATACGGGCATCCATTTTTTCCAGAGAATCATTTGTTGATACGTCCTTATGTGCACATATTCATTATTCTCTAGATTAAAAATTATTTCATTTCCATTTGTGACCATTCAGCTTTGATTGCAGTAAAGATAACATTTGACATGAGACTTCCAAAAACATTTTGTACCTATACAGCAGTAATGGCTAACCTGCCATACTTCAAGGGCAACATGTGCAGCCCTCCAACCTTCAAAAGGGCTGTACATTACCCTTAATTTCAAGAATTAATAATAAGTCCCAAAATGACCTCTGCACCCCATCACTCATCGCAAAATACCCCACATGTTTTTCACTTGCTCCAAAATGTCCATACAAGGACTCAAACCTCCACTTGTTATAAAATGCCCTCACACGTGCTCTAAAACTCAATCACATGCCACTCAGACTACGCCAAATGCCCCCACAGTCCTCCCCACATGCCACCCACATATATCTCAGAGCTCCCCACCTGCCACCTAGATCTTCACACATGCAACCCAGACCCGCCCAAATGCCAAAACTCATCCACTCACTAGCTAATCTAGTGATGTTTAGTAAAAATACTTACCTTTAGTCTGGAAACTCTCAGTCCACAGTGGATGGAGGGAGAGCATGTGGTACAGAATGCACTGTACTCATTCCTCCTCTGATCAGATGTGTTGTGTGACCTCCTTGCTTCCATATGTACAGCAAGGAATGTCCTAAACTGCTCTTCACCCTTCCTCTCACTTCAATAATTGAGCTCCAAGGAATGGAATCTTGTTAATGTACTGCACAAAACTAGGAGCACACATGCGCTTACTCCATACTTAGCCAGGAACGCCCTCACTCTGCCCATCTACTCAAATTCGCCGGTGCAAACTGCTCTTCTGCTGCCATCTCGCCTTTGCTTTGGTGGAAATCTAGGCTCACCTGCTCAAATTGATTTTGTGCTAAGCCTCAGCATTTTGTAACTTAATGAGGCCCTACAGAGTTGAGAGAGAAGAGAAAATATATTGGATCAATTATTTCTTGTTTCTTAAATTGCTGGGATGGGTTAATCCACATGTGCTCGCTGAAAGCAGGCTACATAAACGAACAAACAACAGGTAAAATGATGACAATAACATAAAAAACAGAAAACAAGACCCAATAAAATGTAATACAGCAACTGGGATAAGTGGTAACATGGCTGGGAATAGAAGAATTCACTTACCAAGCATAAAACTTCAATTTGCACAAGTGCACTTAGGATTCAACTAGTGCACATATGTTTGTGGAGCAAGATGATCGCATTTGTGGAGGAGAAGCTGTTTGCTCAGGCAGAGAGGACGAGTTGGAGAGAGTAAAGGTGTTTCCACAGGGTTGACCCTCCAGAGTTCTGAATCTTGTTAATGTTGTCAGCCACCACAGTCCAGGGGGTCCTGGAGAGCCGCAGCATTTTTCTGCTAAGCTGATTTTCACTATAGCAAGAGGATCCCACATTTTTGTTCTATGTTGTTGTGAATACCAGCCCAATCTGTCTGGGGCTGGTATCCACTTAATTATTTGGGTTAATTATTTGTTTAGTTTGAAAATATTTTAAAAGTAACAGGTCTGGATAACAAAAGGCCACAACTCTGGGAGTCAGTACAATGTAGATTCATGAGACTGAATTTAAAGTAGGGATGTGCACCGGCGACTTTTGAGGTCTCGTGTTTTGTGTTTTGGATCCGGATTTTCGTTATTTTTGAGGTTCGGATTTGTCTCGCAAAACACTTGACGAAAGGTCTCGGTTCGGATTTAAGGTATTGGATTCGGATTTTTTTTGAAAAAAACATAAAAAGTTTAAAAATCAAGTTTTTGGGCTTATTTTCACTCCTAGGCTATTATTAACCTCAATAACATTCAATAACAAGCATTTCCACTAATTTACAGTGTATTGTGAACACCTCACAATATAGTTATTAGTCCAAAACGTTGCAACAAGGTATCTTTCTGGACTGCGTAGAGGAGTGGGTCACCACAATATATATTAAAAACCCTGAACTTTTATGATTCGCACCAATAATTGTACCTGGACTGCGTAGAGGAGTGGGTCACCACAATATCTTAAAAACCCTGAACTTTTATGATTCGCACCAATAATTGTACCTGGACTGCGTAGAGGAGTGGGTCACCACAATATCTTAAAAACCCTGAACTTTTATGATTCGCACCAATAATTGTACCTGGACTGCGTAGAGGAGTGGGTCACCACAATATCTTAAAAACCCTGAACTTTTATGATTCGCACCAATAATTGTACCTGGACTGCGTAGAGGAGTGGGTCACCACAATATCTTAAAAACCCTGAACTTTTATGATTCGCACCAATAATTGTACCTGGACTGCGTAGAGGAGTGGGTCACCACAATATCTATTAAAAACCCTGAACTTTTATGATTCGCACCAATAAATGTACCTGGACTGCGTAGAGGAGTGGGTCACCACAATATATATTAAAAACCCTGAACTTTTATGAATCGCACCAATAAATGTACCTGGACTGCGTAGAGGAGTGGGTCACCACAATATATATTAAAAACCCTGAACTTTTATGATTCGCACCAATAAATGTACCTGGACTGCGTAGAGGAGTGGGTCACCACAATATATATTAAAAACCCTGAACTTTTATGATTCGCACCAATAAATGTATCTGGACTGCGTAGAGGAGTGGGCACTGGGCACCACAATAAAATATATAAAAAACCTTCAACAGATCTGCATTACACTACACATACGGCTGCTCCTCCATCCTCTCCATCATATACATGTTGGAGTTTTAGCGTGTGACAACCTCTTGTTTTTGATAATGTCAGTGCATTTGGAATATTTTTCAATTTGCCCCACACCACTGAATGTACTTTATCTATGATACGCAATACGCATCTATCTATCTTGACTGCGTAGTGTGGTGGCCCCGGTACACAATTTGGTACCGAGGCCACAATATAATTTAAAAACCCTCCACGTGTCGGAATTCCACCAAACAAGTATCTGGACTGCATAGTGGGGTGGCCCCGGTACCCAATTTGATACCGGGGCCACAATACCTCCTCCAAACATGCTCCAGACAATTCGTCATTGACAGACCCCAGACAGACAGGGTCGTAGTGTTATTGTTTGACTTTGTAAACCCAAAAAAATGTCCCTGTTGCACATAGTCGTGCAATGAAGACTGACTTTTTCATTTAAAGGCACGATCTTTAAAGTGTAGTGTTTGTAAGTCTAAGTCATATTATACTTTTGGTAAAATTGGTTTTTTTTGTTCCTCTTTATGGTAATTAATTAGTAATAGAATTAAAGTAGGAAATAGAATTAAATAGAATTAAAGTAGGAAATAGAGTGGTATAGAGTTGTAGTGTGGTATAGATAGAGTGGTCCACACAATATAATAATAAAACCCTCAACTGGTCTGAATTCCACCAAACAAGTATCTTGACTGCGTAGTGTGGTGGCCCCGGTACACAATTTGGTACCGAGGCCACAATATAATTTAAAAACCCTCCACGTGTCGGAATTCCACCAAACAAGTATCTGGACTGCATAGTGGGGTGGCCCCGGTACCCAATTTGATACCGGGGCCACAATACCTCCTCCAAACATGCTCCAGACAATTCGTCATTGACAGACCCCAGACAGACAGGGTCGTAGTGTTATTGTTTGACTTTGTAAACCCAAAAAAATGTCCCTGTTGCACTTGCACATAGTCGTGCAATGAAGACTGACTTTTTCATTTAAAGGCACGATCTTTAAAGTGTCAGAAAGAGAGAGAAGACACAGGAGAGGAGAGTTGTAGCTGGGGACCTGGGGTGGAAGCTCCCAGGCTCCCCCAGCATTGCCTGGAAGTCTGAGCGTGGTGACTGAGCCAGGGCAAGGAATGTGTGCCCTGGATGAGGGGGAGAACTCCATGCCACTATAGTGAACCCAAGAGAGAGGGGGACACTGCACATGGAAGAGGCCCTGGAGTGAGGGCTGCTACAAGAGGCATGGTAGCTGTAGTGTCAGATCCTGAGGCTGAGAGTACACAGAGTGACGTGTCAGAGCACAGGAGACATTATCCCCGCAGAGGAGGGATGAGCTGCAGTTGAGAGGTCTGTTGTTGAAATAGGACATGCACACTTTAACAAACCAATCATTTCAGCGACAGGGCCTACCAAACAACTTTGACTGAAATGATTGGTTTGTTTGGGCCCCCACACCAAAATAACAATTCATCTCTCCCTGTACAAACTAAACAGGCTCTACTGAGGAAAGATGTCGTCCTCATCCTCAACCTCTGATTCCTCTCCCCCTACAGTGTGTACTTCCTCCTCCTCACACATTATCAATTCGTCCCCGCTGGACTCCACAACCACAGGTCCCTCTGTACTATCTGGAGGGCAGTGCTGTACTTCATTGAGGAATTGATTATTCATTTTTATAAACATCATTTTTTCAACGTTGTGAGGAAGCAACCTCCTTCGCCGCTCACTGACTAGGTTCCCTGCTGCACTAAAAACTCTTTCCGAGTACACACTGGAGGGGGGACAACTCAGGTAAAATAGAGCCAGTTTGTACAGGGGCTTCCAAACTGCCTTTTGGAGTTCTACCACGTCACTACCTCTAGTTAATTTAGATTGCAAGGCTTGTAAATACTTTGAAGATAAAAAAAGCAGGCTGCACAGACTGTGGAGCTAGAAAGTGAAATTAAATGGACCACGTTACTTTGGTGGCTATCTATGCCCCCCCCCCCCTCCCCGCCCTACACTTGTAGTTGAATATAAAAAAAGCAGCCTGCATAGACTGTAGAACTAGAAATTCAAATATACAAAAAAATGGACAAAGGCAGTTCGCTATCTATCTGCATCAGATCCCCTCTCCACTAGGAGTAAAATAGAAAACTATTCAGCCGTTATATAATCTAGAATATAAATAGAAATTGAGAAAGGCAATTTGGTATCTGTCTGCATCATAATCATCAACATCCTCCTCAGCGCCAGCTACATCAATATCCTCCTCCCGGTGTACAACATTCACACCTTCATTAGCCAAATCTGTAACTGGACTGTGGGTGATCCTTCCAGCATATGCAGAGGGCGTGCTGCAAATGCTGGATGAAGCCACCTCTTCCCGTACAGTGATGGGAAGGTCAGGCTTGACAACCACCAACATCCTTGGACTCACCTTGTGGATTTGTGATAATTTCTCTTTAGAAGGCAGAGTTGTTTGCTGTTTTGTTGCTGACAGCATAACTCTCTTAAATTTTTTGTAGGGGGGGGGAGGAGGAGGAGGGCTAAGATCCGTGGGTGAAGCTGAACCACTAGTCATGAACACGGGCCAGGGCCTAAGCCGTTCCTTGCCACTCCGTGTCGTAAATGGCATATTGGCAACTTTACGTTTCTCCTCAGATGATTTTAAGTTTCTCTTTTTGCTACTTTTTCTTAACTTGGGCTTTTTGGATTTTACATGCCCGGTACTACGAGATTGGGCATCGGGCTTGGAAGACGACGTTGATGGCATTTCATCGTCTATGTCATGACTAGTGGCAGCAGCTTCAGCATTAGGAGGAAGTGGGTCTTGATCTTTCCCTACTTTATCCTCCAAATTTTTGGTCTCCATTATATGTAGCACAAGATACTGCAGAATGTGTGAACTTGGTAATATTGCAGTACCAATGGACTTATACTGCTGGATTGGTTTTGCAAATTTGGTTATAATTATTATATATTTTTTTTTTTTTATTTTTTTTTTTTTTTTTACTTTTTTTTTTTTTTTAAAAAACTTGGGAATAGTGGGGAAATAACTATGCCCTTAGAAGCACAGAGCACAGGACACAGCACCACTGGACTGAACAGGACACGGCACAGGACCCAGCAGCACTACGGAACTCAGCAGGACAGAGCACAGGACACAGCACCACTGGACTGATACTGCAGAATGTGTGAACTTGGTAATATTGCAGTACCAATGGACTTATAATGCTGGATTGGTTTTGCAAATTTGGTTATAATTATTATATTTTTTTTTTTTTTTAAATTTTTTATTATTTTTTACTTTTTTTTTATTTTTTAAAAACTTGAGAATAATGGGGAAATAACTATGCCCTTAGAAGCACAGAGCACAGGACACAGCACCACTGGACTGAACAGGACACGGCACAGGACCCAGCAGCACTACGGAACTCAGCAGGACAGAGCACAGGACACAGCACCACTGGACTGATACTGCAGAATGTGTGAACTTGGTAATATTGCAGTACCAATGGACTTATAATGCTGGATTGGTTTTGCAAATTTGGTTATAATTATTATATTTATTTATTTTTTTTAATTTTTTTTTTTTTTTTACTTTTTTTTTTTTTTTAAAAAACTTGGGAATAGTGGGGAAATAACTATGCCCTTAGAAGCACAGAGCACAGGACACAGCACCACTGGACTGAACAGGACACGGCACAGGACCCAGCAGCACTACGGAACTCAGCAGGACAGAGCACAGGACACAGCACCACTGGACTGATACTGCAGAATGTGTAAACTTTGTAATATTGCAGTACCACTGGACTTTTACTGCTGAATGTGTGAACTTGGTAATATTGCAGTACCAATGGGCTTATACTGCAGGATTGGTTGTGAAAATTTTGTGGTAATTAAAAAATATTAAAGTAGTTTTTGGTATTTTTTAAAAAAACTTTTTTTTATTTTTTTAAACACAGGGGAATATTGGGGAAATAACTATGCCCTTAGAAGCACAGAGCACAGGACACAGCACCACTGGACTGAACAGGACACAGCACAGGACCCAGCAGCACCACTGACCTCAGAAGGACAGAGCACAGCACACAGCACCACTGGACTGATACTGCAGAACACAGCACAGCACAGCACAGCACAGCACAGCACTAAACAGCACTAAACAGCACTAAACAGCACTAAACAGCACAGCACTAAACAGCACAGAACTAAACAGCACAGAACCAGGGCCGCCGAGAGGGGGGGGGAGCGGGTACAGTTTACCCGGGCCCGGCCATGCCAGGGGGCCCGGGCCGGGCCCTCGCTGCTAATAAAATTTATTTATTTTCTTATTTTATTTTTCTCTCTTGCGGTATTTTTTTTTAACTTTTTTTATTTTTTTTCCCGCGGGGGGGGGGGGGGGGGTCTTGGGTTTCTTGGGAGCTGTAAGAAAAAATAAATAATAAAAAAAAAAAATACTCACGTGATCGCACGGCGCCGTGTCCCTCCTCTCCTCCATTCACACTGACTGCCGGGCGTGACGTCATCAAGTCACGCCTGTCAGTCAGTGAGGAGCGCCGCAGCCAGCAGGAAGAAAGAAGACAGAAGAGGAGACAGAAGAGCAGAAAAGAAAAGAAAGAAGTTGACAAAAGGTAAGTAAAGAAACGGAGAGGCTAGGGGAGGAAAACAGGGAGGGACAGTACTATAAAGAAAGGGGACAGAGAAACAGAGGAGGAAAAAAAGGAGAGAGCCACAGAGTAATAAAAAAAAAAGTGGGAGAGAGGAACAGAGGAGGAAAAAAAGGAGAGAGCCACAGGGGAATAAAAAAAAAGTGGGAGAGAGGAACAGAGGAGGAAAAAAAGGAGAGAGCCACAGATGAATAAAAAAAAAATTGGGGAGAGAGGAACAGAGGAGGGAAAAAAAGTGGGAGAGAGGAACAGAGGAGGAAAAAAAGGAGAGAGCCACAGATGAATAAAAAAAAAATTGGGGAGAGAGGAACAGAGGAGGGAAAAAAAGTGGGAGAGAGGAACAGAGGAGGAAAAAAAAGGAGAGAGCCACAGAGGAATAAAAAAAAATTGGGGAGAGAGGAACAGAGGAGGGAAAAAAAGTGGGAGAGAGGAACAGAGGAGGAAAAAAAAGTGGGAGAGAGGAACAGAGGAGGAAAAAAAAGTGGGAGAGAGGAACAGAGGAGGAAAAAAAGTGGGAGAGAGGAACAGAGGAATAAAAAAAGTGGGAGAGAGGCACAAAGTAAAAAAGAAGGGGGAAAAGCAGCATGGAGGTCGCAGTGTGAGCATAAGGGGGTACAGTGTAGTTGTGATGAAGGGGCACAGTAATGTGTGTGATGGCACAGGGGGCTTGTTGCAATGTAGTGTGTGTGAGGTAGGTGGCGGCTAATTAATGGGCGCTATTTTGTTTGTAGGGTGATGGTGAGGCAATTTAATAGTAGGGACTATTAATTTAAGATGGGGTGGTTTGGGGGCTATTGAATCTTGGGGTGAGTTTAGGGAGAATGAGGTCTATTTATTAAATGTGACTATGAATTATTTAATGGCAGTGATGGTTGCGGGAAATAGGTATTGCTGGGGCTGTTTGCAGGAAGTGAAATAGGTTTATTTATTAAATGTGAATACTATTATTTTAATGTTGGGGCTGGAGGAAGGCCTAATTATTAATCGTGAGTGCTATTGATTTAAGGCCGGGGCTGGCTGTAATTTTCTAAATGTAGCCATTTTTTTTTCAAAATAGGTCCTTCAACATTCCTGGATCCAGACAAGCCACAACTAAAGAAACCAGCAGCCACAGGTGGAGAAAGTGAGAAGAACAGGTAGGAGAGAGCAGCACAGTGTGTGAAATGTTGTGATTCTAGTAAGGACAATACCAATTTTTGGTGAATGTTGTGCCCAATGTAAGGTGTAGGCCAAGACTGAACTGTTTGTGTACACACTGCATTGTTTGTATACTACACTGTGGTGGTAGATGTCCTGAAAGTCAGGAGTGCTTGAACATATGTGACGCTCTGGCGAATTGAGAGCCTAGTGGTTTTTATGTTAGCCACGCCCCAATGGCACGTTTGCCACGCCCCCAAATGCATGACCACACCTCCCAAAATTTTTGCACCGCCATTTGGCTAGCCACGCCCCTGAATGTATGACCATACACTTAAATTTTTTTGCGCCGCCGTAAGGCGGCGCAAAAAAATTTTGGGTCTTACTTGAATATGAGGGGGGCCCCATGAATTTGTTGTACCCGGGCCCTGAATTCTTCTTGGCAGCCCTGCACAGAACTAAACAGCACAGAACTAAACAGCACAGAACTAAACAGCACAGAACTAAACAGCACAGAACTAAACAGCACAGAACTAAACAGCACAGAACTAAACAGCACAGAGGACCACCTAACACACCCTCCCTCTACCCTGATCAATGCCCGAGTGAAGATGGCGGCGACTAGCGGGGAATTTATAGGATCCGAGTATCGCGAGATCCGACAACGGGATTATGAGTCAGAGCCTCAGTTTCACTTTTGAATTTGGCGCCAATACCCGGATCTGTGTCGGATCCGACTCGGATCCGCAACGTTCGGGTGGGCTCGGATTTCAGAAATCCGAGTGCGCTCATCCCTAATTTAAAGACAACACAGAGAAACTGAAAATCCATGGGGCCAAACTAGTAAAGAATCAAGCTAAAGTACAAAAATTTTAAAAAAAACCTAATATTGAACAATGCAGAGGGAATAATGATGACACCTACATTTGGAATAGGTTAACTTCATGAGTTAAAGGGCATACACTGAGAGGCTGCCACTGGCAGTCTGTCTATTAGCTGCACTGCTCTTACAATGATATAGGAAGAGGTTCACAGACAGGGGCGCACAGAGGATTTTTTAAGGGGGATTCCCCCTCCACCCCCCCATAAAAAAAGAAGCGAGAGATCTGCCGCGCAGCTCCGTTTCGGCAGCACTGTAATATACAGCAGCTGCGGCGCTGTCAAAGAAGCGTCCGCGGCTGCTGTATAGTGCAGTGCCGCTATGTAGGGCACTTTTTTAGCGGAGGGGCAGGGTTTCTGAAGACCCAGAAACCTCCCTGCGTGTGACCCTGACAGAGATAGATAGGCCAATGAATAACATCATTATTGTGCGCTTCGTTTGCATATCTGTATGATTAGCGATCTGTTGAGGATTGGATGGAGGTATAGTGAAAGAGAACATTTGAACTCTTCTTTCCCCCTCTAGTACCTTCACCCTTGCTCATAGTTGCCAACATTGGCAGGTTAAGTCCCGGGAGGTCCGGGGGTCAGGTGGGTGTTTGGGGGCGGGGCTCGAAGAATCTCGCTGTTAGCCCCGCCCCCAAAGCTGTCACCACATTTTCGTCCACTAAAACAAGGGGGCGGGCCACAATGACGCACCCGTGATGCCGATAAGCCCCGCCTCCTCCATTCACTTTCCACCGCCGCCCAAGAATCGGGAGAATTGCCCTCTCTCCCGGGAGCCCGGGAGACTGACCCAGATTTCGGGAGTGTCCAGGATATTTTGGGAGAGTTGGCAAGTATGCCCTTGCTTTATTCATTTGCTAATCACACCTCCTTCATTACTAAGAAGATAAGCATTGAAACACTGGGTCCAAAAAATACAATTTGGTTGGTAGGTCAGGGAGCAGCATGGCAGCACAGGCACTCCTGCATTCTAAAACAAGGAATGCTCATTCACATAAATAAATACAAAATACAGATTAATAAATGTAACTATGCCTATGTTGTCCTGGAAAAAAGGGTAATAGTAAGGTAATAACAAGTTGACATGTTATACTTCATATAAAGAGCAGTCTGTTGTTGTGACTGACAAGTCACTGACCTCAGTCTGAAAAGAATTTGTGAAGCAGGGGCTGAGAGATAACCTTGTCTGTAATCACTGTAGATATCACATCTAAAGCCATGAGGGCACCAAGAAAATGAGCTTATATAGCCAAAATATACAATAAGGTGAAATAATTCTTCAAAACAAAAATCAAGTATATTTTTCATTGAGCTGATTTATTATATGACACTAAAAAGCACACCTGTGTGTGCCTGCAGCACACCGTGAAACTGTCCATGGCAAATACACAGAAAGCCCTATACCTCTGCCCTCTGCACATGCACCAGAATACCTAGATCCTGCACAGACACAAAAATCCCTATATCCTGCGCATGCGCCGAAACCCATATACCCTGCAATGCTCTTTTTTGAGCAGGGACTCGGAACAAGAAGAGACTTCGCAGGCGGGCTGTCAGGGCACACCGGTAAGAGCGACGACCTCCTGCCATGCTTACTGTGTTTACAGGGCTTACCGTGTGCCGCTGTCCCTGGCCTGTAGAAAAAAGCTACGGTGGCATTGGCCTCTAGGTGCCCATACTCTATGATTTTGATGGCCTATAAAGGTGTTTTGTTTTCTAGTTAGCTGGAACCTGCTGAGCGTGTATAAGGACAGAAAGACCACCAATCCCTATTACTATCTGAATGAGAACCTTCAGATGTCAGTTAGGACATAAATGTGGTCAAATTATGACTGCAACAGACTGTGTATGTGGTCAACTGCATATGTTAATTGTGCCCTGTTGGTTTTTGTAGTTTGGTCCAAGATCAATCTTTCTTATGTATGTACCAAGTTGGACAGATATATGTCACTCACTAAAGTTGAATCATATCTGTTGCCAAGTGAAATATGCAATGCAACATTTGGCGCCAACTGTGATATATGTTGTGCCATATCTAACTATAAGTCTAATACACGCAATGCCATTTCTGGTGCCAGGTGTAATATGCACAGACATATGTGGTGCCAAAACTAATATGTAGAGCCATATCTGGTGCCAAGTCTAACATACAGGGCAAAATCTGATGTCCAGTCTAATATACAGAGCCTTATGTCATGCAAACTATAATATGTAGATTCATATCCAATGTCAGTAATCTGTACTTAGTGACCCCCATTCCCTTGCTGAAACCTGTTGCTGTTGTTAACATTTTTTATTAAGAAAAAAAAAAGAAAAAGAAAGTAGATCAGTTTACCCACCTACCTCTCCACAAGGTGACTTCCAGCAGTCAATCTGTCTAGGTTCTGACCAGTTTACATTCATCAGAACTAATGACAAGGTAAGAAGGAAGCATGAGTCCATATTATCTATTCTGACCTGGTATCAGGACTAATGAGAAGGTAACAAGCATGAATCTACACTGGCCATTCTGACATGATGCACAGCCAAGACTACTCAGAGGGAAAATGATAGTATAGATAAGGGTAGAGAAGGGATGTTCAGGGGCAAACGCAGGATTTGTAGAGGGGGGTTTCCACACCACGCCACCAGTGGGCGTGACAAGCATGCATGGGGGCGTGGCTATAATTTAAGACAGTGCTTGGCTGCTCTCCAACTCTTCCCATCCCCATAATATATATGGGCAATGCTGCGTGCACTACTGTTAGGTGCATGAAGCTCTCCCTTTTCAAGCCGAGCTCTGTGAAGTGAGGGCAAGGTCCAGCCACCTCAATTATACAGTGCCCCAGGTTTGGAGGGGGTTTCCAGGCACTCGGAAACCCCCTCTCGGGTTTGCCTATGATGGGGATGCAAGTGATTTTCAAACTGAATTCATAGGTCAGCTTAAATCTTCAGCTCACATGTGATTAAGTTAGAAACAACTTTAATATGCATTTATTTTTATACCAGAAGGCAGCAAAAATATTAACATTTTATTATTCATTGGCGATCTGATTTTTTTTTTTTTAAATAATTTAAAAACTATTCCAGCACCATGTCTTTGTCTTCTCCTTACAGCTCAGAGAACACTCATTCCAGTAGAGACAATGGTCCTTGTCTGTGTCTTGACAGTGGTATTAGTCATCACCGGTGTGTTCGGCAAGCTCTTATTGAATTCTCGGAGATCGTACCCTGACATGCAAGCCCAGTTAACTCTTGCCAATATCCGCCATTCAGAGCTGGCATAATGATGGAAGCAGTGATAGAAATATTTTTGCTACATATATTATAAAGCAAGCTGAAAACATAAGTGTATATTTTAGTCAATGACAAAGCCAAGTAAAGAAAATTGATAAATAATGTCCTGACTAATGAACTGTATATATTTTTATATTTTTAATACATGAAAGAAAAAAAGCATATTCTGTGTTTTCTGTTGTTAACATGTTTTTACATAATTTCTGGAACTCAGGTTATCGAAAAATCTCTTTGGTATTCCTGGTATTGAATATCAGGTTTTGCTGAATTATGAGGAAACTATAATGAAAATTGTTTAAAAAGTCATGTTAAAATATAACAGTTTTCTATGTCTTTAATAAAAAAATAACAAGTGTTTAAAAATTTTTATTTTCCTCTTCAAACATTCCCTGTCCCTCACTCTCTGTTTTCCAAATATTTCAAGTTTCTGCAGCATCTGGGGCCTAATTCATTAAGGATCTTAACTTGAGAAACTTCTTATTTCAGTCTCCTGGACAAAACCATGTTACAATGCAAGGGGTGCAAATTAGTATTCTGTTTTGCACATAAGTTAAATACTGTCTGTTTTTTCATGTAGCACACAAATACTTGATAGCTTATTTGTACACTGAAATTGAAAGTTGATATTTGTGTGCTACATGAAAAAACAGTCAGTATTTAACTTATGTGCAAAACAGAACCTCAAACAAAAGAAATCCTCTTCCTTGCACTTGAAACAGGGGTCTATTTATGACCACAATGCGCATGGCCGATGCTCACTCGAATGAAGCCCTCCTACAAACAATACATTTGCACCCTCTTCTTTTAAAAATTATTTGTTCATTCAATAGTGCTTTTCTTCTTTTAATACAAATCATATAATAAACTTTAATAAAGAGAGTAATACAAATAAATACATTAAACAGCAAACATTTATTGCTATATGAATAATATAAATGAAGAATATATGTTTTTTGCAATAACATTTTACATTTTTGCCAAATTAGTTTGGTGAGAAATATAGAAGAGAAATTAGAGATTTTCACTGACCCCCGTGTTTTTGTTTTTGGTATTGGATCCTGATTAATTGGGTTAACTTTGTGTTTTGGTTTTGGCAAAACCGCCCTCACGTGTTTTGGTTTTGGATCGCAATATTTTTCTAAAATCCCTATCTTTTTTTGCTAAAATCACATAATTTGCCTATTTTTTATCCCTACATTATTATTATTAATTTCAATAACATTAATTTCCAGTAAATTTTTGTCAAGTGACAAGAACACTGCTACCCCTCCTGTTTCTGTATGAGCAATGGCACTGAGCAATGGCACTGGAGACTGGACAGTGAAAAGAACACTGCTACTCCTTGTTTCTGTGTCAGCAATGGCGCTGGATCTCCTGGGAAGGAAGGTACTTTTGGAATTCAAAACCCGTGAGATCCGACAATGCAACGATGACATTTTGTTTTGATTCAGATTCGAGGAGCCGTGAAAGTAACGAGCCGGCTCGCAAGCCTACTCAGATCCCCTAAGTTCGTGTGGGCTCGGTTTTCAGAAAACCGAGCCTGAGCTTCTCTACTTTAAATAGACAGAGCTGACAGGCAATTAGCCAATCAAGAGGATGCATGAAGTATTGAGCAGACCAGGTGTGTGCATGCTCAGTTCAGCCCAACAATTGAATGCAGAAAGAGGGAAACAGGTGAGAACAGTGACCATAAATGCAGGTTTAGCTGGTGCAATATGTCACAATCACACTGTGCCTTCTCCTCCTTCACACTGTGCCCCTTCTCCCTCACACTGTACCCTCCTTCAACACGTTTTCCCTTTCATGATACTGTACCCCCCTTCATCACACTCTGCCCCCTTCTTCATCACACTGTTACCACTTCATCAGACTGCACCCCGCTATCATCACAATGTGCCTCCTCCATAATCACAACACTGTGCCCCCCATTCATCACTGTGCCCTCTCATCACACTGTACCCCCTCCTTCATCACACTGTTGCCCCCGTTATCACACTGTTGCACCTTCATCACACTGTCCCCCTTCGCTTTTTACTTACTTTTCTATGATCTTCTTTTCTTCTGTCTACTTTTCTTCAGTCTTCTGGCTCCTCTCTGCGCCGCTCCACACTAACAGTGTGGGGACATGATGATGTCACACCCAACAGTCAGTGAGAAGGGAGCAGGAAGAAGGGCGCCACCGCTGGATGTAGTCGGAAGTTTTTTAATTTACTGGCCTGGTGGACAAATGGGAAGACAAGTTGAGTGGAGCGCCTCTCAGACATGGAGCTCCCCTCACCTTGCTTACTGTGTTCTCCTGGCCCTGCCAGTGCGGTAGCCCTCACTATGCACCGCTGCAAAAAAGAAACACGGCTGCGATTTACTATACCTGCCTGCTCTGAGAGCCCTGGCAATGACCCCCCTTCTCCCAGCAAATGGAGAAAGTGCTATGCGCATAGCTCTTTCCCAGTGAGTGAACTAGGGAAGCTTTAGAGGCTTCAGCTGGATTCAATTGAAAATAATCAATACGAGGTCCATGATGACGACAGTAAGCATCAATAATTAGGTTAATACTGAGAAATGTATGATTTCTATAACGCTAATAACAAAAAGCGATGATAGAGCCTTTTGCCAGCATTTATGCAGGGATTTTGGCACTTCACTGCTTCTTAAATAGACCCCACAATCTGAAAAGGGTATATTTTTATTTTATACCTGTTGGGGAATACCAGAAAAAAAAAATCTATTATTTTTCCAATAGTTAAATGGAAACATAAAATATTATTTACTTATTCAGGGTAATTTCAGACAAGCACATTGATCTAATTCTCCTCAGTATAATGATATTAAATGTGTACTTTTAATAAGGACCCGTTGGTGTTTTAGGAACAGAAATAGTAATATTTTTTTCCTTTCGTGTTTCACCTTTTTCATCTTCTTTTTAATAAAACCCGGTGAGATGTGTCAGGATAACAAATTGGATCAAGCTACTAACTGATATTGGCGCTACTGAACATGGAGGCGCAGAGTCTAACGCTCCCCCGGTATTCACCAGGGGCCCCCGCAAGGAGGTTTGGGCTTCACAGCAATGGTGGTGATTCTCCAGGACAGTTACCAGTGTAGTAATGGTGAGGGTGGTCAGGACAATCTGGGTCAAGCCAATCGGACAATGCGGTACCGAGGCCGATCCAAAGGGAAAGTCAGAATAGCCGAGGTCAATACAGGAGAGCAAGGACATCAAATTAGGATCCAGAAGAACAGTCAAAGTGCAAGTCGGGTCAAACTGGAGGTTAAAGGCAGGTAAGTAACATATGGAGCGCTGAAGGTGGGAAAATAACTGATACTCAGGCTTAAATAGTGGTGTCAAACATGTGATAGACCAGCGGTCGGTGACATCACTGACTGCTGAAGGGGGTCAAGAATTAGCCCCCCGTTGCCTAGCAACAGGACGCACTACTGCGCATGCTCCGGGGAGCGCATAGACAGCCGGAGGAAGCAGCGTCCCTGTTGTCTGGCAACAGGGCTTCTCCGGCAGGAAGTGACAGGCAACCACATCTTTAGGACATTGTTCTAATGGGATCTGATACAAATAAAAAAGCTGAGAATACAGTCATTTGAGTTGTTGTGACATCACTGACCCCACAGTTGCGTATGAATCAACAAATCTGCAAAGTGCATTTCTGCAAAACAAGTTTGCCAAGATTTCACCCACTCTGTGTCTACTCTATTAAAGAAGCACCTCCCCCCTAACATGGCAACTTGCTGCTGAGAAGTGAAAGAGCCCAGGGTGGAAATATTTAGTAAAGTACTTCATGTTATTTAATATATACTATTCAACTTATTGATACATAGCCTCTGAGATACGTTGATGGCATGCACTATATATAGAAATAATATGTATTTTACATTTTTGGTTTCCATTGAAGTATTACTTCACAAGCACAGTTGATAGTTCTATTATATTATTCAAGTATATCATTCAACTTTCGTATTATTCAACTATATATATATATATATATATATATATATATATATATTAGAGATGAGCGCACTCGGATTTCTGAAATCCGAGCCCACCCGAACGTTGCGGATCCGAGACAGATCCGGGTATTCCCGCCAATTGCAAAACTGAAAGCGAGGCTCTGAGTCATAATCCCGCTGTCGGATCTCGCGATACTCGGATCCTATAAATTCCCCGCTAGTCGCCGCCATCTTCACTCGGGCATTAATCAGGGTAGAGGGAGGTTGTGTTAGGTGGTCCTCTGTCTTGCTATATCTCGTGCTGTGCTGTGCTGTTCAGTTCTGTGCTGTGCTGTGCTGTGCTGTTCTGTTCAGTTCTGTGCTGTGTTCTGCTCAGTCCAGTGGTGCTGTGTCCTGTGCTCTGTCCTTCTGAGTTCAGTGGTGCTGCTGGGTTCTGTGCTGTGTCCTGTTCAGTCCAGTGGTGCTGTGTCCTGTGCTCTGTCCTTCTAAGGGCATTGTTATTTCCCCATTATTCCCAAATTATAAAAAATGTCAAAAAAAGTTATAAAAAAAATGACAAAAAAAGTAATTATAAAAAAAAGTCCATATTGTTACTGGCAGGAAAAAAAGCCAGTTTGGAAGCCCCTGTACAAACTGGCTCTATTTTACCTGAGTTGTCCCCCCTCCAGTGTGTACTCAGAAAGAGTTTTTAGTGCAGCAGGGAACCTGGTCAGTGAGCGGCGAAGGAGGTTGCTTCCTCAGAACGTTGAAAAAATGATGTTCATAAAAATGAATTATCAATTCCTCAATCAAGTACAGCACTGCCCTCCAGATAGTACAGAGGGACCTGTGGTTGTGGAGTCCAGCGGGGACGAATTGATAATGTGTGAGTAGGAGGAAGTACACACTGTAGGGGGAGAGGAATCAGAGGTTGAGGATGAGGACGACATCTTGCCTCAGTAGAGCCTGTTTATTTTGTACAGGGAGAGATGAATAGCTTTTTTGTTGTGGGGGCCCAAACAAACCAATCATTTCAGGCCCAGTTGTTTAGTAGGCCCTGTCGCTGAAATGATTGGTTTGTTAAAGTGTGCATGTCCTATTTCAACAACATAAGGGTGGGTGGGAGGGCCCAAGGACAATTCCATCTTGCAACTCTTTTTTTTCTTTGCCAGCTCTTTTTGTGGGGGTCCAAACAAACCAATCATTTCAGCCACAGTTGTTTGGTACGCCCTGTCGCTGAAATGATTGGTTTGTTAAAGTGTGCATGTCCTATTTCAACAACATAAGGGTGGGTGGGAGGGCCCAAGGACAATTCCATCTTGCAACTCTTTTATTGCCATTATGTGACCATTCAACAGTCGTTTGCCATGAGCACAAAGTAAAACAAAATTAAAACAAATTCAACAAATTAAACCAAAAGCAAAATGCCCTGTCATAATCAAAAACAAGAGGTATTGACGTTCTTGAACTACTGTAGTGTTTATAAGTTAGAAACACTACACGTGAAAGCTTGAGCCTTTAATAGAAAAAGTCACTCTTCATTGCACGAATATTTGCAACAGCGACAATTTTTGGGTTAACAAAGTCAACAAATAACACTTCGACCCTGTCTGTCTTTCACATACTTGATGGGATCTCAATGATGAATGCTCTGTACCATGGTCGTCTAAAACAAGAGTTATTGACGTGCTATAACTACTGTAGTTTTTATAAATTATAAACACTACACTTGAAAGTTGGAGGAGGTATTGTGGCCCCGGTACCAAATTGGGTACCGGGGCCACTCCACTATGCAGTCCAGATAGAGGCGTATCAGATATTAAACAACGTTGACTGTTGCTGCCAAATCATAAATTATTGAAAATGACCTGTCATCGTCAAAAATAAGAGGTATTGACACGCTCGAACTACACCCTGTATATGCTGCAGAGGATGTAGGAGCAGGCAGCTGTGCAGTGGAATTCAGACCATTTGAAGGCGGAGGTATTGTGGCCCCGGTACCAAATTGTGTACCGGGACCACTGCACTATGCAGTCCAGAAAGCTACCTCGGTGAAACGTTTTGGACTAAAAACAATATTGTGAGGTGTGAGGTGTTCAGAATAGACTGGGAATTAGTGGAAATGATTGTTATTGAATGTTATTGAGGTTAATAATAGCGTAGGAGTGAAAATAAACCAAAAAACTTGTTTTTAACACTTTTTATGTTTTTTTCAAAAAATCCGAACCAAAACCTTTCATCAAGTGTTTTGCGAAACAAATCCGAACCCAAAACCTCAAGCAAATCCGAATCCAAAACACAAAACACGAGACACCAACAGTGGCCAGTGCACATCCCTAATATATATATATATATATATATATATATATATATATATATATATATATATATATGTAACACCCCCTCTGGTGTTGTTGTGCAGTGACTGAGTGTGTGGCCTAGCATTTGTAAAATCTGAAAACAACATAAATAAGCACCATATTCCAAAGATCAGTGCTCCTTATCACCCAATGGTATTAAGAGTACCAAAAATAAAAATAAACACCGTTTATGTGTCACCAGTTCTGATGACTGCCCTCTGGTCATTGATTCCATTCCGTCAATAATCTTGGGTAATTCCCTCAATTAGCGAACCATGAGCAATAAAGTGAAACATGGCATATAGTGTAGTAAGTAGTAAAAAATATTTATTTTTTATAAATGACAAATTATGCACTCACAAAAATAGAAAACAATGCACTTATCTGTGGATTACAGATTACAATTGTGGTCCCCCATCGATATAGGAATAATCACTATCCAACAGCTTGATGTATCGATAGTACTTCCAATGGGCTCCACACAAACAGCGATTATGTAGACATTAAGTGTACCAACTCAACGCGTTTCGTCTTTTGAAATATAAAGACTTCATCAGGATAACATGTTCCCGAATTCTGGATAGGTCTCCATGGAGCGCAGATCAGTCTCTCACACCCTGCCTAGTGAAGTAAGTGGGATGGGGTCCTCCATGACACGATTTGTTGTGAATCATTTTGGTCCCACCCTCTCGTTAAATGACGTGATTGCGTTTCAGTGGGGAATTACACAATTTGCTGCATCCTGACCCCTCCGTGCTTTACCTCAGAATAAAAGTTGTTATGAATCGCATTTATATGAACACTGTACTTGACCTATGCTTGGCCACCCCTAGCCTCCCCCATTTCCTTCATAAGGAGATGCAAGTCAATGATACACATAAAACAATATATGCATGAAAATGCATGTCTTTCCCAACAATACAGACTTACATTTAACTCTAGATGGAGACCAATTGTAGAGTATTTATTAAGTAGGTGTTGCACAGAGATCCCCATTGCCAGACATATAGGGCACAGAGATAAACTCCATTGTTGGTCATAGAATCATCATCATCACTTATTTTTATAGCACCACCAATTCTGCAGCACTGTACAGAGAATATTTGTCATTCATATCAGTACCTACCCCATTGGAGCTTGCAGTTTAAATTCCCTAACACACAGATGTGTTAATTTTGACAGCAGTCAATTAACCTACTAATATGTTTTGAAATGTGGAAGGAAACCAGAGCACCCAGAAAATACAAACTCCACACAAATAAGGCCATGGTTGGGAAATGAACTCATGACCTGCAGTGAAGTGAGCTAGGAGTGCTAACCACTAAGTCACTGTGCTGCCCATATACATTGAAGAGATACTCCCATTGCTAGTCATATATTGCACAGAGATGCTTCCCATTGCCTGATAGATATTGCAGTGATATCCTCAATACTTAGGGGTCTATTTAACATTGGTGCTCAGAGGGCAGCAGTAAGATTTATTTTGTATTGCTGCTAACCACATCGATACAAAAAGTCCTTGCACTTTAAATCACTCAAGAATCCTCTCCATGATAAACTTCTTACGATCATCTATATTGACAGAGCGAGGTCTCATTAGTTGATGGAATCTAAACTTGGTCGAGGAGATAGCTGGCTTCAGGAGACAACAATGGAATGTATTAGGGATTCTTAAAGAACAAGGAAGCCTTAGCCTGAAGGCGACAAGTTTGACATTTTTAATGATGGTAAAAGGTCCAATGAACCTAGGCCCAAGTTTCTTACAGGGCTGCCTGAGCTTGATGTTACAGGTGGAGAGCCAAACTGATGATCTGAAAAGAACTTGGACCGGAAGGAAGCCTGGAGCAAGATGGAGTGGACCCTCTTCCAGATGACTCTAAAACATAGAACTGATTCCAGTAGAACACATTCCAGGAAGAAAAGAAGGAATAATGGAGAATAGTGAGGTCGCGCCCTGGGATAGAAACCGAGATTGCAGAAGAACTGAGACACGTGGGTAGAGGAATGACAAGTATTGTTATCCACAAAATCAGCCCACAGAAGTAAAGATGACCAATTGTCATGAAATTTGGAGATGTACAAGTGGAGAAATTGTTCCAGGGTCTGGTTTACCCTTTCCGTCTGCCCGTTGGACTGTGGGAAGTATGCAGATGACAAGCTACTCTTCATCCCCAGCAGATTGCAGAAAGATCTCCAAAACTGAGTGTCACAAACACCCCAGCCTTTCCCAGATACAGCAATCTGAACAACTGGTCGTGACTGGCGTCACTTTAGATAATTAACAATGAATACACATTTTCTGCCACCACAAAGGATTTATTATGGTGTCCTTATGTTCACTAGAACCACTTATTAATGTTTTACACTTAAATCACATACACATGTAACATGAGCCTTACTGGGCTTCGTATGTTCACAAAGCATCACAGAGAAATACGTTAGATTAAATATTAATCTGAAAAATATTTCCAAGGCTTATTTACAAAAGTTAATAGCAAGACATACAAATTGTTGCACAAATGAGTTTCTGAAAATAAAATAGGAAATAAAATCAGAGTTACTACTTACTAGTTAAGACCCGATGTGTGAGGGAACACAGTTGAGAAGGATGGGACATTTCCATTTTGATAGACTCCCTCAAAGAAATGAACACTGTACTACTGATACAATGGATTTTTTAACCATTGCTTGTTGGTTATTCACCGACCCCCCCCACACCTCCCACCTTAAGAATTTCACTTTCAATTAAGTCAGATTGATTCCCAAAATGACACAGAGTTTTCCCCGAAGTGAATTGTCTACCACTTAGATATATGTTTGGGCACCTCAGAGAATCTCTCACCACTGCTCTTTCTGCCTAAGTATAACTCCTCTGCATACGCAAACTACTCAGTTTATCTGTCTCTGGGCCTGGCTACTTTCAAAAGACCATTGACACTTGCCTAGGTCAGACTCAGGTCAGTTAACCAAATAAACTTTGAAAGGTTACATAAAATATTCACACTAAGGATGCTAACAGACACTAAGGATGCTAACAGACACTAAGTGTGCTATCAGACACTAAGGATACTATCAGACACTAAGGATGCTAATAGACACTAAGGGCTAGATTTACTAAGCTGCGGGTTTGAAAAAGTGGGGATGTTGCCTATGGCAACCAATCAGATTCTAGCTTTCATTTATTCAGTACCTTCTACAAAATGACAGCTAGAATCTGATTGGTTGCTATAGGCAACATCCCCACTTTTTCAAACCCGCAGCTTAGTAAATCTGGCCCTAAGGGTGCTATCAGACACTAAGGTGTAAATGTATTAATGTCCGTTTACAATGCAGCGCCGCTTTAAATTTAATTGCCGAAGACGCTGAACACGCCGGAGTTGAAGAATCCGGACATTAATACATTTACCCCTAAGGATGCTATCAGACACTAAGGATGCTAACTGACACTAAGGATGGTCCTGATCAGGTCCTGAAAGATCGCAGGAGCATTACATAGGCCGAAAGGCATGACCAAGTACTTGTAATGGCCTGACTGGGAGTTAAATGTTACAAGGCTGTATACTCTGTGTTAGTCAATCTTGGTGAACACTGTGGCGCCTCCAAGCTGGTCAAACAGAACTGAAATGAGCGGAAGCAGGTAGATGTTTTTAATGGTGATTTTATTTAACCCACAAAAGTCTATGCAGGGTCGTAGAGTTCCGTCCTTCTTGGATACAAGAAGAATCCGGCTCCCACAAGGGACTTTAAAAGCCTAATAAAGCCCTTTTGGAGATTCTTCTTTACATAGTCTTCCATGGCCAGGGCTTCAGGTACAGAAAGAAAATATAATCTCTCCTTGGGCAGTTTGGAGTCTGGAACTTAATCTATTGTGCAATCATAATCATGATAAGGGGGTAACATGTCGGCTGCCTTTTTGGAGAACACATTGCCAAAGTCTTGATATGGTAATGGTAACTGGTCAGGCAGAGACTGAAGCATCCGCATGGGTAGGGTCAAGCAGTATAAGGAGCAAGAAGAGCCCCAATGGACAATATCTCCCTTGTTCCAATTGACAACTGTATTGTGGAGTTGGAGCCAGGCATGCCCCAAGATTAATGGAACAGATGGGCAATTAATGAGATAGAAAGACAGGGACTCAGTATGCAGGAAGCCCACAGTGAGTTGCAGGAGAGGTGTTTGAAAACATATCTAGCCACCAGGTAATGGAGCACCATCAAGACCACAGACTGATGGATGAATCAATCTTCACAGAAGAAATTCCTAGGGAGCAGGAAAAATCGCCATTCAGGAAGTTCCCAGCACCACCATTTTCCAGAAAGGCAGGGATAGAGGTAGAACATGCATCCAAGGAAATTAAAGTAATAACCAGCAGTGCATTTTTGGAAGATATTATCTGCAGACCTAGATGAAGTTCTTCCTCGTTCTCGAAGCCTGTTCTTTTCCCAACTTAGGACAAGAGCAGAGAAGCTGGCATTTGTTACCACAGTAGAGACAAAGGCCCAAGGTACTTCTCTTTGTTCTTTCTTTCGGAGAGAGGTGGTATGCCCCTAGCTGTATGGGTTCTGTAGGTAGAGGAAAAGAGGTTGATGGTGTACAAAAAGAAGGTGCTCCCTTCTTGGCTTTTCTCTCTTTCATACGTCTATCAATTTTGATAGCAAGATGCATAAGCCCCTTCAGAGAAGTGGGTGAAGGATATTGTACCAGAGAATCCTTGATTTGGTCAGATAACCATAGGCGGAATTAACTGCATAATGTTTAGTCATTCCACTCACTGTCAGAGCACCGGCCTTGCTTTAGCGATCTCAGGTGTGACTTGACAGAGGCCATCCAATCCGAATCATCGTACAGATGACTAACACAATGAAGAATGCCTACACAGAACGTAGAATGGGACTTTCAGGGGGCAAGCCAAAGGCCCAGGTCTGAGGAGCTCTCTGTTGCTCAGAACCAGAGGAGCGGGGTCGCAGGTCTTAAAGTTCTGGAATAGGGTTCGATCTCCAGCGAACTGATCTGGAAGGTTTAATTTGGGCTCCACAGATGGTGCCAAGGTTTCCTGTGAGGACTTAGCAGCCTCCTCTTGAAAGTACAAATGGTGAGACAGTTCCTGGACCACTTGAGACAAGGTCTGGATCTGACCTGCCAAGACCTGGGCAGACTTGGAGTTGTCTGGCTGGGGTCCATGTAAACGGAGTCATCCAGTAAATCCTTTTTTTGACGTTTATAATGTTATGGATTATGGCTGTTTAGATTTTAGAACCAAGTTGGTAGAGATCTTCACCTATAGCAGTCACCTTTCCTGTAGAACTGGTATGTTCGGACGAACTCAGATACCCTCAAGTCTTAGCTCTATAGTAGTAGAAGCAGAACCCGGTAGATAGTAACTGGAATACTGTATGCAGGTACCAGAGACTGTCTAGGGTCCTGGGTCAGAAGCGAGCAGGCTAGCCGAGGTATAGGCAAACCATTAGAGCAAGTTGCATACACGGGTAATCCAAAAACCAGGACACCGGAGTTCAAGCAGGGTCCAAAATCCAGTCAAAGGATCACAACGGGTAATCAAGTCCAAGGTAGCAGGAGACATACAGCAACAGTGGGCCTGATCAGCAATTGTGCAGGCACAGAGAACGCTATAACCAGCAGTGAGGCTAAGCCCTCTCTGCCTTATATACACCAAGTAACCAATCAAGGGACAGGGAGAGCCAGATTCAAAACAAGCCTCAGGAGCTGTTTAATAAATGTGTGCAGAACTCGTCCTATTGCCCAAGAGGCTGATAATAATTACACAAATGCGCACACGGCCAACTGCCCATCTGCAGGGACACGGCACTAATACTAAGAGCATTTTTTTACGTCACGGCCGTCACCTAGGCAACAGCCGTGACGTAAAAAAAGGATCGATGTCGCGGCTGTTGCCATGACAGCCGGGATGCGAAGAAAAGACTGCGGCTCATAACACTGCGCCTTTGTTATGGCCTGTGCTTCCCTGTGCTCTTCTGAAAAAGTGTTGCTCATTCTGTGTGCGCATGCAAGTCCTTATTCCTGTTGTGACTGTCAGGCAAAAGTGCTGATAAGCTAGCAGATGGAGTGCTCCTGGAGAATCCTGGAGCTCTTGTCGGCACGGGAAAGTGTGATCTGACAGGTGACACTGATCCAGTCACCCGGTAACACTACTGCTCTCCCCACCCCCTCTCAACAGCCTACAAGTGACCCAATTCTTTAGGTTTGAGGCAGCAGTGTTTGTAAATTTTATACTCACATGCTCTGCAAGCAAAGCATCTACTTGCAAAGCATGTTTGGAGCTTACAAGGAAGTGCGGAGGAGAATTGCTGGTATGTCATACCTGCACAAACTGCCCCACATCAAGCACTGCATATAAATATACATATGTGTTTCATACGGTGGTGCTGGACACTTCTGAGTGGTACTAAATATGCCCACTGGTGGAAGAGAACACATCCCCTGGGTGCAGTGCCGTAACTAGACATTTTAGTGCCCTGGGCGAGACAGGGTACCGGCGCCCCCCATCTAAGTGGGAGTGGCATTTCACAAGTGGGTGTGACCAACCTAATGTGTGGGTGTGGCTACCACTTTACTGAAAGAAAAAATAAATAAATAAATTATATATATATATATATATATATATATATATATATATATATATATATATATATACATACATACATACATACATACACACACACAGTGGTGGGATTCCAATAAATTAACAACCGGCTCTCTGCCCTAATGACCATTTAAAGTATGCAAAAAATATATAGCAATAGGTATTCTAATATTTTATGCACTTAATACTCAAATAAAAACAGCAAAACTGTCTGTGTCTGTGTGTTAAGGAATTTAGAGTGTAAGCCCCAATGGGGCAGGGAGTGATGTAAAAAGAGTTCTCTGTACAGCAGTGCAGAAGAAATTCATAAGTTTAGTTGTTTTATGTAGAGGACAAAGTATATATTTATTTTACATAAACTGTACTGGGCATGAATTTAAGGGGGTTCACACATACTTAATTTGAGGTGTGATACTAAATTGTCTGTCTTATTCATATAATGCCTCAATGTAACTCAAATACTGCAGTATGTGTAGGTTGAAGTTACTTTAATATATTGTGACAAAAATTGTCATGTGTTATCCTTGTCTCTGGAGGCAGATGTAGTTGAAATCCTTTAAATATTATGAATTTACTCTGCAATGTGAGAAGGGAGGTGCTTCACTTTGTGGGCCAGCAGAGTGTGACTGAGAGGCTTGCAGACTTGCTCTGCAGAAATGCACTGTGGTGATTGGTGAATTATTACAGAGGGGCAGGGATATTGATGTCATGGCAGCTTATCTGATACAATTTTAGCTTTTTTTTCACAAGAATATAAGGTACCTTAAGGAGAGTGTTCTAAAAATGTATGATGTAGGTTTAGCTGTCTGTTATGTAATGGGGAGGAAATATACTCTATTAAACTCTACTTTTTAGCAGAAATGCAGTGGAATATCACTGAACCAAAAGATATTTAACCGTCATTGTTTTATATTTGAAAATTTTTACTTTATCTTGAAGTTTGTGCTCATTACACAGGTACAAAAATGAGAATGAGAGAAAGAGAATGAAAGAAAGAGAATGAGAATGAGAGAAAGATCATTTGGAATGCAAACTTGCGTTCCAAATGCCAACCTTCCTGTCAGTGGAACGCACATGCGTTCCACTTAAGGGCAGAAGCACCTCTTGTAAGTTAATGTTAATCTCTCTCTCTCTTCAGCCCTTAAGAGGTCATGGACCTGCCAAATTTAGAGAAGTCATTGATGTGAGCATAGTGGTACAAAAGATACTAACTACAGATACATCTAGTCTAGTCTACTTTTGTGTATGTGTTTTATTTATCTGTTTATTAATATAGTTTACATTTAATACTTTTGACATACATCTGCTGTTCGTAATAAATATCTATATTAAAGATTATATCCATCCACAAATGAACTTCTTAGTCATCAGCCAACGGCCCCCTAACTAGCAGAAATGTGATCTACCCAAATGAGTGGACCCCACAGTTTGAGAGTACTCACTCCTGCTGGCGCTGTACTGGATATTCCCCTTGTCTTGATAATGCAGGAAATTTAAAAAGCATAATAAACCTATTTTTTAGATAGAAGCATGATCTTAAGTGGCACTGTACTTTGTTTTTGTTTAACCTTTCTTAATATCTTTTGTGCAATATTTATTAGCTTGAGGGGTTCCAAGAAAATGTGCACAAACACCTCCAACTCACCAGTGGATATGATGAATAAACATATCTTGGAACTAAACATTTACAATAACCCACATAGTGCAGCATTTTATATCTGATTTTATTAATTATGAAAAAATGCTGTAATCTCCTTCTCTGTGATACTCCAGCCACTGGTCCTCGGTACAAATACAACGCCTGCGCCCCCACACACACACATAATATAAATATAATTTGACTTACCCTTTCCATCGCGCTGCGCTGTGCTCTGCTCTGCTCTGCCCCAGCAGTTCTCCTCGCTGAATATGACGTCGGGCGTGATGACGTCACGCCCGACATTCAGTGGGAGAGAGGAGATTGCCGGGAGCCGCCGGGAGATCAGGTGACCTTTTTTTTTTTTTATTAACAATTTTTCTTTATTAGCAAAATTTTTTTTTACTATGCCGGCGGTCTGGGGAAGGTAGCGGGCGGCTGCTGCGCCCTCTTGGGCTTGCGCCCGGGGCGAAGGCACCGCCCGCACCACCCTAGTTACGGCTCTGCCTGGGTGGTGCACCACTCTCTGCATGGAACCTAGATGTTCCTTACAGCATACTTGCCAACTTTAGTATTCAAAAAGTTGTCAAGAGCAGGAAGTGTGGGGCACCAAATTATGTAATTTTGGTCCCTGCCCAACATGATTACACGATTTTGACACGAAGGAGCCAAATTAAAATGATTCACCACGAATAGCATCATTGAGGCCACCATCCCACCCACTTCACTAGGAAACAGGTAGAGAAAGACCTGTTCTCCCGGGATTCGGGAATCTCCCAGTCCTTCCTGCAGGGTAGGTTAGTATGCCTTACACAATATCCCTCAAATGTTTTTTTTTTAGTTTGGCAAGTATTTTTATAATGTTGGGAGGTACAATTAAACATCTATAAAAGAGCCACTCTACTACCAGAGCAGGGCTGGTAAGGGGAGCAACTTCATGTGGCATGGAGCGATTGAGGGCCCTGAGAGGTTGTGGTGGGGCTCCTTCAGTATGCAAATAATCCAGTGCAATGCACGGTCAGAAGATTTTCATAGCTATAACTATCTACATTTCCTTTTCCAATATATATATATATATATATATATATACAAGTTAACCCGTGCATGATACTAATGCATTATAGTCAAATCAAGCTACTTAAGGTGTTAAAAAGGTTCTTGTCATGCATTTGGGCCATAGCCCAGGCCTCCTCAGGGGAAGAGCGTTACTTCCCGACGTAAGCGCCCTTTTTTAACGTGGTTTTGTCCACATGTCACCACCTCATCATTTTTCTCCATCACCTCATCCTTCATTTTCATCGCCACATCTATCCAGATGTCTATCCAGACACAGGGATCTCTCTCAGCGGTCCTGAGTATCATACTCCTCTCACTCTGTCACCCCCGGCAACCACCAACCACTCCCCACTGTCACCCCCGGCAACCACCAACCACTCCCAACTGTCACTTCTCCTTCAATAAATATATATATATTTTTTTTTTAAATCTTTATAAACACTTTTAACAATTAACAAATTAAATTAACAAATTAAAAACATCTTAGTGTACCAAATTTCAGCCCTTTCTGAATTTTTTTTTCCACACACACTAAGAATTTAGTAGGTCAGTGTATAACTCCGCCCAGCAGGTGGCGCTGCAGCTTGGTTTTATTTTTTCCACACACACACACAGACAGACTAACACACGCCACTAGACATTTATATTATAGATATATATATATATTTTTTTTTTATTTTATTTTAAAGATATAGTTACAAATGTACCATGGGCCAACAGTTGCCAGCAGTCAACTGTTTCCTACCAAAACAATGTCCCACAGCTCCTGACTAGCGACAGTTGATGACAGGCTGAGTGACGTCACCCCCATCACCGCTGTCAGTGTTAAGAGCTGTGTGAGGATTGGTGGGAGGGGAGAAGGGAGGTCGTTCAGTGACGCAGTAATGACGACATAGCGCCGACAGAGACGGCGAAGAAACAGAGAAGTCTGCGAGACCAGCTAGAGCCGGGGTACGGTGGCCGCGGACGCTGGGGTAGAAGTTACGGTGCAGCGAACGTATAAAAGGAAGTGGACGTGCGGCTGCGGGTGGCAGTGAGGAGGCCGAGCAAAGTCACAGCGGAGGCCACAGCCTCCCTGCCGGGTCCTGTATCCTACACAGGCGGGGTCGAGGTAAGCCCCCTAGGCCTTTTATATTTCAGGAGCCGGCGCTGTGTATCCGGGTTATGTGAGGGGACGTGGTATCTGGAGTATAATGGGTATTTGTATCGGTGGTTACATAAAGATAAACATAACAGCAATACTAGTAGTGAACTAATAATTATAAGTTATTGCAAGTCAGTGTTGAAGCAGCTCCACTAACAGGCTACAATGTAACCAGGCTTCTCTGCTGGCTTCTGCACTACAAAGGTTAACCTGTGTGTTTTATATAATCACTGCTGGCCTTTAACTCTTTGCATTGCCAGATTACACTTGTAACTGCAGTCGCTGGCATTAGTGGTTCTTGCAGCTATTTACTTGACTCATGACATCTTGGGATAAGTTTTCTTTCTGTCACCACACGTGGATTAAGGTTAGTTATTTAAACTTTCTGTACTTTTTCATGTGTTCAGTTATGTCCACACACATTCAAGAATTTTGATGGGAATTATCATGATATACAGCTAAACAATCTCAGTCCATTTAAGCACATAGCATACAATGTAACTGTTATTTTAAATTCAGTAGGCAAAACAGTTGTTGAGATTCTCTGTATAAATATATACAATACACTGTTGTGCTCCATGTAGGCTCCCAAATAGCCTGCCTGCACCTATTGTACATACCACAGTTACTTCAGCAAGTTGGTGGACATTACCCCATAGGTACTAGTGTATTAATCTATTAAAAGAACAAACATGTGCTATTTTGATCTGTGTAGCCATAGCCTAATCTCATATTTTGTGTTTTTGTTAGTGTGGCAACTATGTAAAGGTACACAACACATGGTCATATTTGATTTAACATACCTTTGACATCTTAGATTTAGTAGGGGTGTACTATGAAGCATGTGCCATTTCTGAGTGTTTGAGACTGGACTGTAGAGCAAATATGCAAGAGGCATGATGTAATAAAATGTATATTTTCTGGAGTAATTGGAAAAGCATTGGATCTCCATATTTAAAGACCCTGAAAGCATTCTCTCCCTTATGAAACTTCTGGATTCACAAGTGTACATTGTTATCATTGTCATCTTTTTATTTGTTTAGTACTAACTTTCTGCCAGAAAGCACTGTTGAGATAAATCTACTAAACCAGCTACACCAATGACAAATACTAAACTGGTGACAGTGTGTTCAGTGCCCTACCCAGTGTAGATTAATTGGCTTTTTAGTTGGTATATTTGTATTTCTATTTCTTCAAATGAACCCAGACAAGCTAAGTGGGTATATTTCCTGTTACTCCCCTTTCAGACTAATTAATTTAATTTAAATTGGCTAATTTTTGTTTAACTTGCTCATATGGGAGATATGCTGCATTTATTGTAAGTAAAGTGCATCAAAAGACTCAAAACATTACAAAATGGAATTAGGCCCTTAGACTGAAATGTATAATGGTCAGAAGTGGCACTGTTCGGATTGAGTTATAGAGCTTCAAACAAGCTCTCAGCAGTAGTGTAATCTAAATGTGTGTATAAACAATTTAAAATGTGACAGAAAATAAATGCTGTTTTATGTTGAGGTGTTGAAGGGTTTTATTCTGATGCCATTCATTAATTTTTCCTGAAGATCTCCCACATGTGTAAAGATCCCTAGGTCATATTATTATTATCTTTTATTTGTTAGGCGCCACAAGGTATCCGCAGCGCCGCACACAGCACTAACAGTAGACTATACAGGGTGAAACCATACAGAACAATAAACAAAAAGTACCAATACTTCAGAAACTCTGGCTAGTCATATGCAGTAAAAACGGAGCGGAAGAACAGTTATGGAGACAGGAGGGGAGGGGCCCTGCTCATACAAGCTTACATCCTAAGGGAGGGTAAACAGACCAGGCACAAGAGGAGCCAGTTGAGGCAAGAGGAGAGAAGGGAGGACGAGCAAAGGAAGGAGATGGGGGTTAAGTAGATGGTTGGTAGGCTTTGAGGAAGAGGTGAGTTTTGAGTGCACGTTTGAAGGAGCACAGAGTAGGAGAGAGACGGATGGAACGAGGGAGGTTCTTCCAGAGAAGGGGGGCTGCACGGGAAAAGTCTTGGATTCTGGAGTGGGAAGAGGTGATAAGGGTGGAGGAGAGGCGACGGTCGTTGGCCGAGCGCAGGGAGCTGGCAGGAGTGTGAATGGAGAGGGGGTTAGAGATATAAGGGGCAGTAGAGTTGAAAAGAGCCTTGTAAGTGGTGGTGAGGAGTTTGAAAAGTATTCTGTAGGGGAAGGGGAGCCAGTGTAAGGCAAGGCAGAGAGGGGAGGCAGAGGAGGAGCGGCGTGAGAGGAAGATGAGTCTTGCGGCCGCATTGAGTATAGAGCGCAGGGGGGGAGAGACGGGAGTGGGGGAGGCCAGTGAGGAGGAGGTTACAATAATCAAGGCAGGAGATGAGTGCGTGGATGATAGTTTTGGTGGCATCCTGAGAGAGCAGAGGACGGATGCGGGCGATGTTGCGTAGTTGGAAGCGACAGGCTTGGGCAAGGGAATGAATGTGGGGGGCAAAAGAGAGAGAGGAGTCGAGGGTGACACCCAGGCAGCCATAGAGATCCCATTACAGGCATTCATTAAAAAAAATTCTATTTGACTGTTAGGAGCTTTTGTATTCCCTGTTGCTTCTTTTTTTTTTTTTTTTATTTGCTAGATATCCACCTCAGTCTGTCTCAATCCTCTCAGTTGGCATAGACTGGTGATATAGGTGGTTTGCTAAAAAAAAAAAATTGAGGGAAGCGGTAGAAAGACTTGGCGAAAGCATTTATTTAACAAATGGGCATCGTGGCACATTATCATCAACATTTATTTATATAGCGCCAGCAAATTCCGTAGTGCTTTACAATTGGGAACAAACATTAATAAGACAATACTGGGTAATACATACAGACAGAGAGGTAAGACATTAGTGATGTTCTGTACTTATGAACTGGGAAACATTGGTAAGGTGACTGAATTACCTGAAAAATCCAATCTATTGTCAACCTCATGTTTTAGTCTTGTATTAAAGCTCTTTTCACTTTTGTGCCTTAATTTTTCACCTTGAATCCTGTTGATAAGTGGCATAAGTCCTTGAATAAGATCCTCTTTCACAGTTTTGTGTTTAATATCCTAAGAGGGATTCCTAAAAAAACAAAACATTTTCTGGTTAAGTGACATTATGTTAGTGTTGTTTTGTGGCCTTCTTAATTTCTGATTATATACAACTTGCTTCGCAAAATTCCAATGTAATGGCAGTGGGGCAAAAAAAATAACTTAACCAAATAAGGATACTGGTTATGATATTCTGCTCGTCTCATGCATTTCCTTTCATTTACAAATGGAGCTTGGTTTGTTGGAGATCAGGTAGTAAAATATCAAGATCAAGCTTGTTTTTGAAATCTCAAGCTCTTGACATCCCTTGGATTGCGGAAGTAATTAAGCCATTATCTGGTGCCATTTTCTTATACACAAAATAGCTCTTGTGTTTACACCTGTAGAGTGGATCATGTTTTGTGGGAGTTGGTAGGGCACACAAAGCCAGAAGTTATGACGTTAAAGTAGGTTTCAGCTCTTGGTGTTTGGTAAAGTAAAAAAGCAATAAGTGCAACATCCAACACATCATGTTTGTGCAATATGGAAGTCTAAAATGAGAGTATTACAGAATTCTGTATATATACTCTAAATCTGCAAGAGCTCTAATGAGCTGGACTTTATATGTTGTTGGCGCTGAAAATGTTTCAGTAAACAAGGCGTCAATCTGATTTTCCTTCAGAGCATATTGTTTTATCCGAGTAAAACAAATGTAAAGCTCAAAACAACTGCACCTTTTGACATGATATATTTAGATACTTTTATTTCACTTGGGTTATATTGTAATATATTTTTTTCTTTTTTTTTTTTTTTTTAGAAAGTGTAGTGAAAAATAATACACCTACTGAAAGATATTTTGTCTACCTATTCTTTGCTTATGAGTCCCCATCAAAATGTGTGTATTAGGCTTGCTCAATTTAGGGTCTGTGAGGATTTATGAATGAGCTAACAGTGTTTTTAACCCCCCCCCCCCCATGCCATTTGTTTGTTTATTGTGCATTTAAATACTATAGAGAAGCATGGAAAACGACAGACGTAATGTTAGACATTCAAAGGCCTTGTTCAAATGAACACATTCAGCAGATTTTCTCAAACTGCCTTCTGGAGAGGATGCGAGAGAAAAATGCTACAAACTGCATTTAGAAGGATCATTGAACCCTCTGTTTGCAGCATCAAACACAAATAGTAGGATAGAACACAACGTTGAAAGATAACATATGCATGATTTTTGCATACAGACAGAGAGGGTTCAATAAGCCCTGTGCTGCAATGGTTTTGGAGCTTACTGTCCAGAATGCAGCATGAGAAAATACTCTAAAAATATATAAAAAAAAAAAGATTGTCTAAATGAGCCCTGATGTTGCATTTTGAAGGGAAAAACAGCCATATGCATTTTTGTAGCATCTTGTATACTGAGAGGTTTGGCAGCAGCACAAGATTCCTCAACACCCTGAAAACATAATCATTGTGGTCATATTTTTATTATTCACTAATGTTAATTTTCACAGAGGACTGTCACCATTATGGAATAAAAGCTCCTATCCTTATTTCTAGCTGGTCATAGCGAATTTTACAGTGTATGTCAACTACTCAGTGAAAACAACCATGTGTAGGCTGAACCAATATTCATCCTCTACTCCATGTATGCATAAGTACACTTTTTAGGTTAAAAAAAAATCACATTCTTCCAACTAGTACAAAGCTGTTTTTCCTCAAAGAACACAGACACCGAAATAAAATCCTGCATCAATGATTTGTGGGTAGATATGGAAGTTGCAAAGTTTTTACATTATACTGTTTTTAATCAGTCCAATTAGTAGTAGGACTGCATGGGTTTCGTGCCCAGTTCCCTAGGGAGATGCACTGCTATGAGAGCCAAAGTACCCAGTTGATTGGGAGAGCTTTGTCTTTTCAACCTATGAGGAAAACTTTTATGTGAAAGTAAATGTTGACTAGAGTTCTTGTTTTGCTTATTGCCAGCAGCTAACTGTAAATTAACTGGTAGTTCTTGTTCTAAGGTATCGTTTATTTACAACAACTTACTTTGGTGGTCACACTACAGAATATGACCCTCATATCCAGAACCTAGTTGTCAGTTACTGTAAATTGCATTTAATGTGAAATCCATGTACATTTTTATTGGGAAGCCTAGATCCTTGCATAGTACAAAAGATCCTATGGTGATGTCATCAGAAATTTCCTCCAGTGTAGGGGACGCTTTTGGTGCTGTAGGGGGGATCTGCTTTTGCTTGCCAGTATTGGTCAGCATAATTTGGAATGAACAGTGGCTGATGTGTCAGCTGCTTTTAGAAGCCGACAATAGGGGAGGCCTGAGTCACTTCTCAATTAAAGATTATATATATCTCTATAATATAAATGTCTAGTGGCGTGTGTTAGTCTGTCTGTCTGTCTGTCTGTGTGTGTGTGTGTGGAAAAAATAAAACCAAGCTGCAGCGCCACCTGCTGGGTGGAGTTATACACTGACCTACTAAATTCTTAGTGTGTGTAAAAAAAAAAAAAATTCAGAAAGGGCTGAAATTTGGTATGTTTTTAATTTGTTAATTGGAAAAGTGTTTATAAAGATTTAAAAAAAATATATATATATTTCTTGAAGGAGAAGTGACAGTTGGGAGTGGTTGGTGTTTGCTGGGGGTGACAGTGGGGAGTGGTTGCCGGGGGTGACAGAGTGAGAGGAGTGTAATACTCAGGACCGCTGAGAGAGATCCCTGTGTCTGGATAGACATCTGGATAGATGTGGCGATGAAAATGAAGGATGAGGTGATGGAGAAGAATGAGGTGGTGACATGTGGACAAAATGACGTTAAAAAAGGGTGCTTACGTCGGGAAGTAACGCTCTTACCCTGAGGAGGCCTAGGCTATGGCCCAAATGCATGACAAGAACCTTTTTAACACCTTAAGTAGCTTGATTTGACTAGAATGCATGAGTATCATGCACAGGTTAACGTGTGTGTGTGTGTATGTGTGTATGTATATATATATATGTATATATATATGTATATATATATGTATATATGTATATATATGTATATATATATGTGTATATATGTGTATATATATATATATATATATATATATATATATATATATATATATATATATATATATATATATATATATATATATATATATATATATATATATATATATATATATATTTTTGCCACAGAAAGAAAAATATTAAAGTGAAAAATTGAATTCTAGCCCAGAACCTAAAGCAAACATCCAGTACATATTTGGGGGTAAATGTATCATACCCCGGTTTTTGCAACTCGCGGGAGATCAGCGTTTTCACAGCTTAAATTTAAAGCGGCGCTGCCTTGTAAAGGGAAACTTCCGCTTTAAATTTAAGCTGCGAAGACGCCAATCTCTCGCAAGTTGCGAAAACCGGGGTATGATACATTTACCCCTTGGTATCCATGTACATTTTAGAGTTGGCAAAATAAAATAAGGGTATATTTTGTGGGTTGGATTAATTTCACCAAGGCTAATTTATTATTTGCAGAATATATTCCCATAGGTTTTGTTGAATATTTCTAGTATTTTCTTCATAATTGCTTTCATTACATTTAAAAAAGAAAAACCCATACAAAACAACAACAAACACCAGTAGTATAGATTTAGTACAGCTCCACTAGTATAGTGATCACCAAAACTGAAAAAGGTGGCACAAGACTTGGCACTTTCTTCTTTATCAAGTCGTATTCGCTAGGGGCCAAAGTGAGCATTGGCACATTGCCTGTTCTGAAGAAGGCCAAAACACTTTTCACTGTAGCTTATTCTGCTAGTCAAATGTTTCCAGACTGCTTTTTTATATGCATGTTTTATCTCAATATTTGGCTCAGGCTTGGGTCTAACAAGCATTAAAATGGAGATGCTGAAAACCTGTATAAATAAAATACCTTCTTTAAGCATTTCTCTTAACCTTAAGAGTTTTTGGAATCTTAAGCCAAAAGGCAAGAACAGACTAGACTAAAATATTGTACGTTTTACTACGTCTACATTTCCAGATTAGGCACAAGATATTTCTGTGCACTTATATATTTTAGGCATTCAAATTGGCATCTTTGCTCAGAGGATTGAAACACACAAATATATGCATACTTGTTATGGATTGTAATATATATTTGTTTTATATTTTTAGAGTTTTATGTACGTTTTAAATCATGTAATGTGTCATGAAGAACAGTACATTTCCTGTTATTGCTAATCTTGTTTTAATGACATGGTTCTGAATTTAGCATTTCTGTGCCTTCTTTAGCTTGGTTCAGAGACTGTTTTAGAGGCCAGTGGCTCCATCACAAATCTTAAATATTGCCAGGAAAAAGGTGGTGGGGAAGGGGTGTCTGTGTAAGAGCTATGGCAAATAGACCCAACTTTGTCATATTAACTGTTCAGCAATCCCTCGGGCATCTATTTTAAATGGTCTTAGCAGAACTTACTCTACATAACCATGTAGTCCTTCATTGAATAATGGGGTAAAGGACTGTAAGTGTTGCCTTTCTGAGCGTTAAGCTTATACCCATGAAAAATTGCTGTTATCGGTAATCCTGCCTTGTGACTAAACATAACATTGTTAAATGTGTATTACACAAATTCAGCAATTGATCCCTTAGTCCACCATAATGGTTACAAGTACAACATAAACGTGTTGTGTGGTTTTGTGTTTTTGTCTTGGTTTTTTTTTTAAAGATGTTTCATTTGTAACTTGCCGTTTATGTAGAACACTTTTAATATTCTTAATTCTGCATTCTGTCGTTTCTGTGCTAAATAGTTGATGTTGGAATAATGTATATAGAACATTTTCACCATATGCTTATAAAATCAGGGATAATTGTGTTTATATGGCCTGTGTGCGAAATAGAAGCAAAAGCTAATGGTTTTAGGAAATGTTTGTTCTATATTACCCCAGCCAAGGCTGCATTCAGTAAAAGGGGACACGCATTTATGTGGAAAATGGAAACCTTTTTATGATGTCTAGTTCCATGCTAACATTAGTAAGATCCATTTGTAGCACTCTGCAGACCTGCATCCTTTTCATCTGCCCACACACTTGGTAAAGTGTGAGGCATAGAAATGCAACCACCATCAGCTGTCCTGGCTACAAGTGATGAATGTTCCTGTGCCTTAATAAATCCTTGCACAGTCATGAGTTTTGCATACCTCTTCGCCACAGTATATGCTGTACTGTACTTGTGAATCATTACAACAGACAGTTTGAGAGGGACACTCCATTCCTTTACCAACAGAATCAAGTTCTGTAATATAATTATTTGTCCTTTCAATAATCCTTTTTAGAACTTGTTAAACTGAATATAGGGAAATCTTGAAAATAATTGCACATCAAACAGAATTTCAAATAAGTTTGCCTTTTCTGATAAGATTAATGTATAGCGGTTTGGATACTCCACTGTGTGCATTTACTAGATATACTCTAGTCCTATGTGTATCTGCCTGTCATTGGAATTGAAGACCACCTTATTTACTAGTCTCTTATGCTGTAACCCCTCACTTGGGAGTAATCTGGATATATTGGCTTCTTTGCTTCAGCCCAATTCTCAAAGCTTCAGATAGTTCCATATTGCTCATCTGTATATTGTACTGCCCAACTGACACAAACAGGCAGCTATATTGTTGATGGTCATCAAATTCTTTTGATAAGGTAAGTGGAACTATTAGAGGTACTGTAGAGCCATTTGAGTCTTGAGGAATGGATTGGGTGAATGGTAGATAAAATGTAAGTGACAGTGTTTAATGCTAAATTGGTGAACAACACTCAACATTTGATTTTACGTTGTTGCCAGAGTGAAGGCGTTTCCTTGCAGAAGAAGAATATCTTTGTGATGCTAAGCTTGCCATTTGCCTTTCCTGTCATTTTCACTAGTACAAAATTACACTCTGCTCTACCTATAATCTTCATTCTGATAGCTGCGTAATTTAAATCTAACTTGATCATCTTTTTAAGATTTTGTTTTTCTCATTGCCCATAATTGTCATTTTATGACACACAGCTGGTACACTGCCCAGATTGAGATGTGCAGGAAACTTTGTCTGCTTTCCTTTTAAGGGTCTACAACAGACAGTGTTGTTGTTTTAGTATTTCTTGTGTTGAACAGCATAACTGACAGGCAAGAGTAACTATCTTGCTTGCTGTTTTTGTTTGTAGTGTGATGGTTCTTTATTTAAACAGCCGGCCATGTATAAACATTAGTCAAAATGGTGATAGGCTTGTCCCCGTTTGCCTTGAACAAAGGTGTTAATGTTGAGCTCTAGGGTTCCTGGGCACCCGATGAGCAGAACAAAGTTCTCTTATGCTGATGTCTCAAGCTAGGTACACACTACAGAAATTTCAACCAACTTTTTATGCCGAGCGATTTTACATGCGATCGATGGTCCGATCGCTCGGTCCATGGACTGCATACACACTAGCCTTGTTTAGGACGATAAAGGGAAGAGCAAACGTCCCTTTAGCGACTTTTTGCAGCCATGTTGTTGTGAGCAATGACTGTAATTTCGTACTCACTGTTGTGGATCGGTCGGACGTTTATACACACTACACAACGGAAACGAGATTGGAACGAAAATACTAAACGGTACGACCAACCAAATGAGGCGACAATCGTCCATTTGGGCAGACTTTCGACCATCGTGTCACTGTACACACTGACCCGACTTTTGAACGAGCGGTCGTATGTCGGCTGATTGAGCCGATTATTGGACGAAAACCGTGTAGTGTGTACCCAGCTTAAGTAACAGGTGAAATGATTAACATATCACTGAGGACTGCCTCTATCAAAGTGAAATGAAATGTGTGCAAGGGAGAGTGGATCCATGCAAAGGAGAACAAAAAATATAACCTATTACAATAAAAGGAAAACAGTTCCCCTCTCCACAGTCCCCTGTACAGCTAAAGAGGGCCATTGGACCCATTTTGCGTGTCATCGATTTGATTTGTTACACACATGCAAAGAATGCTTCCATGTCGCTCACAAATTGCGGACTCAACTGGAATACCAAGTGCCATTCCAATTGCCCCCTTCCTCCCACTTCACAAGTATTATATTTTTGTGTTCATATTGTTGCTCTCAAGATATCTATGGTATCCGCACCCACTTTTAAAGAGCGCTGCAAACTTCGTTATACTACTATGCTACACACCTAAACACTTTTTTTTTTTATATGGGATAGGTGTCATGTATTGAAGATGCAGTAATGCTTCCAAATACAATTTATTACTACATTAATGTGTTACTACTAATTTGAAAGTTGTCTGAGTGCTTTATATATTTGTGATGCACTACTTTGTTAATACTGTCCCTTTTTAAAATGCCATCTTAGGGTGACCTTAATTGTAAATAACACTTTTTGAATTAACTTTTTGCTGGGCGTTATAAAGGGGTGTGCCTAAGAAGGCATACTGTAATTAATGAGAATTTCCAAATCAAAAAGGAAACTGACACTAATTTGGGGAGAGCCTCTGCATTTCTAGTCGTCATAAAAATAAAAAATAAATTATTAAATGAAGCATATTGCCCAAATATGGGCTAAAAGTTTTCCATATCTGAGTTACTTTCAGAAAAGTAAGCCTGATGAATATATAATGATAATGGATGCTGTATCTTGTAAAGTGTAATGGTCTTAATGAATGATTCCTTGTCTGCTGCTCAAGGAACTTGCACCTTCTGGAGCCATACTGACCTGCTGCGTGCTGTATTATATTTTGATGGTAAGAGGCACTGTCAGGATATTGAAGTCCCCTGATTGGATTGCCATGGTGGCTAGCTAATTAGATGTCATAGACCCCCTCTTACAAACTGGCTCACATTCAAGCCTATACAAATATGAATTGTTGTTGTTACTATTATAACTACAGTACAGCCTCCTAGCTTGTGTTGTGTACAGAGCAGTATTAGTAGTTCATGTAGATCCAAGTCATATGTTAACTTGTTTTTTTGGTTTTTTTTTCTGATCAGGGATCAGCATTTGATCCTTTTATTATAGTCATGTGAAGATGACCAACACAGGATTTTCCATGCAAAACAATTATTTATTTCCATTAGTCTTTAACTAGGACTACTAATATTTTGCCTCTATCTGGGATTTGTAATTTAATTGAGCATTATAATGTTACTATGTAGTTTGCTTTATTTTTTATTTTTTAATACTGCTAGCTTATACGGGGAAACAGTTGGCGTTCCTTTTCATGGAGTTCTGAAAAAAAAAAAATAATTTGTTTTTCAGAAGCTTTCACATAACGTTACTATGAATACATAATAAGACTTTCATATATTGATTTAATTAAAAAATAAATCATGGTTTACATCTTCTGTTTAACACTATTGGCAGTGTTACATTGACTGGTCACATGCAGATTGTTGGTAACATTAGAAGCTTGTTTGTGTTGAAAGGCATAACACTCCTGATGCTTGGGTCTTCTGCCTTTTACATTGTCACTCTGAGCTAGATACATGATGAAATATGAGATTAATAATGATGGTGTATCCTTAAATAACCTCTTGAGGTCTTGTCTTAACAAGTATTCCAGTACTAGCCAATGCTTTTAGATTATAGCAAATCTCATTAGCGCTGGGTGGGGGGGGTTTAGGGCACTGGATTTGTGAAGCTTATCTTTTAATTAGCCTATTTAAAAAAAAAAAAAAAAGTGTTTTAGTTTGGGGTTTGTATTTGTTTTTTGTATGTGAGGGGCAGAACTTTAAATTTTGTATTGGATATTTACATTTTAATAACGGAGAAATGTACCAATTCCTGGATTTTTTTTTCCCAATACCCAAACAAGTCTTATATCTAAGTAGGTAGGGAGGACAATCTATTCACTCACAAATAACTAGCTCACTAGACTTAAATATTCTCATTGCCAACTAACTGTTGCCCATGTACTGCGCCAAACACACTCTACACTAACATAATGCTTCCAAACTGCTCTTTCTAACTTCCTCCCTCGGCCTCTCCCAGTGGATGAATCCTCTACTCCGGCTGGCCACTGCCTTGATCTTGTTTTCTCTAGTGTGTGCTCTGTTTCTGATTTCCTTAACAGTTCTTTCGCCCTCTTGGATCATCACTTTATCTCCCCCAGTACTTAAGAATTCTGTAGGTATTAGGACAGCAGAGAAGTTAAATTAATTTGCAACAGTTTTTCACATCTCTCCCCAACTTCTACTACTGCAGTAGCTCATTTTCACCAAACCCTAGCAACAGCCATTGATCAAGTTCCTCCAGCAACTCTTCATACTCTGTCAGCTGTGGCACACTAAATTGAACAAAGTCTTCAAAAAGTTTCTTGCAAAGCAGAACGTAACTGGTGTAAATCTTGTATCTCTAACAATTTCCTCAGGTATACTGCTATCTACTACTCCTATTGGAATGCTTTGGGCACTGTTAAACATCTAATCTCTCATCTCGGCCTCAGGCTTCGAACCTCAAACACCTTTTTAACACATCTATTCTCAACCCTCCTACCCCAAACCCTCCTACTACTATTTGTGCACAAGATCTTGCTTCCAAGATTGATAAGATCTGACTTGAAATGGTATACTCTTCTTCAAAAATGACTAGCTCAATTCCTTCCTAGCACCCTCTGACACCCTCTTTTTGTTAGTTTCCACAAATGAAGATGTGGAATCTAGTCTCATCTTCCTACTGTACCACCAGTCCTCTTGATCCTATATACCCATATCTTTACATCATTATTAAAGCAAGCAGTGTCATATAAAAAATTTGTTGCAGGCACAATGTTAATGGCTTTGAAAAATCTATCTAATAGATCTTTTATAAGTAAGTAATAGTACTAATGTGAGATGTGTCCTTGCACATGATGAAATACATCTTCTAAGTAGAGAGTAGAATTGCTTAATCATGTTATAACGCATAAGGCACAAGTTGCATGTCATGAGGTGTTGCCAAGCAGCTGTTCTAATAACCTTTTGAACTGCTCAGTCTAGGAAATACCCTTATAGCTATCTAGCCAGCAGTTCATAAAAAGAAATAAGTTGGTGTTCTTGGAAATGGTTTCACCGACATAGCAACCTCTTTGGAAATATGCTGTTTATAGTTTTCTCTGCAGCCAATCTGTTCTTATTCATGTGTGTGTTTCATAGAAAAGTTGGAAACAGAAAATTGCTTAATATCTAAGGGGCATATTTGTATGGTGCACAAATCTAAAGTGTTGCCTCTTCATACTGCTACCCTCACTTATTTCTGTGCATACTCTTCTGTTAAGTGTACATAAAGGTGTCCTACCTTTTTTTTTCTTTGTTTAGTGTAAGGAGGATACTTGTTATGATCCACAAGCATCAATCTGAAAAGCATCAAGATGCTTATGAGGGGATTCTTTATATCCAGGTATTAATCTAAAATTTAAAAACATTACCCTGAGATGACACCACTCTTGGGGCTAGATTTACTAAACTGCGGGTTTGAAAAAGTGGAGATGTTGCCTATAGCAACCAATCAGTTTCTAGTTATAATTTATTTAGTACATTCTACAAAATGACAGCTAGAATCTGATTGGTTGCTATAGGCAACATCTCCACTTTTTCAAACCCACAGTTTAGTAAATATACCCATTGGTGTGCTTTCTCTGTTGTATGCAATTGTAAAAGCACACCACTGCTAAAATAAACTGTGTATTTACCTGTCAATTCCTATGAAGAGGGAGCGCTGTATATGTCATACTTGTAATGTTTTCTTGTGGCATAGTTATCATTTTTTTAGGTCTTAGAACCTTGTCAGAGAGCTGAAGCTTCTTTCATAAAATCTCACCTGTTTTGTGTGGTTTGAATTGACAACTGCATTGTTTTATAGGTATATGCCTAATATGATGTACTGAAGTATGGTTGGACTGTGTTCTATATTTTGAAAGTTACTCTGATTGTGGCATTTAGTGCTGTGGGTTCCTTTTTAGATTTCTAAATCATGCTTTGTTATATGAAGTTTTTATGGTTAATTCCTTTACATATAAACTAAAGAAAAAATTAAAAGTACTTTTAAAAACAAAAATTAGGTTTTAAGCTTACTGTCCTTCCAATGTTTATTTGCTTGTTAGTCTGAAAAACAATTTGATTCTTCGTCAATGTAAGAATTACTTTGAAGGCTGAGTAATACAGCAGGGTAATGCATACCTTTGCCGTAATGCTTTACTTTAACAATGGACATTAGTGCTTTAAAAAATTACTTAAAAGTAATTTTGTCTTGTTTTTTTTTTCCCCATTTTTAGAACTGGCCTCATCATGGATGAAGAACATCAGCACTCACATTGTGTTGCGTGCTTCAGTCGACGTTGCATGATAAGACCAGAGGCTGGTGTTTCCTGTGACCTGGTAGGCTGCCCACATGTTTGCGGAGCAGTCTTTCACTCGTGCAAAGCTGATGAACATCGAATATTGTGTCCCCTAGAAAGAGTGCCTTGCTTAAACAATGGGTTTGGATGTCCGTTTGTCATGATTCGTAACAAACTAGCTGATCATTTACAAATATGTCCTGCGAGTGTAGTCTGCTGTACAATGGAATGGAATCGATGGCCAGTGAGCTATGCAGATAGAAAATCTTATGAAAACTTGAGTAGAGATGTTGATGAAGTAGAGCAGCTAGATATGGCTTTAGCTTTGCAGGATCAAAGAATGCTTCTGGAGTCTCTCAGAGTGGCAACAATGATTACCAAAACAACAGAGAAACTTGAATCTCAAGAGCAAAATTCTGTCACAACCGAAGAAGGTGACAAAATAGTTACAAACTGTGTATCCAGTGATGAAGATTCCTATGGTGCACTTTATCAAGCAACCGTTGAGACCACTAAGAGTTTAGCTGCTGCTCTGGATATCTTAAATAATGCTACAAGAGACATTGCCATACTTAATGGTAGGCTACGAGATGCAAGCTGTGAGATGAACAAAAATTTCCAGCTTTCTGATCAAAACGGTAAAAATGATGACCTGACGGATCCAGAATTTGAAGAAGAGGAAAGCATTGAGGCTGCTACCGGAATGACATGCAGTTCCTTGAAACAGTTGCATCAAAATGGTTCAAGTGATTACTTCCCAGGAACAAATGGTAGTTATGTGGTAGAAAGTGACAACATTAGCATGGGCCAGTCAGCTGTTTTGTGTAATGGTTTCCACGACAACGCAATTGCTCCTAGGGGTAGGGAAGAGATGTTCACTGTGGGATCAAACCAAAATGGTGCTGGTGTTACCTTGGAAGCTGGTGAAAAACGTATTAATCAATGTAGTTATTTGCCCAGTGTTGAACGGTTATCGGACGCATGCATCACAAATGGCTCAGAAGAACAAATTTTGGATAAAAAAGATGAACAAGGATTACGAAATGTTGCAGTCTTTGGGAGACGTCCTTTCTTGGTTGACAACTATTGGGTCAAAACTAAAAGAGAGAACAAAACTAAAAGAGAGGACAAAGCAGTGGACACTGCCGACTTGGAACTACCAGAAGATCCCATGGGACTCAATAGCATTGACTTAATTACAGCAGCTTTGGTATTCTGCTTGGGGGATTCGCCTGCTGGCAGTGGTATTTCAGACAGTCGAAATGTAGATGGGCATCATGTTGACTTTGGAACACAAACCTTTTCGTTTCCATCTGCAATATTAGCAACAAATACTATGGTTGGAGAAATTGCTTCAGCGTCTGCTTGTGACCATGCTAATCCTCAACTTTCCAATCCTAGTCCTTTCCAGACACTTGGCCTTGACTTGGTTCTGGAATGTGTTGCAAGATACCAAGCCAAACAAACGTCTATGTTTACTTTTGTATGTGGACAACTATTTAGAAGAGATGAATTTTCTTCTCACTTTAAGAATGTACATGGTGATATTCATGCTGGCCTAAATGGCTGGATGGAGCAAAGATGCCCATTAGCATATTATGGATGTACATATTCCCAACGTAGATTTTGTCCGTCAACCCAAGGATCAAAAATTATTCATGATAGACACTTGAAGTCATTTGGGGTTCAGCCTCATTTATCCACTGACAATGAATCTGCAAAGAGCTCTTCATTAGGGCCGTTTGAGGATCATTTTAGTAGTTTGCCTTATGAAGTACTGCAACACATTGCAGGATTTCTTGATGGTTTTACCTTGTGCCAACTTTCAAGAGTGTCTAGACATATGAGGGATGTTTGTGCCAGTTTGCTGCAGTCCCGTGGAATGGTGGTTCTGCTTTGGGAAAAGAGACAGTATACACATGGAAGTTCTTGGCAAATCAAAGAAAAGGTTAGTTTATCTAAAATTTTGTTTTAATCCTCATTCTTCAATGTATATAGATGATCCCTTATTTGGAATAGTTAATGGGGTTAAAGTACTATCTTGAAAATGTGGTAAATAATGGTATTTTCATATTTTTGGTGAAATATATTCGCGTAACCCATGCTCCTAATTACATGATATGTGGGAGTCCCATTTTCTGAAATCCCCACACTTTTGGGATTCTTTAAGTAATGTAACCCCTACAAAAGGTCTGATACGGAGTAGGACACAGCAGATTTGTTATGTTGGCCTTGCCAATACCTCTACAGTAATGGTCGGTGCTGGAACTGAATGTCGGCTGCTCATAGAGTTGGTAGCTGAGGCAGGAGGTGGAAACAGCACAACAATCTGCTGGTTAGTACGTAAGGGCTGAAAATTTGAACCTCCTACAATCTGTACTAAAATGTTCATGTTGCAGATGTGCTTGAGAAAAATCAAACCAACATGGCATAGCTAAATATGATTAGATAATGCAAAGATTGCTTTTGCTTGTGTACAATTTATGATAAACAAGTTTCCTCATCGTGACCTAATACCACATTCATAAAACTTGTACATTTTTAATGTTAAACTTTGAATGAACAAATGTATTTTCAAATACAATCTTCACTTGCGTTTAGTTAGTTCACAATAATATACTCCTCAAACCGCTCTATTACATAATGCCAGCACATACAATTTGTGAACAACTGCAAGGAGTTGACCATTCAGACTATACTGTTTGACTCTAGTTATTCACCATGGTTAAAGAAAATGGAATCCCATAACATTGTTTTAACACACTTTGCTTCTTTGTCACTACTAAGGGTTAATTTAAGGTAGAATTGGTTTCTTTTTTAACCAACAAGTCTTCTAGTAAGACGTTTGCTGTTACAAACCCATTCGGATTAATGGGAAGCTCACTGGAGGGGCTTTAACATCCTGCTTACAGTTTGAAAAAGCCTTAACCAACTCGGAGGATTAGAGATGACAATAAGGGAAATATTCTTGTTTTACTGTGTACTTATTTTCTAAAAATAATTGTTTTGGATGGAATTGTTTTTTATGCTATGTGGAGGTTATATTATATTAAGTAAAATTCTGTTGCTATGACTCAGCGCAACTTTCTTTATTCAGTTTTGTATGTAAATATAGAGTGGATAAAATAATCTCTCCATACCATAATTAGCTCTTTGCATTTATTGGATGACTGAACTTGTGATGTCACAACCTCTTTTCATGTACTCTTAGCCTGTTGCTCTGGTGTTGGTTCTAAAGTAAAAACACAGCTTGGGTACACCTCAGAATTGAAATAACTGATGTAAAGAATGTGATCACCATACCCAAGCCTTCATATTTATTGTTGAATGGTCCATGGACTTAAAGGTGGAAAGAAAATCCGTTCACAGTCCATCCATCTAGTGTTCACATGAATGCTAGCTTACATTTGGTGTGTGCTCTACACAACATGGTAAAGCAAAGTGTTCATAAGAACAGGGTGGCTGCGGTTTTGACACCGTGAAGGGGAATCTCTCCTCTCATTAATCAATCTCTATTGTTTTCCTTTCAGTTTGTGTCACTGCAACAGCTAGCCTTCATGAGCACTACATTTTATAGGAAGGGTGATTGATCCATAAAACAGTTGTGGGGGATAATACAGTAAAGTGCATGGGACAAACATCACTATTGTAAAGGTGTAATCAAAATGGCAAAAATCTTTATTAAACTGGGGAAACCACAGGATAACTAATTTTATTCTACCTTTTATCTTTCAGGTGTGGCGATTTAGCACTGCGTTCTGTACAGTGAAGGAGTGGAAATTTGCCGATATTGTAAGCATGGCTGACCATTTGAAGAAATGCAGTTATAATACTATAGAGAAAAGAGAAGATGCGGTCCCTCTTCCTTGTATGTGTGTGACCCGGGAACTCACAAAAGATGGACGCTCTCTCCGTTCAGTCTTGAGACCTGTCCTTTAATTGCAAGATGGACTACAAATGGACACTTGCTCCGTTCTGTCTTGAAACCTGTCCTTTTAAGCACCAACACTCAAGCACCAGTTTTAACCTCTATACAATATCCTTTGTGACACTTAAATATTTAACTAAAAATCCACTCACTGTATATAACAATGGTTTTGGAAGTGATGTTTATTTTTTTATAAATCTATTAAAGAGAAATAGTTTAGGTTTAAGTGGTAAGAAATGCCTTAATGTTTGTGGAAATTTGAATTTTGGATGTGGACTTTAATCTTTCAGAAGTATAAATTATATAAACTTCCTTGTAGATCTTCATCTTTTAGCATTCTATGCTGATTCACTAGTGCCGTTATTCTTCTGTGCAAACGCACTAAAAAAAAAACCCAATACTAAGTTATTTTTCTTCACCATGACCAAAAATAACGTTCGAATGTAAATGTATTTTTCAGCCTAAGTCTAGTATTGGTCACCTTTCAGTTGTCAGGAAATATATGCAAACCTCCAAGTTTCCAGTTTTCCTCAGTTCTATATCTGCCTCCCATCAAATGGTACCCTACATTAAATCATTTTTATGTAGTGTTTTAAGTTGACCTCTGTGCCATTAGTCCATAGTTAACTTCCTGTGTCACAAAAAAATGCACTTCAATTTGAAATGGTCAAGGAACATTAACAGACTCTGCTAGCACTTTATTTCAAATCTCTGGATGTTTTTCAGACTGTTTAGGGATCAAGTATGGGCACTTTGCAGCATGTAGGAGTAAGGAGAACTTTGATATATTCTGTTTTTCTGGGGAATGTTTTGCAGCACGTCTAGTCTATTCAATTATACTCACTACCTTCATGTTTATTGGCATTGCAGACACATCTACAATTTTAACATGCAGCTTATTTTACACTTTTTAAGCATTGTTTTCTGTTTTACTAAAAATATCTGAAAAGATCTTTTTAAGATAATTTTTTTTTTCCTAGTATGTTTTTACCTATCATCTTTGTGAGATGAGATAAAACAACATAGTTTTCAATTGTGCATCTGGGATTGACATTTTATTCCTAAACAAGTCTTCCATTGCTGAGCTAACTACAGTGCCTTTCAGGCAAAAAGCACTGATTTTTCTATTTCTTTCCCTGTATTTGTATGGGCATATTGGCTTTCATTTGTGTAACACTCCACTATTACTACGACTATGGACCTGGGTGAGAGGATTTTCTGTGAAACGTAATATAGTGCCTTTCAGGCACTTAATGTTTGCGTTTCCAGGTGAGGAAATAAATGGCTCAAGTTGTCTGTCTGTCTTAACTACTGGGTGGCAGCATCTGCCAAAGAACTGGGAGCTTCTGTGGCATCTGAAAACAAGGTTTTCATGTAAAATTCTGTCATTTAATGATCAGCACTATTCCAGCATCTCGCCTTTTCACCCAGAAGTTGTCACATACTGTGTTTTTAGTACAGATGCCTAATCAGTTGGTGATTTATGTCCATGATTAAAGGACATGTTTAAAGTTTTCACTGATGTACTATTTGTAATTCAGTGTTTCACAGAACATTGCTAATTTCTCTTCAGGATGTTTTTCAAAGACTGTAAACACTTACAATAAAGCACTTTGCATTTATAGTATTTAAATGCCATTTAAAGGTGACAAAGTTCTCAGCAAGGGGCGGGTGGCCACCTGGGCTTTATAGCCTCTTCATGCGCATTACACTTGCATTGTTTTCATACATGCAGCATTGACACATGCACACTATCATGTGAAGAAGTTATTCTAGGCTTATCAGTATTTGGTAAATATACCAGTGGTGGGAGGACTATCCCAAATATTTTCCAGTTAGTGTTCTTTGTTTTTTTTCTTATTTATTTTGTTTTCTCTTCAGGATTCCTTTCTGAAGTCATTAAATAAAAAAAAATATGTAAATTTTAATTGAAGACATAGGCTTTGCAGTGTTAGCCCAATTCATAAACTGGGAGTATAGATAATTTCATTGTAAGAGGTCTGGTATGTTTAAAATTGAATTGTTTTATTTTATGCACATTGAACAGCTTTACTTAAAACTATGGAACAATTTAATTGTAACAATATTGAAAAGTTAATTATTTTCACTACATGGGACTACAGCTAAGTTGTTTGGGAGCCTTGCTGATACCTAGTGATCTACCTTCAGTTCAGGTGCAAGCAGCCTTCTAACGTATTACTCATCTGCGATATCAAAGTCTGTAGTTCTATAACAAATACATAGACATGCATGGTGCCTAGATTGTTACCAATAACCTAATAAAACCTTGTTTTCGCTCCCCTTTAAGTTAAACATTTGGTAACAATCTGTAATATTTGGTTCCGTTATCATTGTGTTCAAAATGCTTTATTTTCAATTATAAAATATTTTGGTGTATAATAAAATCTAATAAAACCATTTCACATTTGGTTTAAAACATTCTGATTTTTTTTATTTTTTCTTAATGTATTTTTTCTTTGACAAATGAAGTAGTTGACTTTAAAAAGGAACATGCAAATCGACATTAACACCCAGTGACTGTTGATGACTATTTATTCCTGTCCCTTTTGAAAATGTAAAAATTTACATATTTTATAGCTGCAAATTTAACCTGATGAGCTGTACTGGAGGTGAGTGGTTACTACTATGAGCTCTGGACTGGGAATTTGAGTACAAAACATGGACACAGTAGTTTGTAATGCTGAATTTAAATTATTTTTTTTTTTTTTTTTTGGCATGCAAGGTAAAATTAAGCTTTCTCGTTCATCCATCTGGGGGACACTGCTTAACCATGGGTTGAGTAGGGTAGGGACGAGTTTGGCACCTAAATAGTTAATTTCTTTAGCTGCTGACAGACTCCTCCCCCTGCCAACCCCCAACGGAACTCCAGTTTTATGTAGGTGCCCAAGGAGTTGGGCTGAAGCTAAAGATCTGCAGTGATAATATCACTGTGCTTAGGATTTTTGTTTATTTTTTAAAATTTTGTATTTCTTTTAGCTACACAAGGGGGGTGCTGTGATTCAGAGCACACTCGTCTTCAGAGAAGTAACTGTGCAGCAGGGAAGCTGCGCGCAGCTCCCGCTGACAGTCTAACACTAAAATTGTGAAGCTTCTCAAAGTGTGACAAGCGATCTGTTCAGACCGCTGTCAGGCTGTTACAGGGTCCGGCGCTGCCTGTGGCAAAGAGCGCCAGGATGCCTGCAGTCCCCAGTGGCCATTTTGGAGAGTGGAGCATACCAAGTCCCTTCCTCAGTGAAGAGGAGGGGGGGGACTTGGAGAGATGGCTGCAATGTGTACAGCACAATAAGCAGGGGACAGTCAGATATACCAGGTGATTCCACTTAATTGGAAAAGTGGAGATTACTGGTATAATGGATATAAACGGCAGAGACCAGTGGAAGGGGAGTTGTATAAATAATATTTCTCCTTTTTTTTTTTTATGCTTTGCTCTCCTTAATGACTCAGGCCCTAACTGTATAATAGTTTAGAGCTCTACTATTGGGGCAGAAATACAATTTTTTTTTGGCTTGTTCAGAGATTAATTAGTGTTTCTGTGAAAATATCTTGTGTGCGTGTGCCTATTCCGTTGTACGTGTCTTTATTTTTGCTTATGATGGCTGATAAAAGTAAAGCAACACATGCCAAATATTTTACCTGTTCCAAATGTAATATTAAATTAGCTGGTGAACATCTGGACCCGGGGGTGCTTTGTGCTGATTGCACTGCGGCGCCTGTAGTGGTGCAGCCTAAGGACAGCTCCATTCACGGGACAGATCCTCCCGAGTGGGTGGCAGCTTTGACACCACTGTTAAACTTTTATCTAAGCCAGCTGAAATTCCAGTGGTGGCTGACTCTGAGGGATCCTCTGAGGAGGAAGGCGAATTGCTAGAAGATTCTGATCATTCGTAGAGTCAGAGGAAGGCTCTAGGTACCAAGCCATAGTGCTCTATGTGCAGTCCCACCCAGCAGAGGGACTGCTTTAGTAAGTCCCCATGGTTAAGCAGTGTTCCCCAGATGGATGAAAAAAAAGAGGATTCATACTTAAGATAAATCTGTTTCTCTGATTCCATCTGGGGGACACTGCGTTCCCTCCCTTCTGCTTTTCTTCTGTGTGTCTTGGTTGATTGGCCTATTTTCTTGGGGCTTTTGTAATCAAACTGAGTTCCGTTGGGGGTTGGCAGGTGGCAGGGCCTATCGGCAGCTAAAGAAATTAACTATTTAGGTGCCAAACTCCTCCCTACCCTACTCAAGCAGTGTCTCCCAGATGGAATCAGAGAAACCGATTTATCATAAGTATTTATCCTCTCTTCACACCCCCTTCCCCCCCCTTACCACCTGTTTTATTGTACTTATCGTGTTATGTTGAAGCAAACCCTGGGTCAGATACTGAAATGTTGCTAACATTTTAAATCCTGACACATGGCCAATTTTAAGAGGAGTGATTTGTAGTTGTCACTGACCAGCAAAAAATGGAGTGACTTTGTTCAGAGGCAACATCTTTCAAAATGTTACTATCTTGTATTAATTGTATTCTGTTAATATCTTTCAGATTGCTATGTGATCCTATTTATTTGTTAAAACGGCAACAAGTGCAGACATGGTGACATCCATTGTAGTTACATTAATCATTTCTTTGTAATTGCTTTCCCTCTGTGATGAACAGATGGTTTTCGTTGTGATAAAATAATTCGTTAACATTTCCATTCATCTCGTTTTCTCCCATTTGATGCTGTTCATATGTACCATTACTCAATATTTTACTTCATCGGGAAAGCTTTGCAGATTCAGGAAATAGCCTGTCAATGAAACTCAATATTATATACCCAGCACAGTGTATAATAGAACATTGTAAATCTTATTTGTGCACCATTTGCTCCTTTGCCTGAAGAGGCATTTTAGGCTTATTAAATTTTTAAAGGTCATGGCATTTACTAAACATGATTGATTGAGTGGCAGTTTTCTGTGTAATAGTAAGGAAATTGAAATACAATTTCTGAGCTGCAGTTAAATGTGGACTTGTTTGTAAAGTATGGAGTAAATGTAAATTTGCACAGTCATATCCTAGTTTTGTTGTGTTTTAAAGTATCTGTTTGGTTTATTTTTGCAACAATATTCCCAAACACAATTATGTTGAAAATATAATTCCTAAATTATTTTCCATGCAATGTAGCATTAAATGTTTTCTGGTACTAGAACACTTACAGCCATGGCTAACAATATAGACACCCTCACAATTATTTTTTTCTAATAATGCCCTATTTTTTCCAGAAAATTGTTGAAATTAAAAATTATTTTGGTATTAACATAGCAATTTCTTAGACTGCCAGTGGAATAAAGCAAGTACTCAGTTATAGCATATTCCACCCAGGAACTTTTAAATCGTCTGCACAAGCTTATTCATCATCACCATTTATTTATATAGCGCCACTGATTCTGCAGCGCTGTACAGAAAACTCATTCACATATATCCCTGCCCCACTGGAGCTCACAGTCTAAATTCCCTAATACGCACACGTGCGCACGCACACGCCAATTAACCTACTAGTATGTTTTTGGAGTGTGGACCTTCAGACACAGGGTGCCATGAATGTGTGTATGTCCTCAAGAAATCCGTAGATTACCAGGACAGTACCACATCTAACACCTTAAAACAAAACAACAATGCTGGACTGTTCTGAAGTGACCAGCAAGGAGTCCATATCTAAATTTCATTGAACACACTGAAAAAAAAAAAACAAAAAGGCAACACTCAAGGTTTGGGGCAGGGGGGGGGGGGGGGAATTGTGTTATTTCAACAGTTCAGTTTCCGAACAAAACTTTCATCAGGAATAAAACTGAAAGCAAGATTTATTGACCTTACATCAATATGTGATGGGAGGTATGGCCAACAGGAGTTTTTCTATGTCTTTATAGCAACCACACGCATGCAGGAAGACCTCTCTGCAGCTGTGAGAGGCAAATGAAACAAAAAAGATCAACATTTTTATAGCGCAAGCAATTTACAATTGGGGACAAACACAGTAATAAACAATACTGGGTAATACACAAAAGGAGGTAAGGGCCCTGATGCCAAGCTTACAATCTAGTCCATTGAAAGAACAAAGTCTGGAGAACCTACAGACACACCTAGGACAGAGAAGCAGAAAGGAGTCTATTCTAGCCCGACCCCACCAGCACACTCATAGAGATGGGTGTCTGTGTCTGAAAGTAAACAGGTAATTACCTCAGTATATGACCGCTCTGCATAAGTCATAACCGTCTGCTGAAAAGATCGGGACTCTGATTTGCCTACACTTCTGGTTGTAAGTGCGTACACACTTCAGAATTTGCCTGACAGCATTTATAGAGATTTTTTAGTCCGGTTATAAAGCCAAATAAAATTATACGATGTGCTTTGGTATGATAAAACATGAGCATGGGAGTGTATGCATTAATGCAATATCGGACCTAACCGTCACTATTGTGTGACAAACCTGTTTGTACCTAGCTTTAAAAATCATAGCAGTCCATACGCAAATGTTCACAATTCTACAAGTATCAACATGCTCTCACTTTAGAGCTGCTGTGTGCTGGGACCAGTTGTGCACCAGAAAAATAAATGTTATTCAGTTAAATCTTTATTACCCCACCATCCCAGGGCTGTGAGAAAAGCCCTAGTGCTTTCACCACGGGGTTAGTTTACTTAAAGGAGGGGGGAAGCACTTTTTCTTTTTTCTTTTTTTTTTTTTTAATAGGTCTGATTTCCCTGGGGGATCCAGTCCTGAGCTGAGAAGGTTAGGGCTGGTTGACATTATGACAGGGGTGATCCTGTGCTTTGGATTTCCCTGCTGTGGTGGCACCAGCCAGCCTGTTATATTCTAGCACTGGTAACCGCTTTATCGGGCCACTAAATGATGTTTGCCCCCTGTAATTGCTGCTAACAGCCTAGACTATGCAGGCAACATTTTTTGGTGAACCTATACCAGGGTTTTCTGTTTATTTTTTTGTAATGAAGAAAACATTTGGAACTAATCTTCATTATTAAGATTAATGGTGTATCATCAGTCTTTACTCATACACATGCATTTACACTTATATGCTGATTTGCTGGCCCTGCAAATAGATGTAGACATTCAATTTTTGCAGAGCTGCATCAAGCGAATAGTGCCATATTGGGAACTTTCTGTTATACTGGGCCGTGCAAATGGTAAATAATGCTGGGATTAATGTGTGTATGTGTAATATAAAGTTGCAAGATTAGGTTAGGGTTAGCTAGTTTTATTTATTTGTGTAAAATAAATATAAAAAAAATGATATCAATCCAAGCCTGTCTATCTCTAACTAACACACGCACAAAATAACAAAACTTATAGTTAACATTGGTAGTGTCCCTCAGAAGGCCTCTGACCTATTCCCCTGGCAGTGAGAAACTGAGGGAACAGCCTCACAGCCTTTTAACTGTTTAAGTACACCTCACAGGTGCAACGCTTAATTAGCCTGCAAGTGTCTGGCAACTTGGAAGACCTAAAATGGACCTAATGAATGGAACCCACCCTTCGCTCTCCATTTATAACCCCAAGGACCCTACACCAGCTCTGCCTGCAGCTGAAGAGATATTTAGAAAGCACATTCACCAAGCACAACCAAATTCCCTGGGATTTAAAAATGCATGACAAACCTGGGATATATATACCACCCATAAATAACGTAAGTCACTATATATATATATATATATATATATATATATATATATATATATGTGTGTCTGAGTGTGTGTACACCTTTTTAGTACTAGGTAAGATCCCCCTCCCCCATGTGCCTCAGAACAGCCTGAATTGTTGTGATAGACTCACACAGTTGCTGCAGGTTTCTTTGCTGCACATCTCCCATTCCACCAGATCCCAAAAGGTGCTGAAATAAGCTTACTTTGGAGGCCTTTAGAGTACACTATGTGGAACTAGTTTGAGATGTCATGTGCTTTGTGGCATGGCTCATTTCCTGCAGGAAGTAGCCATTAGGATGTGGCCATAAAGGGATGCACATGGTCAGCAACAACACTCACACTGTGGCATTTAAACTGCTCAGTTGGTATTATGGTTATTTTCCCTTAATATTCATGTATGACAATGTATATTGTATGTAACTTTTCAAAGTGTGCTTTACTGACTGACCTAAGTGACCTGACAAAGAGTCTTTTGAAATTAGCCAAGCCCAGGGACAGATAAGCATCTCTGAGGAGTTTGTGTATACAGAGCATGTGGACCTGACCAGCGAGGGAGAACAAGCATAGGTAAGAATCATGCCCTCTGAGATGACAGGCATATCTCAGGGATAGATAACTCACTTTGTGTTACATTGTCCTGTGCCATTCTGGCAATCAATCTGCCCTGCTTGAGAGCTAACCTCCAAAGGTGGAGGTGAGAGTTATGGGAGAAAGTTTTAAATCAGCTGCCTTACCTAGTAAAATTGTGCATTACTAAAGAGGAGACCTACAATATCTAGGTTGAAGTGTGCCATCCTTCTCAAAGTGTACTTCTCTTGCGCCAAGTCTTAAATCTAGTAAATCAGACTCTGGTTTTATTTTCTATTTTATTTCCGAAACTTATTGATGCAACTTATTTTGTATGTCTTGTTATTAATTGTTCGTAACTAAGCCTTGGAAATATTTTTGGGATTAAATACATTTAATCTAGCATATTCTCTTTGATCCTTTGTCAATTTACAAAGCCAAGAAGGCTCTTGCTACATGTGTATGTGATTTAAGTGTGAAATATTAATAAGTGGGGTTTTTGGGTTTTTTTACTGCAAGGCCTCTATACAAAATCCTTCATGGTGGCAGAAAAGATGTATTCATAGGTAAGTGACCAAGGTAACGACAGTCCCAGCTAGCTGTTTCAGATTGCTGTATCTGAGACAGGCTAGGTCTTCGTGACAAACTGGTGGCAGCGGTGGAATTGATAATATTTTTCTTTTTATCATAAGAACTTAAGTTAATTAGTGGTGTGTGATTCTAGAGAAAGTCAGCATCCTAATTGACCAGAGATTATGCTCAAGGCTTGCAAAATTTTAAAAGACATACTGCGCAAATAGTTTTTGCGACCTTGATACGTTCCTGATGGGATATGAAAGTACTTGCCGACAGTTTGCGATGGACCCCAGTGATTGGGCCAGCTATTTAACTCATGGACTGAGAGGAAAATCTTTGGAAGTATTTGCAGACCTTCCCCAGATAATGGACGGTGATTATGCTGCAATTAAGAAGGCCTTATTACTTTGTTTCAACATAACTCCTGAAGCTTATAGAAAGAAGTTCCAAGACTCAAGGCGCAATCCCTCTGATACCTATACCGGACCGGTAGTGCAATTATCAACCATGATGCATCAATGGATTGAGGGATTAAAGGTACTGGACTATGATAAACTAAAGGATCTTATTCTCCAGGAGCAGTTCCTCGCACTGTGCCCAGCTGAGGTGAGGGAATGGGTTGTGGATCCTAAGACATCGCAAAAGGCTGCCATGCACACTGTTACCAGGTCTCCTGTGATAAAGAAGAGTTGGGGAGTGCCAGGGCAAACTGCGTGGAAAGAGAGACAACCTGGAGGATCACCCCTGAGTTCCCCGTCAACCAAACCAGCTGTTGTTGTACCTTGTGGGTGGGCTAGGAGAAAACCTGTTTTGGGAATTGGCTGCAGGTGTTTTACGTGTGATGAATTGGGGCACATCAGGGTCAATTACCCCCAAATGAAGAAAACAGTACCTTCTCCTGTGTGGGGTCTGGCAGGGAAACCAGTGCCATACGTCCTGTGTGTGGGAGGGCCCCAAGAACGCCCCAGAGACAACCTGCAAGTGGTTAAGGTAGGACACCATGTCGCACTTGGGTTGTTAGACTCTGGTGCAGACTTGACTCTTGTATACTCAGACTTAGTGGGCCCAGAGAACATTATTCCCGGGAAGACTGTGCGAGGAGTGGGGGGCCTACACTCCACAGTTCTCCTAGCCATAATTAATCTAGTACTGGGAATCTGGCAGAGGAATACGAGACGTTGGGGTACTAGACAATCTGCATGCCATGGTACTGTTGGGGACTGATCTGGGAAAGAATCATGCTGCCTATGTAAATGAAAGTGCTGTCCTTTCTGATGCACTGGTGTAAACTAACCCTATTCTTTCCCAGATGGGCCCTGCTGACCAACATTACATGAGTGCAAAAATATGTAATGAAATTTCATGTGCTGCTGAGAATACTTATGCAGATGTACAGGTATCTGTGATGCAGGGGGGAAGTTTATGTGTCAATGTGTCTGAAGGTAATTCTCTTGCTAGAGAGACTAACGATATAATTCCCCTGATTTGTGAATTTGATCAGGGCAATATTTGTGCAATTGTGCCTAAATTTGATACCATGGGGTAAATGTATCATACTCCGGTTTCTTCAACTCGCGGGAATTCGGCGAGATGACAGCTAAAATTTAAAGCGGCGCTGCCTTGTAAAGGCAAGTTTCCCTTTACAAGGCAGCGCCGCATTAAATTTTAGCTGTTATCTCTCCGAACTCCCGCGAGTTGAAGAAACTGGAGTATGATAAATTTACCCCCATGTCTGCTAATGTTTTAGGTAGTCAGGTTGATTTATATGTGCCCAATTCTGAAGGTGACCCCGAAGTGTGAAAATGTATCCAATGTCTTAGCAGTAGTGACCCGGAGAGCAGCACAGAGGAGCTGTGCATTAATCCCTGCAAGTGTGGAGTGAAGCTCACTAGGAACTAATCCCCCTCTACCCCTTCTCTTACTGTAGAAGCTGCAAACTCAAACAGTGAACTGAATGAGGACAGACAACCTCTTGCTGTGTGCAACATTGACCAGCTCAGAAGTGACACTTTCAAAGCAGAACAACATACTGATCCCATTCTATCAGCAGTAAGGGAGAGGGTCAACCAGTCCTGTCTTGAAAGTGAAAAAGATAAAATTGTTTGGTAAAAATGTCACTCTGTGTGAAGAACATGAAATGCTCTGTCATCATTTTGCATCCTGTAATGTGATAGAGATATGTGAGGATGAGAAGCAGATATGTGCTAGTGTTAAATCTTGCAATTATGTGGATTTATGCGAAGATTCAGATGTAATCAGGAATAATATGGAAACCCCTAATAATAGTTAGATGTGTAATGGTTTGAACATGTGTTACTGTGGTAGAATCTTAACCTGTTTTTCCCCTGACCTCTTGTCATAAGGTAGGGACAGATGACAATGCTCCTGCAAATGTGTTACTTGGAACTGATTTAGGTAGCATGTTGTCTCAGTATGGCTCCACTGATGATGATGTGGACTCAGCTGAGAGTACCCATGTTTTTTCCCCAAGTACAAGGATGTGACAGGGAAAAGGTTTGGTCTAGTGAACCTGCAATGTGCAATGATGTTAATGCTATTCCTGTTACTGTGTTAGAATCTGCTGAGAGAACCCATGTTTGTCCCCAGGTACCAGGATGAGAGAGGGAAAATGTAGGTTCAATTGTACATGAAATGTATAAGCGAGGATGTGACAGGAAAAATGTAGGTCCTGGTATACCTGAATGTGTAAACTGTCTGAAGTGTTCACATGCCAGCAAGCAGTGCAGGCCAGGTCCTCAGAATTAACCCCTGAGGGGGAGAAAAGGGGGCTGCCAGAAGGTAACACTGACCCTAAATCAGTTTCTTTAACCCACTTCCTCCAGCTCCTGCATGATAGATGTGTCCAATGACAATATGGTAAATTGTATTGTTTTGCAATCAAACCCTAAAGAGAACTCTAAAGGGAAGCTTGTGTATTAGCTGTGTGTAGCTTGCCTGAGAATGATCAGGAATCTGACCCCTTGGTAGATTTAGCAGCTGCTGCTAAAGAGGGGTGGGGGGGCTAGCACACGCCCACTGCAGTGAAGAGCTAGAACAGCTAGCTGACATGTTACGGCCCCATCCGTCCCATTTCACAGAGACCTGGGAAAACACACATGGTCACATAGCATGTAAACACGGGCAATCAAACCCCCTCAGACAGCCAGCATATCGTACTTCCCTAGAAGTGTTGGAAGCCATTAAAAGGGAAATTGATGAAATGTTGCATCTAGGGGTAATTTAAAAGGCTCGCATTTCTTGGGCTGCCCCAGTGGTACTGGTCCCAAATAAATCTGGGGGCACACGGTTCTGTGTAGACTATAGGAGGTTGAATGACGCCACAGTGTTTGATGCTTATCCTATGCCCAGGGTAGATGAACTACTAGATCAGCTTGCCTAGGCTCGCTACTTCACCATAATGGATCTCAGTAGAGGGTACTGGCAGATGCCATTGTCACCCGAGGCCCGTGAGCAGTCCGCAGTTATCACCCCATTTGGGCTGTTTGAGTTTTTGGTCATGCTCTTTGGAATGAAAATTCCCCTTCGTTCTTCCAGTGCACTTAGTCAATGACTTGCTAGGGGGCCAGGAGGGACATGCAATGCCTACCTGGATGACATTGGGGTGTTCAGCCAGACCTGGAGGAGCACCTCATCCATCTGAATAGTGTGTTAGGCCGAATCACTGGGGCAGGTCTGATTATGAAACCAGAGAAGTGCCAGCTTGGCATGCGTGAAGTGCAGTACTTGGGGCAACATGTAGGGGGAGGTATCCTCTGCCCAGAGCCGGGCAAGGTAGAGGCTATCACTGCACAAAAAAAGCAGGTCATTCCTTTCTTAGCTACAGCTGGGTATTACCAAAAGTTCGTACCCCATGATAGCACCTTAGCCAAACCTCTGACTGACTTAACAAAAAATAAATTACCACATGTGGTTAATTGGACAGTGGATTGTGAAGATGCATTTACAACTCTGAAATCTGCTCTGGCCCATTCCCCTGTGCTACTGGCCCCATATTTCAAATGGAGGTTGAACATACCGACCCGTCTAATCATGGACTAGGAGCCGTCCTCAGCCAGGTGACAGCAGGGGGGGAGGAAGGAGCACACTATAATTTTTCAAACTTGGAAACTACTCCCCTGGGAGGTGGCTTATGCTACCATTGAACGAGAGTGCCTAGCCATCATATGAGCACTTCAAAAGCTACAGTCTTACCAGTATGGACAGGATTTCGCCATTATTACAGATCATAATCCTCTAAGCTGGCTGAATCGAGTTTCTGGGGATAATGGTAAACTTTTAAGATGGAGTTTGATTCTGCAGCAATATAACTTCACCATTCAACACCGGAAGGTCGGAGAACACGGAAATGCAGATGTCCTCTCTCGCCAAGGGGCAGAAGTGGTGAATGGGCAGGAGAGACAGTGCCAGGTCACAGTTCTCCGTGCTCTAGGTTTAGGGGGAGTTGTGATGATTATGTATTATTGTTATTTTCCCTTAATATTCATGTATAAAAATATATATATTGTATGAAACCTTTCAAAGGTCAGTCAGCAAAGCACACTAAGTGACCTGTGCAATTGACAAAGAGTCTTTTGAAATTAGCCAGGCCCAGGGACAGATAAGTATCTCTGAGGTGTTTGTGTATACAGAGGATGTGGACCTGCCAGGCAGAACGAGCAGAGGTGAGGACCATGCCCTCTGAGGTGACAGACATATCTCATGGATAGGTAACTCACTTTGTGTTACCTTTGTGAAAGTCCTGTGCCATTCTGGGAATCAATCTGCCCTGATTAAGAGCCAACTTTCAAAAGGTGGGGGTGAGAGCTATGTGAGAAAGTTTTAAATCAGCTGCCTTACCTAGTAAAATTGTGCATTTCTAAAGAGGAGACCTACAATATCTAGGTTGAAGTGTGCCATCCTTCTCAAAGTGTACTTCTCTCATGCCAAGTCTTAAGTCTAGTAAGTTAGTCTCTGTGTTTATTTCCTATTTTATTTCTGAAACTTATTTATGCAACTTATTTTATGTCTTGTTATTAACTGTTTTGTAACTAAGCCTTGGAAATATTTTACGGATTAAATACATTTAATCTAGCATATTCTCCGTGATTCTTTGTGAACTTACAAAGCCAAGTAAGGCTCATGCTACATATGTATGTGATTTAAGTGTGAAATATTAATAAGTGGTTTTGGTGAACGCAAGGACTCCATAGTAAATCCTTTGTGGTGGCAGAAAAGGTGTATTCATCAGTAAGTGACTAAGGCAACTTCAGTCACAGCCAGCTGTTTCAGAGTGCTGTATCTGAGACAGGCTGGGTGTTCGTGACAGTGCCTAATGTGTGTCAAGAAAACATTCCACTCACCATTATACCACCAGCCTGCACCAGTGACACACATTAGGATGGAACGATGGATTCATGTTGTTTACGCCAAATTCTCATCCTACCATCTGTATGTGACAGCAGAAAGCGAGATACATTAAACTGGGTAACATTTTTTTGATTGTCAGCTATCCAGTTTTGGCGAGCCACTGGCCAATGTAGACTCATTTTCCGGATCTTAGGGAGGATTGGATCCCAGTGTGGTCTACTGCTGTTGTAGCCCATCAACTTCAAGGTTTGACGTGCTTTGCTTTCAGAGATGCTCTTCTGCATACCACTGTTGTAACACATGGTTATTTCAGTTATTGTTGTCTTACTGTCAGCTTGAACGAATGTGGCCATTCTCCTCTAACCTCTCTCATTAACAAGGTATTTTTGCCCACTGAACTTAAACTCACTGGATGGTTTTCGTTTTGTGCACCATTCTCTAAACTCTAGAGACTGTTGTGCATGAAAATCCCAGGAGACCATAAGTTTGTGAGATACTCAAGCAACCCTGTTTGACACCAAGCTGCAGGTTTGAAAAATTGTAGATGTTGCCAATAGCAACCAATTAGATCCTAGTTATTTAGTACATTCTACAAAATGACAGCTAGAATCTGATGCTGTAGGCAACATCTCCACATCTTTAAACCTGCATCTTGATAAATTTACCCCCAACAGTCAAAGTCACTTAGATCACATTCTGGTGTTTGGTCCGAACAACAACTGAACCTCTTGACCATGTATATATGCTTTTATGCATTGTGTTTCTGCCACATAATTGGCTGAATAGATATTTGCAGTAACCAGCAGGGATACCTAATAAAGTGACCACTGTGTGTGTGTATGTATGTGTGTATGTGTGTATATATATATATATATATATATATATATATATATATATATATATATATATTTATATATATATATATATATATATATATATATATATATATATTAGTATTTCTGATTACAGTTTTTATTTTTGTATGAAGAAAAATAAAATATATATTTCTGCAACCTAAAACAAAGTAATATGAATAAAGGTTGCAGAACCTTAACATATAACCTTATGAGGAAAAAAAAATATATATAACAAAGAACTAAACAAAGTTCTGATATCAAAACATTTGGTGTTCAATGAAAGATAATGAAGTTTTGGTTAAATTGGAAGTGTAAACCATAAAAGTTTTGGTGTCAAATTTTCAGAAAACTATATATTCTTCAGAGATTTTGTTGATGCAACAAATGTTTGCACTCTGTTATAATTTGGAATTTTACCAAATAAAAATCAATATACCTTTTGTGTCCATACAATGTATTTATATTTTTATAAAGACCTGAGGTTTTACAATTGCAAAGTAATCTCCATATGGAAATGTATTATGTCCTTTAAATAACATTTCACAGGCAAAAACAAAGTGATAAAGCTCATAAGCGAAACGCGCGTTGGCGTTTCTGTGCCCGATGCCTCTACTCTATGCTTAATATCAAGCTATAGTTCAGTTTATGCGAGGGTTAGGATAGGAAGCCAATCAATAATTCTATTGCATGTGACTCAGCGTTCTTGGCTTTAGATGCCTCAGCGAGACTTAGTTAACTTTTATATTTAAATGATACTACGTGTATTAACCAGCTTGGTACTATAGCTACAGCTGGGATCCAGCGATTCAGGCTTCAGATGCCTGAGCGATAGTAACAGATAGGTTCATATTCAACTCACTACTTCTAAAGCCAATAATTGTAAAAATACTACCCGGTGAGGGGCCTTCGAGTAGTGAGGAATAACTACATTGTAATAGAACCATTCAAACTGCTGCTACTGATGGATGGCAATACCCTTTACTTACAAAGTGATACTACCTTTAAATATCACGAGTGGCTGTTTGCAATTTAGTTAACCATATCACTCAGCATACTAATGATAAGATATATATCTGAATAGAGGTACTAACTTGTATTACAATTATAAATTATTGGTATTTGAGAGATCTATGATTAAAGTTATTGTCATACTCAAATAAAACCAATACAATACTTATTAATTTAAACAAGCTCTTGAACGGCACAGTCTAGCACTTATTTGCTAGTTTTAACTGAAACTGAATTTTTTGGTTTACTGTCTATTTCACTCTATGTTTTTGTTTTTAATATTTCGCTAATTAACTTGATACCTTATAAAGATTTGAATTATAAATATTTTATGCCCTTGCCCTCAAAGTGCCCTGGTACACATACTCTTTCTCTCTCTGTGTATTTACAGTTACTGATGTGTGGTAGCACCTATCCTAATTAGAAGTGATTGTGTATCCATTATAACTACCGTTGGTACACCACATCGATGGTGACAACAATGAGTTAATCAAATATCTATATTAGGATTCTGGGCCTACCCAGTGCGGAACACTTACAGTTTAACTACATGTAATCCTCTGATCGTAATTTACAAGAGATACATTGATATATTTTTTACTGTGAATAGGCAGAGGTTCATATTTTGAATCATGGGCCTGCTACTTTCATCATCATCATCTATTTATTCCTTAACAGTGAGATATGGTTTAAGTATGACACAGATCTCTGATACACTCTGGATTTATACTGTACTAACTGTATTTTGAAAGTTACTTTAGGATGATGATTATTATTACCATTGATTTATAAGGTGCCACAGTGCTCCGCATTTCCAAACAGTGTGGAAAACAGGGATGTGATGATACCAGGATGTTTGGGTAGGAACCCAGAAGAAAGTCCTGGTATCAAGGGGTTCAGGGTCACACGGGCAAAGAAAAGATGTGGATACAACAGTATCTTTATTACAGCTAACTGCAAACAATAGCTTATATATCAAACAATAATTTAAACACCCAGTGTTCACCAAACTTCAGCCATCACCCAGTAACATCCCAGTGTTCAATAACCCCAAATTGTTTATAACGAAAATAGGTTTTCTGTACCAGTCCAAGTTATAGGGCAATGATGATGTCCGTGATTAATAGAATAAGCCAGGCAGAGCAAACAAGTCTGCAAATCCAGGAAAAGCTTGTAATCCACTAGCGACAATACTCCCAGGTAAAATCCTCAGCACACAGGCAGCAGCCAAAACTCCAACGCCTGTAGCTTCTAGAAGCAAAAATGACACACACACACAGAAGTCTCTCCTGCAGGCCTTCTTAAAGGGACAGCATTTTTCCTGCGAGAAATCCCTCCCTGCAGGGTTATCCACAGGTCACAGATGCTGGGTTTGGCTGGGAGGTATGAGTGGGATGGAGATGGGAGTGGAGAACTGTCCTTCCCTCATGGCATTCCCTCCTGCTGTTTTGGAGACTAAGAATCTGACACAGTTCCAGGGAGAACAATAGCTGCTCCAACCAGTTGCTGATTGACTTAATCCTGGTTAAGTAAGAGAGCCTCCCTGTTTTAACCCCTTACAGTCATTTGTGATGTCAGAGGGGCTCCATCTGCTTCCAGCTTCCTGTCTGTAAGAGGGAGGTGATGCCTTGATCAGGAAACAGTACATCTACCATGTTGTAATCCGATATGATGTTCAGATGAATACATGTAACCAGGCGCGGGCTGGGAGAGGGAAGCCCGGGGGGCACAGGCGGCTGTAACCCCTGTCATGTGATGCGGCTGCCTGTGCGCTGACGCGGCGGCATCTCATGTCATCAGATGCGGCCGCCGGACAAAATGTTCTATATTGCATTTAGGATGGGGGCGGCCGGCCGGCCTACCCCCCCCCCCTGCCCTAGTAGCGCTCTGACTGAGCGGCCCGGGCCAGCCCGCCACTGCATGTAACCCACCTGGCTTTATTTAAGAATAATATGGTTAACTTAAGTCCATCTTACAGGTTTTTATACACACTTAGATTATGTAACAAATGAGGTTAATAAATTAAAGCAACCCAATGTTCAACTAAGCACTAGCAACTTTCATTCTAAGTGCTTAAAATGAAGAATGGGGAAAATGATGGCTGTCAGACCCATCATGTCACAAGGGACATACAAGGTAGACACAATAAATAAGAGCATGAAAACAAAGGAGTAAGTGTTACGGCTATCAGTATGATCATAAACTTGTAGAACAAGGTGGAGAGGTCTTCACCTATAGCAGCCGCCTTTCCCGTAGAGCTAGACGCGCTCACAGGTACTCGGATGCCCCCAGGTCTTATACTCAGAGTAGTACAAGTTTATGAAATGTACTGTAGCGCTGAGTTGCGGGAGAAGAGCCGCGGCTCGTGACAGTACCCCCCCTTGAGAAGGGGTCTAGGCAGCCCGACATCCAGGTTTCCCAGGATATTTCTTAAGAAAATCCCCAATGAGCTTGTCAGCATAGACACGCCTCTGCGGAACCCAAGACCGCTCTTCCGGGCCATAGCCCTTCCAATTTACAAGAAACTGAATCTGTCTTTGAATTCTCCGGGAGTCAAGGATTTTTTCCACAATAAATTTATGGTCTCCATCAACAGAGACTGGCCTTGGTTTGTGTGACCTGTGCCGTTTGTATTTATTCGAAGTGACAACAGGTTTCAAGAGAGCGCAGTGGAAGGTATTGAGAATTTTAAGAGATGGAGGCAATTGAAGCCTGAATGCCACAGGATTATTTTTTTTTATGATTGTGAATGGTCCGATGAACCTGGGTCCAAGCTTCTTACATGGCTGTTTGAGTCTAATATTTCGGGTGGATAGCCACACCTTGTCACCAACCTCTAGAAGACAACCTCTATGATGACGGTCTGAAAGAGACTTGGATCTGAAAGATGCCTGATGTAATGCGGAGTGAGCTTTCCTCCAAATATTTCTGATTTGTGAGGCCGTAGAGGGCATCCTAGGATGAGCAGAATCTAGCAAAGAGTAGAGAGAATTTGCCCTGGGATGGAATCCGTAATTACAAAAAAAAGGAGAAATACAGGTTGATGAGTGACAAGAATTGTTATAAGCGAATTCAGCGCACGGGAGTAGAGTAGACCAGTTATCATGGAATTTATAAATGTATAAGCTCAGGAATTGTTCCAAGGACTGATTAGTTCTCTCTGTTTGTCCATTGGACTTCGGGTGATAGGCAGATGACAAACTAATCTTTACCCCAAGTAGGTGGCAGAAAGACTTCCAGAAATGAGCGACAGACTGGGAACCACGGTCAGAGACAATGTCCTCAGGGATACCATGCAAACGGAAGACGTGTTGGATGAATAATGAAGCTAGGGTCCGATAATCAGATAATTTGGGCAGCGGAATAAAGTGGGCCACTTTGCTAAAACGATTCATGACCACCCAGATGGTATTGTGACCAGAAGACCATGGAAGATCCACAATAAAGTTCATAGAGAGGTGTATCCATGGCTTGACTGGAATCGGTAAAGGAACCAACTGACCCGATGGGCGAGTTCTAGAGGATTTGCCTCTGGCACACTCCTGGCAGGAAAGAACGTAGCTTCTAACATCCGAAGACAAAGAGGGCCACCAAACCCAACGTGAAATCACTTTGATGGTTTTAAATATTCCAGGATGCCCTGCGAGTTTGTTCCCATGACATTCAGCAAGTACCAATCTTCTAAGATGAGCGGGCACAAATAACCTGCCCACAGGAGTTTGTGCAGGAGCAATCCTTTGGAATTGGCGAAGCATAGCTCCAAGGTCTTGAGTCAAGCCTACATGAATCGAGGAAGAAGGTACGATGGGCCGTGGGTCCGGAGGCGGAGCATGGCAGGCCAGAAAACTTCGAGACAATGCGTCAGCTTTGATGTTCTTGGAGCCTGGGCGGAAGGTGATGATAAACTTAAAACGAGTAAAGAAGAGGGCCCAGCGAGCTTGCCTAGGATTCAAGGTCTGAGCTGCCTGGATATATTGAAGGTTTATGGGATCAGTGAAAATGGTAATCCGATGAGTAGCGCCCTTTAACCAATGTCGCCATTCTTCAAAGGCCTATTTAATGGCCAAAAGATCACGATTTCCCACATCGTAGTTGGTCTCAGCGGGCGAGAATTTTCGGGAAAGATATGCACAGGGGTGCAATTTCTGACTCCGAGGGTCTTTCTGGGAGAGTATAGCGCCAGCTCCCACATCTGAGACGTCTACCTCAACAATAAAGGGGATTTCCGGGTTTGGGTGCCTAAGAACTGGTGCAGAGGTGAAAGCATCCTTTAGGGCTGAGAAGCTGGCCAATGCTGCTGAAGACCAGTTAGCCATGTCTGCACCTTTGCAAGTGAGAGCAGTAATGGGTGCTACTCGGGTTGAAAAGGACCGTATAAATCTCTGATAATAGTTGGAAAACCCCAGAAACCTCTGGATAGCTTTTAAATAAGTAGGAAGCACCCAGTCCTGAACCGCCCAGACTTTTTCTGGATCCATGGAAAAACCGGATGAGGAGATAATATATCCCAAAAAGGTCACAAGAGAAACTTCAAACTCACACTTCTGAGGCTTCGGGTATAATTGATGTTGGTGAGGTTTCTGCAGTACTTCCTGAACATGTTGGTGGTGCTGGGCTAACGACTGTGAATAAATCATCCAGGTAAACCACAACCGTTTTGCCCAGGAACTCCCGTAATACATCATTGATAAGATCCTGGAACACCGCTGGAGCATTGCAGAGTCCGAATGGCATAACTAGATACTCATAGTGTCCAGAGTGGGTATTAAAGGCTGTCTTCCATTCGTCCCCTTTTCTTATTTGTATCAGGTTATAGGCACCCCGGAGGTCAATTTTAGAAAAAATGGTGGCTGATTTGAGTTAGTCAAATAATACAGAAATCAGAGGAAGATGATATGTATTCTTGACCGTGATTTTATTGAACCAGCGATAGTCAATGCAGGGCCGCAAGCTGCCATCTTTTTTGGCTACGAAGAAGCAACCTACTCCAACAGGGGACTTACAAGGCCAAATGAATCCCTTTTGGAAATTCTCCTTCACGTATAGTTCCATAGCTTGAGTCTAATGAATAGAAAGAGAGTATAAACGACCTTTAGGCAACTTAGAACAAGGTATTAAGCCCTCCCTGCTTTTTATACACAGCTAAGCCAATCCAAACAGAGCCCTCACATATGTACAAATCAGCCCAGGGGGCTGTTAATGAATGGGCCCTCATTGGGCATGTGCCTGATTTAGCCAGCCATGGCGGTGAGAAAAAGGAGCGTCCCGGCGGATGTCCTGGCAACCGCCGGGACGTGCGGGCGGAAGTGACGTCCTGGTGTCCTAGTGACGGCCAGGACGTCAGAGACAGATAGGAGTGAGCCAAGGCGGGCAGAAGAGCCGCGGCTCGTGACAGTAAGTAGGGCATTGCTCATGGGAGAGTTTACAATCTAGTAGGAAAAGGGCATAGCTGAGACAAGAGGAGCGAGTGTGGCTTAGTCTGAACATTGGGATAGATGGGAAGGTGTATCAGTTAAGTAGTGTAGGTGGGAGCAAGGTAGGCTCTAATTTATAGGTGGGTTTTCAAAGAGTGTTCAGACATTTGAAGGCTGAGGAACAGTCTGATTGTGAGTGGTAGAGAATTCCATAAGTAGATAGCAGCAATTAAGAAGGCTAGGTGGGAATGAGAGGTAATTACCAGAGAAGAGGTGAGGTGCAAGTCAGAAGTAGATTCAGGATGGCAAGAGGGAGATAATTTCAGGATGAGGTTTGAGACGTTTGAAGGGGTGGTGTTGTTGAGGGCTTTGTAGATGAGAGAAAGAAATTTGAATTGGATTATGGATGATATGGGGAGCCAGTGTAGGGATTTGCATAGTTTTGCAGTGGATGTGGAACAATGATAGATCAGTTTTGCTGCAGCATTTAGGATGGCTTGTAGCAGAGATAGTTGGGTGAGGGTAATGTTAGCTAGGAGAAGGTTGCTGTAAACAAGGTGAAAGATGAAAATAGAATGGATAAGAATTTTGTGTAATAAAAGGGCATATTCTAGCAATATTCTGATGTTGGAGGTGGCAGGATTCTGGATGTGAGAGGTATATCAGGTATCAGAGACAAGTTTGACACCAAAGCAGTAGGCTTGGAAGAATTTGCAGAAATTATAGTTTTATTGATGGGGAGGGAGATTTAAGGGAAGGTGGTGATTCTGGGAGGATGGATAAGCTCAGTTTTGGACATGTTGAGCTTTAGGTATCATTGGGGCATCTATGTGATTACACAAGACAGAAAAGGGGAGTGGTCATGGGAGGTGACGTAGATTTGGGTGTAGTCAGAGGTGACACAGGAGGCAAAATGAGCAAATTAGTTCACCAAGAGAAGAGAGGTACAGCGTGAGTTGAAAGGCTGGATCAAGAGGTAGTTTCTTTAAGATTGGTAAGTAGGGATAAGAACTCTTGTTTAAAGGAATATGAGAATGTTTTGTATTTTGGCAGAAAAATCGCCATCAATTTCATCTTAAACTTTTATTTTCCGAATATATACTCTTTTGAACCTGGATTTAGTTTATTTTCTGTATTTACTATATAATTAGATTGTAACATATTACTGTGCTTATTTATGTAGTGTATTTTATTAAAGCTTTGTGTTAGTTGTGATGAAGAATAGACCATCCCCCCACCAACGTTATATTTATAGAATATAAATGGTTAACAAGTAACAATAATTTATATTGGTGAAAATAGTTTTGAGTTATGAGGAAAAGCCTCTGGTGTCTCTGCACTTTAGTTTCCTTTTCGGACCAGTCCTGGCATATATGTACATGTGCAGTGGAACTAAAAGCCCTGATTGTGGTTCCCAGTTTTACTTGATTAAAAATATAAGCTTTCCAGAACCCTATCCCTTCTACTTGTTATGACAGTGAGTACTAACAGTCAGAGTTGCTCTGATCCACTCCGTCAATAAACACATGCACTATGATAATCTGTAATGATTGAGGAGTGTACCAAAGCCACTTGGACTGTCAGTACAAACTCATAGTGAAACAGAAGCCCGAGTTACGGCTCTGTATTGTATGATCAATATTTAAAAATGGGTTGTATATGTCTCCCACTCCTTTTTGTCTTTCTTTTTATATAGTTATTTATAGTAGAAGTTTACCTGTGTTACCAACAGATGGCAGTCCATCCATTCTGTCTATACAAATAGAGCAGGCTAGTATGAGATTAAGTATTGGTACTCATTTTATAAAAGTTATTATTTTTCAAAGAAAAAATGATAATATTTTGGAGTTAACTTAAAATGTTGAACTGCACTAAAAATGAACATCTAAATGTTGAAAATAGAAGTTCATGCTATTTAATAGATAAAGTTTGTGATAGTATTGGATTGAAATGAATGCAGTCATAGAACTGGAATGACAATAAGTCCCAGCAGAAAGAAGCTGGGAGTAATGTTTCCAGCACCTTCATGCAACAAAGAGGCATGTTCTTGGTGCAAAGGGGGTCCTATCGAGTACTAGAAAGATGTACCTAATAAAGTGGCCACAGAATGTATATATATATTATCCTAGCCACGTGAATGTCAAACATAAAAAAATAGTTTATAACATGCTACACCCCTAATTTTAGGATGCAGAGGCAAGTGGGGTGCACCTAGAGAGACCTGTAATTTTCATTGTGTATACTTAAAAAATGTATGGTGCTTGCCTAGTTCGTTGTGGAGATGTTATACTGTTATATTCCCTTAATAATCAGGTATGACAATGTATATTATATGTAACCTTGTAATGTGAGCTCAACGTGTGCTTTGCTAGATGACATGAGTCTGAACCTATGCAAGTGTCAATAATCTTTTGAACTTGGCCAGAAAGAGATAGATAAGCATCTCTTAGGAGTTTTTTGGTATGCAGAGGATGTGGACCTGACCAGTCAAGCCAACCAAGCAGAGGTGAGAACTCAGGTCCTGTGAACATTCCCGATCTCAGGACATCCCTAGATCACTTTGAAAGTCCTGTGACATTTGGGAGATCAATCTGTCCTTATTGACAGCTAAACTCCAAAGCTGGGGGTGAGAGTTATGTGGAAAAAGGTTTAAAATCTTCTACTTTAGACAATAATGTGTGCATTTTCATAAGGGGGTCAATCAAGATTGAAATGTCCCATATTTCTCAATTGTGTTCCCTCATTTCTCAATTGTGTTCCCTCACACACACACGCCAAGTCTTAACTAAGTAAATAGTGACTCTGTTTTTTTTTCCTATTTTATTTTCTGAAACTTACTTGTGCAACTTAATGTATGTCTTGTTATTAACTTTTTTGTAACTAAATTTGAAAACATTTTTCAGATTAAATAAATTTAATCTAGTGTGTTCTACATGATTCTTTGTGAATTTACAAAACCCAGGGAGGCTCATGCTACATGTGTATGTGATTTAAGTGTGAAACATTCATAAGTGGTTTTGGTGAACATAAGGACACCATAATAACACCATAATAAATCTTTTATGGTGGCAGGAAAGGTGAATTCATTGTTAAGTGACTAAGGTGACGCCAGTCACGGTCAGCTGTTCAGATTGCTGTATCTGGGACAGGTTGGGCGTTCGTGACACCATCCATTCCTCACATGGCTCTGCCATTACCGTAGGGGAAGCATCAACTTGCATGTCATAGTGCAACCATTTGCTGTTTTCTGTAGCGCTATTCCATCAAGTCAGGTCCCTGAACCAGGAACTGCAGCCCACTACTCAAACTGTGACCTATGAGCTCTAGACAATGTGCATTTTTCTTCCTTAAGAAATGTGTTGATGCTGTCATTTAATGAGTATAATTATTATTATTATCGTTTATTTATATGGTGCCACAAAGGGTCCGCAGCACTGTACAGAGAGAATACAATCAAACAGTACTTAGCATTAGGACAATACAATAAACACATTGCAGTACAATTCACAACACAGCTAATAAGAGGCACAAGGACAATTAGGTGCAAGGGCTGTCTCAAAACCACTATGACTAGAAAAGGGAGGGAGGAATGGATTGGGGAATGAGGGTAGGGCAGTGGTTAACCAGTGGGTTGACAGGCTTTAATGAACAGGCTGGTTTTAAAGAGCATTTGAAGCTTTGCAGTCTAGGGGATATCTATTGTTACAGAGGAGGGGGGTAGCACAGGAGAAAACTTGGATGCAGGAGTGAGACAAAGTTACCAGAAGGGAGGTGAGGCATCGACCATTAGCTGATCGGTGGGAACGAGATATAGTATATATGAAGATGAGGTTAAAGACGTAAGGAGCAGATGAGTTGGAGAGGGCATTGTAGGAGAGGATGAGGAGTTTGAAGTGGATTTTGTAGGAGCAAGGGAGCCAATGTATGGATTGGCAGCGAGGGGAGGCAGAAATGAAGCGGCAGGAGAGGAAGATCAGTCTTGCCGCAGCTTTGTGTATAGATTGTAGAGAAACAGTGGAGACCCATCAAGAGAAAGATGCAGTATTTAAAGCGAGAAATGATCAGAGAATAGATAAGCGTTTTAGTGGCATCATGGGAGAGGAAGGGTTTGATAAGAGATGTTGCATAGATGGAAGCAACAGGATTGGACAAGAGATTGGATGTGGGGTGTGGTGTATGTAGTTCCTATTACTGTGTTTGTATTTAGTGGAGGATTACACTGGATCTTATTTTATGCTTTATGTAGTTGGTGTATGTATCTATTTTCTGTGTAATGTTTTTCCTGCAGTTCTTTAGCAAAGAAGCGTACAATAACCACCGTGTTTTAGTCACTAGGAAAACTTTTATTGACATAGAAGACTCAACATGGGGGGTGAAGGAGAAGGAGGTGTCAAGGATGACAAATCTGCATCAGACTTGGGAAGGAGAGGATATTGTGGTATTGTCAACAGTTATGGTGTGGTGTGAAGGAGGTTCTTTAGGGAGGGAGGACAATAAGTTTTGGTTTGGCCATGTTGAGCAGTGTACGTTAAAAGTAGAGATGGGCGGGTTCGGTTCCATGAGAACCGAATCCATCCGAATATCGCCTATCCGAGTACTGAGCCGAGTAGCTTGGTACTCTCGCGCCCGCTCCGAATCCAAACAGAGGCCGAACGTCATTGTGACGTCGTCGGATCTCGGGGCTCGGTTCTCGCAATACTTCAAGATTATAAATACACGCCTCCACAGCAATCCATCGCCATTTCACAGAGGGAGAGAGCAGGGTGTAGTCACAGGCTGATTAGAGCAGGGACAGAGAATACAATATTCTGATTCCAATTGTGCTAACAAAAATCGCTAGAGAGGAGAGGAGGATAGAGGAATTTTTTTTCCCAATATTTGGCAATCCCCAGCGCTTTTGTGGTGTTCCCCATAATTGTGCATAAATATTTCTGGCTGTGAAAATTACTATCTGTCAGCAGTATCTACCAAATACTTTTTAGCACTACAAGTGCTTTGGGATCAGAATGGATTCAAAGCAGTCCACATATGAGCAGAATGAGAAACCAGGTTCTGTCACCAGTCCTGATGTTAGTGTTCCCAGTACGTCATCTGGGCAAGGCGATGTCAAACTACACAGTGTTTCGAAATCAGTCCAAAAAACACACACCCAAAAAGATTTACTGTGTTGAAGCGAAAAAGTTAAGTGCCGATAAAAAAAAAAAAAAGCCAACATTCCATTCTATACACGCAGTGGCAAAGAGAGAATGAGGCCTTCACCTTTGTCTATTAGTGGCAGATCTAAAAATGTTACCGAGCCTACAAGTGGTACACAACTACTGTTACGCGTCAAAGCCGAGCTGCAAGATAACAGTAAGGCATTAGAGGATAATGTTTGCTCTGAATCAGAAATGACACCAATCCCTGTGGAGAGTCCATCCAACAGTGGGATGTCTAATCGTGAGCATTCTGTTAGTGTTCCGATAAAGAAGGGCCCTTTCAGCAGTTCTGCTGATGTGTGCCTGAACAGCCCGAGTGTAGCCGGTGATACATCAAGTGAGGATGACACTTTGTCTTTAGAAGAGGATGAGGGGGAGATTTGGGTATCCAACGATGAGGATGCGGTTGATTGTGTAAGTCCTGCAGCAGTGTGGCACCAGTGGGAGCAGTTCTGGCACGTGAGGTTCTGGCACCAATATGCACTTTCCAAACACAAGCAGGCATGACGCAGGGGGCAGAGCACAACAGATTAACATCTGGGCTGGTTTGAAAGCTTTTTTTAAAAAATGTGAGACCTTAACCATAACTCCAACCAATCCTACTATTAACATGCAAAGGATGGTGGAGGACCTATCAGGGATTAAACTGTATTTTTACTAATTTACAGTCATATGGTTTGGGTGTAATATACACCCAAAGACGAGTGTTCAATTGCTAAGAGTCATTGATGAAGAGGAAGACAAGCAGGCTTGTCTATACAATTTGCAAGACCAAGTAATTTGAATTCCAAAAGTGGTGCACAACTACTGTTACGTGTGAAAGCCGAGCTGCAAGAAAACACTAAGGCCAATCCCTGTGGAGAGTCCATCCAACAGTGGTATGTCTAATCATGAGCATTCTGATAATGTACCCATAAAGAAGGGCCCTTTCAGCAGTTCTGCTGATGTGTGCCTGAACAGCCCGAGTGTAGCCGGTGATACACAAATTGAGGATGCCACTTTGGAATTAGAAGAGGATGAGGGGGAGATTTGTGTAGGCAATGAGGGCGCTAATGATGATGTGGATGACTAGGATGCAGACAGATACCAAACTGCCTTTGTCCATTTCTTTTAATATTCTAATTCTATACAGTCTATGCAGGCTGCTTTTTTCTATTTACTACAAGTGGAGGGCGGGGGGGGAGCAGGGCCATCTTAACAACATTATGGGCCCCCGGGCAAAGCAGTGCACCGGGGCCCCTAGATATAGATATAGATATATAGATGTATACAGATACAGATATAGATATATAGAGATAGAGATAGATAGATGTACTTGCTTAGTGACCCTTGAAGGTTTTTTTTGCAGATTTCTTTCTTTTGCAGGATTATTTATTCTCATTAAGAGCCTTGCCTATGGGGCTCCCTTGCCCGTGGGGCCCCCTGGTAGTTGCCCATCGTGCCCAATGGAAAAGATGTCCCTGGGGGGGGGGCACAGACAGCCACCAAACTACCTTGGTCCATTTATTTTTTATATTGTTCAGTCTATCCAGGCTGATTTTTTTTTATTCAACTACAAGTGGAGGGGGGGGGTGGCTATAGAGACAGAAACCAAACTGCCTTTGTCCATTTCTTTACATATTTAACTATAAGTGTAGAGTGTAATATACACCCAAAGACGATGGCTGCATTGCCAATATGCATAGATGGAGAGGAAGACAATCTGGTTTGTGTGTAGAATTAATGAAGGCCTACCTACCAGGAAATAAACTGTTTTTTTGATAATTTGTTAGCTTTACAATTACATTACTTATCCAAGAAACAGGTGGAACACTAAATTTGGTTATTTTAGGCCCAAAAACATTTATTTTCCAACAAAATAGCAAAACAAAACCAAAACCAAAACACGCAATGGCGGTTTTGCAAAACCAAAACCAAAACACGATGGTAATCCAGATCCAAAACCGAATACAAAACCAAAACACGGGGGTCAGTGACCATCTCTAGTTAAAAGTCAAAAAGTCCCTAGGGTTTGCTGCAAATTGCAAAACCCATTCCATGTCTTCACTTTAATGATGGGCAGTGAATTTTATTCCTGGATCACACCATGCACAGGAAAATTCAGAATTAGCTGCTAGGCTGCTTAACCAGCTCCTCAGGACCAATCCTACCATCCGTGTGCTTATAGAGTGTAACCAAAGCCTTACCTTGTTCATTTATTTTGGACTTATGAATCTTTTAGGTGACAAAACTGTAATTGATGATGAAATTCTTAAAACATAAAATGTATTTTCACTCTAAATTATTTCCAAATAGGAAAATGTAATGTATATTGTATTTTCACACAGAGAAAATTGTCTGTCGTGTTTTTATTCTGAAATGCTGATGCTCTAGTATATATGTCTAGTAATAAAGATTATAAAATATTTTTTATTGAAATGAATAATGGATATTCATTACATTTTCCTATTTGGAATTAATTTAGAGTGGAAATATGTTTTCTCTTGTTGTATGGATAAAAGATTAATCATATATCCTAATCTAATATATTATATCCCTATAAGTTGAATATATAAGGGAGCATTTTATACACTTCGGAAATAAGTTTTGTTGGTGGAGGAATCCAAAATAGTATTTTTGAGAAAGCACTCAATTTGAAATACAGGTTACACTATGTTGTCTTTTCTTTTTTTTTTTCACATGTTAACATTGGAGTCACAAAGAAGAATATTCTTCAGGCATTCAACTTAAGGACATTTTATATATGTGTATTTTTGTTTATTATTGTATTATTAGACACTATGCATGGGATATGTGTTATTTTACACTACAGATGTTCACTCACCTCTGTGTTTTGGTTTTGGATCTGTATTAAGTTCGTGTTTTGGTGTTGGCAAAACCACCCTTGTGTGTTTTGGATCTGTATTTTTAAGAAAAATTGCTAAAATCTGCTAAAATCACATAATTTTGCTCTTTCTTTTGCTCCTACATTATTAACCTTAGTAATAGTAACTTCCAGTCATTTCCGGTCAACTGTGACCACCTGACAGATCACAATAATATTTTCAAACCGTTTCGGACAAAGACTGCAGCTAGCTGGATGCTAAGCGACAGAGCAATGAGACAAACACACCGCAGTTCATAGCACATCTAGGAAACATTGCCACACAGTAGTGGCAGAAAAGCGGTGGAAGATGGGATTGTCCTTGGGACCTCCCACCCACCCGTTAAAAAGCTTTAACAAACCCACACAAAAATAGGAGGGGTAGCAGGTACAGTTTAATAAAGCAAGCACTTCAGCGACAAGTAGTGCTACTTTGGTGTCTGAAGGGCTTGGTTTGTTTGGGCTCCCACAAAACAAGCTAACAATGGGCTTAAGACAGCTAAGCTAATAGTGCTGTTAATGAACTGTAAGACTGCAGCAAGAGGCTGGTTAGAGCAATTGCACAAACACACAGCAGTTTATATCACATCTAGGAAACATTGTCAGTGCTAGATAGTAGTGTTAGGAAAGTGGTGCAAGATGGAATTGTCCTTGGGCCCTAACACCCACCCTTATGTTGGATCTTAAAAAGGACATGCACAGTTTAACAAACCAAGCACTTCAGTGACAAGTGGCTGAAATGCTTGATTTGTTTGGGCCCCTTACAAAACAAGCTAACAATGGGCTTAAGACAGCTAAAGCTGGGTACACACTACAGGTTTTTCGTCCAATAATTGGACAAATCAGCCGACATCCGACTGTTTGATTAAATATTGTGTAGTGTGTATACTTTAGAGATGGGCGGGTCCGGTTCTCCGAGAACCGAACCCACCCGAACTTTGGGTATCCGAGTACCGAGCTGAGCAGCTCGGTACTCTCCCGCCCATTCCGAATCCAAATCGAGGTCGAACGTCATTGTGACGTCGTCGGATCTCGGGGCTCGGTTCTTGCGATACTTCAACTTTATAAATACACGCCTCCACAGCAATCCATCGCCATTTGACAGAGGGAGAGAGCAGGGTGTAGTCATAGGCTAATTAGAGCAGGGACAGAGAATACAATATTGTTCTTGCAATTGCTCTAACCAAAATCGCTAGTGCAGAGAGGAGGATAGAGGTTTATTATTTTTTCTTCATATTTGGCACTCCCCAGCGCTTTTGGGGTGTCCCCCATAATTGTGCATAAATATTTCTGGCTGTCAAAAGTCATATCTGTCAGCAGTATCTACTAAATAATTTTTAGCACTCCTCAGTGCTTTTGGGGTGTCCTCCCTAATTGTGCATTAATATTTCTGGCTGTCAAAAGTCATTTCTGTCAGCAGTATCTACTAAATAATTTTTAGCACTCCTCAGTGCTTTTGGGGTGTCCTCCCTAATTGTGCATTAATATTTCTGGCTGTCAAAAGTCATATCTGTCAGCAGTATCTACTAAATAATTTTTAGCACTCCTCAGTGCTTTTGGGGTGTCCTCCCTAATTGTGCATTAATATTTCTGGCTGTCAAAAGTCATATCTGTCAGCAGTATCTACTAAATAATTTTTAGCACTCCTCAGTGCTTTTGGGGTGTCCTCCCTAATTGTGCATTAATATTTCTGGCTGTCAAAAGTCATATCTGTCAGCAGTATCTACTAAATAATTTTTAGCACTCCTCAGTGCTTTTGGGGTGTCCTCCCTAATTGTGCATTAATATTTCTGGCTGTCAAAAGTCATATCTGTCAGCAGTATCTACTAAATAATTTGTAGCACTCCTCAGTGCTTTTGGGGTGTCCTCCCTAATTGTGCATTCATATTTCTGGCTGTCAAAAGTCATTTCTGTCAGCAGTATCTACTAAATAATTTTTAGCACTCCTCAGTGCTTTTGGGGTGTCCTCCCTAATTGTGCATTAATATTTCTGGCTGTCAAAAGTCATTTCTGTCAGCAGTATCTACTAAATAATTTTTAGCACTCCTCAGTGCTTTTGGGGTGTCCTCCCTAATTGTGCATTAATATTTCTGGCTGTCAAAAGTCATATCTGTCAGCAGTATCTACTTAATAATTTTTAGCACTCCTCAGTGCTTTTGGGGTGTCCTCCCTAATTGTGCATTAATATTTCTGGCTGTCAAAAGTCATAACTGTCAGCAGAATCTACTAAATAATTTTTAGCACTCCCCAGTGGTTTGCGCTCAGAATGGATTCAAAGCAGTCCACATATGATCTGAATGAGCAACCAGGTTCTGTCACCAGTCCTGATGTCAGTGTTCCCAGTACGTCATCTGGCCAAGGCGATGTCAAACAACAGAGTGTTTTCAAATTAGTGCAAAAAACAAAAAACAAAAAAAAATTTACTGTATTGAAGCGAAAAAGAAGTGTAACTGAGCAAAAGTTAAGTGACGATAAAAAAAAAATTGCAAGCATGCCATTCTACACACGCAGTGGCAAAGAGAGAATGAGGCCTTCACCTTTGGCTATTAGTGGCAGATCCCAAAAAGTTACCCAGCCTACAATTGGTGCACAACTACTGTTACGCGTCAAAGCCGAGCTGCAAGATAACAGTGACGCATTACAGGAGAATATTTGCTCTGATTCACAAATGACAACAATCCCTGTGGAGAGTCCATCCAACAGTGGGATGTCTAATCGTGAGCATTCTGCTGATGTGTGCCTTAATAGCCCGAGTGTAGCCGGTGATACCCAAATTGAGGATGCCACTTTGGAATTAGAAGAGGATGAGGGGGAGATTTGTGTAGGCGACGAGGGCGCTAATGATGATGTTGATGATTATGATGCAGACAGATACCAAATTGCCTTTCTCAATTTCTATTTATATTCTAGATTATATAACGGCTGAATAGTTTTCTATTTTACTCCTAGTGGAGAGAGGATCTGATGCAGACAGATACCAAACTGCCTTTGTCCATTTCAATTTATATTGTACAGTCTATAATGGCTGAATTTTTTAGTATTTTATACAAGTGGAGGGGGGCCTAGAGAGACAGAAACCAAACTGGCTTTCTCCATGTCAATTAATATTGTACAGTCTATAATGGCTGAATTTTTTGGTATTTTATACAAGTGGAGGGGGGCCTTGAGAGACAGAAACCAAACTGGCTTTTTCCATTTCTTTACATATTTAACTATAAGTGTAGGGTGTAATATACATTCAAAGACGATGGCTGCATTGCCAATATGCATAGATGGAGAGGAAGACAATCTGTTTTGTGTGTAGAATAGGCCTACCAACGAAGAATTAAACTGTTTTTTTGGATGATTTATTACCTCAACAATTAGATTACTTGTCTCTAAAACAGTTGGAGCACTAAATTGGGTTAATTTAGGCCCAAAAACATGGATTTTCCCAAAAAATAGCAAAACAAAACCAAACAAAACCAAAACCAAAACCAAAACACGCAATGGCGGTTTTGCAAAACCAAAACCAAAACCAAAACACGACGGTAATCCAGATCCAAAACCGAATCCAAAACCAAAACACGGGGGTCAGTGACCATCTCTAGTATACTTACACAATGATCTAAAGTCGCCCCAAAGTGCCGATCATCGTGTCGTTTGGTTGGTCGTACTGTTTAATTTTTGCCGACCAATCGCCTTCCAATCCTGCAGTATATATGAATTCACCCGAATATCGCCCAATAACGTATCTCAGAGTGACAGGTCTCATTCACCTTGTCTGCCTGCTGCTGGTCTTGTCATGATCCACGGTCTCTGTCAACTGTCTGCGGCTGTTTTGCTTTAGAGAAGAGACTGATATCGATGGTACAGACCCCTCTCTCCCCCTGCACATGTAGTCTTAACCCTCTGTGTGCTGGCTGGAACGGATAAGATTAGTGCAGTATGAGATTAGAGCAACGTCCGTTCCTGGGGTTAAGCTTCAGCTGCCGGAGATAAAGCTGTCACACTGAATTTACGGCCAGCTTACAGTTCTGCACTCAGCACAGTGCATTTATTCTGTCGTTGGTATATCGTTAATCGTTTACTTTTCTGTAGTGTGTACCCAGCTTAAGGTAACAGTGCTGTCAATGAACTCTACAATGAGAAGATGTTGTTGTCATCATCATCCTCACACAATATTAATTCATCCCCACTGGAATCCACCATTACAGAAGTCTCTATAACAAAAATGTAAAAAACAAAAATGTGAAAAAAAAAAAAGCTTTTCACTTTTTAAAGAAAAAAAACCCCTCTCTAATAAAGGTGAAGCTTTTCTGTAGAAAAACATAAAATTGTCAATATGCCATTATACCCAAAAGATTAATAAGCATTCCAGCATCAGCTAGCTTCCTTCTCTCAGCTACATCCCACCACCTGCAATCTACACTCTCATAATCCTCACCCTTATCCTCATCAGTGTGTACATCATCCTCACACAATACTAATTTAATTAGTGATGAGCGCACTCGGATTTCCTAAATCGGAGCCCACCCAAACGTTGCTGATCCGAGTCGGATCCGAGACAGATCCAGGTATTGGCGCCAAATGAAAACTTGAAACCGAGGCTCAGAGTCATAATCCCGCTGTCGGATCTCGCGTTACTCGGAACCTATAAATTCCCCGCTAGTTGCCGCCATCTTCACTCGGGCATTGATCAGGGTAGAGGGAGGGTGTGTTAGGTGGTCCTCTGTCCTGGTAGATCTCGTGCTGTGCTGTTTAGTTCTGTGCTGTGCTGTTTAGTTCTGTGCTGTGCTGTGCTGTGTTCTGCAGTATTAGTCCAGTGGTGCTGTGTGCTGTGCTCTGTCAATTTTGAGTTCAGTGGTGCTGCTGGGTCCTGTGCTGTGTCCTGTTCAGTCCAGTGGTGCTGTGTCCTGTGCTCTGTGCTTCTAAGGGCATAGTTATTTCCCCAATATTCCCAAGTGTTTAAAAAATTAAAAAAAAGTTATAAAAAAAAATAGTCAGTGGTACTGATATATTACAAAGTTCACTGATTCAGCAGTATAAGTCCAGTGGTACAGCTATTACAAAGTTCACTGATTCAGGAGTACAATTCCAGTGGTACTGATATATTACCAAGTTCACTGATTCAGCAGTATAAGTCCAGTGGTACTGCTATTACAAAGTTCACTGATTCAGCAGTATAAGTCCAGTGGTACTGATATATTACCAAGTTCACTGATTCAGCAGTATAAGTCCAGTGGTACTGATATATTACAAAGTTCACTGATTCAGCAGTATAAGTCCAGTGGTACTCTCCTGTGCCGCATATAATTTTTAAAGGCTTTGCCGAGTGTGTGTGGCTTAGGGGTACGCTCTCTTGTGCTACATATAATGGAAAACCAAAATTTGGAGGATAAAGTAGGGAAAGATCAAGACCCACTTCCTCCTAATGCTGAAGCTGCTGCCACTAGTCATGACATAGACGATGAAATGCCATCAACGTCATCTGGCAAGCCCGATGCCCAATCTCCTAGTACAGGGCATGTAAAATCCAAAAAGCCCAAGTTCTCAAAAAATAGCAAAAAGAGAAACTTAAAATCATCTGAGGAGAAACGTAAAGTTGGCAATATGCCATTTACGACACGTAGTGGCAAGGAACGGCTTAGGCCCTTGCCCGTGTTCATGACTAGTGGTCCAGCTTCACGCAAGGATCTAAGCCCTCCTCCTCCCCCCCCCCTACAAAAAATTTAAGAGAGTTATGCTGTCAGCAACAACAACAAAACAGCAAAGAACTCTGCCTTCTAAACAGATGACATCACAAATCCCCAAGGCGAGTCCAAGGGTGTTAGTGGTTGTGAAGCCTGACCTTCCCATCACTGTACGGGAAGAGGTGACTCCATCCAGCATTTGCAGCACGCCCTCTGCATATGCTGGAATGATCACCCACAGTCCAGTTTCAGATTTGGCTGATGAAGGTGTGAATGTTGTACACCGGGAGGAGGATATTGATGTAGCTGGCGCTGAGGAGGATGTTGATGATTATGATGCAGACAGATACCAAATTGCCTTTCTCAATTTCTATTTATATTCTAGATTATATAACGGCTGAATAGTTTTCTATTTTACTCCTAGTGGAGAGGGGATCTGATGCAGACAGATACCAAACAGCCTTTGTCCATTTCTTTGAATATTTGAATTTCTAGTTCTACAGTCTATGCAGGCTTCTTTTTTTATATTCAACTACAAGTGTAGGGCGGAGGGGGGGGGGCATAGATAGCCACCAAAGTAATGTGGTCCATTTAATTTCACTTTCTAGCTCCACAGTCTGTGCAGCCTGCTTTTTTTTATCTTCAAAGTATTTACAAGCCTTGCAATCTAAATTAACTAGAGGTAGTGACGTGCTAGAACTCCACCCTCTATATGCGAGAGGATGGAGGAGCATCAAAAGGCCATTCAAGCCTACACAGCCACCTACGATATAGGAAATGGAGTGGGGATGCGCCTGAGTCAAGCGCACTGGAGAATGATTTCCGTGTTGTGCAAGGTTCTGCAGCCATTTGAACTTGCCACACGAGAAGTCAGTTCCGACACTGCCAGCTTGAGTCAGGTGATTCCCCTGATCAAGCTTTTGCAGAAGCAGCTGGAGAAAGTGAGGGAGGAGCTGGTAAACCATTGCGATTCCACCAAGCATGTAGCTCTTGTGGATGAAGCCCTTCGTACGTTTTGCCAAGATCCGAGAGTGGTCAGTCTTTTAAAGTCAGAGGAATACATTCTGTCCACCGTTCTCGATCCTCGGTTTAAAGCGTATGTTGTGTCTCTGTTTCCGGCGGACACAAGTCTACAGCGGTGCAAAGACCTGCTGGTCAGGAGATTGTCCTCTAAAGAGGACCGTGACATGCCATCAGCTCCACCTTCATTTTCATCACTGTTTGTGCAGTTCCAAAAAAGAGGAACTGCCATTTCTATTGCTACCTTCTTTCTTTCTATATTTAAAACAAAAACAAAACTGCCATTTCTAGTACTACCTTCTTTCTTTCTCTATTTAAAAGAAACTAAATAACTGCCATTTCTAGTACTACCTTCTTTCTTTCTATATTTAAAACAAAAAAAAACCTGTCATTTCTATTACTACGTTAATTGTTTGTGCAGTCACAAAAAAGAGGAACTGCGCCCTCAACTGCTATGTTGGTTTTAGACGTCCATCCGGTGTCCGCCATCTGTTCCCTGGAATTCTGACCAATTGAGGGTGTATTTATTATATTGTGGCCCCGGTATCAAATTGGGTACCGGGGCCACCCCACTACGCAGTCCAGATACTTGTTTGGTGGAATTCTGACCAGTTGAGGGTGTATTAATTATATTGTGGCCCCGGTATCAAATTGAGTACCGGGGCCACCCCACTACGCAGTCCAGATACTTGTTTGGTGGAATTCTGACCAGTTGAGGGTGTATTAATTATATTGTGGCCCCGGTATCAAATTGGGTACCGGGGCCACCCCACTACGCAGTCCAGATTTTTTTTTTGGGGAATTCAGACCCGTGGAGGGTTTTTTATTAATTATATTGTGGTGACCACTCCTCTACGCAGTCCAGGTACATTTTTTGGTGCGATTCATACCAGTTGATGGTTTTCTTATTATATTGTGGTGACCACTCCTCTACGCAGTCCAGATACATTTATTGGTGCGAATCATACAAGTTCAGGGTTTTTAAATTATATTGTGGTGACCACTCCTCTACGCAGTCCAGATACATTTATTGGTGCGAATCATACAAGTTCAGGGTTTTTAAATTATATTGTGGTGACCACTCCTCTACGCAGTCCAGGTACATTTTTTGGTGCGATTCATACCAGTTGATGGTTTTCTTATTATATTGTGGGGACCACTCCACTACGCAGTCCAGAAAGATACCTCGTTGCAACGTTTTGGACTAATAACAATACTGTGAGGTGTTCAGAATACACTGTAATTTAGTGGAAATGATTGTTATTGAATGTCATTGAGGGTAATAATAGCGTAGGAGTGAAAATAAGCCCAAAAACTTTATTTTTTAACTTTTTAACTTTTTTTAAAAAAAATCCGAATCCAAAACCTTAAATCCGAACCAAAACCTTTCGGCAGGTGTTTTGCGAAACAAATCCGAACCCAAAACATCGAGAAAATCCGAATCCAAAACACAAAACACGAGACACCAAAAGTCGCTGGTGCACATCCCTAAATTTAATCCACCATTACAAAAAACTGTACTTTGATGTAATTGCCGGTAAAGGCCTTCCTCGTGGAATTTGTGATTCATTTTGATGAACATAATCTTTTCCTTATTTTTAGGAAGTAGTCTTTTACGCCAATCTCTGACAAGGTTCCCGGCTGTGCTGAAAACTCTTTCCGAGTACACACTGGAGCTTAGGTATTGCAAAGCGCGTTTGTACATGGGTCTCCAAATTGCCTTTTGTTTTCTTTCCAGTATGTAAAGAGACTGTCGTATGTGTCTTTCTATGATGTCGTTAAAATAATCCTCCACCATTCTTTGGATGTTGATAGTAGGATCAGGTGGAGTTACGACAGAGGTGCCACGTATTTTGGGCAATTTTTTCAGACAAGACCAAATGTGAAAATGTTTTGCTGACTCATCTGCATCATTCCTGGGTCTCTTGGAAAAGCTTAGTTTTTTCTTAGCTGCAGTAGCCTGAGAAACTGAAGGAGGAGACGCTGTCATGTCACGTACCACTTCAACTGTCAACTTGCTCACCAGGAGCTCATTGCATCTCTTGTAATCTGGGGCAGTTGGAAATAAAGAGAAGACACAGCTCTTAAACCTACGATCAAGCGTAGTCGGCAAAATGTAGTGATCCAATTTCAAGATGTTTTAACTCTTCGATCCTGGCGAAGCTAATAAAGTACTTGATCTACAAGTGTGACATACTTAGTGTATTGCTTTGTTTCATCTCCTCCTTCAATTTCTCAAGCTGCTTTTCCAAAAGTGTATTAAAGGGAATCACTGTGCTCAAGCTAGCAGTGTCTGAACTCACTTCACAGGTGACTACTTCGAATCGTTTCAGCACCTTGCACAACAAGGAAAGTATTCTCCATTGTGCTGGACAAAAATACAGTCCCTCTCATTTCCCAATGTCATGGTTTGTGGAGTAAGAGTGGATGGCATTTCGCTATTCCTCCATCCTCACAAGCATATCAAGAGTGGAATTCCACCTTGTTACCGCCTCTTATTGGTGGCAGGGCAAAATAAATTGTTCTTGCAGCTGCTGCAATTTCCTACATGCTGTTGCAGAATGTGGAAAATGTCCCGAATTTTGGGCCACAGACAGCATATACTGCATATCCTTGTCATTTTTCTTAAAGCTCTGTACCACCAAGTTGATTGTGTGAACAAAACAGGGTGTTATGAACTTGCCTGTTATGAACTTGCCCTCAGTCAAGATGACTGGGACTATCTCATGAAGATTCCATCTTGGATATCATTTCCTTTTGGGTCTAGATACGATTTACCAGCACTATATATTTCTAAATTTGCACTACAAGTGTTTGGGGTGTCAGATATTCCCCTCTTAGAAAAAAGCTATTTTCTCGTGTTGAAATTATTATATACCAGAACTATATATTTCTGATTTTGCACTACAAGTGTTTTGGGTCTCATTAAAATGGATTCACAGCAGTCCACATATGAGCAGGATCAGCAAGTAGCTGCTGGCACCAGTCCTGATGGTAGTCTTCCTTGTACGTCATCTGGTAAAGCCTATGTAAAAGTACATAGTCTTTTTAAGTCAGGGAAAAAAACACACAAAAAAAAACTTTTACAGTGTTGAAGAGAAAAAGAGCTGTAGTAGGAGATCAAAACAGTTGCAAGGAGCTATTGGTCAGCAAGTTGTTCGCTGAACTGGGCCTTGGCTTGACGACGTCTCCTCCTTCAGTTTCTCAGGCAGCTGCTGCTCAAGAAAAAATTGCACTTTCCAAAGAGAGGTAGGGATGACGCAGGTGCAGGGCCATCTCTTCCATTGGGTACAATGGGCAGGTGCCCGGGGGCCCTGTGGGCCAGGGGGCCCATCAGAGGCAGTGTTAAAAAATAAATCCTGCAAAAAAAAAAAAGAAGAAAATACTTACCTTGCGGTCAGCTGGCGATCCGGCTTCCTCCCTGGTCTCCTCCTCCGTGCGGCGCTCACAGTGCATGTCGGGCGTGACGTCATCACGCCTGCACGACATCCATTGCAAAGCGCAGCACGAAGGAGTCCCCAGCGCGAAAACGACTTTAATCAGCAGGCAGCAGCAGTGACTTGGAAGAAGAGTGAAGAGGATCGCATCAGAGAATAAGGTAAGTTAAGGGTTTGTTTTTCCTAATTATTTCAAGGGACGCTGACGGCTGACCAGTATGTGTGTGTGTAAAAAAAAGTGAGATATATATATATATATATATATATATATATATATATATATATATATACACACACACACACAAGTTAACACGTGCATGATACTCATGCATTCTAGTCAAATCAAGCTACTTAAGGTCTTGTCATGCATTTGGGCATAGCCCAGGCCTCCTCAGGGGAAGAGCGTTACTTCCCGACGCAAGCGCCCTTTTTAATGTGTGTTCATGAGGTAAAATTACCTCACGAAAATGAGTTTGAGCCCTTAACTCGTAAATTTAGCCTTTCCTACCCCTCCCACGGGGGGAAGGGGGGATGATGGAAGTTAGCTGACTTCACTATTCTAATTTTTTTGTCAAATAATGTCAGTGTCACTCACTGGACTGTGAGTGCTACTTCTCGTGTGTTTAGGAACCGTGGCCGTCCACCATCCTGAGGGTCTGCGCATGTGCAGCCCTTTCAAACCTTCAGTACATGTTCCTTTTAGTTAATTGGCTGATCAGGCAACACTCCCTATATAAAGCACCTGTGGTCAATACCTCGTTGCCTGATCTTGGAGTCTCATTCCCCATGAGCCTCTGAAGGTGTTCCTGTGTTTCCTCTTGTATTCAGCTCCTGCTGATTCCTGTTGTTCCTTTGTGGTTTCCAGACCACTTCAACTCTCCTGTGTTTCATCGTGACTGCACCAGCTGATTCCTATCCGCTGCCTCTGTGCTTCTACAGTTTCCAGTCCACTTCAACTCTCCCGTGTTTCATCGTGACTGCACCAGCTGATTCCTATCCGCTGCCTCCGTGTATCTGCAGTGTCCTGCTTATCTCAACTCTCCCGTGTTTCATCGTGACTGCACCAGCCGATCCGCTGTCTCCGTGCTTCTACAGTGTTCCTGCTTGTGTCAACTCGCCTGTCTGCATCGGATCAACGCTCCGCTGCTTTCATCTCGGCTAGACCGCCTCTACTCTCCTGTGTTCTCCGGGTGTCCAGTTCTATATACTACTGCTTCCTGAGTATTGTTTATATCCTTGCTGGTCTACCTACTGTGCGCTGCACCTACTTGGTTACCGCTTCCACCCTCCTGGGACTTCGTATCCTGCCGGCCTCCAGCCGTTCAGGTATCCCTGCACTTCTTTCTGACAGCCTGCTCTCCTGAACCACGGTATGCATACTTCTCATTGTCTGTGCTGGTGTATTGCCTATCTAGCTGGACTGAGTTGCTCTCCTCTGGAGTTTCCTATCCACTGAGACTATTGCCATTATTTGACTGTGTTACCTTTTAGCCTGGATAGTTCTTGTGACTTTGTATATTTGTGCAGTGCTGCTCAGTTATTACTATTTTGTGCATATCATCATGGGATCAAGTTCAGTGTGCCCGTGTATACTCTGCATTGCATTTATCTCCCCGTGCTCCTCCTCACATATATATTTCAGTGGTACAACTTGCTAGAGGCAGACCACTGTTCCCTGTTTCCTGAGTCACCAGTTTCCAGTATCCTTTCACATAGCAGTTGTCACGGTTCTCAAACAGAAGTACAGCTAGGAGTCACGAATTTGGTGAAAACACTCTGTGTTTATTTGCAGAGAGGTATTAACAACAGGTAATAAGGAGCAGTGATAAATACCAGGTTCCAGCTGATGCAGAAAGTAGCATGAATGTCCAGAAACAACCAGGTAAACGGTAATGCAGGGTGGCAGAGGGTAGGTATTAACAACAGGTAATAACATCAGAATTGGACAACAGGAAAGGACATCACAGGATGGGACAACAATAACCAGCAATGACTGCTGGGAGGAACAGGTATATATAAGGGGAATGAGACACACCCAGGTGCATGAGATAATTAGTGAACATACAGGTTAACTCCTTAAGCACAAGAATAATGCACAATAGCAGCACCTCTGGTGAAAAGAGGTACTGCTGGAACACAAAATAGAAATACAAATAATAGAATGACAAAAAGGCAGGAGCTGCCATGCAAAGCAGCATGTAATGCATACGCTGTAGGCAGATCATGACAGTACCCCCTCCCTTAAGGGCGGATTTCAGACGCCAAATTACCAAAAATGTCTGAATTCATCGGAATCATAGTCCAGAATTGGGGGCCCGGCAGAAAAGTCCTCGTCCATGGGTGGACGGGCAAAGGAGACTATGCCAGCTGCCAGTTCAAGCTCTGTAGACCTTGCTCTCTTCTTTCGCTTTTTCTTTTTGCGAGAATTCCCTGCAACAGCAGTTTGAACCAATTGGGTGGAGCACAAAGAAATCTCTAGGCCAGGTGAGATGGGTGGACCTGCTGACAATACAGAGGCCCCGTAACAAGGCATAGTGGGAGGTGTTGGTGAAAACTTGTTGATCACTGCCTCGACAAATAGTTGTAAGTCAGAAAGAATGGGGTGATCAGACTCAACAAAAGGGTTTGCCCATTCCATAGCCTCTCCTCTAAAATGTGTTAACAAAAACAAAACTTGCCTCTTTGGGTCACTGGCAAGGCTAGGTACTGAGGGGAAATAAGAAGCACAAAACCTCAGTAGAGCACTAAATTGAGAAAGGTGCCCCTCAAAGGTAGATGACAGCTCACACTTGGCACCCTTGGCAACGGATGGTTCGGACTTGGCAGCAGGCTTGACAGGAGACCCGGACTGGGCGGCAGGCTTGACAGCAGGCCCGGACTGGGCGGCTGGCTTGGCAGCAGGCCCGGACTGGGCGGCTGGCTTGGCAGTAGGCCCGGACTGGGCGGCAGACTTGGGAGCAGGCCCGGACTGGGCGGCAGACTTGGGAGCAGGCCCGGACTGGGCGGCAGACTTGGGAGCAGGCCCGGACTGGGCGGCAGACTTGGGAGCAGGCCCGGACTGGGCAGAAGGCTTGCCAGCAGGCCCGGACTGGGCAGAAGGCTTGCCAGCAGGCCCGGACTGGGCAGAAGGCTTGGCAGGGACAGCACTTTGAGAAGCCTGAGGGCAGACAGCGCTTTGAGAAGCCTGAGGGCAGACAGCGCTTTGAGAAGCCTGAGGGCAGACAGCGCTTTGAGAAGCCTGAGGGCAGACAGCGCTTTGAGAAGACTGAGGGCAGACAGCGCTTTGAGAAGCCTGAGGGCAGACAGCGCTTTGAGAAGCCTGAGGGCAGACAGCGCTTTGAGAAGCCTGAGGGCAAACAGCGCTTTGAGAAGCCTGAGGGCAGACAGCACCAAGTGGTAACTCGGGCTGAACCGCATGGACTGGCAACTCGAGCTGGACCGCATGGACTGGCAACTCGGGCTGGACCGCATGGACTGGCAACTCGGGCTGGACCGCATGGACTGGCAACTCGGGCTGGAGGGACAGAACCCCCTCTGGAGCAGACTGTAAGAGCAGCGCCCCCTCTGGAACAGTCGGTAAGGGCAGCGCCCCCTCTGGAGCAGACGGTAAGGGCAGCGCCCCCTCTGGAGCAGACGGTAAGGGCAGCGCCCCCTCTGGAGCAGACTGGAAGGGCAGCGCCCCCTCTGGAGCAGACTGGAAGGGCAGCGCCCCCTCTGGAGCAGACTGGAAGGGCAGCGCCCCCTCTGGAGCAGACTGGAAGGGCAGCGCCCCCTCTGGAGCAGACTGGAGCTCAGGAACAGAGAAAGCGGCTGAAGACTCTGAACTGGAGACAGTGGCAGGAGACTCGGAAACGGAGACAGTGGCAGGAGACTCGGAACCGGAGACAGTGGCAGGAGACTCGGAACCGGACACAGTGGCAGGAGACTCGGAACCGGACACAGTGGCAGGAGACTCGGAAACGGACACAGTGGCAGGAGACTCGGAACCGGACACAGTGGCAGGAGACTCGGAACCGGACACAGTGGCAGGAGACTCGGAACCGGACACAGTGGCAGGAGACTCGGAACCGGACACAGTGGCAGGAGACTCGGAACCGGACACAGTGGCAGGAGACTCGGAACCGGACACAGTGGCAGGAGACTCGGAACCGGACACAGTGGCAGGAGACTCGGAACCGGACACATTGGCAGGAGACTCGGAACCGGACACATTGGCAGGAGACTCGGAACCGGACACAGTGGCAGCAGGCTCAGGGCCGGACACAGTGGCAGCAGGCTCCAAGCTGGAGGCAGATGATGTGACCTCAGAGCTGGAGGCAGATGATGTGACCTCAGAGCTGGAGGCAGATGATGTGACCTCAGAGCTGGAGGCAGATGATGTGACCTCAGAGCTGGAGGCAGATGCTGGCACCTCGGCACAGGAGACAGAGGCTGGCACCTCGGCACAGGAGACAGAGGGAGTGGGTGCCTCAGGACAGGCGGCTGGAGCTGGCAGATTGGGTCTCTTCGCAGAGAACAGAAATGCTGGCGCATAAACAGATTTGGAGTGCCGAGAGGAAACAACAGGAGATGGTTCAGTGAACTGACGTGGTCTACGGACAGGACAGTCCTGCAAGAAATGTGCATTGCTGGCACAGTAGAGACACAGTTTGTTGGTTACTCTGCGCTGTCGCTCCGCTTCGGTCAGATGGGGGCGTGGCCCACTTGTGAACCGGGCATTAGTTAAACTGCAGTTGTTAGTTAAATGCAAATTTGACATGGTATTATTGCAAGGTGTTGGCGGCACGGATTCAGTAGCAGACAGAGTTGGCTGGGTCAAATCAACAGTATTAGATTTCAGTGAAACAGTCTCTGATAGTCTCCTGAGTGGGTCCAAAAGCAAAGTGGAAAATTTGGCCAGCTGGGAGCGTAACAATATAATGTCCATTTGTAAGGTTTGTAGCAGTGGTAATTCCATGATTGGTAAAACAGACATGTTGCAAAAGACAAATGAAAACTTGATTGCAGCAAAAAAAGTCCCAGAATAAAACAAAACTTTCACCTGCCTCCAAAGCTGTTTTTTGGGCTGGTTATACTGTCACGGTTCTCAAACAGAAGTACAGCTAGGAGTCACGAATTTGGTGAAAACACTCTGTGTTTATTTGCAGAGAGGTATTAACAACAGGTAATAAGGAGCAGTGATAAATACCAGGTTCCAGCTGATGCAGAAAGTAGCATGAATGTCCAGAAACAACCAGGTAAACGGTAATGCAGGGTAGCAGAGGGTAGGTATTAACAACAGGTAATAACATCAGGATTGGACAACAGGAAAGGACATCACAGGATGGGACAACAATAACCAGCAATGACTGCTGGGAGGAACAGGTATATATAAGGGGAATGAGACACACCCAGGTGCATGAGATAATTAGTGAACATACAGGTTAACTCCTTAAGCACAAGAATAATGCACAATAGCAGCACCTCTGGTGAAAAGAGGTACTGCTGGAACACAAAATAGAAATACAAATAATAGAATGACAAAAAGGCAGGAGCTGCCATGCAAAGCAGCATGTAATGCATACGCTGTAGGCAGATCATGACAGCAGTGGTACAACTTGCTAACGCAGACCACTGACTTCCCGGATACCTTCACCTGGATTCCATTCCCTCACCTAGACAGCGGTACAACTTACTATTCGCAGACCGCTGACTCTCATCATCTCCTCTTTACTTCTGGACATTCCTCCTCACTATAGCAGTGGTACAACTTGCTATCCGCAGACCACTGACTACCCTCACGTTTCCTTGTCCATCCAGTTCCTCGTGTACAGTTATCTATATATTACCAGTGCTGCTAGTCATAGACTTTCCACGAGCATTCTCTTACCATCTGCTGTCTCCTGTTCCGTGATCACCCCGCTACCAGAGTACCATATTACCACCTATACTGCTCTGGTAAGTCCATCATCTGGTGATACCTGGGTAAAGACTCCTAGTGCCCGTGACAGTCAGTATACCAAATTTCAGGTAAATTGGATGAGCCCTTTCTGAGAAAATAGTTTTTTCCACACACACTCACTAACACATGCCGCTACACATGTGTGTTCATGAGGTAAAATTACCTCACGAAAAAGAGTTTGAGCCCTCAACTCGTAAATTTAGCCTTTACTACCCCTCCCACGGGGAGAAGGGGGGATGATGGAAGTTAATTGACTTTACTATTCTAATTTTGTTGTCAAATAATGTCAGTATACCAAATTTAAGGTCAATTGGATAAGCCCTTTCTGAGAAAATAGTTGTTTCTTTTATATATTAGATAATGCAAAGAATTTAGTAGGTCAGTGTATAACTCCGCCCAGCAGGTGGCGCTGCAGCTTGTTTTTTTTCCCACACACAGACACACGCCACTAGGCTTTTATATTATAGATATGTGTGTGTGTGTGTGTAAAAAAAGTGATATATATATATATATATATATATATATATATATATCACTTTTTTTTTTTACGTGTATATATATATATAGGGGCCCCGGTGCACTGCTTTGCCTGGGGGCCCATAATGTTGTTAAGAGGGCCCTGCGCAGGTGGCAGACCACAACAGTTTGACATCTGGGCTGGTTTGAAAGATTTTACCCAAAAATGTGTGACCTTGCCCATAACTCCATCCAATCCTACTATTAACATGCAAAGGATGGTGGAGGATTATTTTCAAGAGTTAATTGATATGGAAATGTCAGACAGTCCTTTCCATACTGGGAGGAAAAACAAGCCATTTGGAAACCCATGTACAAACTTGCTTTGCAATACCTAAACTGCCCATCTTCCAGTGTGTACTCAGAAAGAGTATTCAGCACAGCCGGGAACCTTGTCAGTGATCGACGTAGGAGGTTACTTCCTAAAATTGTGGAAAAGATGATGATCATCAAAATGAACTACATCTTCCACGAGGAAGGCCTTTACCGCCAAATACATCCAAGTACTGACACTTCTCTAATGGCGGATTCCAGCGGAGATGAATTAATAGTCTGTGATGATGATGTACACACTGATGAGGGTGAGGATGATGCTGAAGATGATGACGACAATATCTTTTTAAAACTTTCACTATAAGTGTAGGGTGTAATCTACCCCCAAAGAGAAAAGGGACTTGGGACATTTCTATTTATGGTACAGTCTTTGCAGGCTGTTGTTTTGTCAATTTCACTATAAGTGTATGGTGTAATCTAGACCCAAACAGAAAAGCTGCTTTGGCCATTTCTATTGATCGTACAGTCTTTGCAGGTTGCTTCTTTTTCTATTTAACTTTAAGTGTAGGGTGTAAAATACAGATAGACACCCAACTGCCTTTTTTGCTATGAATTTCAATAGCTCTTTTTAGACTATTGACTGCCACCCTGGATTGGTGTGTGTAGCTGTAGAATTAAGGAGGGCCTAGCAGGGATTAAACAATATTTTTCATAATTTGCAATAAATTTTGGGAATAATATACACTTAACAGAAAATCTGCTTTGGGCATTTCTATTTTATTGTACAGTCTTTGCAGGCTGCTTCTTTTCTATTTCAATTTTAATGTATGGGAATAATCTAGTCCTAAACAGAAAATCTGCTTTGGGCATTTCTACTGATCGTACAGTCAGGAATGTACACAAGATCTATCTGATTTATTCGTTCATTCATCCCTTATATGTATTCTGTTATGTTTGAGGAACACTGGGCTAAGTCATGTGACTATATAAATAGTTAGAAGATTGGTCACATGATCGGAACTTTTGATCTTTCTAATTAGATACACAACGTGTTTAATATATATTATGTGAAATATTTTAGGAGTTTGATGCTTTATGGTTATATACAATATTTTGAAGAAATTCTTTCTAGATAGAGTGTATATTTAGAAATGTTCAAGAAACTATTATATTGTCTAATCACTATATTTGATTGCGAGTAATCTGTCAATATGCTTGTATATTATAAATGATTGCTAATATAAAACCACCAATCTATCTTCTTAATGCCACGCTATATATAGCAGCCATGTGATATTCTAAATTTATGATTGGCAGGGTATATAAGGACATACCTTTGAGGAAAAGAATCCACCTCTGATGAAACCGCCCAGCTTGTAGGCAGAGAAACGCGTCAGGTGTGACGTAGACGAGCTTGGACATACCCATTGTTTTGGATTTCCGTGTATACACGTGTTTTTTTAGTTCCAGCTCTTATGGAATACTAGAGCTCTTACATCGTAAGGAGACATTAGGATCTCTCCACAGCGACACAGGATATTTCTATATAAGTGAGCGTTCCGGCAAGGTACCTTATCAGAATATTGTGGATATACGAGACTTTCAGCTGCACTCTATGTGCCAGGAGCATGTGAGCTCCCCCCGGTTGTATGTTTTCTATACACAGCATCAATTCGTGTTTACCTAAAGGAGGAACTGTTTCATCATATACCATCGTTCTATGTAAATCTCTTCCCATACAGGGAATATCTATATATCGCTACATATAGAATTTTTGCACCTGTGTCTATACAAATATATATGTACCTACAGAGCTCTGTTAGGCATTAAGGCGGTATACTATCCAGCTCGGTCTACCAATATATTACATACATATGTATGTGTATCATAACTATTTTAATTATATGTTTTAATAAATTTGTGATATTTTATATATCAGCGCTGCCACTACATGTATTTTTTATATTTATCTCACTGGAGAGAAGACTGATAAGAAGAACACTGCTTTCTCTCCTGTTTCAGTGTGAGCTATGGCACAGTACAATGTCACTGGAGACTGCTAACAATGCTGCTACCCCTTCTGTGTCTGCAGGGCCGCCATCAGGGGGGTACGGCCAGTACTGTTGTGAGGGGCCCAGACAGACCTCTCCGTCTGTCCAGACTCTCTGGACTGTCCAGGCCCCGCAGTCACCGACCATGCCTCCCCTTTTTGTTTTTACTTACCTTCTCCCGTGAATCGATGCTGCAGCGCTGCCTCCCAGACTCTGATAGGCTGGGAGGGCGGTCGGCGCTGTGACGTCATCACCGCGCGCCGCACTCCCAGTGTATCAATGACGGGAGGCAGAGCTGCAGCATCGATTCGTGGGAGAAGGTAAGTAAATAAGCTATAATTTTTTTTGAGGGGGGGGGGAGAGGGACAGCCCGGGGGACCTGCCCATAGATAGGCCATAGGTGGCCAGGATCCATTAAATGTATGGCTATATTGTTACAGGTTAATGTTTGAAAAATACCGTATTTCCCCATGTATAAGGCGCTCCCATGTATAAGACGCACCTTACTTTTGGCCCCGAAATTTGGAAAAAAAATATTACAGTAGCTGTCCTTGCCTGCTGGATCCCCGCTGCCTGTCCCCCGCATGCTGGATCGCGCTGACACTCTGCCTCCTTCTGCATCCCCGCTGCCTGTCCCCCGCCTGCTGGATCGCGCTGACACTCTGCCTCCTTCTGCATCCCTGCTGCCTGTCCCCGCCTGCTGGATCGCGCTGACACTCTGCCTTCTGCATCCCCGCTGACTGTCCCCGCCTGCTGGATCGCGCTGACACGCTGCCTGTCCCCCTCCTACTGGATCACCCCCCCCCCCCCCTCCGCTGCCCCTGTATCGCTACCCCTGTATAAGACGCACCCAGGTTTTGGACCCAAAATTTTTGGGAAAAAGGTGCGTCTTATACATGGGGAAATACAGTATATATACTGATTATATGGCAAGGATGAATGTTAATTAATAAATTGTCTACTGGATTATTTGGGCAATGGAATGGACGTGTTCAGAACATTGGAAATTCTACAACAATAAAATTATTTACAATTAATTACTTACTAATTACATAAAACTAATGTTCTCCCTCCCCTGTAGTCTTTAGAGTTTGCTATTATTATAGAGTTAACTACCCACGCTCAGTCCTGCTATACCACCCAGCGCTGAATAAGGTGGATAGTTGACGAGTAATTCACAGTTGATTTTATTATAATCTATGAACATTAAAGACTTTTTGGGAGGGAGAAAATGAGTGTATAATGGGAGTTACCTTTTAAAGGAGATAAAGAAAATTACTTTAGGCAATTTACCTACTGGAGATATTGTGCTGTTGAATTGTCCCTGAAATATTACACTACATGAGCAATTTTTTAATCAATATAATTATGCGGACATTCAAAAGGATGCAAAATGCAAAACTTCTCCATCCTCACCAACTGTCAAAATACTGTATACATTTTCAGGGTGAGATCCATTTGGAAACAAAGAATATATGAGTTTTGTTTCATATAGAGACTTTATTGTTGCTGATTCTATTGTAGTTGGCAGCTCGATCTGTTAATACTGCTGTGAACATTCTCATTGGGCACAGGTTGCTATATCCCTGTAAATATTCTAATGGTCTGATTAGTTATAGGTTGGTCTATTCCTGTAAATATTCTAATGCTCTGATTGGCTACATGTTGTTATATCCCTGTAAATATTCTAATGCTCTGATTGGCTACAGGTTGGTCTATCCCTGTAAATATTCTAATGCCTGGGGGACCATAACTGTGGAGGGAGAGGGAGAGCCTGGATGACCATAATTGAGGAGGGGGGAGGACAGGGAGAGCCTGGGGGACCTGATCTGTGGAGAGAGAGGGGGGAAGAGGGGGACCTTAACTGTGGAAGGGGGAGAGAGGGGGACCTTAATTGTGGAGGGGGAAGGGAGAGGGGGACAATAACTATGAGGGGGGAGAGGGGGACATTTACTGTGATTGTGGGGAGGGGAGAGGGAGATATTTACTTTTGGGGGAGGGGAACAGTTACTGTGATGAGGGAGTGGGGGGGAATGTACTGTGATGAGGGATAGGGGGCGCATGTATGGCGAAGATGGAGGGGTGCACATGTATGGGAGGGGTGCACATGTGTGGGGAGGGGGGCCCTGCCAGATTAATTAGTACTGGACCAAGGGGGGGGGGGGCGCTAGATTAATAAGTACTGGGCCCCACAGTTTCTGATGGCAGCCCTGTGTGTCTGTGAAATGGAGCCGGATCTACGTGGAGGGCGGTACTTAGCAGATCCAAGTACCAAGCACGTGGATCTGCAATGTTCGGTTGGGCTTGGTTTTTGGAAATCTGAGCCCAAGCATCTCTATTTTACACTAGTGCAGAAATTCACTCTGACTTGGATTTTAGATATGTTTATGGAAATGTTGTGGGGCGACATTTACATAGTGTGGTCTACTGCAAGTGAAAGGGGTGTGCTTTTTTGGAGATTTTTGTTTGTTTAATAATATACAAAACTCTTGGATCCTGCTGCATTTGTGAACAGCTGCAAACTATGATTGAAGGATACATGTGAAAACCATTGCTCAAGAGATGCTAGTCATAACCTTATGTCATTCTTGATTTATTTTGGGGCCTTATGAAGTGGTGTTGCTTCCTATCCTTCAGGTAGACTTTTTCAGTTTTTTACTGAATATCCTCCTCATTCATTTCACCCTACATGTAAAATTCAGGAGACAGAAAAGAGATTGTATTTACTTTGGTATTAATTTCTTGGCTAGTGAGAAATTGGTTAGTTGGTCTTTAAAGCTCAAGTCTTTGTCAGATGGCAGCCTACAGGATGGAATATGGCTATTGGAATCACAAAGGTTTTAGGAATGCTTTATGACACTCCCCCAGACACATTATGTCACCCCCAGCCCACTGTACTTACCTATACTGTTCTTGTGTTGCTAAGGTACACACTGGAGAATTTTTCAACCGATGTGTTATCTACTATGATTCCACCTACAACTGAAGGTCCGATTAGTCAGGCGATTAAAGTGTATACACTAGACCAACCATCCGGCCAGTGACTTTTGACAGCTTATATTCGCTGGCCCGGTTAACAAGAAATAACCTAAATAATGGTCAACTGATACAGATTTTTCCGTTACCAGGGACCACTGTAAGAAGGGATTGAACTTCTTGAAGAACGCATATAAAATAGAACAGTCCATAGCTAAGTATTAATCAATGAAATAGCACCCATTGAGCTAAAGCCATTCAATTTGAATGCAGATTCCATGTCTAATTTATCCATGAGTGGCCCTTTTGCCACAAGCTATTGCCATTTCCAGCCTCCTGTGAATGTAATGATATGGCAGACTGCACTGTTCCTTGCAAAGACTCATTAACCAATGTACCCTGGTGTTAAATTAACCTAAATTTGCCTGCTTCCTTCTTTAGAACTAGCTGTGAAGAACCTAGGTTATCAATTGTTTTTTTACAAAATGATTCACCATACAACCTAACTCCAACTCTTTGCTAACCTTTTCCTGTATGATATGTGAAAACGTCACAGCAGATTATAAATTGTGTAGTTTTGTGAGTTTGACTTGTGAAAAAGTGTCAAACTCTTTTGCTAAAAATTCCACATCTGCCATGTTGGGGTACCAGGCTGACCATTTCTCCATCGCCTGTAGGGTAATAGGTTGAGAAGGCACTACTACTTTTTACGTGCTCCATCTGCTATTTGAAAATAATCCTTTTGTCTCATGACGGCCGCTTCAAACATGCTTAAACCTGCATTGGTTTTCCTGGTTATATTGCCTTGTGCTAGATGCTAAACATTGGCCCTTGCTGTGCCCTGTTGTGCAAGTCCACACTGACTCATGCACCCTTGCAGCTGTCAGATCATCTGTTACTGGTTGTATAACATCTAATCAACTAGTTCCTCCGTGCTTAACATATATGCCACGTATCATGCCATGTATCATGTGTATGTATTTTAACACATTAAAAAATTCCCTTTAATTCCCTAGACTAAATTTAATAACATTCCACCCACTCTTAGCACAAGTACACCTATGACTTTCAGATACAATTAAGACCTGTGACTTCTCACCTGTAACATTGTTCGAGAGGAGTCCTCCACCTCACTCCCCTTACTTCTCCTCTATCCACTAAACTCTTTCCCTTAATTTACAAGAAAAAACAAAGTTCCAAAATGTCTTGCTTTCCTGTTATTATTGTTCATTTACATTCATCTGTGACCATTGCACTGTTTTTAGTGTTACTATGTTTGTATATCTCCTCTGCACAGAAAGCTTATTTGTATTTTAGTTGGTTTAATTGAATGCTTCTAAAAAATCATTTGGCCTGGTTTTCACATAGCAAGTCCAGTTATTTTCCTGTATCCTTCCCGGCTCCCATTTCACACTCTAATACTGCCTCTTTTGTAATGTCCATGTACCTGCTCTTGTCTTCACACATTAACACACTCTTGCGCAAGCCTCTTTCCATCGCACATAAATAAGTGCCCTCTTACTCAGAACCCCCTTTTGTGCTGCTGCCCAGTTCATTGTATGGATTTCTAGGTGCTCTCCCGCCCTCCTTTAAATTGCTTACTTAATCATTGAAAAATGTTTTCCTACTCCAAGTCTGATAAACCCATGTCATCCTCATGGGGGCGCTATGATATTGATTATTTTCTAAGTTACTTCATTTAGTTTAGTGCTCTTTAAACTTTAGAAAATATGACATAAGACTGGGCAGATATCTGTTGTTATAAACAAAATTGGCAATTGTCTGTCTTGTTCATAGTGGAAGGCAAGGTACGTTTTGACTGGCCGCATCACGTGGGGCTTTATTTGGGACTAGTGTATGTACGGCTGTGTGGTGGAAGGGCCCTAGGCAAACCTCGCTCTCAGGAGCAACCCCACTCCTCAAGGACATCATAGCCAGGTGCCACACTCCAAGCCCTTTACTGACATGGGGAAGCAGTTGCACACATGTAAGAGGCTGCTGGCTGCTTCTCCTTCATATCAGCATCCGGTGCTCAGTTTACAAATGGTGTGGGGAAATAAAAACACTGAATGAGTGGCAGCACGGTGGCTTAGTGGTTAGCACGTCTGCCTCCACGGCACTGGGGTCATGAGTTTTGATTCCCGACCATGGCCTTATCTGTGTAGAGTTTGTATGTTCTCCCTGTGTTTGCGTGGGTTTCCACCGGGTGCTCCAGTTTCCTCCCACACTCCAAAAACATACTAGTAGGTTAATTGGCCATCAAACTCCCTCTCTGTGTGTGTCTTTGTGTATGTTAGGAAACTTAGACTGTAAGCTCCAATGGGACAGGGACTGATGCGAGTTCTCTGTACAGCGCTGCAGAGTTAGTGGCGCTATATAAATAGGTGACGATCATGATTATGTGACATGTCATTCATTCAGTTTTAACGCCCTCCCTAAAACTTGGGTGCCCTAAGTAACTGCCTTAGGTCACCTTGTGTAGGATAATAAGAATATGTTGGTAGTACTGAAAACATAGCCTGACTATTCAGTTGCATGAAGCAAGTGGTGTTGGCAAGTGTTTAGTTTTCTTTCTGAAATGTAATGGTTCAGTTGTTCTAGGATTATTAGTCTTTATTTATAGGGCACCAAAAGTGGCCCGCAGCACCATATAGAGGTGAGAAAAGAGCATGTTTAAGGGATAAGAGGAAGATTCCAGTGTAAAGGGATAGATTGACAAGTAGCAGTGTGGGAGAGGGAGCGAAGTAGGTGAGACGGGATTGGTTCCAGTGGGCAGGTTGAGGAGGGTGGAGGATATACTTCGTCACTTGATAGGTGGAAGGACCATAAAAGGTGGTGGCTGGAGAGAGAGAAGGGTTGAGTGACTGGGGTGTCAGAAGAGAGATGGGAGGAAAAGACTTTGTGTCTGATTGTCTCCATGTTACAATGCAAGGGGTGCAAACTAGTTTTCTGTTTTGCACATAGGTTAAATACTGACTGTTTTTCATGTAGCACACAAATACTTGATAGCTTATTTGTACACTGAAATTTAAAGTTTATATTTGTGTGCTACATGAAAAAACAGTCAGTATTTAACTTATGTGCAAAACAGAAAACTAGTTTGCACCCCTTGCATTGTAACATGGTTTTGTCCAGGAGACTGAAATAAGATACCTCTTCATTTAAGATCCTTAATGAATCAGGCCCAAGGTTATCAAGATTATGTCTAGTAAGGGCTGATTTGGGTGAGAGGAAGGGTGCAGGGGATGAGGAATAAGTGAAGGAGAGAAGATGGTGGTCAGAGAGTGGGAAGTGGGAGTAGGAGTAGTCAAAAAGAGCACATTGAGGGGAGAAAACAAGATAAAGGGAGTGACTGAGACAGTGGGTGGAGGAAGAGGTTCATTGTGAGAGGCCAAAGGAGGAAGAAAGGGCAAGAAGTTTGAAGGATGCCGGGTCAGTGGTGTTGTCAATGAGGATGTTAAAGTCACCTAGGATGACGGAGGGGAGGTCTGAGGAGAGGTACTGGTAGAGCCAGGCAGCAAAATTATTAATAAATTGGGAAGCGGCACCAGGGCGGTAGATGACTGAGACATGGAAACCGAAATAGAGTAGAAGAGACGGATGGAATGGGCCTCAAAGGACAAAGGAGGGCTCAGAGGAGATGACAAGGAAAGTACAATTGGAGGACGGCCACCCCGCCTCCTGGACGGTCAACAAAGAAATGCAAAGCTATCTGCTGTGATGCAGTTAATAAATGTGTTGTGGTTTAATATAATGCAAAGAAGAAAAAATAAATAAGCCCCTATGTATGGTATAGGTATTCTCTACTGTAAAAATATAAGGATATTAAGAGTAACTAAGGGGTTTCCAGACTGTATAAAGCTTTAATGCAGGTCATGGATCTTGTAATAGTTTACAATAGGGGGGTGCATTATATCAAGTTTTCCTAATAAAAACTGAAGTGATGACACTGAGGGGCATATTTAAGACACACTGCAAAAAATTAAAAATAGTTTTCAATCCTTATCGCATTAATGAGAATTTATTTTTCATATTTATAAAAAAAAACCTACACATGAACAGTAGTTCCGATAAACTGCTGTTCCTGTGAAAAAAAAAACCTGACTTTCCACTCTGTCTTCATATTTGCGATCCTGGGTGGCTTCTTCGTTCCTCCTTTCAATTCATGTGCACATGTGCATAGTGATAACTCGGGCATGTGCACAGGCATCCAGGGTCCCGGTACAACAATTTCATGGGGCCCACTTATAGTTGAGAATGCTAAGAAACTTTGCGCCACCAAATTTGATGTGGGTGTGGTCATACTATTGGGGGTGTGACTATGCATCATTGGGGCGTGGCTAGCAGGTGAAAAGTGCTAGGCCACCCTCTTACAGAAAAACAACTTGCATTGTTGTGTACACCATTGACACAAGGGTTAGAGCAAAAAGGAGAGGATAGGGAAGAAATGTGTATTTGGAGGCACTCAGCGATCTTCTAAATATTAAAATATCTATTTCTTTATTGATATGCTTTAAGAAAAATCCCTCCTAATCCATTAGCGAAATATTAAAATCAAAGTGACTACAAATGTGAATTAAAATAGCAAAAATGAAATTGCTATGCCCTGCTACTTTGTATCAATATGTATAAATTTTCAATGTGTAATGATATAAGTCACTCCATTATTAAACTGATTTAATAACTTGAGATACTACTCAATAAATAAAGTGATCGCTGTATGTGTGGTGTGAATTAATTACCGCGGTGACCTTGATTGAAATAGTTTGTAGGTGATAAGATTATACGTTGTTAACTAAGATCTGACAATTAATTAGTTATTGACACAGTCCATTGTCACAATAATCCTGTATAGTTGTTATCTTGTCAATGATAGGACCCCTAACGTAATAAGGACTCCATATGGATTTCAAACATGCCCTTTATATGATCCCTCAAATCCACATGCACGCTATTCTATAAAGCCCAGTAAGGGTTAAGCGTTTGTATATACATATGGTAGAATACCAGGGACTAAATAAACTCCATGGCTAGCAATTGCTTTGTTAGTTATATAATCTAGCAATACATTGTCCCGGTAATTCTAATAGTACATTGTCCCGGAAATTGTAATTGTACACTTAGTTAATTGGTTATTCTATTATCAGTCAGGCACCTAATATGTTTAGTAGATATCCTTCTAAGTTTCAATCATACCATTTGTACGGTCACACACACACTTATGCTGTTATGTCACACCCATACAGGGTTGAGTGTTATCCAAGATTACTAAATTTAGCAAAAGTAATGAGGAGTGAATATAAACAGTAGCAGGGTAAACGCCAACGTGCATTTCGCTACATGCTTTTTCAAGGCAACCAGAAGTGAGGAGTAAAAATATTTATACATTAGTTCACGCCTTCTGGTGTGACGTGTAACATTACGATAGGTGGAACTCCGTGTCTTGTAATTCTTATGATTGATGGTTACTGCAACCTATCCTGTTGATAGGATTAGCGTTAAACCGCCCCCTAGAAGGAAATGATAACAGAGGCTGGTCTGACTATTTAATGGAATTAAAGAATTTAATGTTCAAACAAACCAAAGTACATTGGAATAAAACAATGTTCAATAATTATATCAAACAAAAGATGATTCCCAGAGGTCTGAGACCGAGATTGTATCCGGCCTTTGAATTGGCCACAATGGATCTAAAAAAAGAATGGGAATCTATTTTGACAAAATGTTCCATTGATCTAATCAATGTATTGTTGAAACATGACAACCTATTGTTGGAACAATATACTAGGGATCTTGCCAGACTTGGAGATAAATTGAAGGAGTTTGAAGAATTAGATCGTTTTAAGAAAGCCTATGATAAAATTAAGGAAGATCTAGATGAATATGATAAATTTATGATGGAGAAAAAACGTACAAAATTTATACGTGATAAAAATGATTATGCCCAAAATAAAATATTCAAATGGGATTCTCGTAAGTTCAAGAGACCCACTACCTCCTTTAGCACCTCTGAAATAGAATCATCTGAAGGTGAGACATCTGAAACCTCTCCTAGAAATAGAGATCACACTCTACAATCTAGAGATTTTTTAGGACGAGGTTTAAGGGATATGGAAGGAGGGGGTAATGTACAAACAAACCGATATGAAGGGGGATGGGTAAAATCCAAAGACAAAAAAAGGAAGCAGATGGAAGGACCAGAAGGTCCCCAAACATTTCGGAGGAACAACAGACGACAGAGATAAGTAAGGACACTTTGAGAATCATAAATTTGTCTTGATACTACACATATTCAAGTATTGAGTAAGGGATTAACGTTTTCTCCAACTAAAACGTTCAACAGATTTGAATGGGAAAAAGATCTCACGTTATTTATAAAGAAACTTCTTCTTAAATTTTTTTTTAGTAACAAAGAGATTTAATTCAGGAATGAACGTTGCTACTGCACAAGTATTTAGTCTACAAACTGAGGAGGATAGACAAGCTTTACAGATTTTACAGGAATTGGATACCAATTCTGGTCAGTGTTCACCAAAGGAAATCAATACCGTAGGCTCACAACTTAAGAAATCCAAATTTTCACCTGACCTGTCAATATGTCCACAAGTTAGAACATGCAGGGATCTAGTATCAAGGGACCTTGATAAACTAATGGATAAATCTAAACGTCCACAATCTAAATGTAATCTCACTGTACAAGAAAGGAATGCCCTAAGGGATTTAGAAACCTGGGAGGATATCGTGATTAAACCCTCGGATAAAGGGGGGGAACATCATCCTATGGCCAGTATCAATGTATAAGACTGAAATATATCGCCAATTGGGTGACACTTCATATTACAAAAGACTCATCTTCAACCCCACTGCAAACTTTCTATCAATGTATATGAGTTTAATAAAACGAGCTTTTCACAATGGAATAATATCAAAAACAGACTACGATTTTCTTGAGGTAGAAAACCCAAGAATTCCAACTCTTTACGCTCTACCGAAAATTCATAAGAATGACAAAGTTCCACCGGGGAGACCCATTGTCTCTGGGGTTGGAAGCTTAACTGAAAAAGCCAGTCAGTTTGTAGATCAACATTTACGTGAATTTGTAAAGGGTTTACCCTCATATATAAGAGATACTTTAGACGTACTATCTAAGATCAATGATCTATCAGTAAATGGTGAAACCATGCTGGCATCCCTTGATGTAGAATCCCTGTATACAAATATATTACATCAATATGGCATCTTGGCAGTTCAACATTTTTTAGACATGAAGACCCAGAGTGAATTTAATACATTCCTCATTGAACTTCTTGATTTTGTTTTGACAGAGAACTATTTTCTATTGCAGACCAGAGGAACCGCTATGGGCACATCTTGTGCACCGATGCACGCTAATATTTTTCTTGGCTGGTGGGAACAATATGTGTTTAATGAAGTCAATGAGAAGTATACTAGCCATGTATTATTATGGCTTCGTTATATAGACGACATTTTAATTTTGTGGGATGGTCAGGAGAATTTATTTCATGAATTCACTGGAATTCTAAATAAAAACCATCTCAATTTGAAATTGACTTCAGACATACACAAAAATACCATCAATTTTATTGACTTAAAAATACAAATTAACAGTGAAGGTAGACTGTGTACTGATGTCTATAGAAAATCTACAGCCACTAACAGTCTGTTACACTACACCAGCTCACATTTTCCCCCTGTCCTTAGAGGTCTGCCTAAAGGTGAACTTCTTAGGACGAAACGCAATTGCTCAGACGATAATACTTTCCAGATAAGATCTCAGGAATTACAAACAAGATTAAAACGGCGTGGCTACAGTAATAAAGTCATACGGAAAGCAGCGCATTCGGTCCAAGAAAGAAATAGAGAATCATTAATCTATCCATCTCCAAAAGTGAGAGTTCAGGATTCTGGAGTAAGAATGATTGGGTCATTCTGTAATGAATGGAAGGAAATTTCAGAGATCTTTCAGAGACATTGGAATGTACTGTTGCTAGATGATGATCTCAAGCAGGTTTTGGATAATAGAGTCTTTATGACCTGGAAAAGATCCAAGAATCTCAAGAACCAACTAGTGCACAGTCATTTTAGCTCCAATAAAAAGATCACTAGGAAGACTATAGGATTTTTCAAATGTGGCAAGTGTAAGGCGTGTGAGTTTTGTATACAAACTAAAGAATACACTGACCGGTATTCCAAAATCTGGCGAATAACAGAATTTCTGAACTGTATTTCTATTGGCGTAATATACTGTTTAACTTGCCCGTGTAGGTTGAAATATATCGGTATGACAAGCAGGCCGTTTAAGAAACGCCTTTTAGAACATGTAAACAGTATTAAAAATGCTTCTCGGGACAAAGAAAAATTTAAACCCTTGACAACAGTGGCAAGACATTTTTTATTACATCATGAAGGTAATCCTAAACAATTACAAGCTTTTGCTATGGAAAAGGTCTCTTTGGGGATTCGTGGGGGAAACTTTCATCAAGAACTCCTCAAATGAGAAGCAAGACAAATTTTTATGATGAATAGTTTGATTCCAAACGGTCTAAATGACTCTAACAATATTATGGTCTACCTGTAAATGAGAACTATATTGGTCCTTATATTTATGATTTTCACATATATGATTCACTTACAATCTGTACATTTTGTAAGTACAGTCTGACATCTTTTTCATCTCATCACTTTCTATTAATATGGAATTCACTTTTAATATTATCCAATAAGGTAAAAGTATTTAATCTTATACCATTAGTAGTTAAGTTTCACACATAATACCCTCTTCTTAGTTTTATATGGGTATTATTATTCTGCAAACTTTTTGTTTTTATTCTTATTCCTATTTTATTATTGTTTTATACTTACCACATCAATTTATCATTACTATATACTTACCTTACTAAACGGGGTATGAATCTACATTTGATTTAGGTAGGATCCACGAGGGATCAAATACAGATATAAATTAGTTTCAATTCAGTGTCCGTATATCCTTTGTTTACATGCTGACAGTCTGGAATAACGATCTACTAATGATCGACTCCAGGGGGCGGTTTAACGCTAATCCTATGAACAGGATAGGTTGCAGTAACCATCAATCATTAGAATTACAAGACACACAGTTCCGCCTATCGTAATGTTACACGTCACACCAGAAGGCGTGAACTAATGTATAAATATTTTTACTCCTCCTCACTTCTGTTTGCCTTGAAAAAGCATGTAGCGAAACGTAGTAATCTTGGATAACACTCAACCCTGTATGGGTGTGACATAACAGCATAAGTGTGTGCGTGTGTGTGTGTGACTGTACAAACGGTATGATTGAAACTTAGAAGGATATCTACTAAACATATTAGGTGCCTGACTGATAATAGAAAAACCAATTAACTAAGTGTACAATTACAATTTCCGGGACAATGTACTATTAGAATTACCGGGACAATGTATTGCTAGATTATATAACTAATAAAGCAATTGCTAGCCATGGAGTTTATTTAGTCCCTGGTATTCTACCATATGTATATACAAACACTTAACCCTTACTGGGCTTTATAGAATAGCATGCATGTGGATTTGAGGGATCATATAAAGGGCATGTTTGAAATCCATATGGAGTCCTTATTACGTTAGGGGTTCTATCATTGACAAGATAACAACTATACAGGATTATTGTGACAACGGACTGTGTCAATAACTAATTAATTGTCAGAGATCTTAGTTAATCAACGTATAGGCTAATCACCTACAAACTATTTCAATCAAGGTCACCGCAGTAATTAATTCACACCACACATACAACGATCACTTTATTTATTGAGTAGTATCTCAAGTTATTAAATCAGTTTAATAATGGAGTGACATATCATTACACATTGAAAATTTATACATATTGATACAAAGTAGCAGGGCATAGCAATTTCATTTTTGCTATTTTAATTCACATTTGTAGTCACTTTGATTTTAATATTTCGCTAATGGATTAGGAGGGATTTTTCTTAAAGCATATCAATAAAGAAATAGATATTTTAATATTTAGAAGATTGCCGAGTGCCTCCAAATACACATTTCTTCCCTATCCTCTCCTTTTTGCTCTAACATTAGTTATTGTGTAGGAGTGCACCCTCCAGTAAAGAGATCTTTTCAACCCTAAGAATTAATAGGTATTATGATACTGGTATAGCGATACCTAGTGCAGTGGTACTCTCTTTTGAAATTGACACAAGGGTGCAGTGCCCCCTGTCACGGTCGTCTGTATTTCTTGATCCGATTCGGGACCCTTTGGACTAGCCGGAGCAGGACTAAAACAGAACCTAGCAGCCTGGATGATCTTCCTGCTCATGTTCTTGCTGAATGTAGAATATAGCAGGGGAATGAGCAGTCTGGAAATGCTGACAGGAACAGAACACTTGGTAATGCTGACCGGAACAGAGCACTTGGTAATGCTGGCAGGAACAGAGCACTTGGTTATTCTGGCAGGAACAGAGCACATGGTAATGCTGGCAGGAACACTGGAGCCAAGAACTATCCTCTGGAGAGAAGTGTGTTGTTCTGCCAATGAACAGATCACAGCAGCAGGTTTAAATAGTGTGTCACAAACAACTATTGGCTGTACAGTTCATGTGACCACAGCTATTGAATCTGGTTGGTCTGGAAAGATCACCTGACTGCATCCAAGATGGCTGCGTCCATGCAGCAGAACAAACAGTATGTGTTTGTTTACAAACTGAGGTGTAAAGGACGGGAATGCTGCAGACGACCATAAGGGACCCAGGTAGCCGTGATATGACAGCGGCGGGTGAGGTAAGAGCGGCTAAGATCCCGATGTGCGACACCCGCTTTTCGAAGCGTGACATATGTCCCAGCACTCCCGACTTTCAGGTCATCTAGCACCATAGTGTAGTATAGAAAGAATGCAGTGTGTACATAAAAAGTTCAGTCTTGGCCTGTCCCTTACATTGGGCAGAACACTCACCAAAAATTGGGATTGTCCCACTAGAATCAGATTTCACAGACTCCCCTACTCTCTCCTACCTGTTCTTCTCACTTTCACCTCCTGTGGCTGCTGCTTTCTTTAGTTGCCGCTTGTTTGGATCCTGGAATGTTGGGGGCCCTATTTGGAAAAAAAATGGGTACATTTAGAAAATTACAACCAGACCCAGTGTTAAATCAATAGCACCAACGAGTAATAATTAGGCCTTCCTCCAGCCCCAACATTAAAATAATAGTTTTCCCATTTAATAAATAAACCTATTTCCCTCCCTGCAAACAGCCCCAGCAATAAATTACTAGTATTTACATTTCATAAACATACCTATTTCCCGCAACCATCACTGCCATTAAATAATTCATAGCCACATTTAATAAATAGACCTAATTCTCCCCAAACTCACCCTCAAATTCAATTAATAGCTCCCAAACCACCCCATATTAAATGAATAGTCCCCACTATTAAATTACCTCACCATCACCCCACAAACAAAATAGCACCCATTAATTATCCACCACCTACCTCTCACACACTACATTGCCAAAAGCCCCCTGTGCCATCACACACACACATTACTGTGCCCCTTCATTATCACCACGCTGTGCCTCCTAATGATCACACTGTGCCCTCCATGCTGCTTTTCCCTCCTTCTTTATCACACTGTGCCTCTCTCCCCCCTTGTTCAGGGGCGCATGCAGGATTGTTAGGGGGGGGGGGGGAACCCCCCCACCGAAAAACAAAAACAAAAAAACAAAAAACGAGAGAGCTGCTGTCAAAGAAGCTGCTGTATAGTACAATGCCGCTATGTAGGGCACTTTTTTAGCGGGCACTTTTTAGCACTGCGTGCGTCACTGTTCTTTATCACACTATGCCACTCTCTTCCCCCCCCTTCTTCATCACACTGTGCCTCTCTCTCCCCCCTTCTTTATCACACTGTCCCTTTCTGCTTTCCTCCCTTGCCTCTCTGTTCCTTTACTTACCTTTTGTTAGCTTCTTTCTTCTCTTCTGTCTTCTCTCTTCTTGCTGGGTCCTCTCTGCACCGCTCCTCACTGAATTCAGTGTGAAAGGAACAGAGAGGAGGGAAGCTGGCGCCGCAATCACGTGTGTATGTTACATTTTTTTTTAACCATCCAGCTCCCCCCACCAACGACCAGGTCGGAGACACCACCCCCCCACCCCCCCTGCACCTGGCGGGAATAAAAAAGACAAAAGAAAAAAAATGCTATTGAAAATAAAAAGTTAAATTTTTTTTTTAAAAATTCTGCAGTGGGGGCATGGCCGAGCACTACCCCCCCCCTCCTCGGCGGCCCTGCAGGCATCCAAACTGCACTGACCAAAGGACTTGGGTCATGTGACAGGGCTGTACATGCGCTGCAAAGCTCTGCTCTTCGGAGCAGAAAACTATTAAAAATGGTAATGTACGCCAGCTCAGGATGGCGTACATTGCCATATGTGTAAATACATTTTCAAATCAAAAGTTGCTGAATTGCGGTACATAGCAGTGCCCATAGACATCTATGGGAATTGCTATGTATTTCGAAAAAAGATGCAAAGCAGCAGATATCTATGATACCTGCATTTGTAGGGTACTTAGATTTGCGGCTATTCCCCAAACAGGAAAAAAATGATTAATAAATAGGGCTAGGCCCCTAAAATACTTACTATAGGATGTATTTGTTTGAAGTGTTTATGGCCATTAAGAGCAGTGTATTGTAGTTGCTTCATTTCACATGTTCATCTGATTTAAGGAAAAGTTCCTGTGATACACCTACAGTGTTGCCAGCTATGCAGGTTATGCAATGCTGTGTGACAGTGTACTATCTGGCAGAGCAATTAAAGGCAGCTTTAGCAGCTGCTATTGAGCATGTCCAGAGGAACTGAGCATGCGAAACTGTTGCACAGGAAGCAGTAATCCCGTACACCGGTGGATCGTGGGACTGAACTGTACGAGCTGCTCCGGTATTTTCGTTCTGTATTATGACAAGCGGCGCCATTATTGCCTGCTGCACGATCAAGCAGAGAATTCTGCAGTGGGGGCATGGCCGAGCACTACCCCTCTCCTCCTCGGCGGCCCTGCAGGCATCCAAACTGCACTGACCAAAGGACTTGGGTCATGTGACAGAGCTGTACATGCGCTGCAAAGCTCTGCTCTTCGGAGCAGAAAACTATTAAAAATGGTAATGTACGCCAGCTCAGGATGGCGTACATTGCCATATGTGTAAATACATTTTCAAATCAAAAGTTGCTGAATTGCGGTACATAGCAGTGCCCATAGACATCTATGGGAATTGATATGTATTTCGAAAAAAGATGCAAAGCAGCAGATATCTATGATACCTGCATTTGTAGGGTACTTAGATTTGCGGCTATTCCCCAAACAGGAAAAAAATGATTAATAAATAGGGCTAGGCCCCTAAAATACTTACTATAGGATGTATTTGTTTGAAGTGTTTATGGCCATTAAGAGCAGTGTATTGTAGTTGCTTCATTTCACATGTTCATCTGATTTAAGGAAAAGTTCCTGTGATACACCTACAGTGTTGCCAGCTATGCAGGTTATGCAATGCTGTGTGACAGTGTACTATCTGGCAGAGCAATTAAAGGCAGCTTTAGCAGCTGCTATTGAGCATGTCCAGAGGAACTGAGCATGCGAAACTGTTGCACAGGAAGCAGTAATCCCGTACACCGGTGGATCGTGGGACTGAACTGTACGAGCTGCTCCGGTATTTTCGTTCTGTATTATGACAAGCGGCGCCATTATTGCCTGCTGCACGATCAAGCAGAGAATTCTGCAGTGGGGGCATGGCCGAGCACTACCCCTCTCCTCCTCGGCGGCCCTGCAGGCATCCAAACTGCACTGACCAAAGGACTTGGGTCATGTGACAGAGCTGTACATGCGCTGCAAAGCTCTGCTCTTCGGAGCAGAAAACTATTAAAAATGGTAATGTACGCCAGCTCAGGATGGCGTACATTGCCATATGTGTAAATACATTTTCAAATCAAAAGTTGCTGAATTGCGGTACATAGCAGTGCCCATAGACATCTATGGGAATTGATATGTATTTCGAAAAAAGATGCAAAGCAGCAGATATCTATGATACCTGCATTTGTAGGGTACTTAGATTTGCGGCTATTCCCCAAACAGGAAAAAAATGATTAATAAATAGGGCTAGGCCCCTAAAATACTTACTATAGGATGTATTTGTTTGAAGTGTTTATGGCCATTAAGAGCAGTGTATTGTAGTTGCTTCATTTCACATGTTCATCTGATTTAAGGAAAAGTTCCTGTGATACACCTACAGTGTTGCCAGCTATGCAGGTTATGCAATGCTGTGTGACAGTGTACTATCTGGCAGTGCAATTAAAGGCAGCTTTAGCAGCTGCTATTGAGCGTGTCCAGAGGAACTGAGCATGCGAAACTGTTGCACAGGAAGCAGTAATCCCGTACACCGGTGGATCGTGGGACTGAACTGTACGAGCTGCTCCGGTATTTTCGTTCTGTATTGCGACAAGCGGCGCCATTATTGCCTGCTGCAGGATCCAGCAGAGTCTTCACCATGCCTCCCACCATCCAGCACGGCGGCAGTACGGGTATGTGTGTGTGTGAGCGGACTGCAGGAGGACTCTCACTAGTATATATAGCACGTGTCAGTGTATTGTGATATGAATCTGATGGATAAAGTATTTATCAGATCACATTCACAACTTGGTAAACGGGATAGGAGAAATATAACTGTATGGGTGATAAGCTTTGTATGGTGACTTTTTAAACAATTTTGTAATCTGTGAAATATTTTTCCTTCTCAGTAACAATTTAACTACATAGCTGTGAAAGAAAGGTTAATATTTGTCAGTATGAAGAAATTATACAACTGAGGTGCTGAATCTTGCCTATGATTGGGAGTAACAGCTCCCAAGACTTGTTTTGTTTGTAAATATACATTTTGTATTTGGGTTGAGGTAAATATTATGTTTAAAATTCGATAGTTACTTTTCCAGTACACTGATCTGTGCATTACTGCAATGCTGCATTTTATACTAATACTTAGTAAGCAGGTGCTCTTACTCTCTCATGTTTTAGTCTCAGATTATGGAAACTTTAGCCATACATATTATTGGTCAATATTAAATGACCGTTCTACATTTTAGAGTTAAACAAGTGCCATATACTATATATGATCAACATTTAGTTCATACTTGCCAACTTTGGCCACTTGCTGTCCGGGAGATCGATGGGGAGGTGGGGGTGGGCTCAGCGATTTGAGTCATTGGCCCCACCCCCTACACTGACATCACACTGTATAGCCTATTACAGCAGGGGGTGGGGCCAAGATGACGTGTGGATCGCATCATAAGCCCAGCCGCGCCCCCCCCCCCCCCCCCGGTTGATGAAGGGTCAGCAACCGGGAGGTTTGCCTGCTCTCCCGGGTGTGCAGGAGGACTCTCAGAAATTCGTGAGTCTCCCAGATGTTCTGGGAGAGTAGGCAACTATGATTTAGTTTAACAGCGGTATACAATTGGGAACAAACACAGTAATAAACAATACTGGGTAATGGATAAAGATAGGGGTCTATTTATTAAAGTTTTCCCCCTTGTAAATCTGTTTTCGGGGCTTTACCAGTAAAATCATTATGTATTAATCTAGCATCTCAGCAGATAAATATCGGAGATATCTGCTGCTTTGCACCTAGAAGCGTTTTTCTGAGCAGTCCCCATAACAATGTATGGGGAGTGCTCAGTATCACTATGTATGAAAGTGTGGCCATTGAAATATTTCTCTTTTTTTACATGTTAATGTGCGCCATCTGAAGCTGGCGTACATTAACATAAGTGAAACATTTCACTGAAAACAGCTCTGCTCCGAAGAGCAGAGCTGCACAGAGCATGTGTGGAGGGATCACATGATCCCTCCATCACATGCCTCAGGTTCCTTCAGACAGGGATCTCTGTGCGCATGCCCGAGTTTACCGATCGGCGCATGCGCACAGGGATTAAAAGTGGGGCGATCAGCACAGGGAGGAAAAGAGAAGAATCCAGTGAAAGGTAAGTGAAACACTTCACGGGAGCAGCCGTTTTTCGGGAACGGCTGTTCCTGTGTTGATTATTAATACATATGAGAAACTTTTCAATCCGCATCTATGCGATGAGGATTGAAAAGTTTCTACAGAAAAAACCGAAGGGTCATAAATAGACCCCATAGAGAGGTAAAGAGGGCCCTGGCATGGTGCATAAATATGCATTGCTGCGGTTTGCACTGAAGCTCTACTGATAATGTTGTGTTCATATTTGTGTGCAAGATTAATTTAAATAACCTTTATTTGTAGCACAGTTTGTTGTCTTTGGTGTCTACATTGATAGTATCTGCCTTGGGCAAAAACAACATTCCTAGAGCTTATGGCATGGGGAAGCCAATTTAACAAGTATGGTGGCAGTACTCAATACTTGTTCTGTAATTTCAAGATTGTGATAAGACTAATCGCAATAGAAAAAATTCCTTTGTAATTAAGGTTTTTTTTAAGTGAATTTAATTAATTTTAATAACTTTAAAAAATGTGTTTTTATATGTAGAGACAGACACACACAAAGGAGGATATCGGAAATGGCTGAAACACACAAAGAAGAGAGATATGAGCTTGCCCTTTGTAACAACCATGTAATTTTCTTGCCCAAATCCTCCTGGCAGTCTAATTTGTGTGACAATACAACTGAATAGTGTGTTAGAATTTGGTAGTGTGGTTTGATGTGGAGGGTCCAAAACTACTACAGCTCAGTTAAAGTGGACACACATAGAAGATTCCAGATATGCTCATAGTTTGTACAGAGATCTGTCCAGCAGTGTATTTTCGCCAGGGTAAACAAGGACTAATTTCTGAAGTAAGACCTCGAAATACCCACCTGTGATTTGAGTTCCCACTCATGTAGAGCAATCTGTCAGATTATAATAATGCAAGAGTGCGCTCATCTTACTCTTGTGCAGTGCTCCCATATAATATTGAAATGAACATCTGGGTCATCCAACTGACTTTAGATTTCATTAGATGATTTTCCACCATGCATTTACTTTTTGGTGCCATATAAAAAGAAAAGGTTATTCACACCTACTCCAAATCCAACAAAAGGTGTATTATTTTTTTACATAGATTTTTTTTAACAGGAAGGTGAAGTGTGTATGGGTGTAGCCATAAAATGTCTTTAAAACTGCACTACCATCTACGCAAAAGGTTTTACTAATGGGACCTTTCAACTAGTTGCAGCCTTGACGGGTGATCACATGTAGCTGTTTCTCCTGGGAATTCTACATTCCTCTTCTAGACACTACTGAAAACTGGGGGCGTAGACTTGGCTTGTAAATGGGAGGATCAGTCGCATCCCCTCTACCACCATTTAAAAGTGGTGAACTAAATTGATATACCATTTTTGTACTACAGAGTCCCAGGAAACCGGCTCCATGTAAAAGCTCCCATCGCCCAGGTTAGGGGGAAGAGCACATGGTAAAGTCTTTTACATAGGTAATAGTGCAGCTTTAATGTGTAGCCTAATGAAATAAGAATTTTCAGGAGGCAACTGGTTAGTGTTAATCCATTTAGAGGCTACTCTTCCTTAGGAATATAAATATAACATATTATATCTATTGGGGGGAGGAGGGTATAAAAAATATTTCAGGACCACATAAGCGGCAAATAGATTAATTCTCCGGATTAATCACTCATCTCATTTCATGTGCATGTTATGTTAAATAAAAAAAGAATAGTGGTAACAACAATTCTTCGTAGAGTATTCAAACATCTACTGATATATTTATTTTGTTTTAGTGTTTGGTGTGAGAACTTTTGTTATTGTTAAATGTATTGTTTTCTGCTTGTTACCCAGTGGTTTTCATGCTCTACTACAGTGGTTCCCAAACTGTGTGCCGTGGCTCCCTGGGGTGCCACGGCAATATCACAGGGGTGCCTTGGCCAGGGCCATTTGTAAGCAAGGCAGGGGACTTTTTGTAAATATTTTGGCTCAGGGGTGCCTTGAAAAAATTATGGAGATCCTAAGGGTGCCTCAAACTGAGAAAGTTTGGGATCCACTGCTCTACTATATACGCGATTTTCTTGAATGTATAAACAAAACATAGGTAATTGCAACAGAATTAATTCGATAAAAATCAGCCTTCATTTAGGTAAAATGTTCTGTGCACCAATACTATTTTCTCATGTAACAGTATACTATTGACAGTAGGGATATACTACTATTGTGTTGTGTTGAGGTCAGCTGGGAGTTAGCTGTCCTCGTGTGAACTGTGGGGGAAAAAAGTTATCTAAATGTACTCAAATGCCTAATCAACATGTTTATTCTCTCTAGAGTGTTTACATTATGCCAATATTGATTTATTTATTCTAAGAAAGATGAATGAACTGTGATTTATTTGGCACTGTATAACATAGTTTACTCCCATTAGCTTTGTTATATATATATATATATATATATATATATATATATATATATATATATATATATATATATATATATATATATATATATATGTATATATATATATATATGTATATGTATTTATATGTGTGTTGTTTATTATTATTATTATTATTATTATTAATAATTTTTATTTATAGGGCGCCACTAGGTGTCCGTAGCGCCGTACAGGGACAAACGAAATTACAATACGAGGAGATACAGTACAGTAAACAGTAAGCACAGTAACTCCGTGAGCTCAAAGCACAGCTAGGGGAGGGGAGAGGAGAAGGTCCACATACGACAGAGCCCAAGAGATAGGGCACGGATGACAGGGAGACCCCCAGAGGGGAGAGGAGGGAGCAAGGGGGGAAGAGGGTCCTCGAGGAGGAGGGCAAGGTAGCTGGAGAACAGAGTTAACAGTGGTGAAGACAGGAGGAGAGGAGACCCTGCTCAAAGGAGCGTACAATCTAAGGGGTATGTGTGTATGTAGTATATAATTTCCAAACACCCCCTTAGAAAACAGATCAACTCCAAGTAGTTGATGCATTCACAAACATACAAGGTAAAATTACTTGGGCACACATTACCAGTATAAGGCTACATCCGGACTAAATATTAAATTTTTTTAAAGGAGCAAATCTGAAGCATCAAAATTAAGGTAGGCTGAACCATGGACAATTTTATCCCAGTCTTTAATTTTTAAATGTTGGGAGGGCATTCAAAGCATTAAATCTTCAGATTAACGCTGCACTACCACATACTCTATACGTTTTGCTAAAATTATCATTGTTGTAGCATGGAACCCCGGGTGCTTCTCCACGCAGTGGTTTACAATTCTTCTATCCCTGGACAAAAATGGTTGCTGTGTGATGCTAACAAGGGGAATGTGAGCTGAAGGACCAATCATAAACTGCAGTCAGGACTTTGTGGCTTGTAATATGTCTTCTGGATTATAGCCACCCACCCACTCTTCCATACTTAGTTTAGTGGTGAACAAAATTGATTTCCCGGTTCTGTACTACAGAACTCATCTAAATTGAGTGTTTGTCTTGTTTTGGAGTAGTTGAAACAGTTGCACATTTATTTATTTATTTTATTTTTTCCCCAGCTGGCACTCAGGTCAACCTACACGGAGAGCTGGACTCGATTCTCCGGGAGCGGATCATGGTGTTGGATGGTGGGATGGGTACCATGATCCAGCAACATACTCTTTCAGAGGAGTCCTTCAGGGGCCCGGAATTTGTAGACCACAGCAAACCTTTAAAAGGAAATAACGATCTTTTAAGCATCACCCAGCCTGACTTAATCTACAAAATTCACAAGGTATTAGTCTAATAGCAAGCCACTCATTGTCTTTGCTACATGTGTTTTAGCCATTGCTAAATGTGAGGTGCAATCATACAAGAAATGAATGTGTGAATCCTACAAGGAGAAAGGCTAAAAAAAAAAAAAATGATACATTTGATTAGATAGTGGATTTATTAGCTAAACTTACAATTTTCACAATTTTTTTTAAAAAAAAGTTTAGTTGAGTATAACACTCCTGCACTCTAATTTGCCACATTGTTAAACCGAAAAATAAAATCTTGTTTTGCATATTGCTTGATCACTCGTAGTCCAAATTGAGAAAAATACCCTTAAATATGACCCAACATAAACTGATCAAGGGCTGGCGTTTCCAGGACTCGTCTGTGCTGGCAGCAAATCACAGGTGCACAGTGTGGGAAAATGCTTGTGATTAACTGGTGGTGAAGTGTGTTATCTGGACTCCCTGCATTAATCATCTAGCAGTGATTAGTGTTAGTGTGTTTGTGGGTTTTTTATGGGACTTTTGCAAGGTGCTCCCTCCCCACCACTCATTTAATATCCACCTGGGTCAAAAAAGTATAAGACAGAAAACAGTCGGCACTTGGGCAATGCCGAAAAAATGAAGGATAATTTATTCCATAAACGATAGAGACATTTCAAGCCCTGTATGGTCTCTCTTTCACAGCAAACACACCTTAAATAGCCAAAATGTCACCAAAAAAACAGTGAATACATAAAAAAAAACAAAAAAAAAAAAACACCTACAAAATATAAAGAAGCAATGAAAAAGAACTTGCTCAATAGCTAGATATTAATAAAAATAGTTCTATCTCTAAAATATGCAAACAGAGCAACATATGCACTGAGAAAATGAATGAGGTTAGTAGGCATCCATAGCAGTGTTGAGGAAAATCATATATTAAACGAAGAATCATTCATGAAGCTCTAAAGTGAGTGGAGTGAAGAGGCACGTTTTTTACAGCAGTCACACCTCCGTGGGGGCACCAGTTTGCTGTATTTCACTATGGCAGAAGGAACACCCTGTTTGTGGTCTCCGTGTTATGACAGAAACCAGCCCAGGTTGTCTATCACTAGTTGAGGATTTTGCAAATGCACATTCTGCCCATTTTTAATAATAATTCTGCGAATCGCATTTCCACTAGACACCACTGAGTCCTGATATGTCTCAGCTTATGTTACATAACATCATGTTATCTTAGAACTAGTGAGATTTTTTATTTCAATAAAAAATGGCAAAAGGTGTGTATTTGTTTTGCCATAGGCACAGCATATTTAAATTTAAATTTCATAATATTTACAGTATTAAATGGAATCATTGTATATAACAGTGCGGTAGAAAATACATTTCAGTTAGAATAACCTTATATATCGCCCTGCATCAACTCTACATTTATTGTTCTTTGTTACTTTGTATACAAAGGTCTATTGGGCTTCTGCTGGAAGACTCCATTTTTATTTTTTTAGTGCTGTGTTACACATTTTTACTTTAGAGAAAACATAAAGGTCTGTATTTGTACAGCTGTCTCAAGTCAAGTAAAAATACATGTCTAATAGTGTCTCCTTTGTTCTGTTTCTAGGAGTATTTGGTTTGTGGAGCTGATATTGTAGAAACCAACACCTTCAGCAGTACATCTATCGCACAAGCAGATTATGGCCTTGAGCATATGGTTGGAACCCTTGTTTATCTTTGATTGTTTGCTGACCTGGAGTCACATTTCTGTTTGTGTTCTTATTGTAAATTGTTGCAACAAAGCATTTTGTACTAGCATTATAAACAGAAGTGATTACATACAATATTTGGTTGTCATAATTCAGATAAGATGGTAAAAAATAGTTAAAACGATGCCATGAAATCTGAACTATAAAATTTAAATTGTACGGCAGTAAAAAATATTTTTTTTCTTGTGGCAATGTTGCATTACTTCTAAAAGTAAAGATGTTTCTTTCTTTAAAGCAGCAATTCCATGAACAAAGAGTGGTTTTTTTTTGTTTTTTTTAACATAAATCCCAGTGAAGAAGCTTAGTAATTATCATATTTTTTGTTTTGTTTCTTTAGGCTGTCATTAATGATTTAAATTCTGCAGAGTTTATGGTGTCATGTGACTACCATGGCAACCAGAGTCACATGACACATGTAGTGAGCAGAGATGCTTGGCAATGCTCCTCTGAGCACTGTCTGCATTGTAAATTCCACCCCTTGTTCTCTCCCTCTGCCTTCACATGTCATGCTGAGAGTGAGTCTGTGTGTGTGTGATTTGCAGCAAAGGAAATGATTTGTAGGAGGACAGCTAAGAAAAATGACATCAGATACATGCTTATATGGTACTTATCTTGCGATTTAAAGAAAAAAAAATTTATATGTGGGATTGCTGCTTTAAATTCCTTTTATATGTCCATTTGTTTAATATGCTCCTTTTTTAAATTGGACACATTATTTTCCTTCATAGGTCCTGGGAAGGTCTTTATGATTTTGCTAAGGTTTTCATTCTGAAGTATGCAATTAATATTTGGATGGAAATAACACAGTGTCCCTACATCTCCCTATTAACTGCTGCGTGTGATAAATTAGTTATTTCATGAAGGATTTTATTTTGTCCCAGGCATATCGCATGAACAAGGTCTCTGCAGAAGTAGCTAGAAGAGCGGTGGATGATGTAACATCTGAGACAGGTAGGAATGACTCTATATATTTCAGTCTTATTTGAAAGTAAAATAACTACAGAAGGTCCAAACTACCCGATGGTAATAATGTTTGCCTTCCATGTACCACTTCCCAATAACACATAACTACTAGGTCCACAGCGTGTTGCCTTTATAAATGTTCTCTTCTTTCTCTGGTAAAATCAAATCATTTTAATATTGGCTCTCAGTGTTTCAGCATCATCTTTTCACAGAGTTTGATTTTCAAACTGTTCTAAATTCAATTCATGCATCACTTTGTATAGTGAAATCGGCAGTATTCTAGGTGCTAAGTGCAGATGGGTAAAGTAACATAAAGGGGCATCACTAGTGGGGTCCGCAAGCTGGGTAATGTGGATTTTGCTGATTGTGAACACAGTTATCTTTTATTAGAATTAATAAATCTTAATGCAGTAGAAAGTCAGGATAAAGATGAAAAGTGCATCTTGCCTTCATGCTTCATCAATGAGAGATCAATCTTTGGGTATATAGTAGTTGTCATCTAAGTAGTAGGGTAATTGTTATTTTTGTTGAATGAGACATGTCCTAAGAACTAGGATAGCTGAGACTTTTTTTTTTTTTTTTTTTTTTAGGAATTAAGAGATATGTGGCAGGAGCAATGGGGCCAACCAACAAGACATTATCTGTCTCTCCCTCTGTTGAAAGACCAGACTACAGAAATGTTAGTAAGTACATATTTTATAGTACTATCAGTTCATTTGTTTTTGGTTGTCTGTTTTTTATTTTTTAGGCATGTTACACTAGGTACCAGTTGTGTTATTTTTCTGTGACGTCCGTGTCTCTTTGCAAATGTACAGCTCAACAGTAAAGAGTCACGTTTTTGATGCATGAGTAAATAATGGTTCTAAAATGAACCAGACGTCCTCCCTAACTTTTGAAGTGCTTTTGAACTGCATTTTTAAGGCTTTAAAATGGAGCCCTGTATTGCGTAATGTTTTCCCATTAAGAGGCGCACAGTAAATACTTCTAAATTATATGTAATGTATATGAAACAAAGTTCATACAACATACTTTTAATGGCAATGTTGCAATATTATATCTTTTGGTAAAATCTTACTTGTAATTTAAATACAAAGGGGAGGGGGTCGGTGGAAATGGGACCAGTCACATGATTAGTATTTATTCACTTGCTATTTGTTTCCGTTTATTTCCAGCTTTTGTAGAGCTTATGGATGCCTATGCAGAGCAGGCAAGAGGTCTTCTTGATGGTGGTGTTGACATTTTGCTGGTAGAAACTATTTTTGATACAGCCAATGCTAAAGTAAGTGTCCTTATATATTCTATATTTTTTTTCTTTTCAAAATGACAGGAGTATTACATGGTTGTTCAAACAGAAGGAACAATACAATCTAGATGAATTTAGAACAAGAGAAAATAAGTTGCAAATAGTTGGGTGGATTGTGTGTGTGGCTTGAATAGTAAGTTAGTAATGGGTATAAATGAACATAAGGTATGTGTGTATAAAAGTAAAATGCGTAGACTCAAATACACAATTGGTGTCAATCAAGATTGAGTTGAGTCTGTTAGAGGGGGGGAAATCTATTCCCGTTGACGAGCCTCTGGACATCATGCCAGTGTCTGGCTGCACTCATTTTTGGGTACTATGGTTCACGTACATCAAACATCTATGAGGTGCGAAGGAAAAACTGATCTTGCATCAAGACAAAGTGTCTTCAAAACCATTCTGAAGGCACCCACTGCACACTGCAGGGAATTGAACTCCCCATTAATGTTTGGCAGTGGAATGGCTTTAAAGAAAAGGAAAAAAGGTTGGTTTCTTCTGCTTCTTCTGTTGGTCATTGCCGAGCGGTGACTGCATTCAGGTAAAGATGTGGTGTTCGGGCGGCATATTGATGTGCTCCACTGGGAGTTGTTACAGATTGGGCACCTCATTAAAGAGTAGATTATACTGTTAGCGCATGTAATAATGCATTATTCTTTGCATAAGACCCTGCATATATGTATTTGAAGATTATGTAAGGACTTCTGTATGGCTTGCTGTGCAAAGTAACATCTAGCCATGGACTCCAATGTCATAGTACCACCTGTAGCCACATTATCCGTGAAAGGTAAAGTGTTTGCTTGACTTTTCCGGTCACTAAATTTTGAACAAAATCTCTCAAATGTAGGATTCTTTTACTAAGAAAAGCATTTTTTTCAATTATTACTTTGTTCAGTACTGTTCCTTTTTAATTCACTTTACCATGAATATAAATTCAGTGCAATGTTCTGCATCCTTTTATGTTAACTGCTACATCTTAAATACCATATACATTAATTCAATACGATAAGGTATCCTGGTATATTCTGAGATATATGTAAAAATTCAAATGCCTGATAGTCTGTTGGACACTGTAGTAATGAAGTAACCATGATCTTTAACCCACTAGCTATTGTCCTTTCTTATCAGTCATTTTAGGCACTGATAGGATAACTATAATGACCTTCTTACCAACTGGAAACAAAGTATGCAGAAATGTTCCGTCCCCCCCCACCCATAAGAAATCCTTTTCATATTAAGCAACACTCATCTTCTACTTCATCTCCGATATATGCAATTGGAACAAGTTCCTGAACATGTATATATGTGAAAGTAACTAATAACTTTTATTATATAACGCAGTTTGTAAGCATTCAGTAAAACACAGGATAAGTTGTTAAGCAACAAAAAATAGCCTTTATTCTCTTACTGTTTGCCTTCACCAATTTTGACTTCATGGTACAGTAGTTTTTACTAGAAGGTAAAATAAAATAGGCAATGGAACACTGCCTCTAGTGGCCAGCTCAGTATTTAAAATTGTTCAAAGTTTGCTTAATTTTACCATGTTATCATTACCATTACTTAGATGAATGAATTTCAAAGATACAGTAATACCCAAGGCAAAGTGATATTAAACCTATATAAAAACAATTAATTTGTTTTCAGGATATTTCCCCTTTATCTTTTTTCTGAAGTAACAGCTAAAAGACATGTGAATGTATGAACTTGATGAACTAACCTTTAGTTCAGTACATGCTGCACTTTTCTGTAAGATAAGTACTAGTAGAAATGGGACATACCTTAAAATGTACATTGAGCCCAAGTTACACAAGAGCTGTAGGTGAAATGACAAAGTCAGCAGGAAGCATAGCAAACAGTTTGTTTTTCCTACAAAGATGAATGCAATATAGCAGTATATACTCTGTGCTGTGAGTAGCTGCAATCAGGCTGGAATAGGGCTCTCAGGAATTTCCAAGAATAGTCCAGTTTTTTTTCTTTTTTGGAAATCATTAACGGGAGCTTTTTTTTACCCTTAGGATTATTACTCCCAATATACCTAGATTAGCAGAGATTCATACATTTCGGTAGGCTAATTTTTGCTTTTGACTAAACTGTCATGTAGAGAAATTAAATTACCGTATTTCCCCATGTATAAGACTCATCCATGTATAAGACGCACCTTTATTTTTGGGACCAAAATAAAAAAAAAAGTGTATTACATAAAGTCATTGAACTGAAGTTTTATTCATCCTAAAACTACTCATCACTGTCAAAACTCTCTTATCCTCACACCTCAACAGGGGTCTTCTTCTTCATTCTGGACTCGGAGGTAATAGCACTGGCACTGTATAAGACGCATCCAGTTTTTAGACCCAAAATTTTGGGGGAAAAGGTTGGGTCTTATACATGGGGAAATACGGTATATGTATGCATTTTGTACAGCAATGAAATTCTAAGCTGCACTAGAACTTGATTAAAAAAATCTGATTGTATTTCATTCTACAGTGCTGCAGAATATTTTCTATATAAATAAAAGGATGACAATAAGTTGTTTTATAGTACTCGGCTCCCAAAAGAAAGAATAGGATGACTTTTACGGACTAATATTATGTTTGGTCACATTGATTTTATCTAGTAAAGTACTGTAATACTAGAAAATTAATCCTGTTATTCAAAGGTCGCTGGCATCACAGATTTTGTTCTAAAGTCCATGGTGACGAGTACATTTGTGAAACTTGAGATGATAGATGATAGTTGTATATGACTCATTCTTTATTTACTTGGTCTATCAGTAGTGTGTTTCTAAGCAGAGCACAACATCTATATATTTGATATTTTCTGTCTACATATAGGGCTTTATTATGACATTGATTTTGTTTGAAGTGCATACAATTAAATATTTTGTATCTTTGCACTTTATTTGGATAAGGCAACCTGCAAAAAAGTGGAGATGTTGCCTATAGCAACCAATCAGATTGTAGCTGTCATTTTGTAGAATATTGTAAATAAATGATAACTAGAATCTGGTTGCTATAAGCAACATCTCCAGTTTAGTAAATATACCCCTTAGTATGTTGGCAGTGCAGTCAGTTAGAATATGAAGCAGAAGGCAACTTATTTTTAATATTGATGCCCTATCTGTGGGAGTCCTGAAGTGGTTAAAGTGTGCTTACGTCTGGTATATACAATTTAACCCTATTAATGCTATTGGCATAGGATCTATGCTTGGGAGGCACAGATAGAGTTTGTACATCAGCTGACACCTGCTGTCTTACTGTTCTAAGCTGTGGCTGTTGGTTTACATGTAAATATCGATTGAGAATCCTGCTTGACACAAGATTGCTAAATATGGGAAAAGTGGTATCCTGCAGATCACCATAGTCCTGCATTATAATGGCAGCCAGTGACATGCAGGAAGCATTGATGATGTAATATTTCTACATTAATGTGATCTGTAGCAAGACTCGGATAATTTATATGACTGTAGTGTTAGAACATGTGTTTACATGCTATATTTTTAGATAAGTTTTAAATAATGGGCACACACATATATATATATATATTTTATATGTTTTAGACCCAGGCATAGACCAAAGATCTGATAAAGTACAGGTGGTATCATAGGAAAAGAAATAAAAACTCCTGGTACCCTAGAAAAATGTTTAGGCTTTCTTCCAAATATAAAGGACCTGATTCAGAGTGAGATGTACACACCAGTTTGCATACCATATCTTTGCAATGTATGCAACTTCGGCTATTCTGTCCTGAGACTTTCACTTTCACTGCCTTACACCTGAAGTTGCCTGATCGGCGGGGGGGGGGGGGGGATGGGGTGTTGCGTATGGATTTTGACACGGTCGCAAATAGAGATGAAAACCCGGATGCATCTTCAGCTCTGAATACGGCGTACATACATATACTTATGATTGAAAATGTTGTACGCATGTTACGCTTGTGTTCTACTCTGAATTGGGGCCCATAGTATCTTTAGTATGTTGTATGTATGTGTAACTGCATGTTATTATATTGTTGGAGATATTAATATTGCACCAGTAGGTGCTTATTCTACCACAAACTGGCAAACTACATGTGTACAAAGAATATTCTTTTGTTATTTTAACAGGCAGCTCTGTTTGCTATCCAGAAGCTCTTTGAAGAAGAATACAAGCCTAGACCTATATTTGTGAGTAATCCGGACAACACTTTGATCTAAAAACTTAAGCATAGTGCATGTACACACAGCTGTATATTACATATATTTTGTGCATTTAATGTGTTTTCAAGCATAATGATTTTTTCTGAATTCATTATTCGATGTCTCCATGAAGTAAGAGATCTTTTGTTGTTTGGCTTAGTTATATACCTTAGCACTATATTGCTCTAGTAATTACACATGTGTGTTGAATTGATTAGTCATTCTGGTATCAAACAGACAGGCAGGCTTCTAATTTAGAAGGAGCTCCAATAGATACATCAGATGTCTGTTTGATACCAGAATGACTAATCAATTCAACACACATGTGTAATTACTAGAGCAATATAGTGCTAAGGTATATAACTAAGCCAAACAACCGTCAGGCAGAGACCCTATTTTAAGCACTAGTAATCCCATTATTAATATAACAATAGCTTAAGCCCTTATTGGGCTCTATATGCAAGCAATTATATGGATCAGGGTTATTACACTGAGAGTGTGTTTTTGATTTATATGGAGTTTCTATTATATCAGGATATCCCATTATCGATAATACAGTTACTATAAAGGATTACTGGGATATTGGATTAAAGTAATAACTGCCAAATTAGTCTTATTTATACCACACATACTTCAATTATTTTGACTTGAAATAGTATCCAATTGTGAGACTGGTCTAATATAGGAGTGATTATTATATTATATACTGAATACTTATATAGATATATATAAAGTAGCGGGGCATAGCAATTTATTTTGCTATTTTAATTCACTTTAATCACTTTGGTTTTAATATTTTGCTATCCAATTAAGAGGGATTTTCTTAAAGCATACCAATAAAGATATAGTTATTTTAATTTATTATTGATATCGCGGAGTGCCTTCGAATACACAATTTCTTCCTATCTTCTCTTCTTACCTGAGCAGTTTGTTACTACACTGATCCAACTGCTTACTAAGCCTACGGGGCTAACAGCGGTTTCTGCTGTTCTCCCCGCAGTTTCAGTAGAAACTGCCCTCCCTGTGACAGTAGGGATGCCAGTGACCGCCGGGACATCTGAAGTGGCTCTGGCGGGTCCATCATCTCCTCTCACTAATCCAGGCCTTCCTCTGGAGAACCAGCTTGGTCCTCATCCTTGATCAGAGGCCTAGATTGATTAAACAGTTTTCTAGAAGCACCAAGACCTTCACACTCTATAAATAATAGGCTTCGGTCTACAAATACTCTCCTATCCCTCTCTGATTCTGAGAGATCATCAGAAGAGGAGGGTGAGCGTATTATTGACTTGGATTCTGCGCAGGTCACGGACCCGGAAGAATCCCCTAGATATCATTGACAATCTAGTCTTGGCAGTCAGACAAGCCCTGGACCTTTATGGCTTTGGATGAACACAAATGTTCGGGTCAGGGTCTTTTAAAAAAAAATGAGTAGACACACTATCCGTTTTCCATCGTCAGTGGAATTAACAGACATCGCAGAAGCATCTTGGACACAACTGGACCGGGAGTTCCTATTCCAAGAAGATTCCTTACCCTGTACCTGTTACAGGAAGAGGATTTGGCCCACTGGGAACAGATCCCAGAGATTGACACTCCGGTAGCTCGCTTAGCTTGTCACACTACACTTCCGGTGTTGGGAACTGTGGCCCTGCAGGATGCCACTGACGGCAAGGTTGAGGGTCATTTAAAATCAATCTATGTAGCCGCAGGCACCTCTTTCAGACCCATGTTTTCATTGGTGTGGCTTGCTAGTTGGCCTAGGGACTGCAGGATTCAGAATTGCTTCCCTTTTCCCTGCATCTAAAGAAGGCATCTGGATACTTATATGAGGTGGCCCAAAATGCAGCCTCTATTTCGTCCTCCATATCGGCTTCGGCGGTGGCAGCTAGAAGGACTCTATGGCTGAGGTCTAGGACGCAGATACAGAATCTAAGAAATTGCTTGAAACATTACTCTATTAAGGCGCAGTGTTATTTGGGCCTAAATTGGGCAATATTATTTGCCAGGCCACATGTGGCAAAAGTACTTTTCTGCCAGTAAATGTTCCTAAGGCACAACCCTACGCGTTTTGGTTCTTTTCGACAGCCCTTTCGGGGAGGCCCCTTTCCTTAGAAGTCAGACGAGTAGAGGCAGTCTGACTGGTAGCAAGGGACACTCTTACAGAGGTAGGTCCTCCCTCTCTACGAGACGCCCATCTGCCAAGGTTCCGGAAAAAACGGCATCCTGACTGTGTTACACCCCTTCTTGCGACATTAGGAGTGGGAGGGCGATTGAGTCTGTTCAGGGAACAGTGGATAGCGTCCTCCCAAGACTTTTGGATTTGTGGGATCATGATGAGCGGGTACATGATAGACCTTTTTAGGTCCAGTCCCTTATCGCTTCTTTGCACATCATTACCCTGCGATCCAGGAAAAAGACGGGCGATGCGACTGTGTCGCTTCTCTTCTTTCTGCAGGAGTCATTTGCACGGTACCAGACAACTAGAAAAGACAAGTGTTCTATTCAAACCTATTTCTGGTCCCGAACACGAATGGATCATTCCAACCCATTTTAAATTTAAAAATGTTTAATCTACACCTACGGGTGGACAGATTTCGCATGGAGCCCCTCCAATCAGTAATGGATTGGAGGCAGACAATTTTTTTTAGTGTCAATAGATATAAAGGACGCTTACCTTTACATCCCCATTTGGGAGGGGACATCAGTCACTTCACAGATTTACGGTAGGATTGGCCCACTACCAATTCCGAGCACTCCCCTTCGGCCTTTTCACAGCACCCAAAGTGTTCACAAAAATCATGCCAGTAATGGCGACATGTCTTTGTTCCAGAGGAGTCAAAATAATACCTTATTTAGACGACCTCCTCTTCAAGGCCACATCAGTGAATCTGTTACAACAGCAGCTGACTCTTACCATCAGGATTCTGGAGCACCATGGATGGTTAATAAACCTAAAAAAAATCACAATTGGTTCCCTGCCAGTGGATGACCTTCCTTTTGGCTCATCATGGACACCAGAGAACAAAAGGTGTTTCTCCCAGAAGACAAGGACAGGTCGTTACAGGAAGTAACATCACAGGTCTTGGCCACTTCCAGTCCATCCATTTACTTATGCATACGTCTGCTACGGAAGATGGTATCGACCTTCGAGACAATTCCTTACAGTCTGTACCATTCCCACTGCTTCCAGTGGGACCTCTTAACGAAGTGGTCAGATTCCCATCTGCAGTTGGAACGCCAGAGGATCAGCTTGTCTTCCAAAGCGAGGGTGTTTCTTCATTGGTGGTTGGTCCAGGATCACCTGGGGGTAGGCAGGTCCTTTGCCTGTGGTCCTGGAACATAGTGACCACAGACGCCAGCTTGAGGAGGTGAGGGGCTGTGGCCCTTATGGCTTCAAGGCTTTTGGTCGACTCAGGAGTCTTCCCTGTCTATCAACATTCTGGAGTTGAAGGCCATGCTATTGGCTGTTCGGGGCGCCCAGACCATACTTCAGGGGTTTCCGGTCAGGTTACAGTCTGACAATGCCACAGCAGTGGCGTATGTCAACAGACAGGGCGAAACCAGAAGTGCAGGGGCAATGGCAGCACAAATCTTCACCTGGGCTGCACTACCACTACCTACTTGGTAAATTCTACTAACCTTGTTCTCCCCCTACCTGGTGCTCCCAGGGACTGTGTAAGGAACAAAAGGAGCCCTGGAAAACGCCTGGGCTAGGGTAGGGAGAATGTTAGTAAAATTACTCTAGTAGACAGTAGTGCAGCTTTTATGTTTTTTATATTTTAATATTCTTCATCTTCTCTCTAATTACTGTATTACTTGAAAATATACAGTATAACTGCCATTTCTTACTAAACTTTTTCTTTCTCATAATTTTAGATTTCAGGGACCATTGTAGACAAAAGTGGACGAACCCTTTCTGGTCAAACAGGGGAAGCGTTTGTGATTAGTATGCAACATGCTGACCCACTATGGTAAGAAGACAACTATTTAATTTGGGTTTTTTATTTTTTTAATTAAACATTTTTACTTTAAATTACTTTTACATGTACATCCAGCATCATGACAATAAACTATACATTGAAGTTTTTCATATTATAAAAAGAAGAAATCTTTCTGAAAGCAGAAAAGAAGGAAAGGAGAAAAAAGTGATAGAAAAGAAGAGCAAAGGACAGAGTGTGTATAAGAAATAAAGAAGACAGTGAAGACAGCACCCTAATATTAAAACCAAATTAGGAAGGGGGGGAAAGGGACTAGAGGTCGTTCTTAGGTCCAGTGTCTTAGCTTCCAATTAATCTTCAAGATTTACGGCTGTGTCTAGACCGTAAACCTATTTGTCTATAATAAATGCTTGTAGAAGCATCTACAACTTTTTTAACATAGACCATTTGGTGCCTTCGAACACTTGCATGATGTGCGTTTACACTTGATTAATTTGTGGTTTTATATATCAACATGTTTTGGTTAACAAAGAAACTACTACAGTCAAGTCTAAACAAGGGCAAGCTATTGTTATTGTTGTATTGTATTGTTGACCAATGATCTACTTACTGCAAAATCTAATGGTAATTTCTCCATACTCATTCTCCTGGACCTCTCTGCAGCTTTTGATACTGTTGATCACCCTCTTCTCCTACACACCCTTCACTCCATTGGCCTTTGTAACACAGTTCTTTCCTGATTCACTTCCTACCTATCGAACTGCTCCTTTAGTGTTTCTACCTCTGGCACCCCCCACCCCCCCCAACTCTCACTATCTGTTGGGGTTCCACAAGGCTCTGTTCTTGGCCCTTTACTTTTTTCATTGTACACCTCTTCTCTTGGTGCATTAATTTGCTCATTCGGCCACCAATACAACCTCTACGCTGATGACACCCAAATCTATATCTCTTCCCCTCACTTCTCTCCTTCTGTACTGTCTCATGTAACCAGCGCTCTATCTGCTATCTTCACATTGATGTCCCAACACTACCTAAAATTCAGCATGTCCAAAACAGAGCTTATTATCTTCCCTCCTGCCAGAATCACCACCTGCCCTCAAATCTCCGTCACTGTCAATAACACCACAATTTCCTCAATCTCCCAAGCCCGCTGCCTTGGTGTCATGCTTGACTCCATCCTCTCCTTTATTCCTCACATCCAGACTCTCTCCCAGTCCTGTTGACTCCACCTTTAAAACATTGCCAGAATACGCCCTTTTCCTACTCAACATGCTACTTATCCATTCTCTCATCATCTCCTGTCTTGACTATTGCAGCCTCCTGCTTTCTGGCATTCTTGACACCCATATATCCACACTTCAATCCATCCTAAGACTGATCTTCCTCTCTCACCGCTCCACATCTGCTACACCACTTTGCAAATCCCTACACTGGCTCCCTGTGTCCTCCAGAATCAAATTCAAATTACTCACCCTTACCTACAAAGCCCTCAACAACACTACCTCTGCATACATCTCAAATCTCGTATCAAAATAATCTTCCTCCCGCCCACTTAGATCTACCTCTGACCTGCGCCTTGTCTCATCTCTGGTAACCACCTCTCACTCCCGCCTACAAGACTTCTCCTGTGCTGCTCCACACTTATGGAATTCCCTACCATGCTCAGACTTTCACAGAGCCTTCAATTCTTTAGATATTCTCTGTAAACCCATTTCTTTTTTAGAGATGACCCTTCTCGATAACTATTTACACTAATGCACCCTCACAACTATCCCATACTCCACTCTGAAACACATTTGCTCAGCTTGTGTCAGCTGTGCCCTCTTCCACTTAGAATGTAAGCTCTCTAATGAGCATGAACAGGGTCCTTCATACCCTTTGTTTTCATGTCTGCATTTATTCTGTCTATCTTGTATGTCCCTGTTTTATGTATATACTGGTTTCCCTACTGTATGGCGCTACGGAGCACTGTGGTGCCTTACAAATCTACGATAATGATAATAGCTTTATTAAATAATATATAAAAAAGAAATGATGCCATTGTCAGGCTTTTTATGATGAAAATATGGTAGAAAAATTTGCTTTTGAAAATAAACCATGACATTATGTTTTTTAAAGACAGATAGCCTTGCAGGGATGAAACTACACCACTTATGACAATATTGTCATATTTAAATAAGGCAAAAAGTATATTTGCCAACAGAAATCTTGGGTGTCCACGTTTATGACATGACTCGTGATCTGGAAATGAAACCGCTAGAACCATGTTGCACTGTAGTTTTTTTTATTTACATAATACAAGGGTGGTAACCGGTGGTCCAGAGTATTGGCATTTAAGCCATAAGGTTGGACATGTATGGGGAGTATACAGTGTAGTGTGACCCATTTCTGGAACAGGCTTCACCAATGTTTGGATCTAGTTGAGCAGCATGCACCAGGAGGAATAGTGATTGGGCAGTGTAGCATAAAATTTATTGAGGCATCCACAGTGGTGTTAAACACATTTCTTTATTGAGAGGGAGGAATGGACTGTGGAAAGACATTAATTTACTGTTGATGTTATTGGATTCGGCCACCTTCTAGCAATTATGTGTAAGTGTGAAACATTTAGTTAAAAGTGTCTGAGATAGTTTTGGTTTAATTGAGGCTTGATTATAATATTGAATAAATATACTTTGGAGTAGTATGTATAGGAGTACCCATATTATTTAAGAACTTCAGATTCTTCTTCCAGAATCTTTGCAGCCTGGGGCTACTCCCATCAAATGGTAGAACAGTCCTGAGAAGTTGCAACATTTGGGATACAAGTCATCTTGATCTATGTTAAATTTAGTTAGTCAATGGGTAGTATAATTCACCCTGTAATGTTTATTTAATTGTGTTCTATGTTCTCCATAATTCAGGGATACTAACTTGGGAATCTTGTGTACCTCCTAAACATCTTTCCAATGAACCCACATCAGTCTTCTATAGGCCTTTCCTTTTATCAATTAGTCTGGTAACCCTACGAAGTAGAAGGGATTTCTATAAAATTAAATCTAGGTCTCTGCGACCGAGTTATGAAAAAATTCTGGGAAATGGAAATCCATAGATCGTGGTACTTTACCCTTGAATTGAGAGTTTTGTTCATGGCAGAGCTGAAGGTAATTAAAAAGATGAGGGTAGAATTTGACATTCCCAGTTCTCATCTCAATTTTCTTAAGAATGGTCATACATCCTGCATACAACTGACAAATCCTTATCTATTCTGTACAGGTTATTTGCTAATCCAGATTTAAAAAAAAAAAAAAAAAAAAAAAAAATTCTCGTAAAAGGATGTAAATGTGTTATGACACACTGGGCCTGGTTCATTAAGGAGAACAAAGCAAGAAAATGAGTAAATTTGCTCCTGGACAAAACCATGTTACAAAGCAAGGGGTGCGAATTAGTTTATTATTTTGTACATAAGGAAAATACTGGCTGCTTTTTCATGTAGCACACACATACTTGTAGCTTTAAATTTACACTGAAATTTAAAGGTCATCTAAGACATGCCCCACCCCAACTATAAATCCGTCCCCACATTTTAAATTTAACTCCACTCTTCAATACAACAGGGTTTTGCCCAGGTGCAAAGTTACTCCTTTTTTTTTTTTTTTTTTGCTTTACTTTCCTTAATGAATCAGGGCCCCTGTACAGTGCTCCAGATCCTTACCACATGTTCAGCTTGATTGTTTCTGTATAAGGACGATGGGTTGCTTTTCTGTAAAAGTATGTGAGGTGGGTCCATTTAAAAGGGATTGCAATATCTGACAGTTATAGGAAGGGCTTTCTCATTATCACAGGTAACTGAATGAGGAGAGGAAGTTATAAACTTTGAACAGATGAGTTACTATTGCTGGGGACATAATTTTTTTTTTTTTTTTTTAAAGTGCATATAGAGCAAGCCATTTCTTGTCCAGATATTGGGCTGTCTAAGAAATTCCTTTTGGTTTTGATCGAACATAGGATAAGATGAAGTGTCTAGCGAAACGCGTAGCCAGCGTGATCTCAGAGCATAATCCGCGGTGGTCAGCACGTTGGTTTGATCGCTAGTATTACCATATTTATTCAGTACATTCTAGTGTAATAAAATAAAATAGCGAAAAGTACTTAATTTTGTTGAAATAGATAACACTGCTTAAGAACAAAAGGAATTATCAACAAGGTTACTATTTTAACTGTAATTATGTCAGCACCAGCATGTATACCAGCATTGGCATAGATTGGCTGCCGCCTAGAAATAAGAACAATAAAGTAACTATTAGGAGCCACAAGCAGCCTGACAATAAGGTTATGAGATGAAAAACTTAGGCATTGAGCCCCTGGACATATAAAGGACATGGTGCTGCAATATATAGGTAGATTTTTTTTTTTCTGTTTAGGGTTACAAGCATGGAAAGTAGAAGTGTACAGTCTAGACTTTAATTCCGGATGTGAGTGATTAGTAAAGTGTGTCTCCTGAAGTAAGACTGTATAAGCCCTATGTTGCTTAAGTGTAAGATAGTGTTGTATGTTTTTGTGGGCTGTTCAAACCTTTAAAGTTCCTAGAAGCCATAGGGGGATGGAACAGGGATGCCCCAGGTCCCCCAGTGAGAGTCAGAAGTGCTGTAAAAAAACCAGTAACAATGCATTGTTAATACTTTTGCAATGAAGACAGAGAATATGAAAAAGTGCCTGAAGTAAGATAAGGTGGAAGGGAGAGGAGAAAGAAAAAGGGAGGCAGGGAACTGGACAGGACCAATATGTGGGGGCACATCTGGTCCGTTTGCTGGCCAAGAAAAGTAAGGGCCAATGCCAGTGGCAGGGAATGGCCGGGCAAGAGCAGTATACCCATTACGGGGACCTGGCCAGGGATACAGAAAAAGGTCTGGTATTCCCAACCGCAGAAGGTGGATGTCAACACCTCCTGTCCAGGGTTGAAAAAGCTGAGAAGGAAGCCAGGTGAAGGGTGGCGATCAACTACTACCATGATCCAGAGATCCGGTTAAATAAAAAAAATAAAAGTACAATAAAAAAATAAAAATGGGGCAGTAGAAGAGTAGCAATGTAAAATGGTAAGAAAGGAACACAGTGTAAACACAGAAAGTTAGTAAAAAAAAGAAGTAAAGTAACATCATGTGCCTAAGGCACACAATTCCTCCAAGCCTACATGAGAAGGACTGAATACCAGTGGTCTGTCATGAAGAGAGAAAGGAAAATGAAACTGATCGACTTCTGAGAAAAAGAAACACAATAAGCATATATCAAGGAGGGGGAGCAGAGGCAGATGGTTTAATGGTTCTTGTCACAGTCGTCCACTCGGTATGGGAGCTTTCCGAAGGGGAAGGTGGATCCCAAAGAGCTCGGGCCCGGTTCCTGCGTCGGGGGTGGGCGAGTGAGACCGGGGTCATGAGTCCCAAAGTCTCACGGAGTCAGACTTCTTCCACCATTGTCCGAGCACATTGAAACTTGTTCTGATAGCAGAGGAGAAGACGGAACAGGAAGCCCCAGTGATAACGTATGTTGTGGTCCCTGAGATTAGACGACACTGATTTTCAATTCACGCCTCTTGAGGAGGGTGACCGGGACAGTGTCCTGGAAAATATGCAGGGAGGCCTATTCGATTGAGATTGGGTCAGCCTTCTGAGATTACTGCAGGAACGCCTCCTTAGTAGTGTAATTTGAATTTGCTCTATAGAGTGGGAAAGGAAAATATACCCTGAAACTTAAAGGCATCTCTCAGCAAGTTTGCAGTTTTTGAACCATTGTCAACCTGAAAAAATACTGGCAGTGTGAAATAAATATTGATCTGCCAATGGAGTAAACAAGAAGCGATTTGGCCTCCAGTCATGGAGCGTAGGGTGATTTCCTAACTAATGGAATTTCAGACTACTGGTAGACCGGGATGGGAGGGTTCAATATTAATATTTAACATTCTAATGTATTTGACATCCAAAATAAGTGGTTGTGGACATTTTATGATATATTATTTTTTTGCCGGGAAAATAAACATTATCTACCCATATTTCTTGTAATGCTACAAAAAATTATAATACTAGTCTTAATTTAAATTGTGGTGTTTACCGGTTTTTATAAATGTTACATATGAAATGACCAGGTGCTAAGCCGATTGATTACAAATGAAGCCTCAAATGGTTCACACTATTTCCAGTTCTATTGTGCCTTAGAAATATATGATCTAAAGTGTAGCTAAATGTATTGGGAAGTTTGGGGTTGCACTTTGACTTTGGTTTCTTTTCCAATCATTAAACAGTTCAGGTTGTTATAGTATAATAAGCTCTTAGTAATACTTTTTCATTAGGCATGCAAACATTATGTTTAGTGTCAGGAGGCAATATAAATTCGAATGAGCACCATAACTATATTTATTTTCATTTTCTTAAGTATTGGCTTAAACTGTGCTTTGGGAGCTGTTGAAATGAGACCATTCATTGAAGCCATTGGGAAATGCACAACATCCTATGTTCTCTGTTATCCAAATGCAGGTAAGTTGTTCTGCATGAATTGGTAGTGAAGTTAATTGCTGAATGAATTCCGTAATCTTTTTTTACATGTACAATATTCTCATACGGGGGCATAGGTAAGTGTTGTATTTTAGTCATGGGATTTGTGTGTACCGACTCAAATCATGCAAAATTAATTGAACACTCTAAAATTTTGCCTTTTTGTAGCCACAATATGACCCACAAAACTTGTCAAAAGTTTGTTTTCTATACAGAAAATTCAGCAGCTTGCATAAAGGCATTTAAAGAGATTTGCCTTAATCAGAACTATTTATTGAGCTGTGTGTATAGCAAATGTTTTCACTGCAGGTCTGACTCTCGCCCTCTCTCGTTGCCATTCTCATAGGGCAGGTTTATTAAGGGATATTGGGAACTTTAAATTCCATTGACTAAACTAGACAGATATTTGAGGCATATTAGATTTGCTCTAACAAATGCTGATTGGGCAGCACAGTGGCTAAGTGGTTAGCACTTCTGCCTTACAGCACCGGGGTCATGAGTTCAATTCCCGACCATGGTTTTATCTGTGAGGAGTTTGTATGTTCTCCCTGTGTTTGCGTGGGTTTCCTCTGGGTGCTCCGGTTTCCTCCCACAATCCAAAAACATACTGGTAGGTTAATTGGCTGCTAACAATTTGACCCTAATCTGTGTGTTTGCCTGTGTGTGTGTTAGGGAATTTTGACTGTAAGCACCAATGATGTGAGTGAGTTCTCTGTACAGCGCTGTGGAATTAGTGGCTCTATATAAATAAATTGGTGGTGTGATAATAAACGAGCAATATTATCTGTTGTAGAAAGGAGGGAGGGTTTTGGGAAGAAAATTGAATATTTAAAAATGTGAAACCGTTAACAAAAAACAAAAAGCAACAAATATTTTACCATTAAATCACCTATTTATTTTTGTTGGCTGTAATTGTGTTTTTTGTTTTTTTTCTCTATTAAGATGAACAAGTATTTTATTACTGATCTTAGTAATGCTATATCTGATTACCTCAAAATTGCTGAACACAGTTGGAACTGCAATATACTTTGTGATCAATATCAATGATGGCGAACATTTTAAATAAGGACAGTGTTACTTAAAACAGTGCACAATATGCATCACTAAGTTTGTACTTACAAATGCAAACTTTGTGTTTTAATTTAGGATTTTATTTATTTTCTTCCTGTAGGATTAGTCTTAACTAACAAACTTTCCATTATAATACTTTTAGGTCTGCCCAACACATTCGGCGGTTATGATGAAACACCAGAAGTGACCGCTAAGCACATTAAGGTAACGCTTACTATAAACTATATATATATATATATATATATATATATATATATATATATATATATATATATATATATATATATATATATATACACTTCTTGTATTTGCTACATACTAAGCTGTTCCAAAGTGGCAATAATTCATCCTATGATTTAGACTTGGACACTGTCTACTTATCTGACTGCATAAAGGTTTGCCTGACATGGTAGTATCTAAACTCTTGATGTCAGAGAATTTAAAATACACCACAGTGTAGATTGGCGTCTATTCTTGTCTGTCTTTAAAAGGTGACAAGACCCACTACTATACCCCAATGTCTCGCAGTTTCCCCCAATGGCAGGAAAGAGAAAGGTATTATTCCAAGTTAGTAAAAAAAAATGGGGTTTAACCTGTTCTCTTTCCAAAGGGAATGTCAACACTTTTTACAAGGTTTTACCAATATCATGCCCCATAATTTAGTGGGTAGTGGTGGTGTGGGCAGTGAATTCTGTTACAGAATACCTTGTACAAGCCTCCACCATATACTGTTTGGTGCTTGTTGTCGGTCAGCATGGATAAATTAGAACCATATCTTACTGTATTGGACCAGGTGTGTGCCTCTTTATTTCTACTACTTTTGCATAAAATCATAGGTTCGTCTTTTAGAATTACCAGGCTTGTTTGTGATGTGATGGCCATGGTATGTTTCAACTTGTAGTACTATAACACAACAGTACAAATAATAGTAATATTGAGCTCAGATGCTGCACAGGTTAAGTTGCATAAAACAACAATCTTTATGTACTTCAATAAGTGGTAATGCGCTAAAATAAGTATTAATATTTCCCCAAAAAATACAGTGATATAATAACCATATTTGTTATTCCTTTTCATGGCAGAAAATTCTGTTTTTAAATAGTTTTGTTCAGGTGTTTGTCTGTTGTGCAATGTTTCCTTCCCTAACTGGGCAGCTGAAATGGCAATATCTTTTGATAGAGATAGTATATATATTTATTTACACAGAATAAGGGGTAGGTAACATTAAGGTGAGCACATAATGTAATTATATTCTATGCAATCTTGAAATTATCACTGTGTGCAACACACAACATATCATAACTGGGAGACCTTTCAGAAATATGATTCCCCATCATTTCAACCACATATGTCTCTTTCCTGCCATTGGGGGACACTAAAACATTGGGGTATAGTAAGGGGGTGTGGGCTAGGAGTGTGGCACTGTAAAATTAACCTCTTTGAACATACACTCCTCTCCTACTGTGCCCCTTCCATCTGGGATCACACTCCATTTTAATTACTGCTTGGGAGATAAGGCATTTTATTTTGGGCTCCTGCCCGTTTCTTATTTTTTAATATTTATATTAAAAAAATATTTATAATATTTTTAAAAAAATTAATATTTTTTATTTTATTTAATTTTTATTAATTTTTATGCAGCGCAGGGACCATTGTTTTTACCAGAGAAGTGACCAGCCTAGGGGCAGCCTTCACTCTGGGTCTTGGTGTACAGCCTCTGGGCTTCCCTTACCCCTGATGCTGCGAAAGACGTCTGGTAATACCTGTGTGTTTCACACACAGGGTGGCTCTATGAGAGGGAGCTGTCAGCCGCATGGCTTGCTGACATCCCACTCTGCAGAAGGGAAAAGACCACGCGACATAAGTCCTTTATGGAGTACAAGTCACTAGCGGATCTGGAGAAGGGGAGGAGGCAGGCACTGCTGGCTACAACAAGTAGCCTATTCTTTTTGTATGCAGAGTACCGGGTCAAGAAATATAGAAAAGGAGAACAGATCCATTACTGGGCAGCCATAACTGAGGGGAGGGACTTCTCCTCAGTGTATTTTGGAGGACTTTCCCTCAAGAAAATCTCCACATTCGCAGTGCAGAAACACCTCTGATCGAAATTTTCTCCTGTTGTGCTCTCCCTGTCTTTTTTTTATTTATTTTTTTTTTCCTAGTATAGTGAAACAAATGATAGCTCTGTGTTTAATATGCCTTCACTACCTGTTACTTCAGTGTTGTAGGCATTTATTCTCGCATTGGGGGGGACTCACTATTAATAAATTTCAGTATATTGGGTCTCAGAGAGTAACATACAAGTATAATGTGTTTTTTGTTTTTTTTGTTTTAAAAAAATTAGAGAGAGTGCTCTATTTGGTTTCCTCACTCACACTGCTTGGAAACAGCCGGACCGGAAGTTTACTATTCCTAGGAGATTCCTCACCCTGTATCCGTTACAGGAGGAGGATTTGGCCCGATGGCAGCAGATTCCAAAAGTTGATACACCGGTTGCTTGCTTAGCTCGTCCTACTACGCTTCTGGTGCTGGGAACAGCGGCCCTACAGGATTCCACTGACCGTAAGGTTGAGGGTCATCTAAAATCTATTTAGCGGCAGGCACTTCTTTCAGGCCCATGTTTTCATCGGCATGGGTTCCCAGAACGATGGGAACATGGTCAGAACAGCTGGCAGAGGGATGCAAGATTCCAAATTGCCCAACATTTGAAAGGGGCGTCTGGATACTTATATGTCTGTGTTTAATATGCCTTCACTACCTGTTACTTCAGTGTTGTAGGCATTTATTCTCGCATTGGGGGGGACTCACTATTAATAAATTTCAGTATATTGGGTCTCAGAGAGTAACATACAAGTATAATGTGTTTTTTGTTTTTTTTGTTTTAAAAAAAGAGGTATTATTAAGACAGTATTTATTAGACAATTGTTATTACAACATCAATGTCTGAGAAAGGGACTTCAAAGACCAAGGGGTTTTGCTAGAAAGTCTGAACACCATTATACTTGTGCAAAATGTAATGGGATGTGTCACTCCTCCGCTGCATGAAACTGCTGGGGTCAATGGTATCAGTGTTCGAGGCTGTGCCCTTCGCACAGTTTTATTTGAGACCATATCAGAGAAAGCTTCTCCAAGAATGGTCCAAATCCACGCTTCACCCAGACAAGCAGATCATAACTCTGGCTTCAGCTTCACAGCTATCCTTCACATGTTGGTAACCAGAACAAATGTGGGAAAAGGTCATTCCTTCCAAGTGTGGGATTGGGTTTTGTTTACCACAGATGCCAGTCTGTTGGGTTGGAGCGTGGTGATCGGTTAGATCCGATTCCAGGGCCACTGGTTTCCCTTATCCTCCTTGCCCATCAATGTACTGGAACTCAGGGCGGTTTACAGAGCATTACTTCAGGGTCGGATGTTTCTGGCCAGGAGGCCCCAGAGGGTTCAATTCGACAATGCTTTAGTTGTAACCTACTTGACCCGTCAGTGGGGAACATGACAAGGCGAGAAATAGCGAAGATCGTGTCTTGGGTGGAGCGTCATGTTCCCCTGATTTTGCCCATATTTATCCCGGGATGGAAAACTGGGAGACAGAGTAGCTCAACTGCAACCAGATCCAGACCGGGAAATGGACGTTTCACGACGAGGTCTTTCCTCTTCTGGATTAGTGTTGTGGTCAGCTGGTGATCGACCGAGTTCCCCTCTTCTGCTTGAAGTCTACGGGTCTGAAGGATGGGATACACGGATGCCATATCTATTTTAAGTGTAGGTTTCGTCTGCCCTACCTGTTCTCCCCAAGGTTTCACTGCTTTCCATGGGCTTTCAGTGAAAGTGGCAGTTTTAAGGGATGTTCAGACTTTTCTGCAGGGTCTTCTGCATGTTCAACCCCCCTCTGTACATCCGCTTGAATCATGGGATCTTTAATCTCGTACTCGCGGCTATCGAAAAGGATCTCTTTTGAGCCTCTGGACCAGGTTAATCTCCGATATGTGACTTGGATATACGACTGTATTTCTCCTCTCCGTTTCATCTGCTCAGTGGGGTGTCTGAGTTGGGGGGCGCTGTCCATCTTTTCTGGCCTTTCATCCTGACAGGGCTGAGCTACAGACAAAACAGTGTTTTGTGCCGAAGGTGGTCTCCCTGTTTTATCTCCACCAGGAGATTGTCGTTCCGATGTTCTGTCCTGCGTTCAGGTCTTCTGATGACGCTTTGTTTTTTTTTAGGTGTGGTTTGAGCCTTTCGGTGCTATTTGGACCGGAAGGTTTCTGTTCACAAGACTGCTGACCTTTTCATCCTGTATGATGCTCACAAGTGGGGCTGGCCTTCATCCAAACAATCGCTCGCTGGCTTACGTCAAATATTTGGTGGGCCTTTGTTCAGCCAGTTTGATTGGTGCTGGTTGGTTTAAAAGCTCATCCTACCTGGGCTGTTGGTGTCTCATGGGCGGTGCGTCATGGGGCTTCTGCCAAGCAATTGTGCAGGGTTGCAACGTGGTCATCTGTCCCCACTTTATCGACGTTCTACAAGTTGCAAGGCTTTGCATCACGGGATGCTAGTTTTGGGCGCTTGGTGTTGCACGCAGATGTTCCAAAGCAATCCCTCCCTTAGGGGCAGCTTTAGTATGTCCCCAATGCATTGCAGTGTCCCCCAATGGCAAGAAAGCGAAAAGAGGATTCTTTTACTTGCTGTAAAACCCATTTCTCTTTCATCCTATATGGGGGACACTGCTACCATGGTTTGTATGTGGGAAGTGTGGAGTTGGCACGTAACTAGTTAACTTGTTTAATGTATCAATGCTGATTGACCCCTCCCCTCTGCAACTCCCCCCTGTAGCTCCTCAGTTTAGATTAAGTGCCCAAGGGAGTTGGGCTTAATCCTCAATGCTAGAGTTTTACTTTTAATTTTTCCATTGAATTTTTTTATTTAATTTCATTATTTTTCAAAGAGACTTTGTTCTTAAAGCAGAGGAGTGTGTTCTACCTATAGAGTACACACTCCCGGTATGCAGCCACACTACGCTGTCTCGTGAGAGGCGGACGACTCTCACTGACAGCGCTGGCAGTGTTTAGTGCTGACATGCGGCTTATGAAGCCGCTGTCACACTTCAAGCCTCCCGGGTTCCGGCGCTGCCTGACAGGCATAGGGTAGTGGTACTTGGAGCGATGGCGGGAGCCATCTTGCGGGGCCAGTCCAAGTTCCCTCCTCGGTAAAGGAGGGGGGAATCTTGACTTTAGGCTGCAGACATTGGGTTTAGCCAGTGGCTGCAGGGACATTTTGAAGTACCTTTAGGCGGGCACATCTTCACTGCCCACTAACCCAAGCTCTTCTTCCAGAGAACCAGCTTGGTCCTCGTTCTTGGTAAGAGGCTTAGACAGACTAAACCACTCTTCTAGAAGGGCCAAGATCGGTACTTTCTAGAATTAAAAGGTCTTTGTCTAACAATACCCCTCCTACACATATCATAGACCAGAACGACTCCCCAAGACATCAGGGTATTGACGATCTGGTCTTAGCCGTCGGACAAGCTCTGGATCTTATGGATTTGGATGAACCTAAATCTTCGATTTGGGGTTTTTTCAAAAAAATTAGAGAGAGTGCTCTATTTGGTTTCCTCACTCACACTGCTTGGAAACAGCCGGACCGGAAGTTTACTATTCCTAGGAGATTCCTCACCCTGTATCCGTTACAGGAGGAGGATTTGGCCCGATGGCAGCAGATTCCAAAAGTTGATACACCGGTTGCTTGCTTAGCTCGTCCTACTACGCTTCTGGTGCTGGGAACAGCGGCCCTACAGGATTCCACTGACCGTAAGGTTGAGGGTCATCTAAAATCTATTTAGCGGCAGGCACTTCTTTCAGGCCCATGTTTTCATCGGCATGGGTTCCCAGAACGATGGGAACATGGTCAGAACAGCTGGCAGAGGGATGCAAGATTCCAAATTGCCCAACATTTGAAAGGGGCGTCTGGATACTTATATGTGGCGGCACAGAACACAGTTTCTATTTCATCTTCAATTTCGGCCTTTACTAGAGGTCAGACGGCCAGAGGCAGACCGTCTCGTTGCTTCTTTGCAACATCCTTACCCAGCGATCCAGAAAGGAGACAGGCGAAGCAACTCTGTGTCGCTTCTATTCTTTCTGCAGGAGTCATTTGCTCCGTACCAGACAATCAGAAGAGACAGGGGTTCTACTCAAATCTGTTTCTGGTCCTGAAACCAGATGGCTCATTCCGACCCATTTTAAATTTAAAAACGTTAAATCTACACCTGAAGGTGGACAGATTTCGCATGGAGTTCCACAGATCAGTAATGAATTGACTGGAGGCAGACAAATTTTTAGCATCAATAGACATAAAGGGCGCTTACCTTCATGTCCCCATCTGGGAAGGAGATCAGTCACTTCTCAGATTCACAGTAGGTTCAGCCCACTACCAAGTATGGGCTCTCCCCTTCGGCCTTTCCACAGCGCCCAGAGTCTTCACAAAAATGTCAGTGATGGCGGCATGCTTTCTTTCCAGAGGGGTCAAAATAATACCATATATAGACGACCTCCTCATTAAGGCCTCATCAGCGAAACTGTGACAACAGCACCTGGCGCTTACTATCAGGATCCTGGAGCACCATGGATGGCTGATAAACTTAAAAAAAAAATGTCAATTGATTCCCTGCCAGAGGATGACCTTCCTGGGGCTCATTGTGGACACTAGACAATAAAAGGTGTTTCTTCCAGAGGACAAGGCCAGATCATTGCAAGAACGAATTGCATGGGTCCTGGCCACTCCCAGTCCAACTTTTCACTTACACATGCGCCTCCTAGGGAAGATGGTGTCGACATTCGAGACAATTCCTTGCGGTCTGTTCCATTGCCGCTGCTTCCAGTGGGATCTTTTAACCAAGTGGTCTGGTTCACACCTACATTTGGAACACCAGAGGATAAGATTGTCATCCAAAACAAAGAAGTCTCTTCAGTGGTGGTTGGTCAAGGATCACTTAGCGGCAGGCAGGTCCTTTGCCCCTTGGCCCTGGATCATAGTGACCACAGACGCAAGCATGAAGGGGTGGGGGGGGCTGTAGCCCTTCACTTACGCCTGCAAGGCCTTTGGTCAACTCAGGAGTCCTCCCTGTCCATCAACATTCTAGAACTAAAGACCATGCTAATGGCTCTTCGAGGCGCACAGAACCTCCTTCAGCGTTCTCCAATCAGGCTACAATCAGACAATGCCACAGCGGAACCAGAAGTGCAGGCGCAATGTCAGTTGCAGCACAGATCATTGCCTAGACGGAACAGCATGTTCCCTCACTCTCAGCTGTGTTCATCCCAGGCATCCAAAATTGGGAGATAGATTCTCAGTCGTCATGCAGTGATCCCGGGGGAGTGGTCACTCCATCCGGAGATCTTCCAATCACTAATTCAGAGATGGGGTCTTCCAGACCTGGATCTCATGGCGTCCAGACACAACAGGAAAGTTCCAAGATTCTGTGCAAGGGCAAGGGACCCCCTGGCAGTAGCCATCAACGTCCTGACAATGCCCTGGACTTTCCGGTTGGGATATCTGTTCCCATCCATACCCATGATCCACTGCATTCTCAAGAGTATGATGGGAGACTCCCAGTGATTCTGGTGGCCCCTGCCTGGCCGTGGAGATTATGGTACGCGGACATGGTTTCAATGGCGGTAGGTCAAGGCGTGCGTCTTCCACTGCGAGACAACCTCCTTCTCCAGGGCCCATTCCGTCATCAGGACTTATGGCGGCTGACTTTAACGGCATGGCTGTTGAAGCCAGCCTTTGGTGATCTAGAGGATTCTCTCCCAGAGTCGTAGACACCTTGTTGCGGGCTCGCAAGCCAGTTTACGCTTGTATCTACCATTCCATCTGGCGCACCTATATCAGATGGTTTGAGAATAGGCCATGCAATACATCAGCCTTTCGTCTTCCCCGTCTTCTGGCATTCCTTCAAGATGGCCTGGATGGAGGGCGGTGCAAATATCGGTCCTTTCGGTTTCCTTTCACCTTCGGCTGGCGGACGTGCCTGATGTTAAGACTTTTCTGCAAGGAGTCTTGCATATACAGCCGCCTTACGTACCGCCTACAGCTCCATGGGATCTCAACTTGGTACTTGGTATGCTTAAAGGGCCTCCTTTTGAACCGTTACATTCAGCTGATTTAAGGTTTTTAACATTGAAAGTAGCATTTCTTCTCGCAATTGCATCAGCTCGTAGAGTGTCGGAGTTAGGAGCCCTTTTGTTTCGTGAACCATATTTGGTTTTTCACGAGGAAAGTGCAGTTCTATGGGCTGTTCCTTCCTTCGTACCTAAAGTCGTCTCTGCTTTTCACATGAACCTGGAGATTGTGGTTCCAGTGTTTCAGCCGGGACCATCGTCTATCGGACAGAATCCAATGGAATGTTTGGATGTGGTCAGGGCTCTCAAATTTATGTGAGGAGGACTGCCCATATTAGACGCACTGATTCCTTATTTATCCTGTTTTAATCTCTCAAAAGAGGGTGGCCAGCCTCAAAGCAATCCATTGCCAGATGGATTAATGCAACCATTAGGCAGGCTTACACCAGTGCTAACCGGCCGGTGCCAAATCCCCTCACTGCCTTTTCAACCCATTCGGTGGGGGCATCCTGGGCCGTGAGAAATGGGGCCTCAGCGGACCAACTTTGCAAAGCAACCACCTGGTCCTCGATCCATACGTTTACTAAATTCTTTCAATTCCATGTCTTTGCACCTAATGACGCCAATTTTGGCTGTAGTGCTCTCAGCGCCGGGCTGTCGGAGCAGTCCCACCCTTAGAGGGGCTGCCTAAGAACGTCCCCATGGTAGCAGTGTCCCCCAGATTGGATGAAAGAGAAAAGAGGATTTTTATACTTACGATAAATCCGTTTCTCTGATTCCATCTGGGGGACACTGCGTTCCCTCCCTTCTGCTCTTCTACTGTATGTTCTTTGGTTGTTTGGCCTATCTTTCTTGGGGCTTTATAATTAAACTGAGGAGCTACAGGGGGGGGTTGTAGAGGGGAGGGGTCTGTAACCATTGATACATTAAACAAGTTAACTAGTTAAGTGCAACTCGACACTCCCCACATATAACCCATGGTAGCAATGTCCCCCAGATGGAATCAGAGAAATGGATTTATCGTAAGTATAAAAATCCTCTTTTCTCTGACTCCATTGGGTGACACTGTGCACCCTCCCCTTGCTCTGATTGTTGATTTTAGTGTTTTAAGTTACATCATTTTTCTTGTCACACCTGATGACCCTCTATTCTGAGTTTGATTATGCAAAAGCTGAGTTTGATCCCAGATGGGAGGGACTTAGTAGGGAAGGAGTGTATATTCAAAGAGTACAGTGCCATACTCCTAGTCCACCTACTATACACAAATGTTTTGCAGCCGCCCCCAATGGAGTCAGAGAAATGGATTTTATGGTGAGTAAAAAAATCCTCTTATTGCTAAACTTCATTTGTGCCTTTGTTTTTTTTTTTTTATTCCAAAGACAGTACCTCACAAAACTAATTTTGCCCTCAACAGGATTTTGCAATGGATGGTATGGTGAATATTGTTGGTGGATGCTGTGGAACTACTCCAGCACATATCAGGTAACTTTAAAGAAAAAGGGAGAGCTTTTCTGGTTAATTTCGTTTTCCTATTGATGTTAAAATGAGCTCTTACTCTGTACCATTATTATATTTTCTTATCAGAGAAATTGCAGAAGCTGTGAAGCACTGCAAACCAAGAATTCCTCCAGCGTCTGTGTTTGATGGATATATGTTGCTGTCTGGTATGTAAAGATCTGATTCAGTATTACATAAAACCTAGGAACTTGTATTTGATCTAATCCATACTTTCTGCTTCAGTGTATTTATATTATGTTTGAAACATAAATATATACAAGCATTAACTACATATGAATTGTTGTTTGATGTTAGGGTAGTAACTACTACTTTGTGTCAGACCATTGATTGTGTGTGTATATTTTGCTTGCTTGTGATCTTTCATTTTATACAGTTCTGACTTTTTCCATGTCATGTGCATCTGGTTATACTATCAGTTCAAACCATTGTACATTCAAGGATCATCACTCTGAGGCGGTGCAAGCCCTAGGTGGCACCCTCTCCCACCCGAAATTGAAGACAACCCCCACACACACTCTACCCGTCAGACAGTGTGACCCCACGCCTGATGCTTTCCCTGGTAGTAGGTGGGGGAAGGATCCTCAGCGCCTCATAGGGCGAGTGTGACGCTTGGCTCTGATCCGGATAATACTGATTCTCCTTCATGCTTTCTGTGTGAAGTGCACCGTGGAGGCATTAAACACTCTGGAATGGTGACATTATGTTACTCGTTCAGCATTTTAGGCGCCGCCTACCCATTGGTGCCTCTAGGCTTACATTGGGACGCTGTCATAGACACATGCATGTATGACTAACCAAGTGTTTGTTTTCCTAGAAATCTGATCCTCTGTTTTATTACTTTTGACCATAAAAAAGAAAATCCACATTTCCTTTTTTTTTTTTTTTGTTCAACTCCCCAAACATCTGCCTTCAGTTGTATGTAGGTAGGTGACAAGTGCTCTTTAATGTACTTCAGCCTCAGTGATGTCGCTAAATTGATCTCTTTCCCCCATGCAGGTTTGGAACCATTTAGAATAGGGCCTTACACAAATTTTGTAAATATTGGAGAGCGATGTAATGTGGCAGGGTCAAGACAATTTGCCAAGCTTATCACGGCGGGACATTATGAGGTATGTGTGTGCAAGAGGATTTTTAAGTGAAGTTGCATGGAAAATTCTTACAAAAGCCAGTTTTATTTTTGCCTATTTAATGTATCAGATGTATGTATTAAATATATTAAAGTCCGTTACTTTGTCAGCCTTCTATTAGACACTTAATATGACTAACACTAGCCAAACACTCTACAATATCATCATATTGCCTTGATCGCTTTCTGTCTGTGTGGTTATCTTCTGACAGTATTAACAGGTTGTCTTTTTATCTGGTGACTCTGGCCAATCACTGAAAGGCCGGATTTGTCTGGTTTGGACGAGTACATATGTTGCCATGTTGTACATGTGTTTCTTTTGCTTAGGCCTCAAGCCTAGAGGTAGGATTAGCCCTTGTTTGGCCAGCCTAATTTATGCTTGCTTTTAACAGGAAGCTTTGACAGTTGCAAAAGCACAAGTAGAGATGGGTGCACAAATACTGGACATCAATATGGATGATGGAATGCTGGACGGCCCCAGGGCCATGGCCAGATTTTGCAATTTTATTGCGTCTGAACCAGATATTGCGAAGGTAAACTATACAGTATTTTATTTTGCTAAGAAAAGTGAGTTTGTTTTTGTTTTTTTGTTTTTTTCCTTTTTCTTTTTAGAAATTTAGTAAGTGTATTTTCCAAAACATGTATACATCAACATTTTTTCTTTACTGTATATTCCAAAGTTTAGTAAATATTTATCACATTTTAATAAACTCATCCATTACAATATAAATATATTTGCCCAAGAGGCATATGGCTATTTGCATTTTTTTTTTTTTTAACATGCCAACCAGCTACTGATAGATCCAGTCAGTTTGCCTAAATTAATTATCCCAGGTTGGCAGAGGAAACCTTCACTTTTCCTTTGTCTGCTAATTAAGGGAATATCCTAGTGACATCACAGCATTTCTCCTACAGACATAGTAGAGTAGTGCACTCTGCAAGAGTATCACCAAGCGTTCAGTGTGAGTGCTGAATGAACCACTTTATTTTTTTCAAGGCTGGAAACCCTAGAACTCTAGACCAGGGTTTCTCAAATGCAGTCCACAGGGACCCCTAACAGAGCAGATAGTAATAGTAAATCTTTCACTTGTGGCCTGGAAAACATACACTGTTAGGTCTCCATGAGGACTGGATTTGACAAACCCTGCTCTAGACTATCAGTTTTGCTATTGCTGGACTCTAAAAATGTTTTCCGTGTTCTGCTTTAGTTAATCAGTGTTTTGATATTCAGAAGAGGTTAATATAACACATTTGTGGCCATGTCTGAAATCTTGCACAGAAAAATGGGGTTGTAAACCATAGCAGCATATCTGAGGCGCTCTTGTGCTGCAAGAAAAAAATTACAGAATTTGATTGGTTGCTATGAGTCAGAGGCAGTTTTCATAAAGATTTTAAATTTATTAACTGAATTTAAAAAAACCCAAAATACTTGGGTACAGTTGTTTATGCAGTACAGACTTGGACGTATAACAATTGCAAGAAATATTCTTCCGCTGGAAATGGTTGATATACTTTAGGAATTCCAGCATGCTTGGAACAGAACTCATATTATGCACTGGCAAATGAGATGACTCTATTTGATATTTCTGGTTGAAAAATTATTTATATGCTGAATTTTTAATGTTGTGGTTTTTTTTTTGTTTGTTTTTTTAAGTGGTTTGTCATGAAAAATATGGAGACTGCTCAAAGCAGAAGGAATCTTTTGAATCTTTGAGAGCCACTGCATTATATTGTTATAAAGAGATTGGTCCTATTCAATTTTGATTGCACATCTCACTCCACAGGTACCACTGTGTATTGATTCATCTAACTTTGAGGTGATTGAGGCTGGGCTAAAATGCTGTCAAGGAAAATGCATAGTGAACAGTATCAGTATGAAAGAGGGAGAAGAAGACTTCCTGACAAAAGCCAAAAAGATAAAACAGTATGGAGCTGCAGTAGTTATCATGGCTTTTGATGAAGTGGGACAGGTAAGTTTTACTTATCTCATTATAGTACAGGTTCCTTTACAGTTCATATCTACCAATTATCTCCTTTTGAATAAAGAGGTTACATATGCAATGCCCAGACGTTGAAAAAACAATGTTCATTGTTGGACCATGACTGACCATGTTCTCATGTAGTATACTACAGCTAAATAAACACTCCCAGAGAACGCTATTTTTTTATCATTGACACAAAACGCAAAGAACACATGTCAAAACATGTGGGTACAGGTCCATTCACTTACATTAGATTTTGAAGCGAGGGCCGTCAAAGAAGGTTTTCTAGGCTTTACTGATATACAGTCTTTACTTATGTTGTCAGAACAGCTCTGTTAACTCAAAGGCTCTTCTTATTTTAAAATTCTTCACGGATACAATTTTGGTTTGTGTTGAATTTTTACTCCTCTTGTAATGCTCATTATTTAACAACAACCAGTCAAAGGAAAGCATCTCCTAGGTTTGGTTGTTCTTACAAAACTCTGACTTTGGCTTTCTTGAATACAAGCCTTGATTGGACAGCCTCCTCTAGTTGTTAGCCTAGGGTAAACATTCATTATGTTTAAGGTGACCTGGTTGCAGTCTACCATAGTTCCCTGGGTAACCAATATCTGTTTAGCATAAAATTTCATCCAAGTTCTGTCAGAGAAGGCAAAAACTTTGTTTAAATCAACAACAGAGTAAATGGACCTTGAAGTTATAGTTCAGCTGATACGAAGGTAAACAATCCGTATAGTCAAGTTGAGTGAAGTCATTAATACTTTGCAAAGGACGTGTTATCAGGATGAGGGTTATATTACCACTTTAATGGTCGCTAGTATGACCTCATGTCAAGTATTGTGTACAATTCTGAAGCCCATATCTCCAAAATAAAATGCAAACCAGTTCGAGAAGGGCTACTAAATTGGTGCATGGGCTATATTATAAAATGTTACATGACTTCTGTAGCTCATTCAGTGTCCCTTTTGGCCTTGTAGTAGCTTCTCTGATAAGTGCCCTTTTTTCCACCATTAATTGTAGAGGAGACTGGCTGGTCTAGGCATTTTTGTTATAATCTCATACTACTACCAATTCTGTACAATAGAACGCGTTGAGCTCATATGTTCATGTCTTTGCAATAGTCTTGTACCCTTCCCCCGGGATTGTGCCCCTGAATAATCATTTCTCTGACTTGCTTGGCATTCTGTCATTCACTTTTTTTTTTTTATGTTAAAGGATGTCAATCATTTTTTAAAGACACGTAGAGAGTGCGGGTATTTATATTAACAAACAGGTGATCTACTGATTTCTTACACAGGGTGGATTTAACATTGTGTGACTTTGGAGGTAATGTTTTACACCTGTGCAAATTGGAACTTTCAATTGCAAAGGGTATGGATGCTCTTTAAAAATAAAAGCCATGCGTTATTCAATATAGTTATTTGTAGAAAAGTTTTTGGGAATATTTCTGGTCATTTCTATTTACGCAGGCCACAGATGCAGAGACAAAGATCAGAATCTGCACAAGAGCTTACAACCTTTTGGTCAGTAAACTGAATTTTAACCCTAATGACATCATTTTTGACCCAAACATCCTAACAATTGGCACTGGCATGGAGGAGCATGACAAGTATGCCATATATTTTATTGAAGCAACAAAAATGATAAAGGTAAGATTATCAGACACCTTACATTTACATATCACATACTTTTGCACTAATCTTGTGTTTTATATGTTGCAATTATTTGAGGCTTTGCCATTGGAAAGGTTACAGTGCTTTCTGTAGAATTTATTGAGAAGTTCTACCCCGTTCTGACCTTGAAACCCCCCCCCCCCCACCCCCACCACTGCCTCAAATACAGCTAATGTATATCACAAAACAAAACTGAAAAAAATGCTTATTGTAGTGTGTACAATTACATAGCCCAAATATCAATATATGGTTGTGTGTTTAGGAATCACAATTCTGCAAGGGCTGATCAGTACACTAGCATGGTCGTGCTGCATAATTTGTACGTCCTCTGGAGTTCAGGGAAGACATATCACACCATATGTCCAGATAAACATACTACCTCTGTACATATTATTGTCACAGTATTTATAAGTGATTTGTGTTGTTTGTGTGTTTGCATTGTTAGGAATCTCTGAAAGGAGCTAAAGTCAGTGGTGGCCTTTCCAACCTCTCTTTCTCATTTCGAGGGATGGAAGCAATTCGAGAAGCGATGCATGGGGTATTTCTTTACCATGCTATTAAGGTAACAATTTAATTTGGAAACATCCAACTTGGCCTTTTTACTGTAATTAAAAGCTAATTGCTAATTTGAATAGTTTGACTGATATGCTTTTATTATTCTTATACATTGGTTTGTGCATTCTGTTCAAAATACTTAATCTGCTGTAAAAAAAATATTAAAATAAATTCTAAAAAGTTTATATAAATTAGATTATGATTGCCTAGCTATGCAGGACCATCTACCCACCACAGTTTAACCTGTTTCATGAGCTGTCACCTTGACACACTGGAAAGCTCCATTTAATGGATTAAACCCATATTTATCGACTAGGAACATGTGACATCACTGAGGCACAAAGTGGTTCTTTTTTAAATTGTGTATAGGTGACAATTGAACTAAAAGTAACAGATCCAATTAGGGATCGCTGTTCAGTGTGTATTATGGATGTGCCACAAAGATTACGCAAGAGCTACATCTTTTGTAGTGCTGTGCTGGAGAATTTCACATGTACGTTACATGGTAACATTTCCATGTCTTCTGTAGAGTGGCATGGACATGGGGATAGTAAATGCAGGAAACCTTCCAGTGTATGATGATATTGACAAAGAACTCCTTCAGCTATGTGAAGATCTCATTTGGAACAAGGACCCTGAAGCAACAGAGAAGCTTCTAAAATATGCACAGGTAAATACTAGAAAGTTACTTAACTCCTACATATGTATAGCAGTTAATACAGTTTGCTATTACCTTTCCCGGCACAAGTGCAGTAGATAGTGTAGTGGGAAGGTTAGCGGTGGTACTCTGCACCCATAAATTAATTTCAAAATATCAGCTTGCACCAGACTTTTTAGTTTTTCAGACTTGCTGTTCACAGAAATTTTAATGCATAAACATGCCACTCTCTACTCCCCCCCCCCCCCCCCCCCAAAAAAAAACAAACAAGTGTTGTTCATTTTTCTGAAGCAGTTAGTTTTATCCATCAATCTTTCTCTGTCAGGTTCAACTCATGTTCTTTCTGCTTCCCCCCGCCCCCCCTCAAATCCTCCCCATGTATACCCAAGACCTTCCACATGCACCCATCACGTGACCATCAGACCGCCCACACTTTTACTTTTGCAGCTGGAGCCCACAGAGGAAGGAGGGAAGACACACTGTGCAAAGCACACAGCACTCCCTCCTATTCTGATATGATGCTTGACCTCTATGGGTTACATAAAAACATAGCATTTAACGGCAGATAAGAACCACTTGGCCCATCTAGACTGCCCATTTTTTTTTTTATTAACCTATGGTACCTTATTTGATCATTTATTCTTTATAAGGATATTCTTATGTCTATCCCAAGCATGTTTAAACTGCTCTACTGTATTAGCCTCTACCACCTCTGATGGGAGACTGTTCCACTTATTCACTACCCTTTCTGTGCAGTAGTTGTTTCATCAACTTTCCTCTGAACCTACATCACTTCAGTTTCAGTGCATGTCACTGTGTTCTAATACTTCTCTTCCTTTGAAGAATGTTTCCCTCCTGTACCTTGTTAAAACTTTTGATTTATTTGAAAGTTTCTATCATGGCCCTCCTTTCCCTTCTCTGCTCCAAACTATACATATTAAGATCTTTGAGTCTTTCCTGGTAAGTTTTGTGCTATTGGCCATGCACCATTTTAGTTGCCCTTCTTTGTACAGTCTCTAATGTATTTATATCCTTCTGGAGATATGGCCTCCAGAATTGAACACCGTATTCTAGATGAGGCCGTACCAATGACCTATACAGTGGCATTATTACTTCTTTCTTTCTGCTACATATTCTTCTCCCTACGCAACCAAGCATCTGACTTACCTTCCTCATTGATTTGTTACATTACTTACCTGCCTTTAAGTAACTGCAATAATGACTCCTAGATCCCCTTCCTCTTCAGTAGTTTCCATTATTATGCCATTAATACTATATTTAGCCTTTGGATTTTTGAGACCCAAGTGCATGATTTTGCATTTTTTGGCATTAAACTCTAGTTGCCACTCTCTTGATCATTCCTCTAGTCTTCTTAGATCATCAATCATGTGACGTGGAAGATGGCTGCTCCCATTCAGTTTTATTCTCTGCTTTATGATGGCAGAGAATAAATCGGATAGTGAGCAGCCGTCTTGGGGCTGCAGGTGAAGGCTCGCCAGGCACTCCTATAAGGACAAGCATGAGTTTGCTAAGTAGAACTAATCTGTGCTGTGTAAAAATTCTAATTCTTTGCTTGGTTACAGGTTGCTGTAGCTCCACCCAATTTATTTGCTGCACATGCATGTTTACCCAGTTTTGAACAATGAAAACAATATGTATATTGACCCTAGTCAAATATACTTAAAAATATTCCAGCTGCATTCCGCAATGAGCTTAGATATTTATTTTATGCATAATTGAATGTATGTGTGTGTGCTCTAAATCTGTTACAAACCTTCATAGGGTGAGGTTTTATAGTGTAATTTATTTTATATTTTACACATCAGTAATATTTTTTTTTTGTTCGTGTTTGTTTATTTTTTAGACTACAGCTAAAGGGGGAAAAAAAGTGATCCAGACTGATGAATGGAGGAATGGCACTGTAGAGGAGAGGTTGGAATATGCTCTAGTTAAGGTAAACAATATGCGGAGTGTCTACGTTTAGATCATATGTTGCAGATGTTTCTTTGCAAAGGAAATTAACCACTCATTACCTATGGTTCCATAGAACCATTTTTGAAACTAAGGATATTTTCTAAGTAAAAAATAAATTTGCTGTTGTTTTTTTAAATTTTATTTTTTTTTGTTTTTGGGATTGGACTGCCATTTTTGGAGCACTTTTTCTACATTTCTACATAATTAATTAATAGACTGAAAGGGCTTTGAAAAGGGAAAAGAAAATGCACAAACCGAAATCAATACAGTGCTACAAGTCGCTGTTTGCTTAGGAATGTCAACTAATTTTCAAAAGACATGGCTATAATAAATGGATAACCATTTTTGTTATATATGTTTATCTTTGTTTAATTCAGTGATATCACTTTATTGTTATATATGATAGCATTTTTTTATTTTTTTTTCAGGGGTGGGTTGCCTTTTTTTGTAATTTTATTAAAGTGAAGAGTTCTAGTTTATTTTGGAGGTTGTTTTGCTTACATTTCTTGTACAGGTTGTATACATATTTGTTATATGTATTTTACACGTAATGGATTTAGATTAGATAGTTATGCATTTACATTAGTGTACATCTGTAATTTTATATATTTTTTATTGATATATTAAAACATGGATTACACATACTATAAAAGAATTGGAGCACTTGGGTACCTAGCGGTGGGATTATTCTGATTTCATGAAATTGTTCAAAATTATAGATAGCTGGAGTTCATTTTTTGTATTTTAGAGAGGGAGTTGTTTTCCACCTATATGATTTTGCTGTATATTTTGTAATATTTAAAAGCCTTTTAAGAGCTTATAGCCAACTGAGGTTACACACGTTCTTCTTTTAAAGCAACATTTGAAACCACTTTCTTATCAATATTGCTGCACATCTTGAATATAAATTTTAGATGATCATTGAGTAATTCAGCTGGCATTTTGTCTATTTGACTATTTTTTCCACCTCCTTATAGTCTAAAAAATAATCGAAAAATAGGGAAATTTCATACTTCTAGATTGATCTAGAAGTATCTATAAATATTCACTCTTTTCTACCTTCTCTAATGCTGTTTATAACCTTCTTGACATAGCAGGCTCACTTTCTGTGCTGTTGCTTGTCTTTTTCAGTGTTTTTTTTTCCCCATCTGTGTCAGATAGGGGGAGATCCTCGAGGGCTAAAACTGGGGTGACTTCTATGAAGACGTTAACTGTGCCGTATGTGTATGGCTTACGTTGCCTTCAGGAAAGTCAGGCTTGACTTCTTGAAATTGAGGATCCAACGTGGGAATCCAGAGTCTGGGTTGTTACCCGGATATAAGATGGGAGTACTGCAGGAGACTCCACCTTTAGAAGATCATCCAGGAAAGGTTTGATCATAATCCTCTTGGACCACAACAGCCATGACCACTATGATCTTGGTTAAGATTACCAGAGAAGCCGTGGCTAGACCATAAAGTAATTGCCTGGAACTGGTTGTGATCCGACTGAACCGCAAGGATGCTTACAGCCACCATGAACTCCATTTATTCTATGCAGTGAATCACCAACAGCAAGGACTCAGTCTTGAATATGGGCAGCCTGACCTGGGTGTTTAAAGATTCCAGATTCAGAATCAGTCTGAACGAGGCGTCGGGTTCTGGAACAAGAAAAAAAGTTGGAATAAAACCCAAAACTTTTTTGAGATTCCTGCATCGGAATAACTACTTTGGAAGAAGTCCGGTAATGGATGGCCTCTTGCAGAGCCAGTCGCTTTGTCTCACATGTCATGGAAAAGAGCAGGCTGGGAGGATACCCGAGGAGATCGGTCATGTAACCCTGGTCTATTATTCTCCGTACCCAGACATCTGGGGTAAACTGAAACCACTGATCCCTGAACAGAAGACTGGCTCCCACCACGGCAGACCCTAGAGGGGCAGAATGCCTGTCACACATTCTGCTTGTCTGCCGACTTAGCAGTTGAAAATCAAGCAGACCAGGCCCGATGTCCACGCTGTAAACCACCTCTGAAGTACTGACCCGTGGAGTACCGACCCCGAGACCTGCCAGAAGATTGAAAGGACCGGAACCTGGTCATCTTGGGTTTTGGATCATCACTTCCTGTTGTCTGACTGGTAATGGTGTAAAACTAAGGCCCAAAGATAACACTCCCAGAAAAAGGAATTTATTCAAGAGCCTGTTTAGACTCTACATCACCCTCCCAGGACTTAAGCCAGACCGTTCGACGAGCAGAGGGGGAGATCTGTGCCCCAATCAGTCCTGTGTCCAGGGCCGTCTCCCCCAAAAAATCTGTAGCGCTCTGAAATTGTTCCACCAAGGGAAGCCGTTCAGAGTACGATCTCCCGGGTAACAAAATCTCAGACAGCTATTCTGACCAGTGCTCCACAGCTTTGTTAACCCACGCAGATGCCAAAGAGGGCTGCAAGGCGGCACCAGCCACCATGAAATGGACTTAAGGATGCCTGCGTTGGGTGGAGGGATGGTACTGACCTTAGTCAACCTTGCTTGCAACATGTAGGTGGCTCCCATCTTGCAAGAACCTCAGTGGGAAAAAGATAACAAGACTGCAGCAGACGGGACAACTGGAGCTTACGATTCAGTGACGACCAAGACTCTCCCTATAAATTCTCCAACTGGGAAGAAGAGGGAAGAGACAAGTTTTTGACCACCTTGCAAAGAGAGACGGTTCCGTAGTCTCAGGGACTACTGCCTCAGGAATTTCCAGCACCTGACACACAGTCCTTATCAAACCTTTCACCCCCTGATGGTCAGGAGGAACTTCCTCCACAAAAGAGTAGTGCGCCACTTAAGATGCAACAACCACCTTGCCCTCATCATGAGAAGAACAGACCAAATAAGACTCAATTCCCTACAGGAGCACTGCCACCCACCTGAGCTTACAGGAGGAGGATGGCATACCGGATTGCAACATCCTTCTAATGAGGAGAAAACAAACTAAACCATGAACCGAAGTCGCAAGACCATGTACCAGGCCGATTCTGCAGAATCCGTGACCACAGTTCCAGCCGTACCAGAAACAGGATTGGCCCCACTCGCTACAGAGAAAGGGAAATTTGGACAAGGACCACTCACTGTCTGAGACCACACCAATTGGGCAAGCTCAGCCACAGTATTGTCCAGTGACAGAGCCCAGGCCGACTTAACCGAGTTTACAGAACCAGAACCCCCTGGTGCGCACGGCATGATATCCCTAGACTGGCAGGTTGCATACAAAGCATCCAAAGTTGACTCCAACCCAACAGATGATTTTATTGGGTCTTCTATTTGACACCCAAAAACAGCCTCCGGAGAAGATTCATGACTTGTAGAAAATGGTAAGACCTCTGTTGGCTGTCTTACAGACCTCTGTACACTTCTGCATGAAGGTTCTAGGCAAGATGGTATTGACTTTCAAGGCAGTCCAGTTTGCTCAGTTTCATACACTGGAGTTCCAGTTGGAACTTCTTGTCACGGGCACTAGGAGTCTTTGCCCAGGATATCACCAGATGATGATCTTACCAGAGTAGTGTGGGTTACACAGTGGTCCTCTGGTAGCAGGGTGACTAGCGGAACATATGACTCAGCAGATGGTGAGAGGATGCAAATAGAAAAGTCAATGACTAGCAGCAATCTGGTTAATGATTAGGTAGATATGAACACGAGGATCTTGATGGACGTGAAGAAGTGCAGGAAGTCAGTGGTCTGCGTACAGCAAGTTGTACCACTGCTTATGGTGAAGAGACTTGTCCAGGTGCAGGTAGGTAGCGGGGAAGTCAGTGGTCTCCGTATAGCAAGTTGTACCACTGCTTAATAGGTGAGGAGGTGTACAAGTGTTGATGAGTGGAAACATAGAATGTAGACACTGAGAGCACAAGGAACTTGATCCCAAACAATATGCACAAGTCTATGTTGGTGTGGCAGGCGCTGCTTGACAGAGACTAATTCACTACTGGAATCCAGGCTAATAGTAGAAGGTCAATTAGCATATGTATCTCACGACTGAACAAAGAGGTAAACCTCCCAGCAGATATGCGGAGTAATAACACAGTCTCAGGGAGATAGAGGATTCCGTGGGTAAATGGAGAACAGTCCAAGCGACTATGCAATAAACGAATACAGTCAATAGAAAGTAAGCATACTGTGTTTCAGTTGAGCAGGCTGTCCACGAGAGGATACAGGAACAGCTGAGCGGCTGCACGCCAGCACGAGTAAAGAAACCACAGGTGAGTGGTAGCGGTAATCGGGGTCCGAGTCAGCACACAGACAGAGAACTTGACACGGGTAGAACAACGATGAGCAATGCAGGAATCACTGGAGATAGCAAACACGAGTAGAACACGGGAGACTTGTAGCGGTCTGGAAACCGGCAGGGAACTGAAGACATAGTAGAACACAGGAGACTTGAAGCGGTCTGGAAACCGGCAATGAGTTGAGCAGGAATCAGCAGGAAGCTGAAGACACGGAGAAGTACACAGGAACACCTTCAGAGACTCGCAGGGAATGAGACTACAAGATCAGGCAACGAGGTAATGAACGCAGGTGCTTTAAATAGGGAGCGTTGCCTGATCAACCAATTAACTAAAAGCAAAGGTCAGAAGAGTTCTTAGGAACTGCGCATGCGCAGACCATCAGAATGGCGGGCGGCCACGGTTCAGGATAGGTGCTGCCATGAATACTGGAGAGCCGTGCACCAGTGAAGAGGCACTCGCGGTCCGGTGAGTGACACTTCTTTTGAAGTGGAACAGATCCCACCAGAACCTTTTACAGTCAGGTGTTCCCGTCATTCTCTTCAGCTGTGTCAGTTGCTCATTTGGTGGCTGCAGAAGGACAATATCTGCAGGGGTCGCCCAAACTGGGATTGGACTTTGGTTACAATGGATGCCAGCCTTCGGGGTTTGGGTGCCATCTGTCTTCACACCTTTTTTTTCAGTGTCTTTGATTGTAAACATAGATTCTTCCAGAATCCAGCGTATTGAAACTGTGAGTGCTATTCCTCTCTGATCAGTGCAGAATATTTGCTGCAGGGAAGGGCGGTGAAGATACAATCAGACAATGCCACAGCAGTATCATACCTCAATCACCAGGATAACACCAAGAGTCCTTTAGCCATGCGAGAGACACACAGGATCTTTCGGTGGACTGAAACTCCTGATCGGGCCATCATGACAATTTTTATACCAGAGGTTGAAAATTGTGATGCAGACTTTCTCAGCAGGTAGACTCTGCATCCAGGTGAATGGTCTCTCCATCCGGAGGTATTTCGTAAGTTGGTGGACAGGTGGCGTCAACCAGACAACGACATGATGGTGTCTCAGTTGAACCACAAGGTTCAGCTCTTCTGCTAGCACGCAAGAGATCATCTGGCTGTCTCATTAGAGGTTATGTCTGTTCCTTGGCAGTTCCTTTTGGTTTACCCATATTCATCGGTAGCCATGCTTCAAAAGATAAGGAGAAAGGGTGTTCCGGTCATTCTAGTGGCACCGGATTGACCTCTGACGGCCTAGTACACCGACATTCTCTGTATGGTGTGGGGTTAGTCGTGGCATCTGCTGCTCCGGCCACACCTGTTAAGTTGAGGACCGTTTTATCCTCTCAGTTTAGAACGTCTGACTTTAACAGCGTGACTGTTGAAGCCATGATATTTCAAGCTGAGGATTTGTCTGAGCGCTTGGTGCAAGCCATGCTTCGTGGCTCGAAAACAGAGTTCACCCAAAATATATCATCGTGTTTGGAGGACATATGTTGCCTGGTGTGAAAGCAAGGGGTACTCTACCTCTTCTTTTTGATTGTCCAGGTTGCTTATGTTCTAGTAGGATGGGCTGGATGCTGGGTTGCACTTTTGTTCACTTAAGAGTAAGGTGTCTGCTCTTTCTGTCTTCTTTCAAAGAAGACATGCTCTGATGAGGGTGTGCTTTATGTCCAGCCTCCATATGTTCCTTCGATGGCGCCTTGGGATTTAAACTTGATGGTAAATGCTTTACAACATTCCCCTTGGACATGGTGGATTTCAAGTTTTTGACATCGGAAAGCTGTTTTCCTCTTGGCTATTTCTTCCACTACAGGAGTTTCAGAGCTTGCAGCTTTATTCTGCAAGTGTCGTCTTCTAGTTTTTCAAGAGAATAGATCGGTTCTTCAATCCGTACCGCCTTTCTTTCCTAAAGTTGTGTCCAGATTTCACATAGATCAGCAAATGTTATTCCATTTCTTAAAGTGCCACACGCCTATCCCCACTACACTATACCCGATGTCCCCCAAAGGACCAGGAGAAACAGATTTTGTGTAGGTATAAAAATATATATATATTTTTTTTTTTCCTGTGAACTTCAGTTATATTTATATAAAAGCCAGTATAATTGAAGTTGCCCTACTTGGACAATATATTTGTTACTTATGGGAAGGAAACGTGTTATATTCTCCCTTTCCTTTATTTCAGGGTATTGAAAAATACGTTGTAGAGGACACAGAAGAGGCCAAAGCAAATAAGGAGCTCTATCAAAGACCCCTCCACATTATTGAGGGTCCTCTCATGAATGGCATGAAAGTGGTTGGAGAGTTGTTTGGTGCTGGGAAGATGTTCTTACCTCAGGTAATAAAGGCTTAGAAATCTCATAATTCTGGGAGGTCATCCCTCCTGGACAGCTACTTAACAAAAGAGTGAAAATTGTAGGTATGTCCACAATAAGAAAGCACAGACAATCCATTACTTTTGTATGACCTATTACCGTACATGGCTGCAATGAATACAGCACACTTTAAATTACATGTAAGAGACATCATGTATTGGTTTTGACTTCATTTAACACTCTTGCTCAGTGACTAGTTATCTATTTAACGGTTTCCTCACTCCCTGTGGTTTAAGGTGATCAAGTCTGCTCGAGTTATGAAAAAGTCAGTGGGATACCTTATCCCCTTCATGGAAAAGGAAAGGGAAGAGATGAGAGCATTATCGGGAAGTGTGGAAGAGGATGTGAGTACCAGTTATACCTTTTTTTTCACCTGTAACACACTCCCAATAGTAGAAACATGTTACAGACACATGGCACGGTTACCACTATTAAAGGATAATTCTATCTGAAAACTAAAAATTCAGTTTTGGATGGAGTACAGTAAATAAAATATCCAGGTTGGCAGGAGCAAGGAAAGTAGTAACTGACTGAGCAGCGCTGGGCATGTAGATCATATGGAGTTCCTCTATATCATGTGATTATCATACATAGAGGTTAAGTAATTTTTTTTTTGGACCTGGTTGTGTTTCAGATATTCCACCCAAAACTAATTTTTCAACTTTGAATGGAGTTATCCTTTATCCTTTATCTCTAGGGACATCAGCATGTTAGATTTTTAAGGCCACAATGTCTATTACTTGTCTTAGAATCTTCTTGTTTCATCAGCTCTATTGAAAGTATCTGAAGTGAGAGAGTCACAGGTTTTTCACCTCTTACAGGAAGGACTGTTGATAGTTGTATTGTAATATTTCAGCAGAATTCCACAGTAGACCAAAATAAATTAACAGACAGACTTAGAACCTGGAGTGAAAAAAATGTAGACACTTATCTAATGTAAAGTTTTTCAGTATGTTAAAGCTATCCATTGATTCCTGTGTGCCAGACACTGTAAAACAAATAAATATATTATTACCAATTCTGTTATCTAAATGCACCCAACTTCCTTTATTTTACACAATAGGACCACATTAAGCACCCGCAACAAATAAGCCTCCTGACAGGCATATCTGCGTCTGTCTCCAAATACACAGCAAGCCCATGAGCACACCTTTACTGTATTTATCCTGCGTCTAAATGCCCCTTACCGCTCTAAGCACTGCAATTAAGGGAAGCGCAAATATCTTAATATAGGTTCAAGGAGACTACTTTTTTGTGCACAAGCACAGTAGAAAAGCGTATTTTACTTTTAAAAATGTTGCTTACATTCAGCTCTAAATGGCTCCTATAGATCTATAATTACAGGTTCTATAGGTTGAGTGTTCTCTTTTCTTTGCCTCCCTACAAGTCACTAATGATGCAAAATGTCATTATGTGCTCCAGTATTTCTCATCACTGCAGTTCCATGCTTAATATTTCCCACCCATTCATTTTGAATACATCTCACACCTTCTGCTTACTTCACCTGTCATTTAATCATCAATCCGTCATTTTATCCCCTAAATTCTTTCCTCTCTCTCATTATACAAGTCTCCCCTAAAAATAACCTCCTTTCCTGTTCATGTACACTGTTTAGAATCCATATCAAGGGACCATTGTACTGGCAACAGTTAAAGGAGATGTGCATGACATTGGCAAGAATATTGTTGGTGTGGTGCTTGGCTGCAATAATTTCAGGTATGTAATTTGAAAATGCATACACAAGTATGCTCCATTTTCCTGATCTAAGTAATGAAAATGTTATCGCTTAAAGTACACCTGTTTGATCCACATAATGGAGGTATCCTTTTCCGTGGCTAAATCAATATTTAGCCAAGTGGCACAAAGTGACATCACCGGTCCCTTTGTAGAATATTGTCTCAGTCATTGATTACTTCAAATGTGTGTAAGTGACAAGTACACTTCAATGTGGAAAGGTTGGACACTGACTCAAAGCACATACTTATTACACAAACTTTATCATATTAACATATTTCTTTGTATATTTTAATAAGTGACTGTGTTTTTGCACTTGGATTCCAGGGTGATTGACCTTGGTGTTATGACTCCATGTGATAAGATCCTCCGAGCTGCCATTGAAAACAAAGCTGGTGAGCATCCGTTTCCTATAGGAGACCATCCTTAAAGTAGAGATGGGTAAATTTCACACAGTGTGTAAAGGACAAGGTGTGTACACTACAGTTGTCTATCAATTAGTGGGAACATTTAAAGAAGAAAATACTTAAACATTCATTGAATTTATTGTAACTGAAAAATTCATGAATATCCATATGTGATCTGGTTTTTGAAAGGCATTATTTATGGATTTCCGAAGTAAATAACTGCATATTTTTTAAATAATTGCTCTCAATATTGTGATGAAATGGCTAAGCTGCTTCCATCTTTTTCTGTGGAATTTATTTTGGATCCAAAAGATCTGAATATGCTTAACTTCTGAGTTGGTGAAAAACCAAACAACTGCAATACAAAAAGAAATAATGTTTAACTATCCATATTCAGTAATGTATCAATGAGTACTGCAAGTGTCCAATATAAGTAATACAATTGCTGAAAATTACTTAAACCTGGTATTTTAAGATTTATTCTATGTAGAAAATATTTGTCACTGTCAGTCCGTCATATACATTTATTAAACGTGAAATAGTGTGGAAGTGTACATGGAGGTATAGTTAATCAACTGTTATAGACTTTATATAGCTAATTGTTGGAGTTTCATGACACCAGAGACTAATACTCAGATTAAACCTTATTTACATATTCAATAGTAATATTAGGATCATTCCTGGTCATTGTTCTAGCACACCGGCAGCATCCCCTCCCCCAACACACACACTGTTCCTTTCTCTCTTCCTCTGCTACCCTCTTGCAGTAGTAATGCTGTGAAGAAGGCACTTGCACATTGATGTGAATTGGACATTACCTTCAATGCATTGCTCCTCAACATACAAGTGTCTACTTCACCCGATATTGCTTCTAAATAAGTAGGTGTTGCTCATATATAATGTTCCTCCCCCACGTGGTGCACAGATGATCTGATGGTTGCTCTGTGTGAAGGATGGTGAAGGAACAACTCCGGGTAAAGCAGCTTTCTCTATGTATGTACATCTGACTATGTTTGTGTTCCCTGCCTACTGGTCCCTGCCTCTCTAGTGGAGCCCGCAGCCATTGGAATAATGTATGCTCATGTTAGTTTACCTATACCTGTCAAGTGTAGCTCAGTTTATTAGTAATGGAGAACTTTCTATTACATTATAGAAACTTGCACAAGGCTGTAATTTTCTCCTTCTATTAAAACAAACAGTATATATCTGTTATGATAAGGAAGTGAGGGATGTGATGTCATGTGTGATTTGTTTCCAACTAAGGTTTAGGGTACAGTTGTTAAATGAAGCATAACTTAATTTTATTATTATACATCTACTGTAGATATAATTGGTCTGTCTGGTCTTATCACCCCTTCCCTGGATGAAATGATCTTTGTTGCCAAGGAAATGGAAAGACTGTCCATAAACACCCCGTTACTGATTGGTGGAGCCACCACATCTCGGTATGTGATTTAATAATGTAGTAGATCATTTTAGTGGGACTATATTACTGTGAAAAAATGTATTTCAAAGCAAAGGTTACAGTATCTTATAGAAAATGTGATGTTAAACTGAGACTGAGTTTTAGTTTGTATACATTGGCAACCAACAGTTTGGTTTAGATTAGTATTTTGTTTAGGTTTTGCTTACCTGAACTTTCAAGGCATATAATTTGAATTGTATCAATTGGCGATTAACTTTTTTGGGGAATAAGTTGAAAGACAGCAACTGTGATTATACCCAAAGCTACTAGAATTCTCAATTTTAGTGATAAATTAGAGATTCATTTTCTAGTTTAATTTTTATGTATGTCGTCATTGGACGATCTTAACCAAACCCTAGCAACATCCCTTGATCAAGTGGAATAATCTAGTCTTTTTACTCTGTGTAGACTACGGTCTCAGCTTTGGTCCACTGAAAGAGGTGCACCTTCCAAAACGTTCACCAAGGTTGTTCTACTTTGTGAGACAATCTCAAACTGATAGTGACTTCCTCAAATATATTGCCATCTACCACTCCTACAAAGATGATGTGGACACTGCCAAATAGACATACTTTCACTCTGGCTGCTGACCCCCAAACTCTTCTTTAATACATTTAAATCTCTTCTTAGCACTCCAAACCAACCCCCTCCGACTACTATCAATGACCAAGATCTACCTTCCTAATTCATAATTGTCAAGATCTCAGATTACCATCCCTTATCTCAATTCCCATGCCCCTTCAAGTTACTTGAGAGGCTTGTGTACATTTGCCTGATGCACTTTCTATCTCCACACAACCAATTGGACCCTCTTCAGTCAGACTTTTGTTCCCTCCATTCCTCAGCGACTGTACTGACTAAGGTGGTCAATGATTTGGTTACTGCTAAATCACTTGTGACAGTACGGGCTATTCTGCTACCCCGTCTGGTTGAAGGGTTTTACAGATTTGTGTTACGGTTCCTCTGCCGTAACGGACCACACCTACTAGTTCTCTGCCACTAGACCCCTTCCTGCTAACGTTGTCAACTGCACACCACCGTGCTGTTGTCACTTGTAGGAGAGTAGTTGCTGCCACTACCGGGCTTCCTCATCGGTACCTGGAATCACTTTGCTTATGAATTGGCTTTTTTTTGTCTCCACACCTCTTACTTTGGATCAGGACAGCAGAGCGGTGATTTGGGGGGTGCTGCTTACCATGGGGTATAGAGGACGCTTTGCTGGCAGTAAGTCACTACTCCTCAAGACTTGTCTAAGCCTGCTCCTACCCCTCTATGCCCCCCCCCACCGCTGGCTACTATATCTGGGTTCTTCATGTGCAACTGCCCTTTGTCCTGCTGGGATCTGAACCTTGGTCCTTTCAACGATACAGAAGCTGTTTTTCAAGATTTTGGAATCTGTTGACTTCAAGACTCTTACTTGGAGGGTGTCCTCCTTGCTGGCCATTGCTTCAGCGAGACAAGTATTTAAATTAGCTGCTCTGTCTTGGAGTCACCATTTCTTGTCTTTTACAATGACAGAGCTGTTCTGCGCATCAAGGCTTCTTTCCAGCCCAAGGTGGTGTCAGAATTTCATCTCAACCAAGCGATTGTTATTCCCGCGCTAGGCCAGGACTTGGGTTCTCAGCAGGAAGACTCACTCACGCTGTTGGATATTGCTAAGGCATTGCAGATCTATATGTACCGATCAGCCTCTTTGCATAGAACAGAGAGCCTCATTGTACTGTATGACGCACACAAGAGAGGGTGACTGGCAATGAAATGAACAGTTGCGATGTGGATCAAGGCTACCATCCATCGAGCTTAAATCTCAGAGGTATCCCCAGTTCCTGACAGTATAACAGCCCACTCTACCAAATCAGTGCATGCCTCCTGGGCAGCGTAGCATCGAGCCTCGATTGAACAGCTGTTAGGCAGCAACCTGGTCCTCCACGTCCACACCTTCACCAGATTTTACCAGTTCAACGTCTTTGTTTCTAAAGACGTCATTTTGGCTGCAAAGATTTGCGCGCAGCAGCAGTGTCTGTCCGTACTTAATTCTAGGGGCAGCTTTGGAATGTCCCCATGGTAAGCAGTGTCCCCCAAATGGAATGAATGAGCAAAGAAAATGTTTGTATTCACCATAAAATCCATTTCTCTGAATCCATTTGGGGCACAATGTGCTTCTACCCCTTTTTGTTCTTCGTTCTGTTTTTTGGTTAAATGTGGTTCTTGTTTGCATGTTATTTCAGTCCCATGCTTGATGCTTTGGAAGTTAAAAAGTGATGGGTCTCCATACAGGGAGCATAGATGGGGAGGAGCAGGCCAGATTTTAGTGTAGTAGTGCCTTACTTCCAGCACAGCACCCTCTATAACCCATAGTAAGCAGTGTCCCCCAAATGGATTCAGAGAAACGGATTTTACAGTGAGTACAAAAATCCTCTTTTGTTCCCAAGTGTAAGGCACTAAGGAGAATGCTGGTGCTGTATAAATACTAGATTACCTAGTTTGGAGCAGTGCTGCTGTATAGTGTATATCATTACAGATAAATGTTACATTTGTAGCTCATTTCTACTATTCTTATTATGCTGACATAACAGCAAATACCACTTTTGTCTAAGGAATACAATTTCTAATATCCAGTTAGATAACTTGCAAAGAAAGATTTCTCTTTCATCCTAATGGGTGTACTGGAAAAACTGGGGTGTAGAGTGTGTTGACAGGAGCTTGGGCACTTTTTTTAAAATTTCCTTCAAAACTCAGGTCCCCCCTCTGTACCCCAGAAGCCTGCTGGTACCTTCAGTTTTTTTTTGTTTTGTTTTTCAGTTGTTTAACGAAGCTGGATGCTAGTTTTTATGACTGTAATATATTTTCAACTTTTTATTATTTTATGTTAATCAACATGTCATCGCTGTGGATGCCTGGAGTGGGCTGAGGTATCACAATCAGAACATCCTTTTGTCGTCTGCCTGCTCCTACCTTGGGACTGCCTCCAGGGGATGATCTGGTCTGGAAGACCTGCATCCCCCGGTACGAGTGGAAGGAGTTTCCTACCTCTTCTTTGCAGTTGGTTCGTTTACTTCTCTTCTTGTAGGATGGTCTTGATGGGGGCCTGAGGCTTAATTCCTTGAGGTTATCATGTTTGCCATATTTGGCTTCCATTTTGAGCAAATGTAATTTTTTTCTTTTTCTTTTTACCAGAAATGCATACTTAATTCATATCCATACCCCCCATCCTTTCCTCAAAGCCTTAGCTGTGTAGCTTTGTTGGGTGGAAACCAGTTCTTAAGTGCACAATTTCACAAAATTCTACCAATTTTTCCTTTTTGTATCCAGGGATGCCCGCCTTGGAAGGAAGGTGCTGTGCTCCACAGTTTTTTTTTCGGCATGCACTCCCTTAGGGACAGCTTTGGGTTGTCCTTAGTATTTCCAGTGTTCCCATTAGGGTGAAAGAGAAAATGGGATTTTTGTACTTGCATTAAATCCTTTTCTCTGAGTCAAATAGACGCTCACACTTTATGCTCTTTCTTAACATTTTTATTGTTCTTTACTGTTCTGGTTATTTTTTATTGGAGGAACTTGCTTTATTATAAAAATACTGAAATTCCCATCAGACTTCTGGGATTTAAAGGGGGAAGAGCTTTGGTTTGTGGAGGATTTTTTTTTTTTTTAAAGTGCCCAAACTCCTGTCACTCTGCACTCTATTTACCAGCATTTCCTGTGTCCACTATTGGAAAAGATTTGACGTAAGTACAAACATCCCAATTTTGTGTGTTGGCATTCATATTGAGATTTACTAAGCACATTGATAAGTTAGTTTCATTGTTTGTTTTCACCACTTCATTTGCATTTTTCATTTCTCTGACATCCAGGACCCACACTGCTGTGAAGATAGCTCCACGGTACAGTTCGCCAGTAATCCATTGCTTGGATGCATCCAAAAGTGTTGTGGTTGTGAGTGTTATAATTTTTCAATTGTGCATTTTAGATAACAAATTGTGTGTGACATAAACTTATGTGTAGAAGCATTGTAAACACTGGTAATAAAAAGCAAAAGCATAGTTCTTCAGTTTTTCTCAGAACTTAAACAGTTGGGTTAGGGAACAAAAGAGGTGAATAGGGAGAGAAGTGGTATACTCAGGGTTTTGTGCATTGCAGGTCTCTGTGTCCGATTTTTTTTTTTTTTTTTTTTTTTTTTTTTTTCAAATGTTAGTTTTAACGAACAGTGACAGCCCAAAGTCAGACAACCATCTAAAATGATTATCAATTCATATTATCTCAGTAATGTAAAATGTCCTCACTCCTCTTGCAGGTATTGATACTCAGGGGAATCTTTAAATTATAACCACCTAAACCAAATTGCTGTAAAATCAGCAAAACGGTCTGAACTGGACATAGACAACAAAAATCTACTATGCCCGACCAGTTCTTCATGGTGGGGAGAAGGGGACCTTCAGTGACCAAAAATTATGGCTTAGACAGCGTTTATTTAAATGTCTAATCAACAATTTTTTATAATGAGTGTGTGGCATACTCGTGAGGTTCAACGGGAGACTTGTCCTGTAGGAACAGGGCATTCCAGGGTTTTTGCTGTAAGCTCCTTTACCCTAAGCCAGTAGAAGGCTAGTCTAAGGCAGTTTCACCAAACGTGCAGAAGCGTCCCAACCCCTGAACTAGATCTCCAGCAAAGATCCAAGACCTCAGGATGCATCTTAGACAATTGGGCAGAGCACCTGTACCATCTAGAGAGGACCTTGAACTACGTTTTCAGTACTGATAAAGTGAAGAACTCACCTGGGCATATTTGGAAAATCTTGGGCCAGATCTGGTCAGTTTCTGACCTGTCTAAATCTCTGTCCCATAATTTAGCAAAGCCCGGGAGGGAGTTAAGATTCCTCATCAGAATTGTATGAATAGCAGAGATGATGTGTTTAGGATCCTGAGAATTGCAGCACATGGCCTCCCAAGATGTCAGGGCCCTTCTCACTGTAATTAGAATGTTTTTATTAAGGAGAAAGTGTCTAGCTTGCAGGTACAGTCAGAAGTCATTTGGGGTTATGTTAATTTTTTATTGCATGGTAGCAAAAGCACAGTAACTGGATGCTACCCCCTTTTAAATAGTTCTGCGGTTTTGGAACTCTACAGTTTGTTAACTTGTTTTCCCCTTCACATAATTAAAACTATTTTGGTAGTATAATACTAAGAATAGAGAGAACATGCAAGTCCATCACGTGTGTCTTTATTGTTTTTATTGTCTTTTTTTGTAATCAGTGTTCGCAGCTTCTGGATGAAAATGCCAAGGATGACTTTATAGAGGAAGTAGCAGAAGAATATGAAGATATTCGTCAAGATTACTATGAGTCTTTGAAGGTAGGTTTGATGGACTGTGCACAAACATTTTTTATTCACTTGTGAAGCCTGTTGTCACCTGAGAAAAGACAGAAAAGAAGGCAATGGACTGCTAGAGCACTCCTATCCAATCTGAATAAAGAGATATTTTTCATGTGTTAAGGCAAATGCCTTTATTAATGGTATGATCTTAAAAACATATCTTTATTGAGACTACTAATACCCTCATGGTAAAAAGTGAAATATAAAGGAGAAAAAAGAAATTAAATGTGAAAAGAAAAAATACAAAAGTGTATTTAAAATTGTACCACGGATAGTGTAGCCAGCAGAATAGCAGGGATCTATTGATATACCAAATATAATCCGATCCTGTTATTCCCTATCATAAGAGGTATATAATATATAAGGTGGAAATTGGTAAGATCAACATGAAATGGATGTCATACAGATGGTCCTATATAGATAGAAGGGAAATTGTGGGAATGACCAAAAATCCCTTCCAACGGGAGAAACAAAAGAACACATACGTGGTATTGCAGGGCTTATTCAAATCGCTACCTGTTTGTTCCCCAGAACATATGCTACATTAGCCAGCAGGTTAGAAAATGGTTCAGATAATGATCAGAAGTATATATTATAACTGAGCTGCATCTATTTATGGTCCTGTAATGGAGCGGGTTCTAGTCTGTTAGTATTACCCCCATCAATAATAAAGTTGTTTGTCTCCCTATATATAAGCTTCATCAAGAGGACTCCTCCTGTAGGTATCTAACCCAACAGACGCCAAGTTCTGCTCTTTGATTAAATGGTAAAAAGTATAATGATGCCATTTTTCAGCTGCTCTCAATGGCTAACTTTATCGCAGAAGGTAATCAACACAAAAAAAAAACCAAGCCCATCATATTGTCAACAAAGTATGTTTCCAGATAAACAAGTGAAAATTTGGCATAGATCTTATTACCATTCCATCCTAGCTGGGACATTATTAAATTATAGTGAGTTTACTTTTTTGTATTATTATTATCTTTATTATGATGATTATTATTAAATAATAATAATATTATTTTCCCCACTGTCCTGCAGCGAAAACAGGACATACATAAAACAGGCACATGCGTGGTGCACAATCTAAATGTGGACATGAAAACATTGTGTAAGGAGGGCCCTGCTCATTTCAGAGCTTACATTCTAAATGGCGCCTGGCCAGCCTGCGGCTCTCCCAGCATACCTTGACAGCTATTGATTAGATATCTGCTAGCAAAGCATGCTTGGGGCTTGTAGTTTCACAACACCTGGAGCGCCACAGGTTGGCTAGGTCTGTTCTAAATTGGAGAGATCACAGCTGAAACGAAGAGGAATGAATGTGGCTCAGAGTGGAGATTGTGGCGGCTGTGAAGGTGCTGTGTGGGTATTATAAGTGGTTTGTGGACTTTCATTCCAGATGGTATTCTTATGCCTTTGTATAAATTATGCTATAGTACGTATCTGACGTGTGTTCTTTGCGTGTTATAGTTTGTTGCATTGCTTTTCTATATGGCTGTTTTTTTTCTTTGTTTTTTTTCTCTGTTATTAATATATAAATGGACTGAATTCAACAAAAAAGTTTTTGTATTGTGGGGATTTTTTATGTGTAATTGTGTTTTCTGCTCCCTTTCCCTTTTTCCAAATTTCCACCCTTCCATCCTTCCCGTTCATTCCCAACCTTCTCCATACTTACCATTTGTTAGACTTTTTAAACAGAGGGTTTGATATCTATTCAAAAAAATGAGCCCATGTAACATTTTTAAGAGGCTTTTATAAAAATGTAAATAATAGTTTTTTATGAAAAGAAAAAGACATTATTTCTGTACCATTACAGGAAAGACGGTATCTGTCTTTACAACAAGCCAGAGACAAAGCATTCCATATTGACTGGATTTCTCACCCTGTTCCAGGTAACTTTGCCACACCGTATACTTAACAAATGGTGTTACACTATGTATCCATTCAGTGAGGCTGATTTCTCTCCTTCTATAGCTGAACAAGAATTCCTATCATGTAGTAGTTATCCTGACACCTACAAATCCAGTGGCTTGTCAAGTTGCCTACTTTTGAGAAGTCTGAAGCCTCTAATATGTAGATAAACAATTGTACACATTTTATTTATCCACCAGTAGATTGTTTTTGCTGCCCTCGATGTTACTATGTAAATACTGTTTGTTTTTGTGTTGTTTTTTTACCTAGTAAAACCAAAGTTTGTAGGGATACAAGTTTATAAGAACTACGACTTGGAGAAACTTCGTCACTACATTGACTGGAAGCCTTTCTTTGATGTGTGGCAACTGAGAGGAAAATACCCCAACAGAGGATTTCCAAAACTCTTTAAGGACAAAACAGTGGGTAAGAAAATACAGTACTTTAAACAAATCGGAGATGGAGCATGTTTCTTTTAGATGATTGTTGCAATCAAGCAGCTGTCACACATCATGTTTACTTTTAAGTACATGCTTCTTCTATTATATACAATGGGAGAGCAAGGTGATTGAGGTTTGACCTTGTGTGCCCATTATATTTCAGGTCATTGCCTCCTCACTCCATACACCCAAATAAATGTTTCCATCTATAGTTGATAAAACTCTTTTATAGCAGATATCCTTCTAATTAATGATTATGTTGTCACACCTGCAAAATAACTCTTGTCTTTAAATGCATCTCTTTTACCTCCATCCTTCTCCCTCCTTCATCCTTCCGCCTTCTCCCTACTCCTTCTTCCTTTCCATTCGTTGAATGAGTTAGAGACTCTGTTGCTAAAATTATGTATAATTTATCTTTTAAATATAGCATTAAGGAGGAAGGACAGTGTTTCGTTTTTTTAAAAAATTTGATTTGTGTGGATACAATTTTGCACATAACTCTAAATGTTTACTGTTTGAATTGAGCTGAATGTATGAAACTTTTATGTATTATTGAAAGAAAAACACCTGGCATTATATGGATAATAGTCAGCTATTAGGTTAATAAAGAAATGCATGGTCACAGCTCAAAGCCTCATAAAGATACAACAACAAGGAAGAATCCCTTAGTGCTGACCTATCTCTGAATATAAACCATTCTAAACTAATATATATCTATGCTAAAAACATTTTAATAAACAAATATACATAAAAATACCAACACCAAATATGATAATAGATCTTTAAACGTTTGTGTGTGTGTGTTTGGATATCTATTGTATTTAGCATTGGTACGTATATGTCCTGATTTGAGGGTTCTGTCCTGCCATTCCAAATGACAGCTTTGTCCCATGAATCAGAAGGTTGGGAGGTATGTCCTTGTTCACTGCTGCTCTCGCCAAGGGGAGATTGGTAGCAAGGGGTGGCCTAGTGCTTGGAAAGTCAAAAAGATTGTTACATGGTTTTCTGTGCTTTATAAGTCATGTTATAGTGAGAAGGAATTCTACATTTAAATGGCAATTGTAATATGACTGATTTTTACTTTGCAGGAGAGGAAGCCAAAAGAGTTTATGATGATGCCCAAAAATTACTACAGGTTTTGATAAACCAGAGGAAGTTTGAAGCCCGGGGTATTGTTGGCATCTGGCCAGCCCAGAGCATCCAGGACGACATTATGTTATATACAGGGGAAGATGTACTGCACCCCTCAGAGCCTGTTGCTACTTTTTATGGCCTAAGGCAACAGGTGAGATATTTTTCCAGCCATGTTTTTGATGAGTAGGAATTGATTAGGACAGTGAAATGTACAGTGTTGCATTTTCTAAACACAGGGAGAGTGAGAGAAGTGCAGACCCATGGAACAGTATTGCTTCAAATAATATGAACAACGTTGTTACTTACAAGATCTGGATACGCAATACAATAGTGTTAATACATTTAATAGATACAAGTAGTACCATATTAATTTAAACATTTGCATGCATTCAATCCAGGGTACTATATTTTATATATATATGCTATGGATTACACCTCGTGGCTGCAATGACAGTTGGGTAATACATAGTTGAGGACACTAAAGGCACAGAAGAATACATAATCTAGTAATACATCTATTAAGAGGCATGCAAGTGTGAGACTGTATTTTTTCAATGACTAGAACTTGCTTTTTAGGCTAAACACGAAGATTCCTGTGTTTAAACACTTTAAAAATAGCAAACTGGATGTATGAAATTATATTTATATAGTAGTGCAATATTCCTACATGATTTCAGGAGCTGGAAATCACTATTCTGCTGTTGGGGTCCCTGCTCCTTACACTTTCCAACGCTCAGCTTTTCATCAGACAGACACTAAAATACTATGCGATGCTGTGACCATTCTGATGAGCTGATTGTCTATGCTGTGAATATGTCGATGTTCTGATTGGTTAAAATAAAGGGACATCTTGATGAGCAGAGATGAAGCTTGGACAGTCAACCACAAAATTGCAAATTGTGTATAAAATATATAAAACACAATACAGCACTGTATTGGCTTAGTACTATGTTGATACAATACATTTAATTGAAGTCCTGAGTGCTTTAAACATAAATTATTATTATTGTTTTTAATTTATAAATACTGTTACTTTATAATGTATTTAGCATTGTTGCCATAACGTCTATTTAAAGTGTAGTCCTAAATCTTTTGCTTAATCAGCAAATAGTCAACATGTTTTGTATTGCCTTTTGGTTGAAATACAACACATACTTGGCTGTTTTTTAAATCTGCTTGTCTGATGCTGGATCAAGCAGACCTGTATCAAAATGATATGCAAATATATAATATGTGATTCTAACACACTCTGTTTTGACATTTATTGCATCAGTCGTTGGCAGGCAGCCAGAGCCCCCCTGACTACTTTTCACTCAGGAATCAATGTAACCATTAATACTTCACGATGCTGTATTTTAGCCATAATGCAGTAAAATTTGCACATAATCAAAATAAAAAAATAGAAATAAAATGGGAGATTGCTTTATAATTTATGTATCATTTGGCACCACCACATCTTTTGTGGCCCATTGCTTGTTAGAGAATGTGATACAATTAACTTCTTGTCTACGAAACACTTGCATGTGTAGTGATCCAGTAATAAACGATATGCTGTTTTCTGTACTTTAGGCAGAGAAAGATTCTGCATCTACAGACCCGTATTATTGTCTGTCTGACTTTATTGCCAATGTGGATTCTGGAGTGCGTGACTATCTGGGCATTTTTGCTGTAGCCATCTTTGGTGTAGAGGAACTGAGTAAAGCGTATGTGAATCAGGGAGATGACTACAACAGTATCATGGTCAAAGCTCTGGGAGACAGATTAGCTGAGGTAGGTAAATAAAAAATGATTTAGTTATGCACTGAATTGTGGGTCTTTTAGCCTTATGTATGTGCCTGCTTATCAATGGATAATAAAAAATGTGTTCATATTAAAATTGTCTACATAGAAAGTGCGTGATTTTTTTTGCCTTGTTATGATATTTGGGAGCTTATTATAACACTTCACTTTTTAATAAGGCATTTGCAGAGGAACTTCATGAGAGAGTGAGGAGGGACCTGTGGGGGTATTGTGATACAGAAGATCTGACTGTTGCAGACCTGCGCAAGATCCGGTACGAAGGCATTCGCCCAGCCCCGGGGTATCCCAGTCAGCCGGATCATACAGAGAAAATCACCATGTGGAAACTGGCAAACATAGAGGAAGCAACAGGTATTGTATTTCTTAAAATGTCTGTTTAGCACCAATCTAGGTATAGTACTTAATAACAACAAGGACAATACCAGAATGTTATCATGTAAAACAAAGTGTATTCTATAAATCACATGTGCTTAAGCAATGAAAAATGATATACATGAGCCATAAATACAATTTGGTGCTGACTCCTCTGATTAGTGTTTTGAAATGCCCATGTGGTAAGATCTATGTGGGTGATATTACTTGTAAGATAAGGCTATGCTCTGGCAAACATGGTTGTAAATAGTACATACTTGCCAACTCTCCCTGAATGTCAGGGAGACTCCCTGAAATAGGGGTGATCTCCCTCACTCCCTGAAGAGTCTGGCATTCTCCCTGTTGCTGAGCCAGTACAAGATGTGGTTGGCTTCACCATCTGTGGCATGATGACACAGTTCAGAAATTTTGTCCTATGCCCATTTATTGATGCCTATGGAGGTGGCCATTTTCATGGAGACCAAGATTTAATCACAGACTGACAGGTAAGACAACATGACTTCAGTAATGGAGATAGAAATGTAAAAGACACTTCAGTCTCTAGAGATTCATTAGCTGCTTTTCTTTAACGCATAGTTGCCTACTCTCCCGGAATGTCCGGGAGACTCCCGAATTTCTGGGAGAGCAGGGCAACCTCCCGGTTCTCGCCCCAGTAATAGATAATTGGCGGGGGGCGCGCCTTAATGACGCAAATATCGCATCATGTTAGCCTCGCCCCCTGCTGTAATTGGCCAAAATTGTGACAGTCGTTTAGGGGACAGGGCCAAAATGATGCAATTTGTCAAGCCCCGCCCCCCTCCCCTGGTATCTCCCTGAAGCCAACAAGGAGAAGTTGGCAAGTATGGAATAGTAATGCATTTTTTAAGTCGTGGTGGTTAATGTTTGCTAAAGCTGTTCCAATGGGTGTGATTTTAGATGAACTCCAAAGCATAAGTCATTTTTATAGAACTGGCATAAAGGTGAAAAAGGAAAATAAAAACCATGTTAAATAAGAACATTTCTTTAGTGGAAAGCATAAAAATGGGATAATTGGATTGTGCTAAATGTTTACATTTTTTATTGATATTTTTGTCTTGCCAAAACATAGACTTTTTAATGTAATTCAATTTCAACTTACTTTACACACAAAAAAATACTTTTCAATTTAAAAGAATTGAAATTACTTATGTATTTTTATCTAACTCCATAAACACTACTGTTTGGTGTAAATCTTACTCAGAACATCTTTACACATTTTTTTCCCCTTCAAAGTAATGTTTATAGTATAACCCCTATAATTTATTTATTTTTTGTAATAGGAATAAAGCTGACAGAATCCCTTGCAATGTCACCAGCTGCTGCAGTCTCTGGTTTAATATTTTCTAGTCCAATGTCCAAATATTTTGCTGTTGGAAAAATTGAGAAAGATCAGGTATGTTGTACTGTGTAGTTAATTAAAATGTTATTATTTATTTATAATTAAATATTTTGCATTCAGTGTTATGCACAATATTTTATTGTGAAGAAATGGCTGAAATCACAGATTGATACTTTGTTCTTGACAGTCATACTTTACATTTCAGAGAGAACTTATTTATAAGGGTTAACCAATCATATTATTTTTCGGGAATGAGGCCTAAATCATAACTGCAGTGTAAATATGGTATATAAAATGAATCCATTGATAAGTTCAGCTACTAAAGTTTAAAATGTGAAGACAGAGGGGGTGGGGTGTGTGTGTGTGTGTGTGTGTGTGTGTGTGTGTGTGTGTGTGTGTGTGTGTGTGTGTGTGTGTGTGTGTGTATTTGGTAGCTCTGCACATCACAGTATTAGAAGATAGCAGTGTCACCTATAGTAGCTTCAAAGGTCCCTGTGGTGAGAGATAACCTTGCCTGGGATGGAGTTTTAACACCTGAATAGACTATTGGGAACCCCTCAGCATGGTGTTTGGCTCAGACACACCATGTGCTGACTTTGCTATAGTATATAGACAGGAATAATTCAGTTTTAAAATATGCCACTTAAAATCAATAAAAGTAGTGATCAACCACAAGTTCCTCAATAGTATGATGAAGGGCAGCTCATATGTCAGATTAAGAATTCTGCCACACAGTAGTTGTAGAAATGAGTATAAGCTCTACTAATACTGTATCTAGGCCTGTTTGTTACCAAAAGATGAACAAATTCATAGGATATTTATTAATAATAAAATTGGGTCTGTTTGACGCGCTACAGAAAAGTTAGGTCACATAGTAGAATTGGGTAGTAAATCAGGCAACATGCAAATGGTGATTGACAAAGTTTCACAGACCACAACCTCCCACAGGAGGTGGGGAAAGGTGTCCAGTTACAACAAATTGTCAGTCTTTTGGGAAAATCAACCCACATTGATAAGCTGTCCATCTTCCTAGCCTATTTCCCATGGCACAGATTATACAAGTTATGTAAGTTATACTCTGAATGTAACCCCTTTATTTTAAACTGCTTTGCTTGTTGTATGTTATGTCAATTGTTTATTAATTGTTTTTTTTATATATTTGCATGCCCTGTACCTTTTTTATATTAAATCTATAAATTTAGTAAGTGGCGTCCTTGATTCTCTAACGAATCCATTAGCCTGTTAAGAAGAATATAGCTGGACCAAGTTATCCCTTTGAATGCCGGTGTGCGATTTGTTTATACATTTGACTAACAAGCCTAGTGGGTGGTTGTATTTAAATTTTTGTGTAACAGTCTGGAGGTGTGAAGAGTTAACCCTTTGTTTGCTGGTGTGGGTTTTGCTAGTCTGTGAGCACCTAGAAGCCTTGTGTGCCAGTGTGGGACAGTATATTGGGGTCCCATTGTCTGTATTCAATAGGTGGTGGCAAACACAAAGTGTGTGGGGGGTGTGAGAGGCACGGTGTGTGGGCGATTCAGTAGGTCTATAACTTGTGTGATAGGTAGAGAGAGACTGCGGGCTGGAATCGTATGTAACCTCATACAGCAAACACCTCAAAGTCATGAAAGGTGGGAGCGTGTTCTTGACAATGACCATAAAATGCACTGTTTAAGTTTTATCCCAACACAGTGCAGTAGTGTGAAGTGTCTTCTCCTGCCTCCATCACAAACTGCTAACGCCACAGCACTTAGGGCTCCACGGCAAAAAGCTAAAAGGACAAAGCATGGTTTGTCTGTTATAATTGCTGTGATATCACTGGTCATATACACAATTCTGTGCAGACTTTCTGATTGTAAACACTCTGGCTTCTGCCCTGCCATATATATAATATATATGAGATCATCTGTCATTTTTCTAGTACAGTTTATAAAATGAAAGAAAATCTCTGGTTGTTATGAAGATTATAAAAGATATTACCCATAAGTGACTCCCGATGTGCTTATGCTTGTAGCTTATCATTTAAATCGGTCATATCAGGAGGTAATCAATGACAGCTAAATACAGTGTAAAGAGGAGACAATCATACATTGCTGGGGTAGAGATATCTAGGAAATGTAATTGGTTTTAATGTGTAAAATTTTCTTAAGCAAATGATAAATGTATATATTTTTATTTATTTTTTTAGATTGAGGACTATTCACGGAGGAAACGCATGTCTGTAGAAGAGGTTGAAAAATGGCTCAGTCCCATTCTCAGCTATGACCCTGATGCGTAGCCAAATTTTCTTTCTACTACTAATTAAAATACAATTGTTATAAACTGCTGCTAATACAAAAATTTCTCAGTGGTACCAGAAACAATACTTGAACTGTTGATATGTTTTCCTTGTGTTGAAGTTTGTTTTAATGTCCACCATTGAGGACGTTTAAAACTACTTAACCCCATTTTTAGGACAAAATATTGGGGTATGTCTTGGCGCTACTAGTAATTTAATGCATTCATTTATAACTTTAGACTCCTTTGTTCATTCTCATTTCACCACTGAATCAGCAAAATGGTTCATTTGTAAAATAGAGTTCAAAATGATAATTTAAAGCATAGGTGAGTAATCTGTATTTCTACAGATATTGTTTACCTGTTATCCACAACAAATTGTGTCAGTGCTAGTCAATGTAGTAAAACACCTAGAGCACCACAGATATAAATACATTTTTTGTAACAGCAAAGATATGCCTATTCTTTAAGTGCACTTTAAGTATTACAATTTTTTTTTTATAAAAAATGGTTGTATAACTTTTTGGAATTATATTGCTTAGCAGTGATCAGAGTGGACATTTTAGAAGTGGCTGGATGAAAAATGTATTTGGAATGTAAGTGAATGGAGTTTGAGAGAATGTAGATCATACTTGCCAACTTTTTGTCTATGCCTTCCGGTAGCTGCCGAGGGGGAGGTGGGTGGGGGGCCTGTCTCCGAATGCGCATCATTTTGGAGCTAAATGCCGTGATTCCGAGAGAATCACAGTATTATGGCCCTAATTCTGCCCACTTCACTAGGAAGTGGGCAGATGCAGGAGATTGCCATACTGTCCCGGAAGTCCGTGAGACTCACCCGAAATGCGGGAGTCTCCCGGGCATTCCGGGAGTTTTGGCAAGTATGATGTAGATAGTAGGAGAGGTGGCAGTATGGCATACCATCGTATACATCCCCCTTCAACTACTGGATTGTAGAATAAAATGACTTTAGCCATCAGACAATAATACAATTAACTTGATAGATGTGTTGCTGGTATGTACATACGTAATGTACTCTTGTAAATCAATGGAAATGTAGTTAACGGTTGTACAAGAATTTCTAGGAAGATTAACGCATAGTGGGAGAGGGTTACATTAATTGATGTGTGATTGCAGATATGACAAGATTTTTTTTTTTTTTTATGTTGTGAAATGCAGTTACACCATTTGTGGTTTACTTTCCTGAGCAAATTAGTAAACATCCTGGTTAGAACCTCAGTTTTATGGTTTAAAGTGCATTAAGGCGCAGTTCTTCAGCAACAGACCTGATCTTGATGGTCTTGTCACAAAATGTTAGCATTTTAGCCCCCTTTGAACTTATTTTTACTGTCAGCTGGATGGTCTGTGTAGCTTATCTTGTTAGATGACTTCAGCTATTTTTATAGTAATATTGTTGGTGCAGTAGTTCCTCTGGTTTAGCCCTAGAATATTGACCAGCATGCTTTGCCTTTGAGAGCTTTGGTGCTTGTGATTGAACAGAGAATTCGGGTATTACGGTAATTAATTATTCTATTTTTGGGAAGTTGTGAGTGAGATTGTGTTAATGAGTGCTATTCTGTCTCCTATTCTTCTTGGCATATCGCCACCACTCGATCTTGAGTCGTTTTGTGCAGGACAAGGATAATTGCAGTAGTACTGTATTCAATCCCAAGGAATGCCATCTCAGAAACCAAAAATGAAACTTGAAGCAGAATTTAAATGTTTCCCATTTTGTATTTATTTTAATTTTAACTGATTAGGGCATATAAATATTTCTTCAATGAAAAATGCCTGCCTTTCATTCACCATTTTATGAATGTCAACTAGCTGGATTAATTCTGAGCCTAAGAATGACTCTCAAAGATTAATCCGTACTAATTGCATATATTCTGAGAGAGAATATGTTTTTGTGGCACCTGACTGATAATGTTATAACTGTTAATAACTGATAATTTGCACAAAAATATACCACAGATAAAATGGTAAATGTACTTTTCGGACACTACAAATTGTTTACCGTGTTTTTGTTCTTCCTAAGTTATATATTAAAGACCATCAATTAATCCAATGAAGCCATAAAGAATATAATGGGGACATTTATGAAAACTGAAGAAAGGGTGCTGTAACCCGTAGCATCCTATCAAAGTGCAACAATATTTTATCAATTTCAGTCTTCTAGGACCTCTTTTCAGTGCACAATTTTTTCTAAATATCCTCAAATGTCTTTTACCTGAGGTGCAGGAATATTTTAGGAATATGAACATTTTGGGTGTTACACTAGAATTGTATGATGTCCCCTTAAAGAATAAATGCATTTTTGTGGGAATTTAGGTAGGGGGATGTTACTCCTATCTTAGCTTACCATTGGTTAGATAATTACTCTGGTGAAGTATATGATGAACCTTTTTAAGCAAATTTTCCACGTACAAGGGGACAGGAGTATATAGTCCTTTGTCTGGAACTGCTGCTAAATCTGGCCAAACAGAATACTGTAAAAGCTATATACAAAATGTACATGTAGATGTACTCTACCAGAGAGGTATGTAACTAATGGTTAGAAATATGATGGGATTTCTATTTGTGTACGTACGTACGTACAGCAGTGAACTCTAGCCAGAAGGTAGATTAAAAAAAAAAATCTATTCATGAAATTTATCCCACTTAACATTCTTGTACCAAAAAGTGTTTAGAAACCAAACTGCTTGCTTTTACCTCAGACTGATTATTTTAAATATGAATATATATACCAGGGAGCAGTTAGGTTACCTGTGGCTTAGTTGTTATGGGACTACAAGTCACAGTATTTCCTGTCAGTCTCCTTTTAACAATAAATGGAAAGTGCCTATTTGCCTGAGGATGCTATGAAATAATAACACTATCATATCTGTGTGGTTTATTTTTATTTTTTACCATAACTGCTCTGTATGTTTTACTCTACCATTACTACTGTATCATTTGATTCTGTGGTCGTTCTTTTTTTCTCTAAATGTGTCCAGTATAAATAAAAGTTTGGAATTTTGGATTTTATGCATATTTGTTTTGTCAATGACAAGGAAGAGATTGGATATGGTGCACTATATGGAAGATATGGCTCACTAACAGAAGTGACTGAGATTGTACCTTTTCAGAGCACACGATGGTGGACCAGAGGATATAGATGCAGCATAAAGTGATGAGATGAGGGGAAAGAGCAACTAGATTTCCTCCATCTCCTTGGATATTGTGTACTCCCCAAAACACCTACAGCACTGTAATGCATTTTCTTTTGCAAAGACTATAATAATGTTTTTACTTTCTGAAAAGAAGGCAAAAAATTCCCTTCAGCCTATACAATTAGAGCCCATGTGATTTCTCTGTCAGTTGTCTGATGTTATAGGGACAAACAGAGATGAGACTGCAACCCTACCTTCGCTGTAAAATGTAACTGCATCTTACTAGGTTTGCCTTTGTTTGACAGCAAGACCACTAAACAAAAAAGTTTGAGAGCATGGCTTACCTACTGTAAAGCTTTTTAGTACCCTCCCAACTCTGAGAGCTGCACAGTATGACTGGGTACACACTACAGAAATGTTCTCCCGATATGTTATCTATAACGATTTTACCAATGACTGATTTAGCAAAAAAAAACCCCACAAAAGTCCCGATCAGCATGCTAATTCATGTGTACACACTATACACGTTTTACAAGATTTACCTTCAAATCTGTGCTCTTCGTCAGTCAACGGTCGGCTGATAAGGTCATGACTCTGTAAACTCTCCTGATAGAGTGTATACACACTGCAGGTTTGTAAAGACATTGTTTATTTTATATCCGGTGTACACACTAATGTGATTTTGAGCCAAACTGTCATTAATTGGGTGATTGGCACGATAATTGGCTGAAAACCTTGTAGTATGTACCCAGCCTATGTGTTTGATTTATCCGGAAACCTGGGATCTAGAAACCTCAGAAAACTAAAACAAAAAAAAAGTAAACGCCAACTGTGTGCTTGCTACTATAATCACTGTGAGGAGCACTGTTCTACAGTTTAATGAGAAGATGAATGCTAGTATGGGGAAAGACAGGTAATTTTACATGTGTTTTTTTTTAGTAATTTCAAATTATAGTGATTTTATATTATGGAAACGTAATCCAGAAAACCTCAAGTTCCCAGCATTCAATATAAAAAATTCCATGAAAACCAGAGAAGAAATAAGCCTGCGCTCGGTATATCCCATATTATATATGGTACCAACTGCATGGCAATATGAATTCCCTATATATATGCAAAACATAAAGACAGTTGTTAGCACTTATCCTTTACACTGCATATCTGTGTGTGTATATTAAAATGAAAATCTTTCTGTAGTATGAGCCTCTGTACAGCATATGCCATCAAACAGCACGATTTGCTAATTTTAGAGATCTGCACATGGCAGTAGATTTACTAAAACTTATAAATAGGAAAAGGGATAGTGTTGGCCATAGCAACCAATCAGATTCTAGCTATCATTTATCGAGTACATTCTATAAAATGATAGCTAGAATCCAATTGGTTGCTATGGGCAACACCTTCAATTTTTTCATTTTTGTTTGTAAATCTACCCCATGGTCTGTAAGGCCAGTGCTTTTAAGCCATATAGTTATGTCATCCCCATATCATGCACCTAGGGTATGTTTTCTACACCGGTCACCTACACAGTCAGCCATCCATATTACTCAGGTCATCGTTATACAGGAACCAAAGAATGTCAATGACAGCTGGTTCCTGTGTGTACCAACAGGACATAACTGTACTGCATGGTGTGATGTTTATTAAACATCACATGCTAAACTCTGTGGAATATTGGTGCATTCCACACCCAACAAAGCCTGACGGTGAGTAAACTGCCTGTGTACTGGCATGAGTGTGCTCCACATAAATATCTTCTGACCTCATCAAGCTACCTGCTTTAGGTATATTGGCTATAGAATTTTCTGGCCAATGTGTTTATCTACAATGATTTTACCAATGACAAAGTCCCGATCAGCATGCCAATTCATGCGTACACACTATACAAGTTTTAAAAAATTTACCCTCATATTTCTGCTCTTCACCTGTCAAAACTGTCGGCTGAAAAGATCATGACTTTGTAAACTTATGTGAATACACACTGCAGGATTGGAAGGATGTCTTTCCATAGCTGAATGAGATTGATAGTTCTGCTGAACAATCAAATGATGGTCGGTGCTTTGGAAAGACTATCATTCATCGTCTCCGTGTACACACTAATGCGATATCGGTCTGACCGGTCGTTTATTGGGTGATTGGCCCGATAATTAGCTGAAAACACTACTGTGCACCCAGCCATATTTATTATCCTTAATTTATAAAGTACCAACATATTATGTAGCACTGTATATTAAGGGCATCTTAATACATATAACATACAATAATGTTACAATCGTTATTCCGCTACCTCATGCATTTGTAGGAGAGAGTGTGTAGCTACTGTACAGCAAAAGCATCGTCAGCCACCAACATTAAAGACTCCATTGTAGATAAACTAAAATGGTCTGGTTCAGGCAACCATGACTGTCATTCATCATTTATCGTAACTGAACCTCCTTTTGGACACTCTTGTGGATGTCCACTGGCCCAGAGTAGCTGCGTACGTGGTATTTTTCTTTTTCATCTTGCTCACTGCTGGATACAGAGCCAGGACACTTGTTTTCCATGTTGGCAGAATTTATGACGGCTGCTGCTGCTACCAAGGAAACAGTGGAGATCGCCAAAGGAAGAACAGATGACCACAGCATTGCTGGTTCATCTTGCTGCATTCAGCTGCTGGTCAGAGAGAGCTATTCTAAACCACCCTGTCCTTGATGCGCTGACTCTCCTCATTACCACCTTGAACTTTCCCTACTGCCTTTAACGGTTTTATATTTGTGAGAAAATTACATGGGAGGTAGGGCCTGGGGTTGGTCTAACACACAGCCACATCTAACTGCCTTCCACAGGCCACAATAAAACGCTTAAGTCATTTACGACACAGAAAGGGAGGGCAACAGTTTTATAGCTGATATTTCTTAATAATGGTATATTGTCAATTACTATACATTGCAATTAGGCTTTTACGCAAGGTGTAGCTGGATTTTTCAGAATGGCATGATAGGGAAATGCAGACATTCTGAAAACTGTATCTAGCAAACAGAACACTAGAAATGGTACTATGCAGCTGGCTAATATTAATAAACATTTTTCATGGTCAGAAATCTTCAAAATCTGGAACTATGTTGAAAGTAGACAGAGCCTGCTGGCAAGTATTATGTTGCAGTTTAGTTCCGTTCAATTCCATTAGGGGTCAGCATTGTTCACATAATATATTCATGTGATTCACCATCCGTATTTACTGCACATGGTTTGGGTTGTCATACAGTAAAACGAAATCAATGGGAAGGAAACAAAAATTAAACGTTGGCACTTTCAAAAAATAAATACTAATACATTTATGCTCATAACTTGCTGGTATTAGCTATATATTGGGCACCATCAGGAGTAACACAAACTGTTAAATAATATAGTAAATTTATAGTTTATATATGCACACACAGACAGGAGCTCAGGAGTCTGCAACAGTGGACAGTAGGAGACAGGACGGTGTCCTGTCCCTGAAGAGCTGGAGCTACAACAAGTTACTACAGTGACTGTCTGAGGGGGTCCTTCATTAGTCCATGGACTGTGTAACTGTATTATGCCACTACAGTGCAAGTGGCAAGCAGCTTAGCTGCCCAGTTGATAGACAGAGATGAAGATGTAAGTTAGAGTTCCCTACGGCGGTTGGGCTTGCTGTTTGCTTTAAACCACTATTATATTGCTTTACCACTTGCTGATAACTGAGTGGTTGCCATGCCAACCATATTATGCTGTGGTCAGTCAAAATGATGATACGGAAATGTGATTGACACTTCACATTACAAACAAAATGCAACTAAATAGTATAACAGTGACCGTGCAGATTGTTGCTAGGAAACAGTTCTATATCAATATACCAATTTAAATGGCAGTGCTAGTAACATTGAATATTTCAAAAAAACACAACATCCCCCTTATAAAGTGTGTGTGTGTGTGTGTGTGTGTGTGTGTGTGTGTTTGTCTATGTATACACGTATATAAATAAATATGTAGCTCAGCACTTTCGGTACATATGCATGAAGGTGCAAACAGAAGGCCAGGCCATTCTTGTAAGTAAAGTCTTCTGGGTGCTATCCAAACAAATGAATGTGTAATACATTTATTGCTGAAATGTGCACAAATGTATGTATGGGTTAGTGTAAATGTAAGATTGTGTTGTTTGCTTATGATAGGTGTGATAGAAATGGATGGTGTGAAAGTTGGGACAGAGAGGCAACTGTAGTTTTCTAAGAGGAGTCTTACTGCAGACAAAAGACAAATAATTGTAATGCCCCCCTCTGGCGGTGGTGTTTACACATCCCAGAGACGGAATGTGTGGCCCTGACACTAGGGGGCATATTCAATTAGGATTCACGCCCATGATTATGCGCGGCTGCACGAGTCCCGGTACCGCAACATTTTCGTGTGCACCCGAAATGTTGCATTACTGCAATGACACTTTACACGCGTGGCCGCGAATTGTAATTGAATATGCCCCTAGGAGCCAGAGGAGTGACACAAGAAATTTTGCATTTTAGCAACAAAGGGATAGCTGATCACAACAGAAGTGGGGGCATAGTGACACCCTGGGATTGAGGGGAGGAGGTCCGTGGCCTGCTGCCGCAAGGTTCAAAGTGTATTATGACAGAGAGAATGTGAGTGTAATGTTCTGAGGAGAAAATAATATCATAGAATAATAAGAGTTATGAGAAACAGGTAAATTAGAGAGAGAGGGAGACAGTTCTGATATGGCGGGAACAGATTTAAAAGTACAATAATACAGGGGTAATGGAGTACAAGGTAAAAACAAAACTCAGGGAGACAGAATAGGCCGCAGGCGCTATAGTTACTAAACTGCGGGTTTGAAAAAGTGGAGATGTTGCCTATAGCAACCAATCAGATTCTAGCTGTCATTTTGTAGAATGTACTAAATAGATAACTAGAATCTGGTTGCTATAGGCAACATCTCCACTTTTCAAACCTGCAGTTTAGTAATATACCTCTAGGAGTCTGTTAGAAACAGGTAAAAGAGAAGCTGACACTAATGTTATGGGACAGATTTGAGGTACAACTGACCACATATTATTACTGTATGGTAAAGCTTACTTGTCAACTTCGGAGATCTTCCATCTGAGAGATCTTCAAAGCTGCTGAATCCTGGGGGTGTGGCAACGCAAATTGTGTCATCCTGGTTCCACCTTTCTGTCAAACTATACCAATTTTGCGTGGGGCCAAGATGACAATTATCCCTGCAACCACCCACTTCACTAATGAAATTGGGCAAGATGCTGCAGGAAGTTGCCCTGCTCTCCCGGGAGAACTCCCAAAAATTTAGTAGTGTCCCACATATTCCAGGAGAGTAGGCAACTATGTGGTAGAGAGGTGAGCTCAGTCAGAGAGTAAGAGATAGTGACTGAGGAGCTGTAAGGTAAAGGAAATAAAGTGATTTAAAAGTTTCTGAGGAGGAAAAGTCCTATATACTCTTAGAAGGGGAGAAGAAGTGACAGTAGCAGTGTATAGTGCCAAAATCTATGGGGGAAAAGGACCCAATAAAGTAACCCAGGGGAAGAGCCCCAATCCAAGCAGCCCATATAAAAAAAAGAGACCCTATGAAGAAGTGTGTGCTGTTAGGAGCGAGAGAGACGGCATTATATTAATGGGGCTGAGAACTACACTGGAAGAAGTATCAGAGACCAGGTAATTGGAGAAGTCCATCCCTGCAGAGGAGCGGTGAGTTGTGGCTGAGTGCAAGAGCCAATTAAATGGGATATTACCCCTGATTGGGAGTCATGAGTGAAAACAGTCTGAGAGAGAACCTGCTATAGAGAGCATGGAAAGTTTTGGCTATAGACCATGTGTAGACCAACCTACTGATTCCAGCCAGGAGAACTGTGAGGCATCTAGGAGGTTGTGTGCTAACCCTTGAAGTACTATGCAGGAAGAAGAAGTGTCATGGTTCTGTTCTAAAATTAGATCCTTGCAATGACAGCATGACGTCAGACGTAAGATGAAAACATAAAAGTATTTATTGCAGCAACAACACAAACCAGGTAATGCTTGGTAAATAAAGAAACATCCAGGTGTGGCAGGATAATAAGTAAATGGTAAAAAGAACAACACAGCAGTTACTGGTAATTTAGCTGAACAGAGATTCACAGCGAGGGCCAGGGATACACAGGAACTGTGAACTTTTAGAATATCCAAGCAAGACAGATATCAGGTAACCTCCTGGGGACTGAGTAAAGGTGAGAGCAAGGATATCACAGGAAAGAAATGAGGCAATGCAAGTAGTCCAAAAGGAAAACAAACAATGGCCAGCACGATGCATGAGGAGAAACAGACATAAATGATCAGTAACACAGGTGTTGCAATGAACAAGGATTAGAATATTAACTCCTGCCAGCAGGGCCCGACTGGGACTAAAAATCAGCCCTGGCATATAAAGTACACAGGCCCGCCTCAGTCGCAGAATGAAAGAAACTGTGTGTCGCCGTTGTGCGGCGGCGCCGAAAAGGGTGTTACCACATTGTGTTGTGGGTGTGGCCAACATGGGGCATCAATACATATATTATAATAAAACATTACATTTATCACGCCCTCCCAGCCACATCACGCCATCCCCAGCCCACTGTACTTATCTATGCTTCTGGTGCTGCTGACATCCATCAGGGTGGAAACTTCCTGTAGAGTGAGCAGGGAAGCTCTTAGTCTCACAAGATTACCAAATCTTGTGATACTTACAGCTCCTCAGCTTGCTCTGCAGGGTGTGTCCTGTCCAGGAACTGAGAGCAACTATCAGTTCCCTTTCCCTAACCAGAGCTGGATTAAGGCTCAGGGGGCCCGGGGTATTTGACAGCAGGGCCCCTATTATGTAACATGGTTATCATTTTAGACAAATACACAGGCAATACTGTGTGCACTACTGTTAGAAGCACACAGCTCTGCCTTCACAGGCAGTACGTTGTGAAGCGGGACATACCTCCCAACTGTCCTTGCCGTCAAACCAAATCCTGACTAAGTGAGACAGTCAACCAAATTCAGGACTGCCCCACCAGATTCAGGACAGTTGGCAGACTGTCCTGCTCTCTCCTACCTGTCTTGGTCACTTTCACCACTTGTAGTAGCTGGTTTCTTTAGCTCAGTTCTTTCTTATCTTGATCCTGGAATACTGAATGCCCCATTCTGAAAAAAAATGAGATACATGAAATTTAGAAAACTCCAATCAGCCCCCGTGTTAAAACAATAGCACTCACGTTTTATAATTAGGCTTCCCTCCAGTCCCCACAATAATAATATTCACATTTAATAAGTAGACCTATTTCCCTCCAACCAGCCCCAACATTATATTAACAATATACCCATTTACTCAAAACATATTTCCCTCCCTGTAAACAGTCCCAGCAATAAATTAAATAGCATTAAAGTTTAATAAATATAGCCATTTTCCACAACCATCCCCAGCAAAAAATAATTCATATTTACATTTAATAAATTAGACCTCCTCCCCAAAATCAGCACCATATTCAATTGATAGCCCTAAACCACCCCAGCATGAAATTAATGGTTCCTTCACCTCACCTTAAATAATTAGCCCCCACCTGCACTCCACCATTAAATAGCCTACCTCCCACACTATATTAAGATCCTCCCTTCCCTCACATATTATATTAAAATACTGCGCACACACACACAATATATACATGGCCCCACACACACAAACACACACACACTAATATAAATATGGCCCTACACACACACTAATATATATATATATATATATATATGTCCAGACTCCACAAAATTGCCAGCCAGACACACAGGCCCCCCAGTGACATAAGCCAGCCCCCCCAGTGACACACAGCCAGCATCCCCCCCAGTGACACACAGCCAGCACCCCCCCCAGTGACACACAGCCAGCACCCCCCCTCCCCAGTGACACACAGCAAGCACCCCCCCCCAGTGACACACAGCCAGCACACCCTCCCAGTGACACACAGCCAGCTCCCCCTGTGATACACAGCCAGCCAGCCCCCAGTGACACACAGCCAGCCCCCCCTCAGTGACACACAGCCAGCCAGCCCCCCCCCCAGTGATACACAGCCCCCTCAGTGACACACAGCCAGCCAGCCCCCCCCCAGTGACACACAGTCCCCCCCCCAGTGACACTCAGCCAGCCAGCCCCCAGTGACACACAGCCCCCCCCTCAGTGACACACAGCCAGCCCCCCCCTGTGACACACAGCCCCCTCAGTGACACATAACCAGCCAGCCCACCCCATCCCCCAGTGACACACAGCCCCCCCCCCCCCCCCCCCGTGAGAGATTATCAGGTTCTGTCCTCTCTCCCCCCATGCAGACATTCTCTTCTACCTCCTTGCACCCATTTTCCCTCCGGGAATCTGTGCGCCCTCTGATCCAGTCCTACGCGGCCGCGCATAACGTTCTGATGTTACATTGCGCGGCCGCAAACCTGAAGCGCGGCCCAGCCCACAGAGCCATCATGACGTGTGATGCCGGAAGTATATATATATTTTTTTTATTATTACTTCGCTGGCAATCGTAGGTAGCCGGACCGGCCCATGGTGCCATCGGCCCTTCTGGCATTTGCCAGAAGTGACCGATGGCCAGTCCGGCCCTGCCTGCCAGTGAGGGGAAAGTGTCCATGGTAGAAGAGCAGCACCTTTGGTGGCATAGAGGTACTGCAGCCAGGTATAAAACAATGCAAGACTTAACACAGAGGGCCTGATTTAGAGTCGGATGCAAGTCCTTCTGTTCAGCACAAAAAGCACTTTTGGTCAAAGTTCTGTCTCAGTTTGCACTCTGACTTAGACGGAACTCCCCATTGCATCTCTCTGTGCTGAGAGAGGTGGAACGGGGGATGTAGTGGGCGAGCCTAGCAGTGTAAAGGCGTGTTCACCATCCTTACATGCTATTTTGAGTTGAATACCCATATGAAATAGAGTCCTAGCCAATGATTTAAAGGTTTGCCACATATGTAATGCAGCAAAGCTCCAGATTGCTAGCGACTGGAAGAAAACTTCGCAACCATCCATGAAAGCTGTTGTCAACAGCGTCTGGCACACAGCCTTCATGGAATACATCACCAGCCTTTTACATGACACAGTTAAACATTTCAATAATGTCTCATACTTTTGGTACCTCCAAAATAACAACACCCCTCCAGGTTTGTTATAACCTTCTTATTGGTATACTCAAAGAGGATACCATGTTCCACCCAATACCATGGCCGCTCCTTAGAATGTTTTACAGACTGTTCTTTCTTCTCCAATAGCGAAATCATCACTTCCCCATCCTCTTTCCCTTTCTTTACCTCCCCCATCCATCATATACAGTACACTTCCCCTTCCATTTATAATTTTTAAAAAACAGCAGATTTTCAAATCTTACTCCACACCATATGGTCACACTTCTAATGTAAAAGATAAGTTGCAAGATCAAATACCATATCATGTATTGCTACATAAGCACTTGAGTAACTTCTGCTAAGTAAAAGAACATTTAATTTGCCAACCAATATACTGTTAACTCTTAAGCTTCCTATGCATTTAAACAAAAACCTGTTTATTCAACTCCCATTTGTGTTATTGATTATCCATATTATTAAAAATAGCAGACATTGGTTGTTGATCATGTCACTTTACATCCATTATCTAAGTACTAAATATAAGATTATAATCTCTTTAAAGTACAGACACATTGTCTAAATAATATATTATTCAGACCTATTGTGATATTTCGTAGGTCAGACTCCTGACACTTCAGATTTCTTTTATATCTGAGAATATTTTGGGACACATCTAATCCCCAGAAATGAATGGCTTTGATCATTGCTCACTCTGTTTGGGAACGACTAATCTCTTGAGCTTCTCTAATAATTACAAGGCATTTTGAAAACAAACAGCCACAGAACACCAGTATTTGCTATATCACAAATTAGGGAGCAATTTATCCAAGTGAATATAATACAATAAGAACTACATACTCAACTAATTTTGATTTTCTTTTACTTACCTACTCATTGTTGGTTCCCCATTACTATTATGTGTTTATATGATAATAAGACACCATAAGAATTCATGTCACCTTTGCAAGGATGAAGTACATATTTTGAGCACATAAATAGGAATTATAGCCCTCTTAACATGTTTAGTGGCATATTCAATTAGGTTTCCAGTCCGCGGTAACGCGAAACCTGCACAGAATTTCCGGTAATACGGTACTGCAATAACGCAGGTTTTCCTACGCAGCGCTATGGGGTGCGCACGAAAATCCACGTTAATTCGGTAACGTGGATTGACTTCACGGCCCGTTCTGGCGCGTTCTCGCGAACCGGAAACCTAATTGAATATGCCCCTTAGAGATGAAATAATCACTTTGGAAAAATTTGATTTGCTCAAAACTTCACTGTTTGGAGCCAGGGAATCACTTTGTAATGTTCACATTGAAATGGATTCAAATGATATTTTGTTTAGTTTTACAAGTGCTCCACAGCTACTACTCTGCATAATTTTACTCAATATATTCCGGCATGTCACTACACTAATCAAATGTTATTTAACCAAATTTGAAGATAGAGTAGTAATCCTCCTTAGGAATGACCATGAAGGCTAACAGTTGTTAATCATACAAATGATTTTGAAAATAACAGGATTAGAGCATTAACATTGATAACGTTCACTATCACCCAATAGAAAATGTCTCTCACCAGCATCCTTCCTGGACCCACGGGGACTGCTCCATGCAGCCATTGCCCTGGGGCTCATTTGTTTCTGTACTATATAACCTACAAAACATTTAAGTTTAAACTGGCAGTAGAAGTGGTGTATGACTGACAGGACCAATCAGACTCCTCAGTCTCCACTCACACAATCCTCTGCAGTGTCTCACCACTCTGGTGGTTTGAGACGGGGGCTTTGAGAAGACCCAGGGACTCTGGGGAGCGTAATGAGCATGTTAGCAGCAGTTTAACACAGTTTAGATGGTAAGGCAGCTTTAATCAGTTCGGTTCTTGTGTACATATTAATCATCATGCTGTAGACCTAAGGAATAATAGCAGTTCGCAGAAAGTAAAGCATTTTATAATCTATGTTCTCACAGTTGGCACCATGGCTGGGTACAGCTTCAGGGGTTTGGCACTTTGACACATACTATACTCTTCTTGGCTCAAACTCTCCTTAGTCTATAAAAGCATTCACATAAATCTACCCCATGATCAGTCTCTTCCTCTTTCACTATCTAAACTAACACATATGAGAGCAAACAAAAAAAAAGATGTGTGAACTCAAACAGACTTGCTTCTACTTTGCTTATGTTTATAAAGCTTTTTGTTGGAAGTACTTTATGATCAATCTTGAAACAGTTAATTTTATTGTTAATTATTTGGTCTCACCCTGCAGCAGCTTCATCAAAATAAAAAATAAAAAAATGTGATTGATTTGTTTGGAAGGTAATGTGTGTGTGCAAGTCTTAGGTGATGTGACTTTATAAATATTGATAAACTATGAGTATGACTCACGACCTCTTAGCTAATGACAGTTAATGTGTTTATACCAGAGGACTTCATTGGATTCACACAGCAAATCACTTTGGTTTTAAACCTGTGGGCCTATATGGTTCACCCACTGTCCTTAGACTTTTGGATTTTCCTTCCATAATATTACTGAGATGATCCTTATGTATGCCTGAAATTAATCATGAGACTGAATGGTTTTATAACATGTCACATTTGTGTGTTTTCTGGCTTTGAACAAACTTTGTTATATTATCTATCATCATCATTATCATCACCATTTATATAGCACCACTTATTCCGCAGAGCTGTACAGAGAACTCACTCACATCAGTCCCTGCCCCATTGGGGCCTAACAGTCTAAATTCCCTAACATACACATACAGACTGACACACAGACTTGGGTCACTTTTTTAGCAGCCAATTAACCTACATTGGAGTGTGGGAGAAAACCAAGGCACCCAAGGGAAACCCACGCAAACACGGGGAGAACATACAAACAGATAAGGTCATGGTCGGGAATTGAACTCATGACCCCAGTGCTGTAAGGCAGAAGTGCTAACCACTTAGCCACTGTGCCCCAATGTATGTATCTTCATATCTGACGGCTCAGAGCTGGTGTAAAAATTTGTGTTTTTGAGGATCCTCTCAGTTTGATAATCTTGCACTATGAAGTAAAATCTTGTTTCTGCACGGCTCCGTAATATGAGGCATATTGCTGCACTTTGCCCTTACTTATCAGCCAGTACCAACCACTCCTCTGCAAATGCCACCATCTTGCTCCACTAGCCAATGTATTTTGGCAGAAATCTAGAGGCACTAAGTTAAACTGAGGCGCATAACATCACCAAAGAGGATTTTAAACTGCGTCTGTCTGCTGTAGTGTTACCTTCAGCAACAGACCCTGAGTACTGCTTGTAATATGCATATCTCTATGATAAATACCCTGGCCTGGTTACAGATTTGTGTTTGTTAAAGTCCAACTTATCTAAAGTACTGCACAAAACATTTCAAGCACATTAAATTTAACATTCACTAAACCAGTGTTTCCCCAATCCAGTCTTCAGGGAGCCACACAGTGCATGTTTTCCAGATCTCCTTGCTTTAGCACAGGTGCATTCATTACTGACTGATACATTTTAAAAGATCCACAGGTGGTACTAATTATTTATCTTGTCACCTGGAAAACCTGCACTGTTAGGGCTCATTGAGGACTGGATGAGCAGCACTAAAACTGGGAAAGAGTAGTTATCATAGGCAGAGCCGTAACTAGGGCTGTGCGGCAGGGGCGACCGCCCAGGGCGCAACGCTGAAGGGAGGCGTAATTTGGGAATATTTTAGGTTAATTTGATTAAAATTGAGGGCTAGGGGGGCGGCATTTGTCTTTCTCACCCAGGGCGCTAGAATTCTAAGTTACGGCTCTGATCATAGGGATCAATGATTCCTAGCACTCGTTCATACAAGTTGGCTCTTTGGCTTTGGATAAAGTTGTTACTGCCAGCAGGGAGATGTTAAAAATAGTTTTTTTTGCCCTGGATTTAGCAGAATGAATAATATTAAGAATATGTGCACTCATATAAATCCGACAATACGTTTCATAGCAAAATTTATATGTGGTTTATTAGAGGTCACCTGGAAGTAATGAAGATTAAGCTGTTTAAGCAATGGCTCAGTACTGTACATTCAGAATATGCGTTTGGTATTACTGTGTATTTACAATGAGCTTTCTTTTGTCATTCTGTGAAAGGATGGGTTATGAATGGTTCATTTTAGCTTTCTTCTATTTAAATTCCAATAATTTGTGCTAATGTACATTGGTATGTACAGATAGATCTAGGGAGACGTCCAAAATTACAGTTCTTCTTTGCACTCTTTCATTCCGAACCCGATGATGGTGCAGCTGTTATTGCTAATAATTTTGGAACTGTGTATGTTTTCTTTTATGTTGTCTTAACTTTCTTCAGATGAATCAACACACTGCAAATTGGACAATTATAGTTGTGAAAGACTCAGGGACACATGACTTCTGCATCTTAACATCTCCATGAGGGTAATTTGAGAAGAAACAAGTGACACCTTTTGCTTTTATTTTGACTCCCTCAATCAATGTAAATGCAATCAATGCTTGATGTGTTCATGTGATATCTATTTAGTAATCTAAGAATGATGAACCCATGATATTGTGGAGAGTGCACGTAACAGTAAATGCCTACAGATGAAAACACCTGTTTCAACAATAAGGCTGTTATTTGTTTATCTCTGCAATTTAATAACCAAATATCTCTAGGGCAGTTTAAAGTTTAAAAAATAGTTTATATTTATTTAAAATAATTAAAAACCTGTATTCAATAAAAATGCTTTACTCAAATCATTAAGCCTTTTTTTTTTTGTAATTAGGCTTTCTAATGCAAATGCAAATCTTAACCCCTAAAGGGTTGTCTCTGGCGATAAAAGTATTAATGCAAACTATAATGCTTTGATGTATATTGGGGTAGGAAAGAAAGTTCTATTGCCAGCAAAACTCCTGCTTTCCCCAGCAATAGGGCTTTTTGCTTTTTAATAAATCAGGCAGCAAGTATGACAAGAAATACATATATATGTCTCTAGTCTCTTATGCTTTGCATGCTGACATACTTTAATGTTAGAAACTTGTGTATACACTCTATTTGCCTGCACACAGTATAAGCACTGTATTCCTGTAATACGATAACTGATGTGAGCGCAACAGTGCTAATCTGGCATGATCTCTGCTTACATGACCTATTTATGAGTAGGCAAACAAAAATTATAGATACAAGTTCCTAATGTTAAAATGTGGGTGCACAAAATGCCCATGTGATAGAATCTTTATACAAATCATCCTTTTTAATAAAGCCATACAATAGAGAGAGCCTCCTAGTGAGCGCAATATAATGCAGAGATTATCCTACGTTCAGCCTTACACTACAGAGAGCATTCTTGTGTCTGCTTTACAACACAGAGAGCATTCTTGTGTCTGCCATACAATACAGAGAACATTCTTGTGTCTACCATACAATGCAGAGAGCATTCTTGTGTCTGCCATACAATACAGAGAGCAGTCTTATGTCTGCCATACAATGCAGAGAGCATTCTTGTGTCTGCCATAGAATACAGAGAGCATTCTTGTGTCTGCCATACAATACAGAGAGCAGTCTTATGTCTGCCATACAATGCAGAGAGCATTCTTGTGTCTGCCATAGAATACAGAGAGAATTCTTGTGTCTGCCATACAATACAGAGAGCATTCTTGTGTCCGCCATAGAATACAGAGAGCATTCTTTTGTCTGCTAAACAATACAGAGAGCATTCTTGTGTCTGCTATTAAATACAGAGAGCATTCTTGTGTCCACCATACAATGCAGAGAGCATTCTTGTGTCTGCTATTAAATACAGAGAGCATTCTTGTGTCCACCATACAATGCAGAGAGCATTCTTGTGTCTGCCAAACAATACAGAGAGCATTCGTGTGACCACAGTACAGAGAGCATTCTTGTTAGCACAATGCGGAGATCATCCTAGTGACTGCCATATATTGCAAAAGAATATTTGTGACTGCCACACAATACCATCCCTCTTATCATTAATTAACCCCTCATAAAAATCACAATTAACACCAGCCTCATCATAACAACACCCCTTTATAATCATTAACTTCCTCATCCAAATTACAAATTAATGTCCATATCATCAATTAATTCCACTCATATTCATTAACGCCCTCAGTACCACCCTCAGGCTATTCAAATGACTGTAATGTGTGCTCAGTGTGTCTGTTCCTATAAATGTGTGCCCAGAGTGTCTGTCCCTGTATATGTGAGCCCAGAGTGTCTGTCCCTATATAAATGATACCAGTGTGTCTGTCCCTGTATATATGAGACCAGCGTGTCTGTCCCTGTATATATATGTATCCAGTGTCTGTTACTGTATAATTGTGCCCAAGGTCTGTACCAGTATATGTGTGATCAGTGTTTGTACTTGGACTTACCATAAGAGAGCCAGATGTTTTCAGGAACAGCATAGAATGGCCATACTGCAGAGGAAGTGTGTCCCAGAGAGGAGGTAGGGGCCATGTACTATAGCAATATCCTGCAATGCTCCTACTATGAAAATGAAGAAAGGGGAGGGATTAAGGTCATGCACAGCTTTTTTAAAATAACAATAATCCGGATGACCAAGGTCCAGCCCCCATGAGTTGCCTGCGCTGCCGGGTGAAATGTAATTAAATAATTTTTATTATCTTTAATTGGGGAAAATGCCATTAGGTGGCCCAATGGGGCCACCAGCCTATCGGGAAAAGTTCTGCAAGTTTCTATGGCCAATCTGCCCCTGAAGATGACCAAATACATATAGCAGTCCAACTCTTTACTGTTTCAGATTCATAGGTACTCCTGCACAAAAATATAAAGACCTGTTTGCTTAGTGGTAATAATAATTAGAGCACAGATATCTGTACAAACAGTTTTTGAAACAGTTCATATGTCAATTAGCAGTCCTTGCACACCAAGCAAGGCATGTAAGTCTATGAAACAGACCAAGCCGATGGTAGTAAATCCCATGAAAAATGTATTAAATCATAACCTTAAAAAGCCTATGTTACACTTAGTCTTGTAGTCTTCATCAGTATGATGAACCGGATAGTCCATGCATGCAGCTGTGTCCACAGTGGTAAGCACTGTTTCCGGTCTGCTTCATTAATACAGATGCCTCTGAAGACCAAAACAACAAAAGAATTGTGAGGGACGCAACTTGAAAACTAATGCTGCAATCTACCAACTAACTGGTGGGGATCTACTGGTAGATTGAGATCTACTGTTTGGCCACCTCTGCCTTAGAGTATCCTCCAAGTCACAAGTGTACTGAGTGTGGTTTGTGACAGGTTAAATTTAGTGAGAAGTGGTTCCCTGAGTAGAGAGGATAATTTGTTAGATTAGAGATCTGGAGAGTCTGAGTCCCTGATGAGTGAGACAGAGAGTCTGTTCCTGACACACTACATACAATGTCTCACCTCTTCTTTGTCATGAGAATTATAACTGAGGGATGAATTAAGCCAGGGGAAAATTAAAAGCTGAGGTGTGTTTGCGTAACTTTATTTGTCCTTCTCTAAGGAGTTAAAGTGGGCAGGCTAAGTGAGCCTTGGGCACACCCTTTGCAGTGTCATGGTGGGAGGTCACTTATGCCACATTATAAATGTCCCTGGCTGATGGTGTTCTGCCTCTAGTCTGTTGGACGAGTTGCCTGCATGTTTTTATCCCTCTCTGGTTTCGGAGTTTCCTTGCAAGTGTGTTGGGTGACAACACCTGCATGGGGGCATGTTTTCATATTGCTCCTAATGGGGGAGGTTTGGTTTGGTTTCCAATACCCTTCGGCTTGGTTGTCGTATGCTAGTTTTGCTGGTGATTTGGGTGCAAACACAACTGGTTTGTGTATTGCTGGAAAACATTAAACAGTCTGGGGAATATGCTTGATGGGCGCACATTAGTTTTATTTCTGTAATGACTGAACACACATCTCTTCAAAAAGTAGGCTTCAGTTTCAGTACAGACATCTGACTAGGGATTCGTTGGCTGAGTTCCATCAACCCAGAAGGAACACGAGTTCTCGGATGCTTGGGATGTGATCCCAATTTTAAGAATAAGTGTGCGCCCAGGTGAAATTGTTACCCATTTATTGCTATCCACAGGGTAAGTGACCCTCACTGTGATATTAGGAGCAGGTCCGAGCCAAACTGCCTATCATTTTCTCCTCCACAATACAGTGTTGTTTTATTAAACTCCTTTTATTTGGCAAACCAATGTGTATCGTCATTTATTATAATAGAGTGGTAAGAGGGGAGGTAAAGAGGGGGACTGGCTATCATGTGAGAACATTAACCATTAAGCATGTTATGGAAATTTTGACTAATATACTGTATGCATGAATATATGAGATCTGATGGAAAGTAAGTTCCCTGAAATATTCTAACAATTGGTGAGATGGTTAGACCTGGGTACATTCAATGACATGTATAAGCCTTAATTCTACTTTTAGAAAACCTCTGATTCTCTTCCAAGAGTTAATTCCCAGGATGCATACAGGATGTGTTCCTGGCAGTCTCATTTCCACAGTTTTGTTAACCTATCTCTACAGACAACAGTGTACTACATGGTGATTAATATTATGAAAGCCATTCATGAGAAAACATGTTTGCTGGAGCAAAATATACTTTCCCACCCACATCATCTAATTTTATCTTTTCATATGCCAGCTGTGTTATCAATATATGCATTATAAAGAATAGGCTATGTTATTGCTGTAGTGTAGTAAGTATATGCACAGTATACAAAACGAGGCTCATTTACAATTGCACGTACGTTTGTTGTTGTTTTTTAGTACGATACACATTTTCATACTCACATACATACCAAAGGGTAAATGTATCAAGCTGCGATTTTGAATTTCCAGTGATTTTCTAGGGCGAGTTTAAAATCTCAGATTTATGAACAGGCGTTTTGATGTAAAACCCCGGAGAAGAGCTTGTTTCAAAATCGTCGCTTTCAAAATCGCTGCAAATTGCGGTCCTGATTTTTCCCCACTGTAGCTATACAAATTGCCAAATCTATAAAGATGCGATTTTGCAAACTCGCCCGAATTTGAATTCAAAATCGCCAGATACAACGCGCTTCTTTCTATAGGCGAGATTGGCAAACACATCACTGTACACTGCAGGGCAATGTTAATATAACAGGAAGTGCAATAGAAGTTTAAATAAACCATCTTTTTTGTTGTAGAGGGGCAAAAATGATTATGAATTTTCTTACTTTAATAATAAATTAGTGGCTTAAATGTAATTATAGAATAAATGTTAGTGGGTTTTGTTTTTTTGTTTTTTATAACTGCGGCTTACTATTTCATCAGCATCGGGCTGATGTTATATTTTTATGTTATGTCAACATTTCATATTTCATGATGGGAAACCATAAACAGTAAAGTCTTGTGGCACTACAAGTATCAACATGCACATGAGCACTTGTAGTGCCAGAAGTCTGTACTTAATTCATTATCATTGCAGCTATTTTACATGAAGTTGGGGTTGTCTATTTGCATTACTTAATTGACATTTCTATTTGGTCAACTGCAGAAAAGAAGCTTGCCATTTGAATTTTAAAGGTGAAAAGAATAGTATGTATTTAATTCAACTTCATTTAATCACATTTTATGTGGAAATGGCATTTTTGTTAATAACCATCCAAACACTATTCTCTCCTGTGTATATGACACTTCAACACATTGTTATATTTTTTTTTTTTTTAAATCCAGTATTTTTATTGAAATTTTTTAAGATATAAACATACTAAACAACAAAAAGAAAAGAAAAACAATTACATACATATCGGAATTAAATGACGGAATTTACAAGATTACATTAAAGCATAATAATAATAAATGTGCTATATTCATTCAGGATCATACATCGTAAATGCTTATACATAAGTATGTTACACATGCAGGGTTTATTACATGGACTCAGATACTTATTATAAGAACTGCGGTAGCCATACATTTAAGTAAATAGAGCATCTGTACTAGATGACATAGGATAGAATGGAGACTCTAACCATCTGTACCATATATTCTCAAATTCCTTCAGAGCCTGTCTGCTAGTATAAACAAATCTCTTGTGCCTTATGGTGGTATTGACCAGTGCCTTCCAATTTTTAACCGTGGGACTCGTCGGGGCCAACCACAGCCTCGCTATACAGACCTTAGGCAACATCAATAACTGTGAAATGTACATTTTTGTCAGTTTATTAACTTTCCCCTTCAATCGGAGCCCGAAGAGACAAGTGGCCGGTGAACTAAGAGACACTTCAATTCCAGTAACCTGAATACATCTCCTGATCCTTCGCCAGAAGATTTGTATACATGAACACTCCCATAGAAGGTGCCAAAAGTTAGCATTGATCGAATTGCATTTCGGACAGTTAGGGGTAGCATCCGGGCAAAATTTTGCCAATCTAATAGGGGTAAAGTAGGCCCTGTGTAAGATAAACACCTGTATTTGTTGAAATTTTAATGATGAAGTATAACCTTTAGTATTGTCTGTAACCATTTCCCACTCCTTGTCTGATAAAGGGCCAATATCTATTTCCCACTGATTCCTCAAACCATCCAAATCATCTGCAGTGGATTCATACAGAAGACATGAATACATTCGAGAGATCAGACCTCTATAACCCAAGGCCTGTAATTGTTTCCTCAGTGGATCCACCCCAAACACCAAAGTCTCCCCTTTAAATTGTGTGTTTAGGGCGTGTCGTAACTGAAGGTAAGAATAAAACATTGTTCTGGGTACAGAGAATTCCCCAACCAACTGTTCGAAGGATTTAAGTACATTTGTATCATAAAGCTGACCTACCGACACCACACCCAACCGAGACCACTCCCTGGCCCTCTTCACTGTATTCAACTTCTCAAATTTCTTTGCCCCCCATATAGGAGTATATGGATCAATGTCAGTTTGTTTCATTATTTTATTACAGATTGTCCAAATCTTAACTGCCTAAATCAGGAGCGGAGGAGCCCGCATACCAAGCCGCCCCGCCAGCAGTGACTGTAAGGGAGTGTGATTAGAATTAAATTGGTGTACCAACACCCAATGTAGCTCATGGTAATCGGGGTCCGAAACCCATGCCTTAAGGTGGACCAATTGAGAGGCAAAATAATATAATTTCAAGTTAGGAAGTGCAAATCCACCAGAAGATCTGGATCTATACAGCGAGCTGAGCTTGACCTTAGCCCTTCCCCCTCCCCAAACCAATGAAATCAAATAGCTATCAATGCATCGGAAAATGGAGGGTGGAATATATACAGGTGACTGCTGGAGTATATATAAAAACTTTGGCTGCACCATCATCTTAATTAAATTTATCCTACCGGAGACAGAAAGTGGGAGCTTCTTCCATACATGAGTTTTTTCTTTAATGTATTTGATCTGGGGCCGCAAATTAAGTTCTACATATTCAGCGGGGGTATTAGAGATCCATATTCCCAAGTATTTGAATTTCGATGGCCATTTTAACTGTAAGCCTTCTGGCATTGTCACGGGACACTCCCATCCCAGAGGGAACACGCTAGATTTATCCCAATTAATTTTTAGGCCAGAAAAAAACCCAAATCCATCAACCACCCGCAGCAAATGTTTTAGGGAAGTGTCGTGATCTGAAAGGAACAACAGCATATCATCTGCATATAATGCCACCTTATCCTCTCTGTGCTCTGACCTAAGACCCACAATTTCTCTATCATGCCGGATCTTACAGGCCAGCGGCTCTATTGCTAATGCAAACAGGGCCGGAGACAACGGGCATCCCTGTCTAGTACCCCGCTCTAATTGAAATTGTTCAGAAAGATGCCCATTGACACAGACCCGCGCCACTGGATGTGAATACAAAAGTTTAACCCATTTTATAAATACCGGGCCCACTCCAAATCGGGACAATACCTCCCACAGGTATGGCCACTCCACCGAGTCAAACGCCTTGGCTACGTCCAAGGACACCACAACTTCGCTCTCAGAAGAGGGTGACCGCACCTGCAGGAGAGTATACAGCCTTCTAAGATTGATAGACGTGGACTTGCCCGGCATAAATCCCGTCTGATCCGGATGAATTAATTCCAGCACCACTCTACTTAACCTCAAAGCCAGTAATTTTGCTAGAATCTTAACATCATTTGACAAAAGTGAAATCGGGCGGTAGGACTCAGGGTACAACAAATCTTTCCCTGACTTAGGCAGCACCACCACTATTGCCTCTGCCATTGAAGGGGAAAGAGCGCCAATCTCACCCAGCTCGCTGAATGTATCCAACAACCTAGACACAAAAAAGGGCCGGTGTTTTTTTATATAATTCAATTGGGATTCCATCTACTCCAGGGGCTTTACCATTAGGGAATGACATAATAGCTATATCAATCTCTTCAAGAGTAAAGGGTGAGTCCAAAAACTCCCTACTATCATCGGAGAGGACAGGAAGGGAGATACCATTCAAATACTGCTGTAACGTATCCATGTCATATCTGACCTGTGACTTATATGTATTTGTGTAATATTTATGAAATACCTCAACAATATCAGGCATCAGATACTTCTTAACCCCACTGTCATCACAGATAACCGGTACTGCTGCATCTGCCCTCTCCGCCCTTGTCAGATAAGCCAGGAAGCTACCATTTCTATCGTCCTCTGCATATCGTACATGCTTAGAAAACAGAAATTTACGTTTGGATTTCTCAAATACATACTCTACCCACTCTTTCTGGGCCAACTGCCATGTTCCCCTTGCAACCTCAGTTTTGTCCGCAATGTATTGTGCTTCTAAGGATTTACACTTTTTCTCTAATATCTGTTCTTTTTGTCTGGACGACTTTTTAATTTCAGCTATGCCAGCAATTAATGTCCCCCTTAGGAAAGCCTTAAAAGCGTCCCAAACTATAGGTGGCCTTGCTGTTACCAGATTATCTACAAAGAAGCCTTCCCACTGTGTCACCAAGGTCGCTCCTGTACCCATCAATTAGAGCCAGAAAGGATTTAATTTCCAAAAGGACTGGCCTCTATCAATTGCAAAATCAATAGATAGGCAGAGGGGCGAGTGGTCAGAAATTCCCCTAGCCCTATATTCCACGTTCCTTACCAGCGGTACCAGAGAGTGTGACAGTAGAGCCAGATCAATTCTTGAAAATGCATTATGTAATGTAGAAAAGCAGGAGAATTGGACATCTTCTGAGTGCCTCAAACGCCATACATCTACTAACCCCATTTCCTCAACCAGAGCAGAAAAAGCCAACTTAGAGTTGCCAACTACAGCATTTTTCTCTCGCCATCTGTCCACCTCTCCATTTATCACATTATTAAAATCCCCTATACAAATGGCTGGAACATCTGGGAACAATGCCATGAATTCTCCACATTTCCTTAACACATCACCATTATACGGTGGGGGTATATATACAGCTAACAGAATCACCGGAACCCAATTAATGACAGCCTTCATCAGTACAAACCTTCCCCCTGCATCCACTTGAATTTTTTCCAAGGAGAAGCAGAGACGTTTTTGTACCAATATAGAGACCCCTCGAGAATTAGTCGTGTACGTAGAGTGGTATGCCCTACCTACCCATGCTTTTTTAAGGGCGAGTATTCTATCACCGTGTAAGTGAGTCTCCAATAGACAAACAATATCAGGATCATTTTTTCTAATTTGTCTTAGTACAAGAGAACGTTTCACAGCATTATTTAGGCCCCGCACATTCCAGGAGAGAATTTTCAGCTCCTTATCAGATGTACCAGGATACATATAATAGTAGTCCCTCTTATCTCACTACCCCGCATCCCACACCCCTGCAGAGCATACATTGACATACTTATAAGCACATATAATCCTTGTCTATATATTTGCGATAACATTAAAACTACCCACAACTTAAATAACTTTAATACTAAACCCATACCCCCACCCTGTATACTCCACCCAACTTAAGTATACCTTAAACCCTAACTAAATTTACCTTAAGATATTCAGCAGGCCAGCACACTACCAAAAAAGGTCACCCGCCAACCCGCAAAATACCAGAAGATAGAGGAAGGAAAAGGAAGGAAGGAAAAGGGGCGAATTGAGACAAGAGAGGAAAAGAACGGCCTTAAAGCCATGGGCTCTCCAGCCCATTACATATTTTTTATTTTTTTTTTACAGTGGACCTTTCAATATTAGTTTGAAAATCACAGACCCCACCTGAGCGAAATACATTTTTTTTATTACATTATGTATAGCAAATACCATGCATAATATCAATGACAAATCAGCAATGTCCAAAGGACTATCAGGAGAGACATAAAAAAGTACTCATCCAGCATCAGCGTCCAGCATCAGCGTCCAGCAGCAGCTAGGCGGTCCAACCAAATTGCAGCCTCTCGGGGAGTATCAAAAAAGGATGTACGGCCCTCCGAAACCACTCTCAACCGGGCAGGGAAAATCATGGCATATGGGATCTGTAAATCTCTCAATCTTCTCTTCACCGGAATGAATTGAGCCCTGTTCTTTTGTACATCCAGAGCGAAATCAGGATACATTGCTACTCGCTGACCATTGTATTCCACTGAACCTTTCTGCCTAGCCAAGCGTAGAATGGTATCTCGGTCACGATAGTGCAACAATTTGGCTATGAAGGTGCGTGGGGGGGCTCCAGGAGGGGGTGCTTGAGTTGGAATACGGTGGGCCGGCTCCACTGCGAATTGGGCTGTAAATGAATCTGTACCAAACAGTTGGATTAACCACTTTTCCAAGAAGGATTCTGGGGAGACACCTTCTGCCTTCTCGGGAAATCCAACCAACCAAATGTTGCTGCGGCGCAAACGCCCCTCCATATCCGTAAGCTTTTGTTTAAACAGAGAGGCTTGCGACTCCAGACTCTCCAACCGGCCCGCAACTGGTGCAGAAGTGTCCTCCAATGTAGACACACGTGTCTCCACTTCACCCACTCTCTCCCTGATTTTTTGCACGTCTTGCCGGAGAAGAGAGAGGTCCACCTGCACCTCTCCTATTTTATCCGTAACACGCTTTTCAGATGCCCCAATGGCCTGCAGGACCTGCTGTAATGTAACTTCAGGGTCCGCCAGTGGAGCCGACAAAGGGGGGGTAACGGGATGTGATGCATCTCCTGAACCAGAGGCTGTAGTGGAGGAGCGAGCAAAGCAGTCCAATTTTCCGGCTGCGGTGGACTGGTTATGTTTGCCCATAATTTCACAGGAAAGATGGGATGATATTTATCCTATAAGCTTATATGCAACCCTGTAACCTGTATAGCTTTAATTACATATAGGTGTACAGCTCAGATTGTATTGCTAGCAGTGCATTGCAGCCAGTTATCTTCACAGAGAAAGGTATATCTCCTCCAACAACACTGATAATGATAATCAAATAAGTCCAGAGCCCAATTCAGTTACTCCTCACTTGTACAAGGATATAAATGTACCTGTATCAGATGGATATCACAGGCTGTGTTCACCTAGGCCAGTATGTGGTATTACAGTGGCGCTATGTCCCAGCAGTCATCAACTGCCACACACTGCCACAGACTGCCTGTAGTATTCCTCTTCCCAGATGCTCAACTCTTTCTCTCCCAGTCTTGGGTAAAATGGCAAGAGCACTATCAAATCAGGTACACTATGTACAGCAACTATTCGGATGCACATTTTTGGGTCCAAAAGTTTCTTTATTCCACTATAACGGAGATCAACAGGATATCTGGGATGGAGAGCTTGTAACTGAGCTTGCTACTCCATGCTTGTCCAGGCCACGCCCCATTTTTATATTTTCTACAAATAGGGTAATGTGACTTTAGTATTTCCAAGTAATACTATCAATTTCCATCTCTACACTATCTCTATGCTTTCTGTAAGCTATCCCTACACTGTCTCCAGGGGCGCACGCAGGATTGTCAGGGGGGGGGGGTTTCCCTCCGTTTCCCTCCCTGACCAAAAAAAAACCACACGCGAGAGAGCTGCTGGGCTTCGTTTCGGCAGCGAGCACTGTAGTATACAGCAGCCGTGGCGCTGTCAAAGAAGCGTCCGCGGCGGTGCTGTATACGGCTGCTGTATAGTACAGTGCCGCTATGGTTGGCACTTACTTAGCGGAGGGGGGGGGGTTCTGGAGACCCAGAAACCCCCCCTGCGTGCGCCACTGGTCTCTATGTTATCCCTACACTATCACAATGCTACCACTACACTATCTCTGTTATCCCTACTCTATCTCTGTGCATTCATATTACCAATTCTGGCTTTGTTTAATTGTAAAATATTTAACATACAGACAACCTCTAAACATAATACTAATTAGTGCCATTCACACCATAGAAATCTGCATTAGCTCTTGCTAATTATGAGTAAAGAGTCACATCTCCCATTTTTTATGATTCAAGCAATTATATATGCAATTTAGATCACAATTTTATCTTTTTACCACATTTTTATTAAGTACCAATAAAGTTTAATTTGTTCCCAAATGCCACAAAAAATGGCTTAGGCATATATTTATAATTCTTGCAAAAAAGTCCCTAGTAGATGAAACCAGTTGGATGTGAAATTATACACCCAAACTAACTTTACAAGCTCCTGCGAGCCACCATATAATAAAAAGTACTGTGCATTCCACCCATTGACATGACCATCCTTGTTAGCGCTGCAAACAAGATTTATCCAATTGACACAGGAACCTCGGTGTGCAAAAAAAGATCACACAAATATGAAGAGGACCACTTAGGGGAAAGTGTGGGGTAAGAACTTCATTTTACGGCTGTGTCTGGATCTCAAATTAATCCTCTGTTAAGAGCTATAAAAAATTCATACTGCATTTAGTTTATATGACTCAAATTAATTTTCACAGACGTTTTATCAGTTTATTATCCAGCCTCACTCCCTAAATAATACACTTAGCACTTTTATACTGATCACAATTTTTCTTACTTATTATTTCTTACCTCTATATATGCAAGATCAATATGAATATTTGTCTAACAAAGTTTTCATACCCAGGACTGTGACAAGGAGACATCCACACTTGACCCAGTATAAGACAAGCCTTAGTGTTGCAGTTAGTATTTATTTTTTCGTAAATATTTGACTGTGATCTAGACCATACGTTGCACTTACCTTTTACATTACCTATATCTTTTTAGTGACACTCCAATCTAGTTTTTGCGTTAATCAGGAAATTAAATTTCCAGCACACCCTGCTCTAGTGAATAATATATGTGTCCGGCAGTGACCCTCTAGGTGCAGACAATCAGTCAGTATGTTCCAGTCTCAGCAGCGGGTGCATTTGCACTCCTTACCACAAATTATTGGCAAGGATTCTCACAATGGCAAGTTCTGCCGAACTGGGAAATGTGGACCTATTCACAATCTTGAATTACAAATAGATGTTATATACCCATGTAACTCCAGGGCACAAAATGCTGCTTGGGTTTTTTTTGGTGTTTTGAGCTTACCCGACTTATCATTTTACCTGTTATCTGCCTGCCCTTGGCTTGGAGATGGACTGTTCTCCAGAATGCAGTTTTGGTACCGTGTCTATCTGGCTGTTCTGACCTTAACTTGACCCTGAACTTACTTTTGGATACTGATGCTGAACCTGACCTAACATTGCTTAGACTTCTGTGTCTCTGAATTGCATCCTATTTTATCTCAGTGACTTATGCTAGGTACACACTACAAAGCCTTTCAACCAGTTTGTTATCTCTAATGATTCTATGAATGACTGAAGTTCTGATCAGTCTGTCAAATCATGTGTACACACTATACCCGATTACCTTCAGATCTGTGCTCTTCATCATCATCATCAACAACATTTATTTATATAGCGCCAGCAAATTCCGTAGCGCTTTACAATTGGGAACAAACATTCATAAAACAATACTGGGTAATACATACAGACAGAGAGGTAAGAGAACCCTGCTTGCAAGCTTACAATCTATGGGACAATGGGAGTTTGAAACACAAGGGCATGTGCTACATCATATTGCACACTGGACCAGCTAGAATGCAAAGGTAAAAGTATTTAGTGGGCTGTGTGATCAATCACACAGCAATGTTGATCAGAGGGTTGTTGTCTTGTGTTAGCTGTGTAGAGGATGGTAATAGGGTAACCTAGGGAGATTAATATGGTGGTTGAGGATAATCATAAGCTTGCCTGAAGAGGTGGGTTTTCAGAGAACGCTTGAAGGTTTGAAGACTAGAGGAAAGTCTTACTGTGCGAGGGAGGGAATTCGACAAAGTGGGTGCAGCCCGAAAAAAGTCCTGTAACCGGGAATGGGAGGATGGGATGAGAGTGGAAGAGTGACGCAGATCTTGTGCAGAATGGAGGTGTTGGGGTGGGAGATATTTTGAGACAAGTGAGGAAATGTATGTTGGTGCAATATTGTCGACGCCTTTGTATGTTAGTAGAAGAATTTTATATTGGATTCGTTGAAATACAGGCAACCAATGTAGAGACTGACAGAGTGGCTCAGCAGAGGAAGAACGGTTTGCAAGGAAAATCAATCTAGCCGATGTGTTCAAAATAGATTGTAGGGGTTCAAGTCTGACTTTGGGAAGACCAGTAAGGAGGGAATTGCAATAGTCGATGCTGGAGATAATGAGTGCATGAATTAAGGTTTTTGCGGTGACTTGTGTGAGATATGTGCGTATGCTGGAAATGTTCTTTAGATGTATGTAACATGATTTAGATATAGAGTCGATGTGGGCAATAAATGATAGTTGTGAATCAAGGGTTACACCTAGGCAGCGGGCTTGCGGGATGGGATTTATTGTCATGTTATCAACAGAAATAGAAATGTGAGACAGGAAGCTTCTGCTTTTGCGTGGGAATATTATTAATTCAGTTTTTGAAAGATTGAGTTTGAGTTTGCAAGAAGACATCCAAGATGAAATGGCAGAAAGACAGTAATGCGAGACAACACAGATGGTGAAAGATCAGGAGAGGATAGATAGATTTGTGTATCATCCGCATAGAGATGATACTGAAATCCAAAGGAGCTTATTAGTTTTCCAAGAGAAGTGGTGTAGACAGAGAATAGCAGAGGACCTAGGACTGAGCCTTGCAGTACTCCAACTGATAAAGGAAGCGGAGCAGAGATGGATCCAAAGAAATTAACACTGAAAGAGCGATTAGATAGGTAGGATGAGAACCAGGATAGGACAGTGCCTTCAAGACCTAGGGATTGCAGCGTTTGTATGAGGAGAGAGTGGTCAACAGTGTCAAATGCAGCAGAGAGATCCAAGAGAATTAGAAGAGAGAAATGGTTTTTACTTTTTCCTGTGATCAAATCATTGACAACCTTGGTCAGCGTAGTCTCTGTGGAGTGTTGAGAGTGAAAGCCTGACTGAAGAGGATCCAATAGGTTGTTTGCTGTAAGAAAGTGTGTGAGGCGAGTGTAGGCAATTCTCTCCAGAAGCTTGGAAGGGCATGGGAGCTGAGAGATGGGGCGGTAATTTGAGAGAGAGTTTAGGTCAGAATTTTGTTTTTTTAAAATGGGATTCACTGCATGCTTGAATAGTGATGGAAAATACTAGTAGAAGAGATAGATTACCGATTTTAGTTATAGGGGAAATGAGCACAGGGACCTACTAATTTGTGAGGGAATGGGATCAAGAGGACAGGAGGTACAGTAGGAAAATGAGAAGAGTGTTGTGGGATCACATGAAGATAGAGTGTCAGAGGATGCTACAAAGGAATTGAGCTGATAGCTTGTCGAGGGAGATGATACCATTTCAAGTCTGATCTTATCTATTTTTTGTCCTTGAAATAGGCACTGATGGTAGTTAGAGGATTTGGGGTGGGAGGATTCAGAAGAGATTTAAATGTGTTAAAAAGGCATTTGGGGTTAGAAGCCTGAGCATAGATGAGAGATTGGAAGTATGTTTGTTTTGCAGTGCCCAGAGCATTTCTATAGGAGTGATAGATACCAGTATATGTGATGAAACCATTAGAGGTTCAAGATTTACGCCAGTGACGTTCTGCTTTACGAGAAAGTTTTTGTAGAGTTTGTGTTACTTTAGTGTGCTACGGTTGGCAACGAAGTCTACGTGGACTATGTAGTGTCACTGGAGCCACTTGATCAAGGGTAGTTGCTAGGGTTTGGTGAAAATGGGGTACTGCCCGATCAGGGGAGAAGAATGTAGAAATTGGGGAGAGAAGGTGTTGGAGAGGTGGAAAATTGTTGAAGATCAATAGAGTTGATATTTCTACGGTTGTGAGGAGTCTTGGAAGAGTTTGACACTATAGAGGGTAAAGAATTTCGGGTGAGCGAGTAGCTAATAAGGGGATGATCTGAAAGGGGGAACTGTCAGCTCAGGAAGTATCACCATGGCAAAAAAGCATTGTGTTCATAATTTGGAGGTCTCTAAACAGGCTCCAATATCACCCTGCTGCTCAAAACAGGTAGAGGTTCTGTGTGATAAATGAAATTAGTTGCATTTTCATTGGGGGAACGAATCGTGGTAATCACCACCATGCCTTTAATAAAAATGAATGAATTCAGGATGAAAAGCAGGTTAGGGAAGCGGAGCGTGCACAATAACCAGGTTCTGTGTGATAAATTAAATTTTTTGCCCTTTTATTGGGGGAACTAACAGCGGTAATCACTACCTTTTAGAAAAATGAATGAATTTAGGATGGAGAGCCGGTAAGGGAAGCAAAGGGCGCACAGTAAGCGGGTCCTGTGTGATAAACAAGCTGTCAGCATACAGTGATCTCACTACTGGTGTGGGAGACCAGGTGACAGTGCCAGAGACTGAATGATGGATTCCATTACCGGCGTCTCGCTGTTCTTCTGTGTCCGGGGCGGTCACTATCAGCTAAATTTTTGTTTCCAATTCTGCAGAGTGCATACACACTGCAGAATTGGAACAATATTGTTCCATCATTGAACAAGATTTGTAGTTCAGTTTAACAATCTTGACTAACGATATTATGTGTATTGGAACAATAATTATTCCTCGCTGCAGGGTGCACACTACTGTGAAATTGGGCCAATCGTTTATCGTCTGATTGGCCTGATAATCTGCTGAAAACACTGTAGTGTGTGCCCAGGTCTGGTAACCTGTATCCCTTGCCAATAAATATCTCTAACTCATAAGTAAGTTGTTGGGGAAACCGAGCACTACTAAGCACAACTGGCCTTAAGGAAAGGTGAGCTGCTTTACATGATCTATCAGACATGAACTTTGTATTTTAGGATTAGTGGTGCTTTAAGTAGTGGCTTTCTGGAAGTGCTAAAAATGATATAAAACATGTCTTTCAAATTCCAGGGTGGCAAACTTCACCTATTCATGAGAAAGACTTAGGGCTAGATTTACCAAGCTGCGGGTTTGAAAAAGTGGGGATGTTGCCTATAGCAACCAATCAGATTCTAGCTTTCATTTATTTAGTACTTTCTACAAAATGACAGCTAGAATCTGATTGGTTGCTATAGGCAACATCTTCACTTTTTCAAACCCGCAGCTTAGTAAATCTAGCCCCTAATGAGAAAATATTTCAACTAAAACCTATTTAAACTGAAACCAATATGTGTTTATTGTGACCAACTGTCACGTACAGTCACCTCTCTGTGACAAACTAAACAGAAACAATCTAGTCAAAGGAATTTATAAACCCTGCTTAAAATTGTATTTATATAACATGCTAATCAGAGGCATTCAGCTAAAAGATTGAGGAATCCACTTATATTTGAAGGGTTTTGCAGTTTTATATCTCTCTAAAGATAATTACACATTCAAATGAACTGTCAACTTCATGTGATGAATCTTTGACACCCAGAAACTGTAACTATATTTTTTTCACAACACTGGAAAGGTAATTTATAAATACAAGATAGTCCAATATTAAAAGTTATATTGTAACACACACACATTAAGCGTAAGTACGGGCTTGCATATGGTCAGTTTTGTGCATAATAACTCGATAGCCTGGATAAGAGGTGCTGTATTGCCAAGATGGCCTGTGACCTGTTCCCCTTTGTAATCTCCTCTGAGCACTGCACTCAGAGGAGCATTTGTTGTCAGCGGTCAGCAGGGAACTTAATGAGCTTTCTGCTATTTGCCTGCCACGATAAGGCATTTGAAGCTCCAGAATGCCATGCACACAATGCAGCATTCTAGGGCTCCAAAATTGGCTATTGGTCCATAAAAATCTAGTTACACTCTTGGGTTAAGTCATTAATTAGTGTATCTCTCAATTTGTATTTATACACCTTATGTGTTATATGATATCAGAGATGATAACTGAGAACATTAATTAAAAAATATAAAAAGCAACTTGAAAATTTCAAACACAACATAAAAAGTTTGAATGATTGTGAGGGGTAAAGTCTTGATCCTGGCAGCTCCCTGTTTCACTGGACTGTTGCACCATTGCACTTTCCAGCTTTTTATCTACATGCAAGACTGCCAAGTTGCTACCCTATAAACCTTTCACTTCATGTTATTATTTCAAGTTTCAGTTTGCTTTCACTTCTGGGACTTTGGCTTCTATGGTATTGTGTCTTTGTTATTATTTTATTACACATCCTGGACTGTTTGCTGTACAGTACCATTTGTTATTCTCTAGCCTAAATGGGCTCCACTAATCTGTACAACCTAATAAACTTCATTAATACTTCACCTAATTTTGACTCCAGCTCCAATTGTTCAGTAATCCACAGTGATTCATAACAGGGCCTCCTACCACTGTTTATTAGTATTTCTATGTACAGTCCACCAAGATTTATTTACACTTCAGAATTTCAAATGGAAATTGCAGTTCAGGAGTTCTCTGGTATTGTTTGGCACAATCGTCTGCCCCCATTTTTTGCCAACTTATAGACCATTAGATTGTGAGGGCCCTGTCTTTGGCCATATTGTAATCCGCCACTGTCAGTACCCTGACATTAACTAATTTGAAATGTTGTCATATGTGCTAAAGTGAGCAGAAAGTATATTGTCTTGACCTCCTGCCAAAGTGGAATATACTATCGCAGTCCCTGGTTCTAAAAGTAAGAGGTGTTAATCCAAGGCCTATCCTCTAAGAGGAAAATATTATTTGAGTTTGTATTTTATGTTTTGCCCACCAAATTGTGATACAATGTAATAAACAGGTTTGGAACAGACTAGAGAGAGGGAATATCCCTTTATCACTCATAACTTTCTCACTTTGTAATACTCCAGTTTGTCCCTCTTAATTCTCCATTAACTTAACCTGGACTTAATTATGTCATTGATGTGAAAACACTTTTAATATCAACTATTTAATTCAGTCCAGGTTAAAACAACTGGGAAATTTTGAGAAAAACTGGATCAGAGCAATGTGTCCCCACAGAAATGGGTCAAGTTGGCCAATATGTTGACTACATTGGTTAAGTATGTACATCTGCCTCTGCTGTAGTGATCCTATTTATCCATCAGTTATGGTACACTGGTGTCCATGGATGGAGGAAAGGAAAGGACTACAGGCCGTTGGGATCTACTATTGTTACATCTATATATTTCTGAATGTTACAAGACACCTTTTAGAATTTGATCAAATTATATTTCCATTATAGTAGAGCATTAACAAAACTACAGATGAACCTCTAAATTGAATCATGTGTTCCAAAATGGCTGTTACCTGCAGCCCAAATTTTTAAACGCATCTAGAAAATATGGAGGTAACATGTAAATTCATTATCTCATGCAACATTTCCTGAGTCAAACCCTGCAACTATACATTATCTTTACATATTACATGAAGGCCTTTATCACAATATAGCTATTCTAATCTAGATTCTACTACGGCTTGAAGGCAATTCATAATCTTATTCTTTCTTGTATTTACAATGGATAAACAAGAATGACAAAGTTTTATACCAGGAAAATGATGTTGTGTTTGCTCCTCAGAATGTCATGCTTCGGAGACTATCTTTAAAAGAGGAAGTTGTATTTTGGACTGTACAAAAGCTCCTGTGTCTGCCTTGCGCTGGTATTGTAAACATGTCTATACATTCTTTCAACTGGTTTTTGTCTGTTTAGTTTGTGACAGACAAGTAACTTTACGTGACAGTTGGTCATAATAAACATAATAATAATAGTTTCAGCTGAAATATTTTCTGAAGTTTTTCGTGTTCATTTGTGAACTTGGTCAATCTGAGAATTGAAAGAAATGTATAGCTCTTCTTTGTAGAATTTCCAGAAAGCGTATGCATTATATACACTCACGAATGGTTGCTACAGTACACAAAATATTATTTACATGTTTCCAGGGAATTCTAAAAGGGGTTATGTTCCATTTAAAGGGGCATTAGAACATACTACAATAACAATACCACTTTTAAGCAATGTAGTCAACACAATATGGGGCATCCCCTTTTCTGTAACTACCTGCCGTATGTAACCGCCACTCCGACGTGGCAGCCTGCTCTGCCGGCAGAGGTTAGAAAAACTAGTAGGGGACCGGAAGTAGGGATGATTGATGGCACTCGAGATAGAGAACAATGGGAAGCTGGAGGAGGCATTGCATGTAAAAAAAAATAAAACACGTGGGCTGATGTGGTGTACTGCTTAGCACCAAAGACCAATGGGAGAGGAACAGCGCTGGTCCTGGACAGAGGTGGCCAGTTTTGAGATATGGATGGAGCACCCAGAGACGGTAAACAGCTAGAAGGATTCTATGCCTCAGAAATCACAAGAGAACTTTAGGATTCAATCAGACCGATTTAACTGTACATGTAATGGAGGTGCGGAGTCTATCAAGGGACCCCAGCAAAGAAGTGGGCTTGGCTGCTATCCCTCCGCAGGTTAAAAGCAGAATAGCAAAAAGCCTGGAACACACTGGTGTGGATGGAATAACCAGGAACGTTGAAATTGATGTAATAACCAGGAACACGGTGGATAAGTATGTTATAACCAGGAACAAACTGGATGAGCCAGAAGACAACTTAATAACTTCATAAACTTGCCCCACCTTGCACTCAGAGCAGGTTTTACATAGTGATAGAAAAATTGGCCTTGTGGAAGCAGTGGCCAATGAAAGAAGAGAATAGATTTCATATAGAATGAGCATGTGCGCATGCCTGAAGATACAAGATGATGACCACCATCTTCGGGCAACATCGGAAAAAGGTAGGAAAGAGTGCCTGACTCCAGTGGGTATTTCAGAAAGTCTGACACTTGTGAGGATATCATCCAGGAAGACAGCCCAGAAGGTGGGAAATGTTTTTCATTTAACTAGATCTGTAGGGCCTCCGATGGTTTCTTTGCTGCAGTGGGTTTTTCAATTGAGTCCCTGATTAGAGAGTGATAAGTATATTAATACTTGACATACAACTGCATTTCAAATTTAAAAGAGTTACAGTCAGGTCCATAAATATTGGGACATCGACGCAATTCTCATATTTTGGGCTCTATACACCACCACAATGGATTTGAAATGAAACTAACAAGATGTGCTTTAACTGCAGACTTTCAGCTTTAATTTGAGGGAATTTACATCCAAATCAGGTGAACGGTGTAGGAATTACAATGGTTTCTATATGTGCCTCCCACTTTTTAAGGGACCAAAAGTAATGGGACAATCAACTCAAAAGCTATTTCATGGACATGTGTTTTCTATTCCCTCGTTATTTCATCATCAATTAAGCAGTTAAAAGGTCTGGAGTTGATTCTAGGTTTGACATTTGCATTTGGAATCTGTTGCCGTCGACTCTCAATATGAGATCCAAAGAGCTGTCACTATTAGTGAAGCAAGCCATCATTAGGCAGAAAAATCAAAACAAACCCAACAGAGAGATAGCAAAAATATTAGGTGTGACCAAATCAACTGTTTGGAACATTCTTAAAAAGAAAAAACGCACCGGAGAGCTCAGCAACACCAAAAGACACAGAAGACCATGGAAAACAACTGTGGTGGATAACAGAAGAATTTCTTCCCTGGTGAAGAAAAACCCCTTCACAACAGTTGGCCAAATCAAGAACACTCTCCAGGAGGTAGGTATGTATGTGTCAAAGTCAACAATCAAGAGAAGACTTCACACGAGTGAATATAGAGGGTTCACCACAAGATGTAAACCATTGGTGAGCCACAAAAACAGGAAGACCAGATTAGAGTTTGGCAAACAACATCTAAAAAAGCCATTACGGTTCTGGAGCAACATCCTATGGACAGATGAGACAAAGATCAACTTGTACCAGAGTGATGGGAAGAGAAGAGTATGGAGAAGGAAAGGAACTGCTCATGATACAAAACATACCACCTCATCAGTGAAGCATGGTGTTGCTGGTGTCATGGCGCAGGCATGTATGGCTGCCAATGGAACTGGTTCCCTTGTATTTATTGATGATGTGACTGCTGACAAAAGCAGCAGGGTGAATTCTGAAGTGTTTCGGGCAATATTATCTACTCATATTCAGTCAAATGATTCAGAACTCATTGGACGGCGCTTCACAGTGCAGATGGACAATGACCCGAAGCATACTGCAAAAGCAACCAAAGAGTTTTTTAAGGCTAAAAAGTTGAATGTTATGCAATGGTCAAGTCAATCACCTGACCTGAATCCGATTGAGCATGCATTTCACTTGTTGAAGACAAAACTGAAGGGAAAATGCCCCAAGAAAAGTAGGAACTGAAGACATTTGCAGTAGAGGCCTGGCAGAGCATCACCAGGGATGAAACCCAGCGTCTGGTGATGTCTATGCCTTCCAGACTTCAGGCTGTAATTGACTGAAAAGGATTTGTAACAAAGTATTAAAAAGTGAAAGTTTGATGTAGGATTGTTTAGTTTGTCCCATTACTTTTGGTCCCTTAAAAAGTGGGAGGCACATAAAGAAACCGTTGTAATTCCTACAATGTTCACCTGATTTGGATGTAAATACCCTCAAATTAAAGCTGAAAGTCTGCAGTTAAAGCACATCTTGTTTGTTTCATTTCAAATCCATTGTGGTGTATAGAGCCCAAAATATGAGAATTGTGTCGATGTCGCAATATATATGGACCTGACTGTATAAGTATGCTTACCACATTATTTAGGTGCCAAATAGCACATACCTTCTGCATCTTAAAACCTGAATAAAGTCTATATTTATCTAATAACTAAACAGAAGGAATTCAGTTATGTCTACAACAGCCAAGTTCAAGTAGTCCAGGTTACCAACTAATATGCACCAATGGTTTCCAATGTTAATTATGTCAATCTACGCTGCTTATATTTATTAAAGGGTGACAGAGAGTGTCCTGGCATGATTGCAAGGGGAGTGTGGGCTGTAAGTTTAATCATTTAAAGTGTTCCACACACAGGAAGTGCTTATGTTCCAGTATTACCTGGGTGAGCTATAGTGCTCACCAGTTAGACACAGTGAATCAGACACACCCTTTAGCTTCTTCATGCTGGCTATTCCCCATAAGTATTCGATAGTGAAGTTCACTTTTCAGTGGACATCTGTTTCAGGGTTTCTGCTAAAAGCATCACTCACCAGCTGCACTTGAAGTATGTTGTACAGTTGAAGGAGCTGTGGGAGGCATATATGCTGGCAGAGATAGCTTCAAAGAAGTTGGGTCAGCGAACAAGATGAGATATAATAGGCAAATCTGACAACATTTCCTACAGTCAAGAAGAGACCTAATCTGCGAGAGGGAAGGTCCACATGTTGTTTTTCGCTAGTTGCTATGAGTACCTTCCTACAGGATTAAACCAGTAGGGGCCCCATGCTGCATTAAAATTGTAATAATAAAGAGCATCTCCTTCTGATCAGGAGAGAAGTAAATTTCCCATCAAGCTGAATTGGAGATGATGAGTCTCCTAGAGAGATGGTAGCAAATTGAGAGCCCCTCATAGCTAGAGAGAGCAGTTGACCCTGACTTCGAGGAGCGCTGTTCAGATATGTTAGTACCCAAGTCAGAGTCCAAGTGGGGGTATGACGCCAAGCATCACTCAGTTCTCCAGAGGCGAGGGAAGAGGATGGAGACTTTGCAACAGAGGGACGCCTGTTGTGAGATCCATTTGTGATCTGCCTAGATTGTCTACACTGTCAGGAGAAGTGGAGGAGAAAGAGAATGTCTTGGTTGCAGACCAAGAAGAAAGATGTAATATATCAGGGCAAGATTGTGTTCACACATCCTAGAAGGGACATTAGACCCCCCCCCATGACCCTCTAATTTTTCAGGTGGTACACAGGTACTGAATGTGGAGTCAGGCCAGTCCACCATGGGGAGAATGTAACCCTTGCTATGATGCAGCAGCCTGTGGGACTGGAAAAACTACACATTCCAGCAGAAGTAGGGCATCTTCCAGCCAGAAGTAGGGCTGGAAGATGCTTCTCTGAGAGAGAGAGAGCAAAGGGAGACTGGATGTGGTGTTGGATATAAAAAGGAAGCCAGCACGCTGACTGAGGAGGAATCATGCACGCTAAAGGAAGAACAGTGGGAGAGGAGCAATGCTGGTCCTGGGCAGACATGGCCAGTTTTGAGTGACAGGTGGTGGCACCTAGAGTGAGGGTGAGCCAGTTAACAGAACTTTGAAACCCAGTGACTGCAATGTCTGCTGCAGGAGCAGGCAGAGATTCATTGAGGAAGCTGATGCACTAATAGGGTGGAGGAACCCATTGCCAGACAGAGAGGCACATTATCAGAGACGAGGGTGTACTGAGATTGACGATGTTGGTATCATCCAGGAAGACTGCAATACAGCCCAGAACATGGGAGGTGTTTTTCATGTAACCAGATCTGTAGAGCCTTGTGACATTTTGCTTCAGTGGATTTTCAAGCAACTCCTTTGTTAGAGAGGGATACTCCTGACCCTGAACTCGGTGAATTATGAGTGAGCAGGGATGACTACAGGCAAGAGGAGGTCAAGTCTAATACAGTCCACACTGAGTCTGGTATACCCAGAAAGAGAGATGACAGATAAGTGTATCACTACTTGAAATACTCCTGACCCTGACCTCTGTGAATTGTGTGTTGTGTGACAGGATCATTTAGCTTATGAGTCACTTTTACCTTTGCAGTCTGGCTGGGCCGAAATGCAAAATGTAGACTTAACCTCATGTATCATACTCCCATTGTCCCATAGATTGTAAGCTTGTGAGCAGGGCCTTCTCACTTCTTTGTCTGTTTTACCCAGTTTGTTTATTAGTTTACTGACTTTGTCCCCAATTGTAAAGCACTACGGCTTGTTGGCGCTATATAAATAAATGAGGATGATGATAATGATGAGTGAGCAGAGAGGACTACAGGCAAGAGGAGGTCTAGTCTAATACAGTCTGGTATACCCAGAAAGACAGATAACAAATTAGTGTATCACTACTTGAAATACAATCACATATAATATTTAAGAGACTGGGTTATAATGATGTTTACCACATTTTTCAGGGGCCGCATAGTGTGCACATCCTGCACCTTAATAAGCAATTGCAAGTCTAATGACTTAAAATTACACATATGTGTGCCACTAGCAAGCAACTGTATGCAACTAAAATAGACTATAAAGACGCATTATATGTACAATATACATTGAAATTATCTTTATTTATGTAACTAATGTTAAAAAAAATATAAAGAAAAATGTTCTTTTAGTTTACATTGCAAAAACCTTTTTTTTATGCATTCTATTGTGCCCTTTTTTTGTACTTACACATGTTTAGTTACTGCAGTTTGTTCTGCCTGCCTATGTATGGCAATTACTGTTTAGACCGAGCATATTTATGCCTAGATTCAAATCCACATGCATCTTGAAATACATTTGGTTTTGAATACGGTCGAAACAATTCAGAAGTTCCATTATCTTTTTTTAAAATGCAACTTATGGCCAAGTTGTGTTCAGACTTGAATCAGGTCCCATGTATCTATTTGTTGGGCAGTAGGTCTATGTGGTAAGGTTGTAGGAATCTGATTCTGGTTGATCAACCTTTTTGATACTATTTAATTTTCTAATATAATATTGACTCTATTCTATCATTGGTTATTTAATTCTATAGTTTACTTCAACATTGATTATTCTGAAATCCTAAATGACAGTTATTCCATTGTCTACGTTCATTGTTTACTGCTATTACATATCTCTAGTTATTCCTTGTTTACCCCTCCACCCCTGTAATAAACATACTGAGGTGGTTTTTACACATTGTTAAGAGTGTGTGTGTGCCCATAGTGTCACTTGTGTTCGATACAAGGAGTCTCCCGTATCGTCCCGTGGTAAAAGACTACACCTCACCACAATCATGGAGAAAATTTGGGTGGAGGCACTGCAATTGAAAGAGGTGAGAGTCTGTGCACACCTACGCAACACTCTTCAGAAAGTTCGAGAGAGGGGATGTTGTACGTATGTTATGCAGACATAGAAATTCCAGGTAGACATAATGTATGGCTTCACAGCTCTTGAGCAGTAGTTATCATAGAAAATGTTCCTGTGGCTGCCAAAAGTGCCAAGCTCTGGAAACTGATAAAGTACACATATAGAGGGATAGAAGCTTACCTGTATATGATTTACAAAGTATCCTCGAAGAAGAGGTGAAGTAAAGGAATGTGTACATATGATGGTTAAATTAGTACTTGTTTCTGTAGGAAATTGGTTGGCTAAGAGATTGTGCTTAATTAAATATGTAATCTTAAGTCAATGGAGATATGCTTCAGAATTCAAGATAGTTAAATTCAAATACGAGTGTCACTCACCGGACCGTGAGTGCCTCTTCCCGGACATTTAGGAACCGTGGCCGTCCTCCATCCTGAGGGTCTGCGCATGCGCAGCCCTTTTCTACCCTTCAGTGTATGTCCCTTTAACTTAATTGGCAGATCAGGCAACACTCCCTATATTAAGCACCTGTGGTCAACACCACGTTGCCTGATCTTGGAGTCTCATTCCCCATGAGTCTCTGAAGGTGTTCCTGTGTTTCCTCGTGTATTCAGCGCTGCTGATTCCTGTGGTTTCCAAACCACTTCTACCTCTGTGGTTTCCAAACCACTTCTACTACTGTGGTTCCCATACCACTTCTACCATCAAGTTCATCATCAAGACTGTGAGCTGATTCCTATCCGCTGCCTCCGTGCACTACAGTCTTCTATACCACTTCAACTCTATCTCATATCATTGTGACTGTGAGCTGATTCCTATCCGCTGCCTCCGTGCACTTCAACCACTCTCCACATCTACTCACCTGTTCATCATCAAGACTGTGAGCTGATTCCTATCCGCTGCCTCCGTGCACTTCAGCCACTCTCCACATCTACTCACCTGTTCATCATCAAGACTGTGAGCTGATTCCTACCCGCTGCCTCCGTGCACTACAGACTCCAGCTTGCAACCCGTCTGTGTTTCAACATCGTGACTGTTAGCTGATTCCTACCCGCTGCCTCCGTGCACTACAGACTCCAGCTTGCAACTCGTCTGTGTTTCAACATCGTGACTGTGAGCTGATTCCTATCCGCTACCTCTGTGCGCTGCAGTCTTCATCTCATCTCTGCCGTGTTTCCTCGAGACTGCTGCTATTATTGCCATTCGCTACTCCCGTGATCAACAGCTCCTGGTCTACTCTGCTCACCCGTGTTCCATCGCTATTTGCACCTGCTGGTTGCTACTGGTTACCTCCGTGTGTCCGCAGAGTCCTGCTCCTGCTGCCAGCGCTAATCGTCCATCTGTTGCTGATCCGCTCTCCACACCTTCCTGTGTCCCGCTGGTCTCTACCTGCCTGTCAGCATTGGATTCGTGTCTCATCCGCTATCCTGCTGCTAGATCATCACCATTCTCCTGGGTCCCCCAAGAGTCCAGTTCCGCGTTCTACCGATTCCTGTGGATTCGTGTCCCTGTTGGTTTACTTACCTGTGCGCTGCACCTACTAGACCTCTGCTTCCTCCATCCAGGGACTTCTCATCCTGCCGGCCTCCTGCCGCTCAGGTATCGCTGCACTCCTGTCTGACTGCCTGCTTCTGAACCACGGTATGCATACTTCTCATTGACTGTGCTGGTGTATTGCATATCTTGCTGGACTGTGTTGGTTCTCCTCTGGAGTCTGCTATCCGCGGAGTCTGTTGCCATCATTGACTGTACTATCTTGTTCCGGATTACTTCAAGAGACTTTCCATATTTGCAGTGCTGTTCAGTCATTCATATATCTATATTGTGCATATTACTGTGGATCGTGTTAAGGTGCCGTGTTTACCCTGTGTTGCAGTCTCTCCCCGTGCACCTCCTCACATATATATTCAGTGGTACAACTTGCTAGTAGCAGACCACTGATCCCTGTTTCCAGTTTCACCTGTTCCAGTATCCTCTCACATAGCAGTGGTACAACTTGCTATCGCAGACCACTGACTCCCCGGATACCTCCACTTGGATTCCATTCCTTCACTCAGACAGCGGTACAACTTGCTATCCGCAGACCGCTGACTCTCATCACCTCCTCGTTTCTGTTGGACATTCCTCCTCACTATAGCAGTGGTACAACTTGCTATTGCAGACCACTGACTACCTTCACGTGTCCTTGTCCATACAGTTCCTCGTGTACTATTACCTCCATATTACCAGTGTTGCTAGTCATAGACTTTCCTGAGCATCTCATCATCTGCTATTTACTGTTCCGTGATCACCCTGCTACCAGAGTACCCTATTACCACCTACATTGCTCTGGTAAGCCTACCACCTGGTGATCCCTGGGTAAAGACTCCTAGTGCCCGTGACAGTAAGATCAGGCCATGACAGACCCAGATACGGAACCTACCGCCAAAGAGATGCTGCAGCATCTGGTCAGCCGTGTGGAGCAACAGGATGCCCGCCAACAGCTGTTACTTCAGTGTTATCAATCATTAACCTCCCAAGGAACATCTGGACAGACTGTGACAGCCACTACTGAGGCTCCTGTGCTTTCCTCCGTTTCCCCAGTGCCATCCCAGGTGTCTACAGCTTCCACGCTTCACCTGCCTACTCCGTCAAAGTACGATGGGGACCCCAAAACTTGTAGGGGTTTCCTTAACCAATGTTCAGTCCATTTTGAGCTCCAACCTCAAAATTTTTCTACCCATCGTTCCAGAGTGGCCTATCTTATCTCTTTGTTTTCTGGACAAGCCCTGGCTTGGGCCTCCCCTCTGTGGGAAAGAAACGACCCAATATTGCAAGATAGTGCCAAATTCATTTCTACATTCCGAAGTGTGTTCGATGAACCAGGTCGTGTGACCTCCGCTGCTTCCAGCATCCTCCGTTTGCGACAAGGATCTCATACAGTAGGCCAGTACGTCATTCAATTTAGGATCTTAGCCTCTGAACTTCAGTGGAACACTGAAGCCCTAGTTGCCGCCTTCTGGCAGGGGCTCTCCGATAAAATTAAAGATGCACTGACTACCCAGGAGCTTCCTTCGTCACTTGAAGATCTGATCTTTCTTTGCCATCGTGTTGATATGAGATTTCGTGAAAGAGAGGCTGAAAAAACAACTTCTGCTAAAGCACCTCTTCGTTCAAACCCTCAATTTCGTCCAGTTTCACCCTCTGTGATTCCCATGGAGATAGGACGTTCCAAATTATCTTCAGAGGAGAGGAAACGAAGAGTCAAGAATAGACTCTGTATCTATTGTGCTGATTCCACTCATATGCTCAGCTCTTGCCCTAAGAGATCGGGAAATGCCAGGCCCTAACTAGTTCTGGAGAGGTGAAGTTAGGGTCCCTGGAGTCCTCTCCATCTTCTATGAAATCTAAAGTCTGCGCTTTTGATGTTACGATTTCCTTTGCTACCAAAACCTTTGAGTCACAGGCATTGATTGATTCTGGAGCAGCAGGAAATTTTATTTCCAAATCATTAGTGCATCAATGGTCTCTACCAGTAATTACGTTAAGAACACCCATTACTGTGACGGCTATAGATGGATCACGTCTCATCAACGGTCTCATCACTCAGAGTACGTCTCCAGTAACACTTCAGATTGGTGCCCTGCACCATGAAGAAATATCGTTTTTAATCCTTCCAGTTACGACAAGTCCGATTGTCTTAGGCCTTCCATGGCTTCAGTGTCACTCTCCCCAGATTGACTGGCGCACTCCTCAAGTTACGTCTTGGGGGTCTGAATGTTACCATCGGTGCCTTTCCCAAGTTATTCCTCTCAAAGTACAGCAATCTTCCATCTCATCTTCCTCACCGGGACTCCCTCCTCAGTATGCTTCATTTACTGATGTGTTTGATAAAGCTCAGTCTGAACGTCTTCCTCCTCATCGTTCTTGCGATTGTCCGATCGACCTTCTACCTGGCAAGACTCCTCCCAGGGGCCGGGTCTATCCACTCTCGTTACCTGAAACTCAAGCCACATCTGAGTACATACAGGAGAACCTCCAGCGTGGGTTTATTCGACCTTCCACCTCTCCCGCTGGAGCTGGGTTCTTCTTCGTCAAAAAGAAGGATGGATCATTACGCCCTTGCATAGATTTTCGTGGACTCAATGCCATTACTATCAAGAATCGGTATCCCATTCCGCCCATCACTGAGTTGTTCGATCGCATCAAGGGAGCCCGTATCTTTACTAAGTTGGATCTTCGTGGTGCCTACAATTTAATTAGAATTCGTTCCGGTGACGAATGGAAGACAGCGTTCAACACCAGAGACGGGCATTACGAATATCTGGTAATGCCTTTCGGGCTGTGTAATGCCCCCGCTGTTTTCCAAGGCTTCATCAATGAGATCTTTCGGGACTTATTATACGTATGTGTCGTCGTCTACCTGGACGACATATTGATCTTTTCACAGGACCTGCCTTCTCATCACCAACATGTGGCAGAAGTCCTCTCCAGGCTACGGAAAAACTCATTGTTCTGTAAATTAGAAAAATGTTCATTCGAATTGCCCCAGATTCCATTCTTGGGGTATATAGTTTCCGGAGTTGGCCTGAAGATGGATCCAGACAAGGTGAATGCTGTACTACATTGGCCCCAGCCAACTACTCTTCGTGCTATCCAGCGTTTTTTAGGTTTTGCCAATTACTATAGACGCTTCATTCAAGACTTTTCTTCCATTGCATCCCCTATTGTGGCCCTGACTCGGAAAGGGGCTAATCCTAAGCAATGGACATCTGAGGCTCTCCAAGCCTTTCAAATTCTCAAAGAGTCCTTCTCCTCGGCTCCAATTCTTCGACAGCCTGATGTGACACTTCCCTTCTTCCTAGAAGTAGATGCCTCTAATGTGGGCTTGGGAGCCATCCTCTCCCAACGCTCGCAACAGCAAAAATTCCATCCTTGTGCCTTCTATTCTCGGGGTCTTCTGCCCGCAGAGAGGAATTATACTATCGGGGACAAGGAGTTACTGGCTATCAAAGCTGCATTAGAGGAATGGAGATACTTATTGGAAGGAGCTCGCCATCCGGTGACGATCTTCACGGATCATAAGAACTTGTCATATCTCCAGTCTGCCCAATGCTTGAACCCTCGTCAAGCAAGATGGTCTCTTTTCTTTTCCCGTTTTGAATTAATTATAACCTTCAAACCAGCTGCCAAGAACAAAAAAGCTGACGCTCTATCTAGAGCTTTTGTGACGTCCTCTGATGTAGAAGAGGTTTCCAACCATACTATTCTAGACCCCAAATGTATCTCACTGGCTGCCTCCTCCACCAAAATGCTACCATTTGGGAAGACCCTTGTGCCTCCTACTCTAAGGAGGAAAATCCTTTCGTGGTTCCATGCCTCCCGTTTTTCTGGACACGCCGGTGAACACAAGACCTTTGAGATTCTCTCTCGAAATTACTGGTGGCCTTCAATGAGGAGAGACGTCAAAGAGTTCATTGCTTCCTGTGAGTTATGTTCCCAGTTCAAATCCTCCCGCAGAACTCCAGCAGGGTTGCTGCGACCACTACCCATTCCGTCCAAACCATGGACCCATATTAGTATGGATTTCGTTACTGATTTACCACCTAGTAAGAATCATACTACTATTTGGGTGGTGGTGGACAGATTTTCGAAGATGGCTCATTTCGTCCCTCTGTCTGGTTTGCCTTCCTCGTCTATTCTGGCTGAACATTTCATTAAAGAGATCTTCCGTATCCATGGATGTCCGTCGGAGATTGTGTCTGATAGAGGAGTACAATTCGTTTCCCGATTCTGGCGAGCCCTTTGTAAAACCTTGGGCATACGATTAGCACTCTCATCTTCTTACCATCCGCAATCTAACGGACAAACGGAACGAGTCAATCAAGATCTTGAGACTTTTATAAGGATGTTCTCTTCAGCCAATCAAGACAACTGGGTAGAATTGCTTCCCTGGGCTGAATTCGCCCATAACAACATGTACCATGAGTCATCATCCAAAACTCCATTTTTTGTGGTCTACGGTCACCATCCGTCTTTTCCGGAATTTCCTGCCCTCCCGCCCACCCAAGTTCCTGCTGTGGTGACTGTTTGTCAGACCTTCAAAAATATCTGGTCTCAGGTCAAAACCTGTTTAAAGAAGACATCTAACAAATATAAGTCTTTTGCAGATAAGAAGAGGCGGGCTATTCCACCACTAAAAATTGGAGATCGTGTCTGGTTATCTACCAAAAATATTCGTTTGAAGGTCCCATCTATGAAATTCGCCCCTCGTTTTATTGGTCCATATAGGATCATTCAAATAATCAATCCAGTATGTGTTAAACTTCTTCTTCCTAAGAATCTTCGGATTTCCAATGCCTTTCATGTGTCTTTACTCAAACCTCTTATCATCAACCGTTTCTCAACTCCTCCCTCAGCTCCGCAGCCAGTTCAAGTTCACCAGGAAGAGGATTTCGAGATTACTGAGGTATTGGATGCAAAAATTTCGCGAGGAGTCCTCCGTTTCCTCGTTCATTGGAAGGGCTTTGGTCCGGAGGAGCGCTCTTGGATCAAAGCTGAAGATCTTAATGCTCCTGCCCTTTTGAAGAAGTTTTATTCCAAAAATCCGGACAAGCCCGGTTCCAGGCGTTCTGTGCCCACCTTTAAAAGGGGGGGTACTGTCACTCACCGGACCGTGAGTGCCTCTTCCCGGACATTTAGGAACCGTGGCCGTCCTCCATCCTGAGGGTCTGCGCATGCGCAGCCCTTTTCTACCCTTCAGTGTATGTCCCTTTAACTTAATTGGCAGATCAGGCAACACTCCCTATATTAAGCACCTGTGGTCAACACCACGTTGCCTGATCTTGGAGTCTCATTCCCCATGAGTCTCTGAAGGTGTTCCTGTGTTTCCTCGTGTATTCAGCGCTGCTGATTCCTGTGGTTTCCAAACCACTTCTACCTCTGTGGTTTCCAAACCACTTCTACTACTGTGGTTCCCATACCACTTCTACCATCAAGTTCATCATCAAGACTGTGAGCTGATTCCTATCCGCTGCCTCCGTGCACTACAGTCTTCTATACCACTTCAACTCTATCTCATATCATTGTGACTGTGAGCTGATTCCTATCCGCTGCCTCCGTGCACTTCAACCACTCTCCACATCTACTCACCTGTTCATCATCAAGACTGTGAGCTGATTCCTATCCGCTGCCTCCGTGCACTACAGTCTTCTATACCACTTCAACTCTATCTCATATCATTGTGACTGTGAGCTGATTCCTATCCGCTGCCTCCGTGCACTTCAGCCACTCTCCACATCTACTCACCTGTTCATCATCAAGACTGTGAGCTGATTCCTACCCGCTGCCTCCGTGCACTACAGACTCCAGCTTGCAACCCGTCTGTGTTTCAACATCGTGACTGTTAGCTGATTCCTACCCGCTGCCTCCGTGCACTACAGACTCCAGCTTGCAACTCGTCTGTGTTTCAACATCGTGACTGTGAGCTGATTCCTATCCGCTACCTCTGTGCGCTGCAGTCTTCATCTCATCTCTCCCGTGTTTCCTTGAGACTGCTGCTATTATTGCCATTCGCTACTCCCGTGATCAACAGCTCCTGGTCTACTCTGCTCACCCGTGTTCCATCGCTATTTGCACCTGCTGGTTGCTACTGGTTACCTCCGTGTGTCCGCAGAGTCCTGCTCCTGCTGCCAGCGCTAATCGTCCATCTGTTGCTGATCCGCTCTCCACACCTTCCTGTGTCCCGCTGGTCTCTACCTGCCTGTCAGCATTGGATTCGTGTCTCATCCGCTATCCTGCTGCTAGATCATCACCATTCTCCTGGGTCCCCCAAGAGTCCAGTTCCGCGTTCTACCGATTCCTGTGGATTCGTGTCCCTGTTGGTTTACTTACCTGTGCGCTGCACCTACTAGACCTCTGCTTCCTCCATCCAGGGACTTCTCATCCTGCCGGCCTCCTGCCGCTCAGGTATCGCTGCACTCCTGTCTGACTGCCTGCTTCTGAACCACGGTATGCATACTTCTCATTGACTGTGCTGGTGTATTGCATATCTTGCTGGACTGTGTTGGTTCTCCTCTGGAGTCTGCTATCCGCGGAGTCTGTTGCCATCATTGACTGTACTATCTTGTTCCGGATTACTTCAAGAGACTTTCCATATTTGCAGTGCTGTTCAGTCATTCATATATCTATATTGTGCATATTACTGTGGATCGTGTTAAGGTGCCGTGTTTACCCTGTGTTGCAGTCTCTCCCCGTGCACCTCCTCACATATATATTCAGTGGTACAACTTGCTAGTAGCAGACCACTGATCCCTGTTTCCAGTTTCACCTGTTCCAGTATCCTCTCACATAGCAGTGGTACAACTTGCTATCGCAGACCACTGACTCCCCGGATACCTCCACTTGGATTCCATTCCTTCACTCAGACAGCGGTACAACTTGCTATCCGCAGACCGCTGACTCTCATCACCTCCTCGTTTCTGTTGGACATTCCTCCTCACTATAGCAGTGGTACAACGTGCTACCGCAGACCACTGACTACCTTCACGTGTCCTTTGTCCATACAGTTCCTCGTGTACTATTACCTCCATATTACCAGTGTTGCTAGTCATAGACTTTCCTGAGCATCTCATCATCTGCTATTTACTGTTCCATGATCACCCTGCTACCAGAGTACCCTATTACCACCTACATTGCTCTGGTAAGCCTACCACCTGGTGATCCCTGGGTAAAGACTCCTAGTGCCCGTGACAACGAGACTTCTGTTATCACCTAAAAAAAGAAATGTGTATTGCGAAAAGTAACTGTTTTCACAGCAAGATCATTTTGTGTACTGCAAATTTACAATATGCTAATTGTCAGGCGCCGCCTGTAGATCGGGACGGAGGTCCCGCTGAGTGCTCGGCCCAGGCTACAGCTCTGTAGCGTTCCCGTTACGCTGCTTCCAGGAAGCGCTACGGCGCTAATATATGACAGCGCTGCAGCGCTGAAACTGATTGGGCATCAGTAGTATTTTAGGCTCCCATGGACCCACCTTCTGTGCCAGAGTTTCAGGTCCTTTCCTGTCCTCCAGCGTTCCAGTGTTCCTGTGATTATCTGTCTCCTGACCTTTTGCCTGTCTCCAGACTATTGCCGTTTTGCCTGTGACCATTGTGACCCGGATTGCCTTGACTACCCTTTTGGATTTCCCTTTTGTACCTCGCTGTCAGAACGTTCCTAACCCGGCTTGACTCACTACCCCTTCGGATTCTCCTTGTGTACCTGCATTGCCCGCACCATTGCCAAACCAACCTGTCAGACATTTCTCTCGTGCTTCGCTATCTGATTAGTGGAAGGACCACGACCTGCGTGTTCCCTGTAGCTGAGTCCATACCTCCTTCCGGGGGTTCCTGGTGAACACCAGGGGCAGCACGTTAGACTCCGCACCTTCCTCCGAGTAGTGCCAACGATAGCAGGTACGCTATACTAGTCGTGACACTAATATTTTTTTTCTTTCCAATGTTCACGCTATAAATAACAGTGTATCACACTCCTTTGGTCTCTCTAGTTATTTAAATGAACAGAAAGCTTATTTTAACGAAAAAAAAAATTACATTCTATATATTCTATATGTGTTTATATAATAACAAGGCCAGGGTATTCTTCACCAATTTCATTGTTTTTATCCTTGCTACATCAAGGGTCACTTTATTATGTTTCACATACTATTTTCTTTTTCTTTATTAAATAACATTGAGCTATAAAAGAGATTAACTGTGAAACGTGTTGTACTGAATAACTTTGAAGTTTCTTTCCTGTTTACTCTCTTTACCTACATCAGTATTTGTATTATTTTTGTTTGTTCTTAAGTTAAACAATAAACCATTTATATAAAATATATGTATGTGCCTGAAACGTGCCCTGATATGAAATAAAGGTGACATATCCAACTTATTCAACTTCACCTTCCAATGCCTACCTACTTCACCTTCTCTCCATCTCCTTTTTTCAGGATATTGGATGAAGAAGGAAGCTACATGTATCCATGATTGCACAAGCTAACATGTGCCCTCACAGCAGTGTTGCTAGTATAACTGCACCATTGTTCTTTAGCAGTGCATTAGGAAGATGCCATTTGTGAGCTTCCCTTCATAGGCCTGTGTACAATCCACAATATGCTTCTACACACAACATAAAGGACCACTGGCTGTTTTGCTTTGGTTTATTACTACATACATAACTCTTGCTTTCTCAGAAAAATCTCTTAAGGCTTTCGTGACAGGAAGCAGGTGTGGCAGCACCATAGTTTATTGCATGCTCCGGCTTCTTCTAAAACATTTTTTAACCTTCTCTTGGCCTTTTTCCTTCAACTCTCATGACATAAAATAACATACCAGAGATTCGGATGACAGGCTGATTCTCGACAGATTGCTGCAGGTACAGGATGGTAAGATTATGGCCTGCTGAGCGTGTGAAGTCTTTAGAGCTGTGAAATTAGTCTTAAATACCTGTTACAACATGGAAGTCTTATTTAAGTCTAGGAACTGGTGATGTCATGCAATAAATACTAAAACATCAAGTCAGACCTGCAGCTTATGTTTTGTTTTTTAAATCAATTCATATTGTAAATGTGACTGCAGAGGCTTAATTATTAAGAAAGTAAAAAAAAATATGTGCCTCATATAAGGCAGAAACAGTGAATTGACTTAATGCTGTACATTTACGAAATTATTTGCGAAACCACTGAATGTCCGCAGATTAACGTCATGTTTTAAAAATGCTAGTTTATTAAAGACAAAGCCCATCGGGAGTATTTTTGCAAGGAGACCATTCACTCTGTTTCTTATATTTTATCATCTGGTAATTTATTTTTCTCCTGCCTATTGTTTTATCTAGACAATCTTTCAGCTGGCAGCTATTTCTCATGTTTCTCTTACCTGGTTTTCTATGTAATCAAAAAGGTCTTTTGCATGTATTCCTTGTTCGAACCTGAGTTTGTTCCAAGCTTCCACATCAACCAGGAACTAGTGATACCATCTTTATGCCTTTATACTAGGGATGAGCGCGCTCGGATTTCTGAAATCCGAGCCCACCCGAACGTTGCGGATCCGAGTCGGATCCGAGACAGATCCGGGTATTGGCGCCAAATTCAAAAGTGAAACTGAGGCTCTGACTCATAATCCCGTTGTCGGATCTCGCGATACTCGGATCCTATAAATTCCCCGCTAGTCGCCGCCATCTTCACTCGGGCATTGATCAGGGTAGAGGGAGGGTGTGTTAGGTGGTCCTCTGTGCTGTTTAGTTCTGTGCTGTTTAGTTCTGTGCTGTTTAGTGCTGTGCTGTTTAGTGCTGTGCTGTGCTGTGCTGTGCTGTGCTGTGCTGTGCTGTGTTCTGCAGTATCAGTCCAGTGGTGCTGTGTGCTGTGCTCTGTCCTTCTGAGGTCAGTGGTGCTGCTGGGTCCTGTGCTGTGTCCTGTTCAGTCCAGTGGTGCTGTGTCCTGTGCTCTGTGCTTCTAAGGGCATAGTTATTTCCCCAATATTCCCCTGTGTTTAAAAAAATAAAAAATTTTTTTTTTTATAAAATACCAAAAACTACTTTAATATTTTTTAATTACCACAAAATTTTCACAACCAATCCTGCAGTATAAGCCCATTGGTACTGCAATATTACCAAGTTCACACATTCAGCAGTAAAAGTCCAGTGGTACTGCAATATTACAAAGTTTACACATTCTGCAGTATCAGTCCAGTGGTGCTGTGTCCTGTGCTCTGTCCTGCTGAGTTCCGTAGTGCTGCTGGGTCCTGTGCCGTGTCCTGTTCAGTCCAGTGGTGCTGTGTCCTGTGCTCTGTGCTTCTAAGGGCATAGTTATTTCCCCATTATTCCCAAGTTTGTAAAAAATAAAAAAAAAGTAAAAAAAAATAAAAAATTAAAAAAAAAAAAAAATATATAATAATTATAACCAAATTTGCAAAACCAATCCAGCATTATAAGTCCATTGGTACTGCAATATTACCAAGTTCACACATTCAGCAGTAAAAGTCCAGTGGTACTGCAATATTACAAAGTTTACACATTCTGCAGTATCAGTCCAGTGGTGCTGTGTCCTGTGCTCTGTCCTGCTGAGTTCCGTAGTGCTGCTGGGTCCTGTGCCGTGTCCTGTTCAGTCCAGTGGTGCTGTGTCCTGTGCTCTGTGCTTCTAAGGGCATAGTTATTTCCCCATTATTCCCAAGTTTGTAAAAAATAAAAAAAAAGTAAAAAAAAATAAAAAATTAAAAAAAAAAAAAAAATATAATAATTATAACCAAATTTGCAAAACCAATCCAGCATTATAAGTCCATTGGTACTGCAATATTACCAAGTTCACACATTCTGCAGTATCTTGTGCTACATATAATGGAGAGCAAAAATTTGGAGGATAAAGTAGGGAAAGATCAAGACCCACTTCCTCCTAATGCTGAAGCTGCTGCCACTAGTCATGACATAGACGATGAAATGCCATCAACGTCGTCTGGCAAGCACGATGCCCAATCTCCTAGTACAGGGCATGTAAAATCCAAAAAGCCCAAGTTCTCAAAAAACAGCAAAAAAAGAAACTTAAAATCATCTGAGGAGAAACGTAAAGTTGGCAATATGCCAATTACGACAAGTAGTGGCAAGGAACGGCTTAGGCCCTGTCCCGTGTTCATGACTAGTGGTCCAACTTCACCCAAGGATCAAAGCCCTCCTCCCCCCCCCTACCAAAAATTTAAGAGAGTTATGCTGTCAGCAACAACAACAAAACAGCAAAGAACTCTGCCTTCTAAACAGATGACATCACAAATCCCCAAGGCGAGTCCAAGGGTGTTGTTGGTTGTGAACCCTGACCTTCCCATCACTGTACGGGAAGAGGTGACTCCATCCAGCATTTGCAGCACGCCCTCTGCATATGCTGGAAGGATCACCCACAGTCCAGTTACAGATTTGGCTAATGAAGGTGTGAATGTTGTGCACTGGGAGGAGGATATTGATGTAGCTGGCGCTGAGGAGGATGTTGATGATTATGATGCAGACAGATACCAAATTGCATTTCTCAATTTCTATTTATATTCTAGATTATATAACGGCTGAAAAGTTTTCTGTTTTACTCCTAGTGGAGAGGGGATCTGATGCAGACAGATACCAAACTGCCTTTGTCCATTTCTTTGTATATTTGAATTGCTAGTTCTACAGTCTATGCAGGCTGCTTTATTTATATTCAACTACAAGTGTAGGGCGGGGGGGGGGGCATAGATAGCCACCAAAGTAACGTGGTCCATTTAATTTCACTTTCTAGCTCCACAGTCTGTGCAGCCTGCTTTTTTTTATCTTCAAAGTATTTATATTTACAAGCCTTGCAATCTAAATTAACTAGAGGTAGTGACGTGGTAGAACTCCAAAAGGCAGTTTGGAAGCCCCTGTACAAACTGGCTCTATTTTTTAACTGAGTTGTCCCCCCTCCAGTGTGTACTCGGAAAGAGTTTTTAGTGCAGCGGGGAACCTGGTCAGTGAGCGGCGAAGGAGGTTGCTTCCTCACAACGTTGAAAAAATGATGTTTATAAAAATGAATAATCAATTCCTCAATGAAGTACAGCACTGCCCTCCAGACAGTACAGAGGGACTGTGGTTGTGGAGTCCAGCGGGGACGAATTGATAATGTGTGAGGAGGAGGAAGTACACACTGTAGGGGGAGAGGAATCAGAGGTTGAGGATAAGGACGACATCTTTCCTCAGTAGAGCCTGTTTAGTTTGTACAGGGAGAGATGAATTGTTTTATTGGTGTGGGGGCCCAAACAAACCAATCATTTCAGCCACAGTTGTTTGGTAGGCCCTGTCGCTGAAATGATTGGTTTGTTAAAGTGTGCATGTCCTATTTCAACAACATAAGGGTGGGTGGGAGGGCCCAAGGACAATTCCATCTTGCACCTTTTTTTTTGGCATTATGTGACCATTCAACAGTCGTTTGCCATGTTCAAAAAGTAAAAGAAAATGCCAACAAATTCAATAAATTAAATCAAAAGTTAAATGCCCTGTCATTATTTAAAACAAGAGGTTTTGACGTGCTAGAATTAGTGTAGTGTTAAGATGTTATAAACACTACACTTGGAAATTGGAGGAGGTAATGTGGCCCCGGTATCAAATTGGGTACCGGGGCCACCCCACTATGCAGTCCAGATACTTGTTTGGTGGAATTCCGACACGTGGAGGGTTTTTAAATTATATTGTGGCCTCGGTACCAAATTGTGTACCGGGGCCACCACACTACGCAGTCAAGATACTTGTTTGGTGGAATTCAGACCAGTTGAGGGTTTTATTATTATATTGTGTGGACCACTCTATCTATACCACACTACAACTCTATACCACTCTATTTCCTACTTTAATTCTATTTAATTCTATTTCCTACTTTAATTCTATTACTAATTAATTACCATAAAGAGGAACAAAAAAAACCAATTTTACCAAAAGTATAATATGACTTAGACTTACAAACACTACACTTGAAAGATCGTGCCTTTAAATGAAAAAGTCAGTCTTCATTGCACGACTATGTGCAAGTGCAACAGGGACATTTTTTTGGGTTTACAAAGTCAAACAATAACACTACGACCCTGTCTGTCTGGGGTCTGTCAATGACGAATTGTCTGGAGCATGTTTTGAGGAGGTATTGTGGCCCCGGTATCAAATTGGGTACCGGGGCCACCCCACTATGCAGTCCAGATACTTGTTTGGTGGAATTCCGACACGTGGAGGGTTTTTAAATTATATTGTGGCCTCGGTACCAAATTGTGTACCGGGGCCACCCCACTACGCAGTCCAGATACTTGTTTGGTGGAATTCTGACACGTGGAGGGTATATTTATTTTATTGTGGCCCCGGTATCAAGTTGGGTACCGGGGCCACCCCACTACGCAGTCCAGATACTTGTTTGGTGGAATTCTGACACGTGGAGGGTGTATTTATTTTATTGTGGCCCCGGTATCAAGTTGGGTACCGGGGCCACCCCACTACGCAGTCCAGATACTTGTTTGGTGGAATTCTGACACGTGGAGGGTGTATTTATTTTATTGTGGCCCCGGTATCAAGTTGGGTACCGGGGCCACCCCACTACGCAGTCCAGATGCTTGTTTGGTGGAATTCTGACATGTGGAGGGTGTATTTATTTTATTGTGGCCCCGGTATCAAGTTGGGTACCGGGGCCACCCCACTACGCAGTCCAGATACTTGTTTGGTGGAATTCTGACACGTGGAGGGTGTATTTATTTTATTGTGGCCCCGGTATCAAGTTGGGTACCGGGGCCACCCCACTACGCAGTCCAGATACTTGTTTGGTGGAATTCTGACACGTGGAGGGTGTATTTATTTTATTGTGGCCCCGGTATCAAGTTGGGTACCGGGGCCACCCCACTACGCAGTCCAGATACTTGTTTGGTGGAATTCTGACACGTGGAGGGTGTATTTATTTTATTGTGGCCCCGGTACCAAATTGTGTACCGGGGCCACCACACTACGCAGTCAAGATAGATAGATGCGTATCATAGATAAAGTACATTCAGTGGTGTGGGGCAAATTGAAAAATATTCAAAATGCACTGACATTATCAAAAACAAGAGGTTGTCACACGCTAAAACTCCAACATGTATATGATGGAGAGGATGGAGGAGCAGCCGTATGTGTAGTGTAATGCAGACCTGTTGAAGGTTTTTTATATATTTTATTGTGGTGCCCAGTGCCCACTCCTCTACGCAGTCCAGGTACATTTATTGGTGCGATTCATAAAAGTTCAGGGTTTTTAATATATTGTGGTGACCCACTCCTCTACGCAGTCCAGGTACATTTATTGGTGCGAATCAAACAAGTTGATGGTTTTCTTATTATATATATTGTGGTGACCCACTCCTCTACACAGTCCAGGTACATTTATTGGTGCGATTCATAAAAGTTCAGGGTTTTTAATATATTGTGGTGACCCACTCCTCTACGCAGTCCAGGTACATTTATTGGTGCGATTCATAAAAGTTCAGGGTTTTTAAGATATTGTGGTGACCCACTCCTCTACGCAGTCCAGGTACATTTATTGGTGCGATTCATAAAAGTTCAGGGTTTTTAAGATATTGTGGTGACCCACTCCTCTACGCAGTCCAGGTACATTTATTGGTGCGATTCATAAAAGTTCAGGGTTTTTAAGATATTGTGGTGACCCACTCCTCTACGCAGTCCAGGTACATTTATTGGTGCGATTCATAAAAGTTCAGGGTTTTTAAGATATTGTGGTGACCCACTCCTCTACGCAGTCCAGGTACATTTATTGGTGCGATTCATAAAAGTTCAGGGTTTTTAAGATATTGTGGTGACCCACTCCTCTACGCAGTCCAGGTACATTTATTGGTGCGATTCATAAAAGTTTAGGGTTTTTAATATATTGTGGTGACCCACTCCTCTACGCAGTCCAGGTACATTTATTGGTGCGAATCAAACAAGTTGATGGTTTTCTTATTATATATATTGTGGTGACCCACTCCTCTACGCAGTCCAGGTACATTTATTGGTGCGATTCATAAAAGTTCAGGGTTTTTAATATATTGTGGTGACCCACTCCTCTACGCAGTCCAGGTACATTTATTGGTGCGAATCAAACAAGTTGATGGTTTTCTTATTATATATATTGTGGTGACCCACTCCTCTACGCAGTCCAGGTACATTTATTGGTGCGATTCATAAAAGTTCAGGGTTTTTAATATATTGTGGTGACCCACTCCTCTACGCAGTCCAGGTACATTTATTGGTGCGATTCATAAAAGTTCAGGGTTTTTAAGATATTGTGGTGACCCACTCCTCTACGCAGTCCAGGTACATTTATTGGTGCGATTCATAAAAGTTCAGGGTTTTTAAGATATTGTGGTGACCCACTCCTCTACGCAGTCCAGGTACATTTATTGGTGCGATTCATAAAAGTTCAGGGTTTTTAAGATATTGTGGTGACCCACTCCTCTACGCAGTCCAGGTACATTTATTGGTGCGATTCATAAAAGTTCAGGGTTTTTAAGATATTGTGGTGACCCACTCCTCTACGCAGTCCAGGTACAATTATTGGTGCGAATCATAAAAGTTCAGGGTTTTTAATATATATTGTGGTGACCCACTCCTCTACGCAGTCCAGAAAGATACCTTGTTGCAACGTTTTGGACTAACAACTATATTGTGAGGTGTTCAGAATACACTGTAAATTAGTGGAAATGCTTGTTATTGAATGTTATTGAGGTTAATAATAGCCTAGGAGTGAAAATAAGCCCAAAAACTTGATTTTTAAACTTTTTATGTTTTTTCAAAAAAAATCCGAATCCAATACCTTAAATCCGAACCGAGACCTTTCGTCAAGTGTTTTGCGAGACAAATCCGAACCTCAAAAGTAACGAAAATCCGGATCCAAAACACAAAACACGAGACCTCAAAAGTCGCCGGTGCACATCCCTACTTTATACTAGCAATTCCAGAAAACTAGGATGTTATTCTTCCCTCTTCCTTCTGCACACCTGTCTGTCCAAACTTAAGGAATTTTGTCACTTGAAAGCCCTCTTGTCTTTATGGGGGGAGGCATAAGAAAGGATGCAGTGCTAACAGAGAAAAATGGATTTTTGTACTTACATTTAAACCCCTCTCTCTAAGCGGATGCAGGCCAACCCAGCCAGCAATAGTTCTCACATGAACTCTTCCCCTTTTTTGGCTCCTTGCTGGGATAATTACTACTTGTCATGGAATTGGAACTAGGCGGGTTATAAGGAGTAGGGGGTAAATGTATTAAGCTCCGGGTTCTTCAACACCCGCGAGTTCGGCGTCTTCAGCGCTTAAATTTAAAGAGGCGCTGCATTGTAAAGGGAAGTTTCCCTTTACAAGGCAGCGCCGCTTTAAATTTAAGCGCTTAAGACGCCAAACTCGTGGGTGTTGAAGAACCCGGAGCTTAATACATTTACCCCTAGGAGTTAATCTTTTTTTTCTTTCCAGAGGGAAATAAATCTGTGTCCCCTTTATATCTGAGGGAAAGGTAATAATAAAAATCCACTTTTTTAAAAAAAAGTGTACCTGCTTTGTAACCCAATAATGAAGAAAAAATCCTCCTTAGCTTTCACTCTGTTCTTGCCGCAATGGAAGAATGATTTATATATTAGCCACCGGATTACACTTGATCTGGACTCATGTTATCATAATGGTCTCTGCAATGCATAACTGCCACCTTAATCAAACTGGCTAAACTTAGTTAACTAACCACCAGAATGGGCTCTGTATTGTAGTCATTGCAATAAGGGGAGTACTGATGAAGGTGTTTGAAGGAAACACCCACATTCTGACGGTGGTGTGGAACTGCCTGCCTACCGTAAACCATTGGTTGGATACATTTACTGTCAGTGTGTCTAACCAATGGTTTAAGCTATTTTCAAATTAGGCTATATGGGTCTCAAATTCTGCTTACTTGGAAAGTGGAGTCAGATTTAATTTGGCAAGCCTCTACCCACTGCACTGTTGTTAGCATATGGGATCAAATCACCATTAGGTGAGACCATGTATACAGCATGCTGCTTTTGAGGGTGCCAGTGATGTGGGCATGACCAGCATGCAAGGGACATGTTTATCTCTAGGGGTCAGGGGCGGATCTAGAAATTTTTTCTACCCGGGCGATATAGGGGGGGCGATTTAAGCCCCGCCCCCTTTCTAACGTCTAAGGCTGCCAGCGGCTGCACAGTATGTGCAGGTCCGTTCGGCAGTGATAATGTGCTGTCCCGCTGCTCTGATTGTGTTTAAAACACAATCAGAGCAGCCGGGCAGCACATTATCACTGCCGAAAGGACCTGCACAGTGTGCAGCCGCCGGCAGCAAGCCCCTGCTAGGGGGGACGATTGCCCCGATCGCCCCCCCCCCCTGGATCCGCCACTGCTAGGGGTTGAGTACGCTTAAACATTATTGTAAATTCCAACACGAGGAGACCTACAAATAAAATCCGAATTCAGGAAAAAACTATTTAAATATAAACAGACTTACCTGAAAACCGACGCTGCAGATCACCGGTGGGACCAACGATTACCACCGATCTCTAGACAGTACTAGGCCTCCCGTGAGCACCACTGTTAGATGCTAAAGTAAGCAATATATCCTTACTGCAGCAATTTTTAAGGTAATTTACAAAGAGCAAAATGTTATCTGCCGAGAGAGAAATCAGCTTTAGTCCTACCATACACCCAGATTCATGCTATAATACATAAAATGGGCAGCATTTTAATTAAGCTTTATTTGCTGAAAGTTATAATATTGGATTTTAATATGATGTTCATACTTTTGCACAGTGTTTTCACCTCCTAGAAGTACTCTCCACATTTTCAAAGTGTGGAGAGTAGGCTCACACCTTGATGTGCACGTGGCAGATCATTCAGGAACAACAATTCAAAACCAAGTCATTTGTGTGGGCTTTGTAAACGAGGCCCTTTACGTAGCCAAGCATGTGGCCTGTTGCAGGGACTGTCCCAGGCAATCCAAACAGACAAACGCATTCTGGCTTGCCCCTTTCACAGAGTCTGGGAGGAAGCTCTCAGCAGTCTATGCAAAGGGACAGGTATGATGACACCAGTCACCTTGTGAACACAGACAGTAATCTAGTAGAAGGAAGGATTTCACACTAGGAAGAAGGACTATTCTCATAAATTAATTTAGGTATTATACCATATTTCATATCGAGGGGGTGCTCATTCCTGAAATCAAACTGCAAACAACATAGAGCCAGAGTTGGAAAACAAAGACAGAGAGAACTCCAGTCCACTAATAAATTAACTTTTATGTTCACGTTAAAATAATAATAATTGATAACCCTACCAGATGAGAGAATGGTGAAATATTAAAAATTTATAAAGTAGCATATAAAGTGAGACTTCACAAAAATACAAATGATATGTGAGCTAAGTTTTATTTTCCCCTTGAGAATGCCTGTGGTGAAATGTACATCGGGCACAACGTCACTTGTGACGTCAGTACCTGCAAATAAGAGCCGGCGGCGGCTTTCTAGACGTGGATGCCGACATTCCCTCGCTCACCCTGTTGAATATGTTCTTGACCACTGTGTCTATTGGGCGGTGATTGGGTACTTTGCAATTACAGCATCTCATTATCTGTTATAAGGTATCAGGGAGGGATTTATCTCAGAGCCCCTTTACCAGCAGTCAGGTAAGGTCACAGTAGATACAGTCCTCCATATTTGGTGTCAAGGAGGTATTCATTTAGTTTTGATTCGAGGGGATTGGGAGGATAATATGGAACAGTCTGTAGTGACAAGACTGCTAATACATTGGTATGTTCCCCACAGGGCTAGATTTACTAAGCTGCAGGTTTGAAAAAGTGGGGATGTTGCCTATAGCAACCAATCAGATTCTAGCTTTCATCTATTTAGTGCTTTCTACAAAATGACAGCTAGAATCTGATTGGTTGCTATAGGCAACATCCCCACTTTTTCAAACCCGCAGCTTATTAAATCTAGCCTACAGTGTCCTTCACTCAGCAGATATATTTGTGAGGGCATCCCTTTCTCATTCTGCTGAGATTAATCTTGTTTAAAAAATGCATCCCAACCACTGCTGAGTGTGATTAATTAGCTGGAGTCACTAATAATAATGGACATTAATAGTTGTTTTGGATATACAGGGATCCCTCATTCTATATACTTTATAATAGACTATGGGGTATATTTACTAAACTGCGGGTTTGAAAAAATGGAGATGTTGCCTATAGCTACCAATCAGATTCTAGCTGTCATTTATTTAAAAAATTCTACAAAATGACTGCTAGAATTTGATTGGTTGCTATGGGCAACATCTCCTCTTTTTCAAACCCGCAGTTTAGTAAATATACGACTCCATCTATTATCACTATAGGGCATTTGTGAGCAACACAGATGAATGAGTAGGGGATTATGCAGGACTATGATGCATAGTAATTAATAAAGTAATTAATAAAGGACATATGGTGATCCATTGTGATAAACATTTCTTATCTTTGGTTCCTGTCGCCCATAATTAATTGGCTCCTGTTGACGGGTACATTCTTTTAACTCACATATCTTTCGTTTTTTTGTGAAGTCTCACTTTATATGTTACATTATCAATTTGTAATATTTCATCATTCTCCCATCTGGTAGAGTTATCAATTATTATTATTTTAATGTGAAAATAAAAGTTACATTTCAATTTATTAATGGACTGGAGTTCTCTGTCTTTGTTTTCAAACTCTGGCTCTTTGCTGTTTGAAGGTCAGTAATCAACAGATTCAGCCTTTCCTTGTCAGCAGATTCACTGGGACCCATAAATCAGCACACAAGCTTCCAGGGGTGACATAGGGTAAGTCATGTCTTCCTATTTTTTGTATAAAGGGGCTTGGATTATTCAAACTGGTTTAAAATTAGAATTTAGCTGGTCCTCAGTTATCAGGTACAATGGTACTTTTATTTATTTTTTCAATACACCAGAATACAAATACACTTTAAACAATTGCCAGGCAGGTTTACCACATAATCTGTCCCTTACACCTCACTAGCCCAAAGGACTGCAGTCAACTTTTCTCCTGGTTCCTTGAATCCCGGACGCTTGAACCAATGTCCTTCCCCTCTATCATTGTGGTAGGAATTTGATACAAAGTCTCCCTGCTCCAACAAGGCCCACCAAGCTATCAGAGTCACAGGGTTATGTGCTGAGGAAGCGTGAGCAAGTACTAGCACAGCAGCAGCCAAAAACTCCTACGCATGGACCCTACAATACCATAATGTCTGCACTTTTTTCTCTCCACTCTGAACCCATTTCCCCAGTGCTGGGTCTCTCCTTTTAAAATCCGTTTTATTTCCCACTCTCCTGGGACTAGCCCATCAGGTGGGCTTAGATATGATACCTCTCAGGTATTTGGCAACTCTCATAAGAGCCTGCTACATGGATGTGCCTACTAACACCAATACAGCCACTGGCCCCATGCTGGTTTTGACTACAAGATATCTACCTGGTCACTACCTGAGACAATGGTGACATACTCAGTTTAATTAAGAGGCAAGGCCAAGATGATTAAGTGACACTCCCAGTATTAAACCCGTTACAAGCTTTTACAGCCAGAACTAGTTTCCAGCTGATCAGGACTTCCTGTAGATAAAGGACGGGGAAGGAAATACTTCAAAAACAATATTTAAGAAATAGTTGTGTTCGTTTCATTTTTTTTAATTGTATATGTTATTGTTATATTTTACATTTGAAGTGTTTTTGCCTTGTTCTCAAGTGAATTATTATACATACATATTATACAATTTCCTGACATGACTCAAATTACATACAGTGACATGAAACATAAGGAAAAGATGGCACTGCCCAAATGAGTTTACACCGTAAGAGATGTGGGGGACACTTGATACACTGCAAGTGCTGTTGGTGTTGAATGGGCATGTTGACATTATAAATTAACAGCATTATCAGCCGCCAATAAGAAAGCAGCTGTAGGCGACTGGTATTTCTCTGCAGGTACTGATGGTGCGGCACATTTGGAATGAGGAGAGACAGCAGAAGGCGGAGACAAGAAACAGGAATCAGTCACTGTAGAAATCTTAAACCAGTGACTTGATGTCAGCCATAACTCTCCTTCATAATTTATTTTAACTAATGCACATTCCCATTCTGGCTCCAGAGAATGCTCCTTTGTCGGGATGTTTGGGCACTCCCATGGTCATCCGCCAGCCTGGAGAAGCTGTGTGCCAGATGTTTATTTTTAGTAGCATGCTCCCTGCTGTAAACACAGCAAAGACAGTGGTTCCCTGTGTTCAACAACATTTGTTGTCACCAAGTAGGCAGCGGAAATCGACAAAGTGGGGCAGAGATGGCTACAGCAATAATGAATAGTAACAGGATCAAAGCAATCTTATCACTTGAATTCTCACCAGATATTATTATCTTTTATTAGCATTTATTCACATAGGGCCAGTAAACTCTGCAGCAACTTACAATTTGGAACAAACACAAAAAACCTTCTCACCTCAACACCAACATTGCAGTGTGATTGGATCACATAGACGCATTAAACACTTCTTCCCATTGCTATCTGACTGGACCAATATGCAATATGTGGGGCTTAACGTTATGTGTCAAACTCCTATTTTGTATAGATTGTAAGATTGCACACAGGGCCCTCTTACTGCTTTGTCTGTCTCTTACCCAGTCATGTTACATATTGTGTTTATTCCCAATTGTAAAGTGCTGTGGAATATGCTGGTGCTATAGAAATAAATGTAGTAAATTAAGCTCACATTTTCTTAACATAAAATGAATTGTGTTTACATGTATACATAAAAACAATACCCCTCCCCCTCCCCACAACCAGTAGGTTCCCTCTATACTAAAACACTTAAAAAAATAATAAAAGCAGAGATTGTAGTATTATTTCCAAAGATAGTTTAAACTATTCATCACTATCAATGTGACTGTAGGATGGGCCTAGCTTCAATTAATGAGTACAACATTAGGTCCCACATATAGTAAAAGACTGAATGTAAAACCCAACTGGAGGCTACCAATTATGCCATATATAGAACCAATACAATTAAATAACAGTATCAGGGATAGAGCAGTGCATCGCCTGGCCCCTTAGCAACATTTTGGGAAGAGGCCCAGCAATGGCACTCTAGCCATCCTAGCCCCCATTCTGCTCTCAAAAGAATAGAACACAGACCTCTGCTGAGCATTTGCCATTTTCGGGGCCGGTGCCTGCTCAGAAGAGGCCTCCACTAGGCGCAATTGAGAGCAGAGCAGGGGATGAACCAGTATTACCAGGTCCCACTCACCACCAGATCGTAGTGGCCACACTCCCACAGTGGCGGTAGTTTCACCATTGTACAGTATTTTTTGCACTGTTTAATTTTTCAAATAATAGCTCCCCCTTTTTGAGGGCAGTAAATGTCCATGATAGTAAAGATGATAAATATGTACCAAGTTGACCCCTAAATTATGCTTGGTTATACTAATTAAACTCTTATTTATGTAATATTATTCAAAATACCCTCTAATCTGGGTAAATGTATACCATGCTACTTCTGTTGTCTTTAAACATTTATTAATGAATAAAATATATACATAGCTAATCAGAAGGGTTATTTTTTAAACTGTTTAAAGTACTAAGATTAAGTCCACCTTAAATGTGTCCGTGGTATACTTTGAGGTACATGCAGTTCAGGTTGAGGGCCTAAGAATTAAATATAACCAGCCTCTAACGTTCAATTTTTGAACTTCCCTTTGAAGCAATTTTTTATTATAATGGCCACTGCTTCCCATTCTTGTTCCCTTACCATGGCGATATTACTAAACTTTTACTACAGCTCGGCGGATGTGTCTTTACTTCCATCACTATTTATGTTACAAGAAAAATATTAAATAATAGACAATTTTGAAAATTTGGTTGATGATTTGCAGCAAACACATATCTGCTAAAATGGAATAAAACAAATAATTCTAGCAAATTACCCGTTCAGTTTTTAAATCGAATCCAATATTGGATCTATTCCAGTGTTCTACTATTTTTTATAAAAATTTTCACCCAACGTATTTTTCCACTTCTATCTATAACATTCCAATTCAATTAATTTGCTTGTTTATTGTTTATCCACCTTTGCCTCTGGGTTCATACAAAGTATTTTGGATATAATTGCAGATTATTTTGAAATCATATTTATAAAATTCACTTAATTTTTTAAAGAATTTCCCTCTGCAGTTTTGTACATACTGTTACATGCCCACAGAATGTATAAACATATGTCCATCTCCACATGACCAACAGTACGGAATTTCATTGGTACATTCTCATTAATATAATGCATCTGACCTGGTGTTACCTAAAACACATAGAGCATCACAGGTTCTTCTACATTGCTCAATGAATGATAAATTCTTGGTTCTATATTAAATAATCCCATTCACATACCATGTAAAGTTTAAGAAACATTTTAATATTTCAGTTCATAATTTGGGGGTTAACAATCCATGGTAAGTAAAGGAGGTTAATCCTAGATTGGTGCCTGCTTTGTGTGGTGGTAATTGCCATGGATGACCAAGCCCTGTGTTTTCTGTCCAGCAGCCAGCCTTCTGATGAACTAGTACAACAGACCTCTCATCATTATCCTCCCGAAAGCAACAAAGGAGGAATAAGCAGCGGGACAACCACTCATCTGCATCCAAAGAAAATTTGACCCAAAGCACTGGCCAAGGGTTACTGCCAATGAAAGAAAAAAGTCAAGCTCCAGTAACTTTTAATGACAGATCTTGTTAGGGTTAAGAAAACAGCTTTGTTCTCCTGCTGGGATTAGATTTGAATGGGAAACCATCATCCTTACTGTTAGTGGCTGCCTCTTTGGTTGTTAATCATTCTGATCCCCAGCTTGGAATACTTTAGTCTTTAGTTTGATGCTGTAGTCTAATAACAGTGGTCTTTTACTTAGATTCTTCGCTGTGACTTCAGAAAACAGATTTTAACAAAATAAATGTAAATAATACTGTACTCATTTTCATTATAGCAGTGGATTATTATAAGATATTTTTAAAACAATGTGTAAAGGATATAGGTTAAAGGACATATGAAATGGATTGGTAATGCTACCATCCTTCTCTCCTGTATATAGTTTCTAAATGATAATAGTGCAGGTATTAAAGTGAAGAAAATTTAATTTCATGTATTTTTGTTTAGGTTTGCATGCACAATCAATATCTACTGTTCTACCAGTTTGGTTGTATTGCAGATGACATATAAGACAATTATAACTGTGCAAAAAATGATGTCAAAAGAATTTGAAATATTTGAATATTTTTTTAAAGCTATACTTTTTATGAATAAATAGGTATGAGCACATATCAGAATTCATTGAAAAAACATTCCAAGTATGAAAATAAAAGAGCATTTCTATTTTGTCTTCCTTTTTTTGTAATATTTTTTTTCAATCTCTCTTCATGTTTCATTAATCAACTAGCGATTCCTCCTAAGCAGGATACTGCCTGAAATCATAAATGTCAACCTTAATGATGTATATTGAGCATATATATTTTAATGGTGAAAGATGTAAACATCACGATTTATTAATTTATTATATAGTAAGAATTGTCAATTTGTGCATAGATAGCAAAAACATAAATTTGTGACCAGATTTTTATTGCAATTTTTTATTTTAGTTCAGAAAATGAAAGGAATGCTTAGTTGCTGGTTATGTGATTACCTGTGCACCAGTTTTCACCAATATCCATCAATGGATCATCATAGTCTTTACTCATCTCTAATTCTATAAAGGTAAACAGGCACATTAATAAAAAGGGTTATTGGTATATTGTAAATGAGATTTTAAAGTTTTGTTTTTTTTTAACATTTTAAAAGGTGGTCTCAAGGGTTATAGTTATTAAACGGAATAGGAGTGGTGAGTTATGACAAACTAGTGGTAGTCCCTTTAGTACTTCTTTTGTCTATCTTCAATGCCTGTGTATAGATACAAACTATTTGCTAGTCCCTAACATGTGTCCTAAATACAAAACAATTGTATACTTCCTGTGCATTGTTTTATGACTTAGTGCATTGTGAATTTAGAGGCTATATATATGTCATAAGCTGTGTTTTATGTGAATTTATATATGTGTTTTTATCAAAATACAAAATTTGTAATTTTAACCTTACCTAAATTGGGAACTAAACACCAATAAGTAGGTTTTATGGGGTGATAGCCACACATAGGTGTGTATTTTCTTACCTGACAGCTACGCCTTCCTTCATTGAACACTTTAAAAAGGAGTTGTGTGGTGTTTATTTAATAATCAATTACAAATAGGAGTCTTGTCTTTCACAAAATACATTTAAAGCACATAAATTCACATATATTTATGATACACTGTGGTACTGTGTTATAAAAGTTAACTTACAAATTTATATGAATGGAAAAACGTAGTCTGGTTTATTTTTGTATTGTTATAATACATGTTTTGCTAATTTCAGGTGTATAGTTTTGATGAATGCTCACTTTTTTCTTATAGGCATAAAACTCCTTGGTCAAACACCAAAGTCGAACTACATATCAACAATACTGGTCATTACACATTATTGTCCATATTTGTCTATCTTGTCATGATTAATGCTGTGTCAGACATTGAGCTAGGGGAACTAACAGATATGAAGCTAGAGGTATGAACATTTTGTTTGTAAGTGTTATTTACATTCCAATCAGTGATATTATCTGCTAACAGGTGTTATCCTCACTCTCAAGTGTTGTTGTTGTCTTTAACAAAGCTACAAAACATCAATGAAAAAATTCTAATGGATAATGTCTCAAACTAATGAATAAAGGTTCAAAATGCTAGGATAAATTATTATAAATGTGAATAAATATATATGTATTAGGTATAGTAATACATATCACAAGTGTACAGCCACTCACCTTAATTACGTATGACTTATTTTATATATTATGATTTTTAATACTAAAAAGTATAAAAATATTTTTAATGGCATTAGCATTCAATAAACAAATTTAGCATTTTTGTAAAAATTAATAATAACTAGTTTTGTTACATGATGGGCTTATTTTTTTATTTAAATACATGTTCATTTTCGCTTAATAGTGTCTGTTATAGATTTTGAATGTAAATCATGTATTGTCATTTGCTTTTCATGATTCACATTTTTGTATATTTCTTTATATTTTACTATGATTAGTTATATTTATAGTTGCTGGAAAGTTTCAAAAACTTGTTTTCTACAAAATGTTATACTAAAAACTAGAGAAAGTTAAATTACCTACTTAAATATACTTACACACATGACACAAATTGTATTTCAATATTGTATAAAAATATTAGTGTGATTGAAATATTATTAAAGTAAAGTAGACATATAGGAAATATTGAATATAATTTAAAATTGCACATGAGATAAAAAAATACTTTTAGGCTTAAATATTTATTTAATAAACCTGTTTATTATTTTTGTTGCATTTGCAAGTATTATGTATTAGCAGCTAGAAATATATCAGAAAGTAGTTGGCACAAGAAAATCGCGCAATATTGAAAAAATACTTAATTTTAGTAGTATATGTCCTTATAATATTGTGACTTTATTTTGTAAATAAATATCAACATATATATATCAAATAGCAAACCAGTAGTTTTTAATATTTAACACATTTGTGTGTAAAAATTCTTAAAAACAGTCCTAAGCTATTATTAACACAACTTCACAACTTACTAAAATACTTATCTTTGTATCAATGAAAAACATACTCTAAACTAGGTTATTATTTTACAAAATATTTTCTGTATAATACCAAACGTATCTAAGTTAATTAAAATTATTTGCTTGCTTATATTTATATTTAACTAGTTTAATATGTTTCACATCTCATTTTCTCGTTTGTCTTATTTCCATGAATGGCAGCTCTGCAGACATTACTGTGCTAGGGAAACTTACCGGTTAACTTGAATGTACTTGTGAATATGGAAGACTTCAATATCCAGCAGTAAAACATTAATGGTTGCAGATTTTTATTGAATTGCCACAAGAAGTATTTATTGAATTAGCTAAAATTGATAGTTTTCTGTAGAAATGTATTTTACGTTACTCCTACTTAATTATCAAAGACAATTCTTATTATTGTTATTAAATTGATCAAAAATATTATGTGTCATAGAATTGTAAACAAAGTCTAATATATATGTCTTGCATAGTAAATAATTAAAAGTATATATTTTGTACTTGTGGGCAGAACAACGGATAAGAAGTATTAATGCCTTCACTATTTGTCGCTCAACTTTCCAGTGCCTTGTTGCATTAACAATGAGAGTTGACAATAAGAGAGTTAGATTTTACATGGACATTGGGAAAGTCCTAATAAGTTCATTCACATTTAAATACAAAGTTGCCCACGGTGATGCCTTAGCTTTGTAGCACGTACACAGTTCCAGGAATAGGTTTTGACTGGCATTTTTAAATAATTTAGTGAACATTTTCCGCTAAGAACTTTCCCCAATGTTCTAGAACTTGAGTCGCTGCTGGCATACTACCAGCGCTTCTCTATGAATTGTCACGTAGGAGGCGGCAATCTCTACCTTGATGACTTAATCAAATTTGACTGCCTCGCCTACAATGTTTAGCAAACATGCCCGCAAACAAAAACTGGATATGCATGTTGGTTTTGATTTTACAAATTCATGTGAAAAATGCCCTGGTATGTCAAAGAGGACGGAGACACCTTCACGGACTGTTGACTACGCCTCTGCAAAACTTTATAACAGTCCGACAGACATGAAAAAAACCCAATGCTGATACCTTAATAAGCATCACATCTGCGAGGTCATTGGGATATTTCAAACAACTTTCCAACCTCATTAATTTGGCAGTTTTCACAGGCATGTCCTTATCTTTTGTAACTTTGCACTGAAATACTCTGAGAAAAGTTCCTGAACCAATAACAGTCTCTGCCTTTGGGTCAGTCTGGCATAATGAGTCTACAATGTATGTGTCCTTTGCTCTTCTATTCGGTATATGTTTGTGTTAACCTCTCATGATGTGAAACTTCTTTTATCCCTCTAATACTGTGATTTCTACAATGCATATCTCATTATTTCTAATTAGGGTCTCCAAGCTGCTGGCCAGTGTTATTCAGAGCACTGTCATTCCCAAGACAGAGAATAAGTGTACTTTGTCTCAAAAAGCACAAAATGTCCAATTTTTCTTCTTTTCTTCCTTCTTTGTAAAAAATAGGCTAATTGCACACTCACTTTAGTTGACAGATTTGACAGTATTTTCCCTTTCAATTACAAGCAAATTCTGCTAACTACATGAGGATGTATGGATATAATACAGTTTATGACCTTTTAGATGCAGTATTAAAATAATTTTAATTTAATTGTAGTCCAGAATTACAATGCTCAAAATATTATAATGATTAGGTTCTAGTAAGATAATGAATAAGTTATGTTCAAATATTTTTACTAATATTATTTTATGAGGTTTAAATTATATTTTAGCACACTGAATAAAATGAAAATGTATATAATTACTTTATGAATTATAATCAAGACAACTTTACATTTTAGAAGCAATACATACAAGCTAGTAAATACTGATTTAAACATACGGGGCTGATGTAGAGTTGGGAGGTTTGTGTAGCATATCTTGTGTGAAATCGATCTGTGCACACTCAGAAAGTGGGAGCACATATATGCACGTTAGCAGATCTGCACGATTCCGACACTTACACCATCCTAAGCCTGGAGAGGCCAGAGGTGGGGAGTGAAGGGGTGTTCTAACGTTGGCTGAGTACAGTGAAGGTGTGGGAGCGTAATTGAAGCTCATACAGACCTTTTACCAATTTTTTCCAACTGCTAGAGGGCAGTAGCCAATACTCACTGATAATGATGACTTATCATAAATTAGGAACGTATGATGGACAAATCTTGAGATGTATATGGCCATGCATATGGATGAAAATTCACTCATTTTCCGTGCTCTCTCATAAAAGTAATTTACTCCCATTTTGCAGCCAACCCTGCATCAGACCCATATTTATCAAATATAATGAATATAATATTGTGTATGGATATCCATATTTTCTGCTGTATGTGTAGCAAAAATACATACTAGGAAACCTTAAGAAGACCATTGAATCGCAATATTCCTCACTGTAGTGCATGTATCAATGGTTACATTTCATTTCTCAGGGTGCCTAGCTGTTATTCAGCTGTAGATGGTAGAGTTTTCTTTAAAGAAATGAAGATGGTAGTGACTTTGTTGCTTCTTCAAATACATTAAGGAATGATGAAAATAAGTGAGTTTAAGTGCAGATGTTGAGATCTCCAAGGACATAACAATCCTTTACTGTAAAATGACAGTGTATAAAAGGTTGATAAATGTAAAAGTGACACAAGACTATGTACATATATCCTAGAAACAGTACAATCCATAAAACTTCCACATTGACTCTCCAAGTTAAGCTACTGCTCCATTTTTTTTTTTATAGTTTTACCTGACAACCCACTACCATTTAAGGCTGCAAGCACTGGGCTGCTTGGAACATGCCCAGAAATATTCAAATGTAAAAATAGAAAATTTGTAGACTTCTCAAGGAACATCAACTTAAACTTTGCCTGTCTCCTAGCATATGTGGACAGCAGTACATAGATACAATGACTAAGGATCCTCGAGGCTAAGCACATATGCAGAGATTTGGGTTAGCTTACCGCTTGGGCGGGCCCGTATCGCTGGGACAGCTGAGTATCTCTCATCTCCCTCCGTGATATTTTTTTTATTAAATATAAGAGATTTTGTTTAGATAATAACCCTTTTTTATTCAGGGCTTTAATGTTAAATATGCTCTATAAATCTAGTTAGCGATAAAAAAACAACTGTTTCTAAATTTGTAAATTAGCATTTCTGTATGCCTTATGTTGTTTTGTGAATAGAGATGAGTAAATTTGCCACTATTTAATTCACCCCAATTCATAAACTTTTTCCATGTACCATCTTAATGACTTTATAATATTTTAAACTACATGTAGCTTTGTACAGAATGTTATTTATGTAATTTCCTCTATGAACAGTAAGGGGTCTATTTATGAAACTGTGTTAAGTCTAAATGCTGGCAAAAAAGGGCGTTTTTACAGGAAAAAGGCTTTTGTAATACTTTGTACAATTCATCAATGAGTTAATGCTGAAAAAAAAAATCGCAAATTTATCTGGTATTAACCCAGTTATGGCCTATTATTACCACCCATAGAGCTCTATTAGGAAGGCGAAAAGAGCCTATTTATCCAGTGAAAAAAAACCAAAGCTTACATTATTTTACACCAGAAACAGTTCACACCGTCTGTTGATGCTCTTTAGCCCTGCCAGAGAGAACAGTCTATGGAGATTCATCTCTTCCTCATTCCTCCCCAGAATGCTGCATGCTCATTCCCTTTAGTTATTGCTGCCAGATTATCAGAAGCCTTCCTTGTAACAGTGATTTTATTTGATGAAAGAAATTATTGTTTTAAAATACACCACATGGACAAAAGTATTTGGCCACACCTGTTAATTATTGAATTGAGGTGTTTCAAGCAGACCCATTGCCAGAGGTATATAAAATCAAGCACCTAGCCATGCAGTCTCCATTTGCAAACATTTATGATACAAAATGTGTCGTTTTGAAGAGCTCAGTGACTTCAAACGTGGTACTGTGATAGGATGCCGCCTTTGCAATAAGACGGTTTGTGACATTTTATCCCTGCTGGATATTCCATGGTCAACTGTAAGTGATATTATTAGAAAGTGTAAGCATTTAGGAACAGCAGCAACTCACCCAAGAAGCGAAAGACCACGTAAAATCACAAAGAGGGGTCAGCGACTGCTAAGGCGCATGGTGCGCAAAAGTCGCCAACGCGCTGCTGATTCCATAGCGGAAGAGTTGTAAAATTCCATTGGCATTAATGTAAGCACAAAAACTGAGCGGCAGGAGCTAATGGAATGGGTTTCCATGGCCAAGCAGCTGCATGCAAGCCTCACATCACCAAGACCAATGTCAGGCGTCGGATGGAGTGGTGTAAAGCACACCGACACTGGACTGTGGAGCAATGGAGACGTGTTCTGTGGAGTGACGAAATCACCCTTCTCTATTTGGCAGAGTATGGGTTTGACGGATGCCTGGAGCATGTTACCTGCCTGACTGCATTTTGCCAACTGTGTAGTTTGGTGGAGGAAGGATAATGTTATGGGGCTGTGTTACGAACGCCTAGCCTGTCCAAGATACAGCAATCTGAACAGCTGGCCGTGACTGGCGTTACCATAGTCACTTAGCAATGAATATACTGTTTCTGCCACCACAAAGGATTTATTATGGTGTCCTTACATTCACCAGAACCACTTATTAATGCTTCAAACTTAAATCATATACACATGTAGCATGAGCCTCCCTGGGCTTCGTAACTTCCCAAAAAAATCACTGAGAACACACTAGATTAAATTTATTTAATCTGAAAAATGTTTCCAAGGCTTCGTTACAAAAATGAATAACAAGACATACAATATGTTGCACAAATAAGTTTCATAAAATAAAATAGGAAATAAAATCAGAGTCACTACTTACTAGATAAGACCTGGTGTATGAGGATACACAATTGAGTCTTGATAGACCCCCTCATGCAAATGCAAAATGTAATGTCTAAAGCAGAAGATTTTTGGATGTCAACAGCTGTAAAGACATCAAAATTGCACACGAGGAGGCAGTCAAAAAGTTGCTGCTTTTTGCAACAACCTACCTTTGCGAACAAGGATTTTCCACTCCAACGAACATAAAAACAAAGCAGAGAAATCAATTGGACGCTGAAGACTGTATCCAAATTACTCTGACATCAAAATGCCCCAATATTGATGCTCTCGTATCAAAAATTCGGCAACATCATTTCTTCAAAACCTGAAGTTTTGAAGTTGAAGCTTTCAAAGAAATTTTGAATAGATACAATAAAATTTTGAATTCCAATAATTAATAATAAATGATTTCCTTCCTTCCAAATCAAGGAGGTAACGTCGACGTATCTAAATATATTTTGAGGTAAAAGGTCAAAAAGTTCCCTGAACCCTGGGCTAGATGGTTTACAACTTTGGGGCTTCAAACTCCTCCAAGATTCTTATCTATCCCCAGCATTTCTAGTTTCAAAAGATTAATGACACTTTCAGTTCAAAGTCATGTCATTTAGCAAAGCACACGTTGAGATTACATTACAAGGTTAGATAAAATATTCACCTTGTCATACATGAATTCAACAGAAAATAACAATCAGTCATTAGGTATACTACATAATCGTCACAGGCTGGTTTTCAGGGTTTGGGCTAGGCCCCTTATCTCCAGTGAAGGGCAATGTTAATGCTTCAGTATACCAAGTCATTCTGGACAATGCTATGCTTTCAACTTTGTGGCAACAGTTTGGGGAAGGCCCTTTTTTATTCCAACATGACTGTGCCCTGGTGCACAAAGCAAGGACTACAAAGAAATGGTTTGATGAGTTCAGTGTGGAAAAACTTGACTGGCTCGCACAGAGCCTTGACCTCAACCGCATTGAACACCTTTGGGAGGAACTGGAACGGCGATTGCAAGCCAGACCTTCTCGTCCAACATCAGTGCCTGACCTCATAAATGCTCTATAGAATGAATGGACACAAAGACCCACAGAAACACTCCAACATCTTGTGGAAAGAATTCTAAGAAGAGTGGTAGCTGTTATAGTAGCAAAAGGTGACCAACGCCATCAAATCTGTGTTACTTTTTGTATAAGTTCAATATGCATATAAAATCTAAAAAATATGGTTTGCTCGTTAAACCATATCCTAATATGTGAAATAACTTCCTTTGTTACAATTGCATTACAATGAAGTGTACCATTTACAGAAATTAGAAAGCAAGCTTGGTAGCTTTATGATGGCTAACAAGCTACAAAATAACTTGTACTATAATGTAGTGTAAGAAAGGCAGTGGAGGAACAACAGCCATTGTAGGGAATGTAGTAGCTATGGGGCCTGAAGAGCGTTGATCCACACCTGCTGCACTCTACAATGGTGGTAGTTTTGCCACAATCATTGCAGTGCCCTATTTCAGCTTCACTGCCCAAGCACAGTCCTCCATGAATGCTCAGAGGAGCAGAGCGGGGGCAATGGCCGGCCGGAATGCATTGCTGGCCCTACCTTTACATTTTACATTTGAGCCCCATATCTGAAGTAAGGTATATTACTCCTTAAGTTGCATAAGTAATTGATGATTAAGTAGTGCACCTCTCAATTGTCCTGATTTAGGAGGGAAAGTTTCAATTTAAGAGGGATATGAAAAGGAGTTTGGAGCGTTAAGACACCAATTTATATTTACAGGTGAAATTATTCAAATGTTTTAAAATTTGTTATATTTTTATATTTTTGTTTTATTGTGGATGTACATAAGAGCTGTTTATAAGACTATCGGTATTCTCACATTATTATATGACTAAGCCGCTATGTGAGAAGCGGTGACTGTATGGAAAATCAATTAAGAGAACACTATTTAAGATCGTGGAAATGTCCGCCTACTATGCCTTGATAAAGATTTGGTATTCGAAACGCGTTGGCAAGGAGGAGGTGACGTAAGCAGAACGTGAAAGGAAACTCCCCTTCCACCCAGGAACAGCGGGATCTGTGAGTGATCGAGCCGACGATCCGGACCCGGACATTAACATCTCCTTACGTGCCCGTTTATCTCTGAGTGGGGGTAAGAGTCCACCTTCACAAGAGGGTAGTGTATTTTACAATATATGTTTTTATTGTTTTATCGGGATGTGTGCCCGTTGTTGAAATATATGTACAAACGTTTTTACACATGAGGAATTCTCTTTTTCTCCATATCGGTACGGAGTATACAATAACTTCAACTAAAGGGAAAAAGTTACCCACTGGACTTGATTATCCGTTTTTAGTGTAAGTGTACATTTTATCCTGACATCTAGTATTCATCACGGGGTGTTGCATGTTATATGGTATATTTCACCGGTGAATAGGGTACCCATTACGAGTGCAACCTTTTAAAGTTTTTACCAAAGTTATTCTAAGACCCTATTTCTGGATGTATTTTCTTTTTATGAATAACGGATTGATATGAGAATCAAGAGGATTTGGAGTAAAGTGAAAACCACCATCAAGATTGACTTTTAATTGAATTTTTCATATGAGACTTTTATGCATTTGTTTATTAGATGACACCAATAGCGCCATCTTTTTCCTTTTGAATTCTGCATTTGTTATTACCTTGAGCACAAAAAGGGGATTTGTGCTAAAAGGATAAAGAGGCTGCATTTGGTTTTTTGCGCAGGGGCTTCCATTATATTCAGTTTTGCAAGCTACAAAATAACTTGTACTATAATGTAGTGTAAGAAAGGCAGTGGAGGAACAACAGCTATTGTAGGGAAAATAGTAGCTACGATGCCTGAAGAGAGTTGATCCACACCTGCTGCACTCTACAATAGCGGTAGTTTTCGCCACAATCATTGCAGTGCCCTGTTTCAGCTTCACTGCCCAAGCACAGTCCTCCATGAATGCTCAGAGGAGCAGAGCGGGGGCAATGGGTGGCTGGAATGCATTGGAATGCTGGCCCTACTTTTACATTTTACAATGGAGCCCCACACCTGAAGTAAGGTATATTACTATATTAACTTAAGTTGCATAAGTAATTGATGATTAAGTAGTGCACCTCTCAATTGTCCCGATTTAGGAGGAACAGTCTCGATTTGAGGAGACAGTATATGCAAGTAATTTTACAATATAGCTGTATTTAATAAAATATATGTTTTTATTTGGAGGGTGGAAGCACAGGAAGCAGAGCATCCTGGGGATTGTACTGAAGTCCTGCATACTTTGGGAAATTGTATAATTGTGTGATTATATATTATATCAGTCCAATATCTGCTATAGACAAATAGGCTTTGTCTCCACCGCACATTCATTATTGTACTCACATCAGTCCCTGCCCCATTGGAGCTTACAGACTTAATTCCCTAACATACACACATAGACAGACAGGGAGAGACTAGGGTCAATTTGATAGCAGCCAATCAACCTACCAGTATGTTTTTGGATTGTGGGATAAAACCGGAGCACCCGTAGGAAACCCACGCAAACATGGGGAGAACATACAAACTCCACACAGATGAGGCAATGGGCGGGAATTGAACTCATGACCCCATGCTACAAATTGACATATATGCTGCACACTAAATATGCCTTTTTTGCAATGTAAGAATTACTGTGAACTGTGTATACTGTACCACACAAACTGTCTAGTCTTCTACTAAACCAAACCATGAACTGTAGGAATGATAATCAAGTACTATAAACACTAATATAATTATTATATTTTACCTACACACACCAGATGCAGGCATTTTATGGGTTATACAATATATATGAGTATAATGATAGGATCCAATGTATTAGTCATGTCGCCCATTGTCTGAAAAAGGCAAGAAGACAGTAGGGAACCACAACGCAAAAATTAAATGCGCCCAAAGCAGCTATGGCATTTAAAGCAAACCAGAGTATATATACATGGAGAACATTTAAATAAATAAAATGATAAGGTCTAGTTGCCAAAATATTAAAATACTCTCTAGATAATATTTGCTGATGAGCTAGTGCATCCATGCAGGTTATGCAATTTATCATCTTGACGGACTTTGAAGCACTAAAATTACCATTATTTCATGTTTTGAAACCTGTATGTTTTTTAATTATTTTTAACTGGTCTGGCATACAACTACAAGACAAACAGGCAGTCAGAACATTGACTGTCATCAAACAAGCATCACACAATATATAGGGTACATCCACATTGTATACTGATTTAGGTTAGTTAAAGGTGAAGCATCCAACGATGACAGAAGTACAGCCAATATTTAAGATACCATGATACATATTATACATATAATAGCAAGATATCTGAAAATAAAAACATGGATGGAAGGGAGAGAAAGGTGAATGGAAAACACACATAAGGGTCCCCGCGAGTCTAATCCACTAGGGAGGATTTCGCCTTTGAAGGTTAGACATAATTGGAATCTAGCCATCATCCCCAAATATTTTCAGGGGACACTTTCTACTAGTATAAACAAATCGTCCCATCACACTAGTTTTATTAGTACATTTAATGACTCCAAACCAAAAGGACTTAATTCTAAGTCATTGCCATAAAAGATGCCAGAATGTGCCACATGGGTCAGCGCATTTTGGACATTGAGTTCTCTGGTCTTTTCCAAATTTTACTAATCTACAAGGAGTAAGGTATGCCCTGTGGAGAATAAAAATCTGAAAGTGCTGGTAGTTCAGATAGGCAGTCAAGCAATGAGAGTTACTAAGATTTATCCCTCAGTCCCCATCTGGAAAGAGCCAAGATCCTTCTCCCACTTGTCCCTTCATTATACAAGGTGACTAGTAGCAAATTCACTCAGTAAATATGATTATGTAAATGAGGTGAACATTGCATGCCTAAGTGGAAGATAACAATAAAACATAGTGTTGAGGACAGCAAATTCTACCCCAAGTTGTTTGAACAATTTAAGGACCCCACTGGTATGCATTTGCCATAAAGCAAAGAGACGATGTGTAAACCACAAGGAATTCTCAGGTAGCAATTTTCATTTAAGAAACCTTAGTGAAGCACCAAAGAGGAGCACAGAGATCAACACCTTCAACACTTGAACATGTCATGAGTAGCATTCTAATCTTTACAGCTTGTATGTGCAGAGGGGCCGAAAGTCTGTGGGAAACTCCAGACAAGAAGATCTGAATGGGAATGTGATGGCTGTCTTCTTGCCGCAGCAACTCCCAATGAAGATCATGATAGTCAGGATAGGATACACAAAATTGAAATGAGCCATTTGTGACGCATAAAAATATAACTTAAGGTTTGGCAGGGCAAAACCACCGGCTTCAGAAAATCAATTTGGGGTTGAATGTTCTGTGGCACATATATCATTACAGATCCTTATACCTAAATATTTAAAGCTGGAGGTCATACACTAGGGGAGCATTCCGGGCATTGATGCCCTAATGTAAAGATACTCAATTTGTCCCAATTAATCCTTAAACCCAAATATGTGCCAAACTAATTAACGACCATAGGAAAAGCAACATATCTTTCACATAAAGAGCCACATTGTCTTCTCTGGTAGTAGTCCTAAAGCCGCTTATGGTGGGAATATTGTGGATTAAACAGGCGAGTGGCTCACTTGCTAAAGCATATAAGGTGGAGGTGAGAGGGCACCCTTGCTGAGTGCCACTACCTAGTTTTAAAGAATAGGACACATAGCCATTAACAATCACATTGGCAACCAGGTTAGAATAGGGAAGTTTTATTCAATTAAAATATACATGACCCAACCCAAATCTTCCCATTACCTCCCATAAGTATGACCATTCAACAGAATCAAACACCTTAGTGGCGTCCAGGGAAACTATCACCGTGTCTTGGGCACTCGAACCGGTCACCTGCATGAGATTAAATAAGCACTTTAATTTCAGACAGGTGGATTTACTGGGCAAAAAGCCCATTTGATCCAGGTATATCAATTCCAAAATTACTCTGTTGGGATGAAGGGCTAACAATTTAGCTAAAATTTTCATCCTTTTACATCATTTGAAAGGTGAGATATAGGCTTATATAAATCCGGATAAAGTGGGTCCTTACCTGGCTTCGGCAGTACCACTATTAATACTTCAGCCATAGAGTCAGACAAGGCACCAGCAGCATACAGAGAATTAAAGATTTCAAGTAATTTAGGAACATAAAACTCTTTTTTTTGCTTGTAGAGCTCTATGGGAAGGCTGCCAACACACAGGGCCTTACCATTGGGGAAAGACATTATGGCATCATCATCATCATCATTTATTTATATAGCTCCAACATATTCCTTAGCGCTTTGCAATTGGGGACAAACATAGTAAACTCATAAACAAACTGGGTAAAACAGACGTGAGAAGGCCCTGCTCGCAAGCTTACAATCTATGGGACAATGAGAGTTTGATACATGAGGTTAAGTCTACATTTTGCATTTTGGCCCAGCCAGGCTGCAAAGGTAAAAGTGACTCATAGGCTAAATGATCCTGTCACACAACAATGTTGGTCAGGGGGTAGTTGTATTGTGTGAAAATGTGTAACGGGTGGTAATAGGGTAAGGTTAAGAGGGTGGTTGAGAAATATTATAAGCTTGTCTGAAGAGGTAGATTTTCCGAGAACGCTTGAAAGTTTGTAGACCAGAGGAGAGTCTTATTGTGCGAGGGAGAGAATTCTATAAAGTGGGTGCAGCCCGAAAAAAGTCCTGTAACCGGGAATGGGAGGATGTAATGAGGGTGGATGAGAGACGCAAATCTTGTGCAGAACGGAGTTGCCGAGTTGGGAGATATTTTGAGACAAGAGAGGAGATGTATGATGGTGCAGCTTTGTTGATGGCCATGTAGGTCAGTAAAAGTATTTTCTATTGAATTCGGTAGAAAACAGGCAGCCAGTGTAGAGAAATACGGAGTGATTCAACAGAGGAATAACGATTTTCAAGGAAAATCAGTCTTGCTGCAGTGTGCAAAATAGATTGTATGGGTTTGAATCTGTTTCTGGGGAAGACCAGTAAGAAGGGAATTGCAATAGTCAATGTGGGAGATGATAAGTGCATGAATTAAGGTTTTTGCAGTGTTTTGCGTGAGATATGTGCGAATTCTGGAAATGTTCTTTAGATGTATATAACATGATTTAGATATAGAGTCAATATGACTCTACCTCATCATCTACCTCTTCCAGTGTGAGTTCAAAAACAGTGCAACAACAGCCGATAGTGTGGGAAGACAAATTGTTTCTAAGTACCAATAAAGGTCCCCTGCACAATAATGTGCCCGAGGTGCATATACTTCTTTATAGAAATTATGAAAAACCTCAGTAATAGTAGGTATCAATAAGTGCTTAACTCCTATATCAACTACAATCACAGGAACAGAGGTACTGGCATTCGCCATGCACTCCAGAACACCAGAAAGATCCCAGCTCTGTCCACCTCCACATAGTGGACATGTTTAATAAATACCAATTTATGCTTATGTTTGCCTAGTAGGTAATCAGTCCACTCTTTTTGGGCAGAAAGTCAATTAAGTTTGCTCCAGCTCCTGCTCTTTATCTCTAGAAAAAAATAAATTAATTTATCAAGGGATCTCATAGATAAGCTTTGAAAGAGTCCAAGACATCTGGGGGTCTCGCAATATGAGTATTTATGGCAAACAAGCCCTCCCATTGAGCAACCTGTTCAGAGCCTGCCCCCATTAGAGACAATCAAAATGTGTTACATTTACAAAGTGCCTGACACTTGGTAACATTAAACTCAACATGTAACAAAAGGGGGAGTGATCAGAAATTCCCTGCGGTGTATATTCTACCTTATGCATAGCAGGTACCAATATGTTAGAAATTAGTGCTAAATTGATACTATTGATTCATACATTGTGAGAGGGTGAGAAACAAGAAAATTGGGTAGAACTATGGTGCCTCAACTGCCAGACACTACAAGGCCGAGTTCAGGGATCAGGTTGTTAAAAATCAAATTACCAGTAATAGCTGAAGACTGGCGCTCCACTTATCAGAGTCTTTGTACATTACATTATTGTCTATTGAAGTCACCAATAAAAATAATATGGGAGTCAGGAAAAAGAGCCATGAACTCGCCACAACATTTCAGGACATCGCTACTATATGAGTATATAGACAACTAAAGGCAGTAATGCAGCAGAGTTAATTGTAGCTTGTAGAAATACATATGCCTCGGGAATCAACTTGGACTTTGTCCAGCAGAAAAGGGAGATGGTTATGCACAAAAACAGATACGCCTCTGGAATTGGAAGTGTGGGTGACTGGGTAAGCCCGACCCAATCCAAGGTTTTTTAAGTGAGAGAAGTTTTCTCCACTCCAAATGTGTCTCCAGAAAACATACAATATCAAGATCATATTGCTTAACATACCTAAACACCAGTGAATGCAGACTACAATACGAAGTTCTTTGGTCACTGAGCGATTGTGAGTGAAATGTATAATGAAATGTGAGCAGATCAAGCAACCCCCCTTTTCCTACCTTAAAATAGAGGGGCCCGTGAGCACCCAAGGAATATACAGATACAGCAGCACACAAATAATAAAAATAAATTAGATGCACTAACATACAAAACAAAAACAAGCAACCAAATATCCCTACCCCCCACACTGTACACCCAGACCCAACTACAGCATACCTGGATCCTAAACATTCCAAAAGAACACCTTCCCAAAAGACTCTTAAGGGACCAGTGTCAGTAAAAGAGAAACCAAAAAACTAAACCTAAAAAAGGAGAGAAAGGAGGCCCTGACATAACTTTTCCACTGTTTTGCCTATTTGTCCTCCCGGTCAAATAGGCAAAATAGTGAAAAAATGAAAAGTTATTTGAAGCACTGTGAGGTCCCCGCCAAGGGGAGGTATCTGACATTAGGTAGTACACACCAATATTTAGTCACAGAGAATGTCATGTACGTGAGAAACAGGATGAGAGAAAAGTATACTGGTAGGTTAAGTGGCTGCTAACAAAATTGACCCTAGTCTGTGTGTCTGTGTCTGTCTGTGTGTCTGTGTGTCTGTGTCTGTGTTTATGTCTGTCTCTGTCTGTGTGTGTTAGGGAATTTAGAGTGTATGCCCCAATGGGCTGATGTGAATGAGTTCTCTGTACAGCGCTGCGGAATTAGTGGTGCTCTATAAATAAATGGTAATAATAATAATAATAATAAAATATACAAATATTCAAATATAAAACAGAAGCATGCAATATCACCAACGTCCAGCTGTAAAGAAAGCAGCGTTGAATAGTCCACATGCAGAAAAGTATACACTGCACAATCCCGATTAGCATCAATGTATAGCATTATGATCCAGCCAGACAACAACACCTTTGGAGATTCAAAAAAAATGGGTTGTGCCAACTGCCACCACCCGTAGCCAGGCTGGTAAGAGCATGGTGTATGGATATTTAAGATCCCGCAATAGTATCTTGACTCATAGGAATTGAGGTAGAGAGTCACCCTTTGGTTTTGGTATAGCAGAGGACCCTTGATCCAGGCAAGATGTATAAAAGCATCCTTGTTCTTAAAATGAAGAATTTTTGCAATAATGGTACACATTAGAGCACCTGGCGGTGGTCTCTGATTAGAAATACAATGAGTTTTTTCAATAGCAAATTGGGTAGTGAAGCCATTTCTCTAAAATAATTGTATCGGCCAGTCCACCAAGAAGGTTTCTGAGTGATCCCCTTCAGCCCCCTCATTAAGGCCCACAAATCTAACATTATTCTGGCTTAAACGCCCTTTCATGTCAACGACTTTTGTTCACAGATTATTTGCAACTCCAAATGGGCGAGTTGCTGTATGATAGGAGCAGTAGTATCCTCCAGATTGGAAATGCGAGCCTCTGCTTTACCTACTCTCTCTCTAATTATTTCAAATCTTGGCATAGTAAGGACAAATCGACCTGCATCTCCCCTGTTTTGTCTGTCACCCTCTTTTCAGAGGAATTAATAGCGTGCAGTAAGTTTTGCAAGGAAATTGCGGGAACATCGGGAATCCGAGGCTCTTCCACAGGTTGAGGCCCTTGAGGGGTAAATTGTGGCATCTCAACAGGATCAAAGACAGTGAACGACCTGTCAAAATGAGCAACCCTGCCAGAGGCAGTGGTATGGGGATTCTTGGCCTTATTAAGTGATATTCCCAGAGAACTTTGGGGGCCAAAGTTGAGATATAGAATACTATAAGCAAGCAGGGCCTAAGGAGAAGGTAGACAGGATGGGTACTGAGAAACAGATAATGAAGTATACAGTCAGGGTATAATAGTGGATACCAGACTTAAGTATGCTACTGCAGCAAAATATATATAGGACGGAGGGAGTGATACATATCAAGTGAGATGTATGGCCTGATATACCCAGGGAGAGATAGGAGGGCAAAAGGGAACTAGAGAGACAATATTAGATAGCTGTATATAGTCCCACATGCCTGCACAGGAAAGCACTGAATTGGCTGGCTGATGAACAACTTAAAACTCAGAGGAGGATGCAAGTTGACTTTGTCTGAAGAGCGCTGCCTGGCCAGAAATGAAGGAGAGCAGAGGACACATTCACAGGGATCCTGAAGGTGAGTGAAGACCGTCACCATCATAAGCTCCAAGATGGTGACCGAAACCCTCAATGGTGGGAAGAAGTCCCACAGATCTCAGGTCCAGTGACAGTCAGGTGAGTAGGGCAACACAACAATCCTCTTCAAACTCTTCACTGAGGGTGACAGCAGAAAAGCAGCTTAGTCCACCAGCTACACACAAATGAAGCAACAAGGAATGAAAGAGAGTACACAAGAGCCACAGGAATGCAAGGACACAGGCCGCAGGTACAGCTCCTCCGGAGGGAGACGGCACAGGGACTTGAAAGGCACTCGGATAGAGGCACCAGCACTGCCAGTACTGCCGGATAATTCCAGGTAAGTAATTCACCGTTTTAGGAGCGTAAATCGTATAGGTATACCGGAGAGGAAGTAGCAGTGAGTGCTACTTCATGAGCTACATCCCTCCCCATCATTTGATGTTTAGTGAATGTGATAATAGTGTACTTTTTGCATTTTAAATACTCATTTTCTATAAATGTTAACTTCTGGTCTTGAAAATAAGAATAGATGGCAAGAATTGCTTCTAACTTTATTGTAATATTGGCTAATACAAACAATTTCATGGACATATCTTTAAAACCTGAGACTGTCACTGAAAATTGTTAGTGACTATATAAAGAAATGAAGACATGACCGAATATCCGCTAAGGCCAACTGAGACCTGGGGGTAAATGTATCAATCTGCGGGTTCTTCAACAGCCGCATATTCAGCCTCTTCCGCGATTAAATTTCAAGCGGCGCTGCATTGTAAAGGGTTCCCTTTACAATGCAGCGCCGCTTGAAATTAAATCGCGGAAGAGGCTGAACATGCGGCTGTTGAAGAACCCGCAGATTGATACATTTACCCCCTGGTATATTTTATGCCCGACTGACCTTTTTAAGTGCAATTAAGCACTTTGGCACTTGAGAACTTCTCCTAAAGTGCCTCACCGTTCACTTGAATAGGATTTTTAAACAAACAGAAATATTAATGTTTTTAAATAATGAGAACTGTTTCATTTTCTATACTCCCGGAACCAGCCACACGAAAGAGTGCCCACAGCTTTAAAATTCATGAAAAATCTCTGCAGAACCTGTTTTTTAAAAACCAACTATACAATTACACTGAGCACTACATCCTAGAGTATATATATATATACTATGTATATATACTATATATATGCACACACACATATATATATATATATATATATATATATATCAAAAAGTATAATAAATAGTGGCGCTCAAACACAAAATAGTGAGTCAATAGTAATAATGTCCAATACAGGAAAATACTTTCTTCATAAGAGAAGGCAGCCTCCCTCCCAGATTCCACAAGGTACTCCGGTCAAAGGATCATCAATATGTTCAAAGATAGGAGGAATAGTGGCGCCAACTGGTGTGTATCACACAGACAGTGAATTAATACTGTATGCGTACCGGAAATGCAGACTTTGATGCTTATCGTGTTAAGCTGGTAAGATCAATATCACCCAGCTTCCAAAAACTCCAAACATATACCGAAATAGAGACAGAAAAAAAGCAAAAAATAGAGTAGTACAGTCAAAAACACCCGTGATATGCAGTAAAAAGTAATAGATGACAGCGTACCAAAAATATATAAATAAATCAGCTTATCTGTATCGAGAATGCCTGAGAGTAACCTCAACTCAGCCTAGTGAGTCAGGAACAGACGTGTAGATAGCTAGTGCGGATACAATATATCTGGACCATGGACCACAGCACAGTCACAGCTCACAAACTCCACTCAGTATTTAGAGAGGAAAAGCAATATAGTGTAGTACTTATATACAAATGAGTTTATTCAGCAAATATCATAAAAAAAGCACACTCACAATATGTGAAAAGTTGAAATGCTTATCTGAAATCCTAGGTTATAAGGTATACTGCTAGCAGTGTAGATCTCTGGATAGTTCATGAGGTAAATACCAATGGGCTCCACACAGAAGTTATCAAAGGGATAACTCTCACAGACCAGGTGGGCAGTATAGCCTTAAAAATACCAGGAGTAGGTGATACTATACAGCCTCAAAAATATGGAACGCTTCATGAATTTGCATGTCATCCTTGCGCAGGGGCCATGCTAATCTTCTCTGTATCGTTCCAATTTTAGTATATGTGCTGTGTATATATATATATACACAGTATATGTGTGTGTATGTATATACATATAAATACACACATATATATATATCTATATATATATATATATATATCTATATATATATATATATATATATATATATATACATACATATAGTATATATATATATATATATATATATATATATATATATATATATATATATAGTGTGTATATATAGTATACAAGTTAACCTGTGCATGATACTCATGCATTCTAGTCAAATCAAGCTACTTAAGGTGTTAAAAAGGTTCTTGTCATGCATTTGGGCCATAGCCCAGGCCTCAACCACCAACCACTCCCCACTGTCACCCCCGGCAACCACCAACCACTCCCAACTGTCACTTCTCCTTCAAGAAATATATATATTTTTTTTAAAATCTTTATAAACACTTTTAACAATTAACAAATTAAATTAACAAATTAAAAACATCTTAGTATACCAAATTTCAGCCCTTTCTGATTTTTTTTTTCCACACACACTAAGAATTTAGTAGGTCAGTGTATAACTCCGCCCAGCAGGTGGCGCCGCAGCTTGGTTTTATTTTTTTCCACACACACACAGACAGACTAACACACGCCACTAGACATTTATATTATAGATATTTAGGACTCTAAGATCACCTTTCATTATAGGAGTTTGAGGTATTGGAAATAACTATTGTTAGCTAAAGAGAGATAAAAGGGTATACCAAATGAATATAAGGGAACAAATATAGAAGAAAATATGTAGGAATGGAGCCACACTGTATGTACTAACAATTAATTTTTCATATACCAAGTCATTTTAGCCCACAATTAATATAATTTTAACCACAAGGCACTCATACATCTAAATACTACCCCAGTTCTAATTCCTACATCAAACATTTCACGTAACCATAACCCCTAGAAAAAATCTTCCTACTGTCAACCCAAATGAATCTCTACTAAGTTCCAGGACTTCCCTAGCACCATATGTGACCCTCTGGCCTGTAAGGCAATGTGTTATACACATACACTGTGAACAGTGTGAACAGTAAACACTGAGGGATTGATTCATTAAAGCACGCAAAATTAACATATTGTGCATTTTTTTAAGAACGCACGTAAAAATGTATGTAATCATGGCAAGAGCATTTCCGTATTCAACTACAAGCGGATCTATAGAAACATCTCTTTTTGACTATTGGTCTAGGTATGCTCTGCTTAAAGGGCAGTTGTCGTATGCAGAGAGACACAAATCACTGCAGAATACTGTTGGCAGAACCTTGTAGTGTCTGTAAGCTGTCAGCAGTGTTGGATAGGGATGTTAGTCCATGCAGCCAAGTTGTTGGTTTATTTGAGAACACTAACAACAGCAGTGATGCCGGTACACACAGGGTCAATGGCTGCAACAGTTGTAACAGTTATAGAATACAATTAGGGTCAAAGTGTCATACAGCAGGGTCATAGTTTCATACAGCAGCAGGATGCTGATGTCCCTAATCACCTCCCCTGCACCAGTTGGCACTAGAGGACCAACAGAGAGAGTGTGAGAGAGGAGACAGCATACAGAGCACACCTTTCTCCAACAGATATGCCCAATACATATGTGGAATATAAAGTCCCAGCAGAACTCGCCAAAAAAAAAAAGTATTCACCTGTTAATAATATAGTCATTATATGTATAATGTATATAAAATTATTTTTTACAGTTGATATTGATTGCAAACACATGTTCTAGCATGATACACGACTGTCATCACTTGACACTTACATCTGCCCTGTGGCTGGTGCAAGGGATATGACTGAAAAACACGTACCAGAGAGCTGCCAAGATCTTGATTCATATGCTCCTGCGTGAGCTTGAACCTGGCACGCTATTATTGTACATTGACTATTTGCAAACGCCCTTCCCCTCTCAGTTCCACCTATGAAATTATAGGCTGTCAGAAGTGTTCTTTGCGCTCAAAGATTAATTGGATGCTCTTGCGATCATTGGCGTATAGTCCGTTTCTGGGCATGCACAGTACAATTTAATGCAGCATACGACACTTATCAACATTTACATTCCTTAATGAATCATGTGTATGAGGAGGAAATGAAAGAGGGATGGACAGAAAGAAGGAAGAGTGCTGGGTAGAGAGGAGGAAGAAAAGGGACAAGATAGAGCAGAGGGAGCAAATATATTCCATCTGTCCAGTTTTACTACTATACATACCTCACAAAATCCTTACATGCAAAATAAGCAAAATCAGCAAATAAGCCACACCCCTGATCCACCCATACGTTGCCCCCAACCCACCCCAAATGCCATTTTTGTGTGAAGCTCCACCCATTTCCATTTAACTTCACCTCTTTCAAGGTCTGCTATTCGGGACAGTTGGAAGGCATGATATGGACATTTTTTTTACCATCTCAGCACCAATGCAGGTGCACAACCTGCATGATAGTAATTCCTGTCCCTAGTCATGTATATAGTCATGAAGCGCTTCAGTGTTCTCACAAGTTCCTAGTGAATTCATAGTCTGGATTCTCAGGAATATTGCAGATTGTCACGGAACTGGGACACCAACAGGCTATTTACCCTGAGTAGAATATCCAGATAAAAATACACATTAGGTTTATTAATAAATAAACACTAGCAGCAATTATAGCACTATCAAGAAATGATTAACCAAGAGATACTACAACAGATGGAAACTACATCACAGCGGGGGTGCAATTGCAACACTATGCTGATATTCTATAAGTCAGCCTGGAGTGTCCAATACGGGCTGGCAACCATGCTGCTGAGGCAAGTCAGGAGTCGAGCTTCACTGTCACTCTCCTTTTGGCATACACATATAGCCTCAAGACTACAGATGAAGGAAGATTGCCAGTTCTCAAAGTCCTTCTGTAGCATTCCATTCTTCTGTCAGCTCATCTGAAGCAATCACTGCAAACGATTTCTGACTTCTTCCAGGTTGCAGAAAGTGTCTTTAATGCAGCATAATGTGCTCTTTATATAGTCCACAATCTAATCTCCCCCTCTAGCAACAACTACACACTGTCTGAATGTCACTATTCCTCTAAGAAAGTATGAATCCTAAAATGTCAGTCTAACATATCACCAGACTTCACCAGGTACCCCTGCAAAGGAGTATGGGCTCTGCTGCAAGGTGACACACAGGTGGTAGCCCTCTGCCTAGGTTCCAGGTGTGCCTTATGCCTAGGTTCCAGGTTCACAGGCTTGTACATCAAAATCACATAGAAGTCACGTAAAGTTCCAAAAAAATCATGGTCAAAAACACGCTAGAGGTTATGGTGCAGAATCAACTCGCAGAAGAATGGTTATGAAAATCCGAGGTCAGTGTCACAAACAGAGGTTCAAGATCAGGAAACAAGCTGGAGAACAGTATAACCCAAAATCATCATTACACATTATCCTAGCATTATGGGGTTCAAAATGATCAGAATTTAGAATTATCACACAGTTCTATGACATTAAAAATTAAAAACTGTCCCCTACTACCTTAGACAAGTCATATGGTTTAGAAGAGATGCAGGTATCATGATTAGCATTTGCAGGAACATACTGAATTATCAACCATCCTAAATCAGTACCTAATAACACATTTGTGGGACTACTATTAGACACACCTCTTTCTCCCCCCTCCATGCTCCTCAATCCAGATTCACTTGTGCCATGGAAACGGCCAGGCTGTCTGCTACAATCTCTGTAAAAGTACGGGTCTTTCATGGAAGCTGATTCGTATAATTCACAAGTCCGTTCTGGAAGGACTAGGGTAATTTCAGCCCTAGTATCTCTCAATCGTAGAGTTACGGTATTACCCACAGCAACTGAGTCTAAACAGCCTAAAACAAATTGTCAGGAGATAGGCCAACAGCAAGGGTAGACTGGGCTGGGGTCACAAGCGGCATTTGCCTCAGGGGCTGGTCCCATAGATGGGCTACTTTGGGCTGGGTCATCATGTCACCTGCATTTTCTTCCTATAAAATGTTCCTAGTAGGTTGCTGAGTTGAGTTTTTTTCCCCCGGGCTAAGATTTGCCAGTCCTCCCCTGGCCAAGAAGCTTAAATGAGGGAGTGTATTTCTTTTTTTCAGGGCAAGAAATACTGACATGTCCCACATCCTTACACACAAAACATCTGCGGGTAACAACGCCTAGTTTGGTGGGTGAGACAGGTACAAACAATCCGAAGGCCAGCTGGGAAAAAGTGTTTACAACAGGCTTACCTCATTTCCAGCTGGCAAATGCAGGCTTCCAAGCCGCTGAAATCTGGTTGGCAACACTTCCATCCAACATTTGTGCAGCCTCATCCGAACTTTTGGATGCATGGCCCTGCAAAAACTGCCATACTTCCACAGAGCAAATATGAAGAAACTGGTGTTTAACCATCAGGTCCATCAAATCCAGGTGGTAATAGACAGACCTAATTGTCCAAGTCCCCATCTTTTTCCTTAATAGGAAATTCTCCAAACAGGGTTTTAAAAATCGTACATCCCAGGACTCACGGTACTGTGGCAAATCACTATACCTTTCGGCTAACTCCAACTGAAACTCTCTCTCTGCCTGTGCCTGGCATTCTGTAGATTCATGGTCCTCCTGTGTCTGGCCTTCTCAATCTCAATCTCTATCTGTCATTCTTATAAAATAAAATGCATACACATATTAGGGTCACACATATCCCTTCTGTTGAAGAATCATTGGTTGAGAACTGTGAATGCTGGAATGCTCTGGTTTAGACAATTACTTGAACATCATCCACGGTGATTCTCTTGTGCTGTACTGGTTCCCAGTTGAGTTACCATGCCACATTCTTACTTTGCATCATCTTCCACTAATGCACAGGTCAGCACTTCTTTCTTATAAGTAGCTGCCATCTGCTCAATCTGTTTGCCAAATAAAAAAGTAGAAAAAGAAAAACAAGGAAGGGAAAACTGTTTTGTACATATGTCTTGATAAAAAAAAATTGTGCTTTGCACTGTTCTATTCCTCACACAGATACTACCAGTTCTTAAAAGAAAGAGTTTATTACTAAAATCAAGCATTAATAATCTAAGTAATGAAACTATCCCACTGCTTAATCACCAAATTTTCACGCACACAGTCACCGCATCCATGTCTTATATGTATATATAACTTATTTATTGGAAGGGATTAAACAGGATTTCAGGACTCTCGCATTCACCTATCACACATCATAGATCTTGCTGAATCACCCACTAAACAGTTCTCTCACATCCACACACACTTAATCACTACCACTACCTACTTATTGTATTAGGGCAATAGGACCCCAAGCTCTGTTGCACAAATGTACACACTGCACCCATTATGCTCTTTGTGAGTCAAAAGAGTTAACTATTTACACACCTGCATTCAAAATGTAAACATAGCCAAGCAATATTTTGTTACATAAATGTACTGAAAAGGCTTCTGGATTTGTTAAGATCAAAACATATTACATTTTAGATTAAATATAAAAAGTGTAAGGCATTAGATATAATAAAAACAAAACATATAATAAATGACATAGAAGATAACTGCAATAACAGTTAAAATAAAAGAGATTCCCATACAGAAATAGAACACTTACATAGATCCTTTTGTCTATATACTGGGGAAGAGTTAAGATAGCTTCTCAATTAGATTGATGCCCCACAAAAATGACAATTTAACATAACATACAGTTTTTTTTTACCATGCTCACCTGGAAAGTCATTCATAGGGGCAGTAAATTGCTAATATGGGGAATAAATTCACATCTGCGTAGATTGTAGTCTGTTAAGACAATCCAAAATTCTTATACCTGTCATATCTTTTCTCTGATACATCACAGAGGCATAATTTCCCACTCAATAAACCATTCATAATTCTCAACACAATTGCATCTCAAATATGACATTATCAGGTAGATAGATGATGATAATTTCTCTATACAATTTATGCAGCTTTGATCACATTGGCACAGAGATCTCTTGAAATGGAATGGGAAGAAAATTATTTTCAAGTTGTATAATTTCTATATAACCACATAGGCTCTGTCTGAGGGATGATGACAGCTGTGTCTTTGAAGCATATCTAAATGGATATGGCTATATTAGGCGGATGCAGGTAGGATTATCAGATGGAAGCAGGTTCTGAGACTATGCATGTGCTCTTTGATACATTTAATCTAGTTAACTCCCTGTCAGGATCTGCCTGCAAGCTTATGCATTACATGCTGCTTTGCCTGGCAGCTCCTGCCTTTGTCCTTATTATTGTATTGCGGCAGTACCTCTGATTACCAGAGATGCTGCTATTGTGCCTTTCTTGTTTGCTTTAGGGGTTAACTTGTTTACTAATTATTCCATGCACCTGGGTGTGTTCTCATTTCCCTTTATATACCTGTCACTCCCAGCACACATGGCTGGTTATCGTTGTCATATCCTGTTGTTACACCCTGTGGTTTCTTCCTCCTGCTTGCTCCTGTGATTATGCTGCATTAGGATCTCAACATACATTCTGCTGAACTGTTTTCATCTGTGAACCTGGTACTTTCATGTGCATCTCCCTGTACTTGCTGCCTGGAATCTTTCCACATCTCCCATTTACCTGCAACTGTGTATACCTGATAATTTCTACAAGACCATTATTACATCATCTGTTCAGTCTCTTCAGCAATAAACTTGTATGTTTTTCACCTTATTCATGGCTCCGCAGCTGTATCTCTACATTGATTCGTGACAGTATAACCAGCCTAAAGAAAAAACAGCTTAGGAGTCGTGTGGAGGATATTTTCTGGGATCTTTTTCTGCAATTCCTTTTTCATTTGTTTTTTGCAACATGTCTGTTTCAGCAATCTTGGAATTGCCACTGCTACAAACTTTACAGATGGACATTATCTTGCTACGTTCTCAGCTTGCTAGATTTTCCGCTTTACTTGTGGACCCTCTCAGGAGAATGTCTGATTATGTCTCTTCTAATACAGAAGCTGCTGGTCTGTCTCAATCCACCTTTACTGCTGCTGAACCTGTGCAAACAGCACCTCTTAATGGTGCTTCTACAAATTTGCTGTTTAGTAAGAACTATGGGGTAACTAATTCCCAGTTCACAGGTGGTCCACGCCCATATCTGACCGAAGAGGAGCGACAACGCAGAATAACAAACAAGTTGTGTCTCTACTGTGCCAGCAATGCACATTTCTTGCAGGACTGTCCTATCTGTAGACCACGTCAGCTTACTGAACCATCCCCTGTTGGTTCCTCTCTTCATTCTAAATTTGTTTATGCTCCACCATTTCTGTTCTCTGGGAAGAGATCTAATCTGCCAGCTCCAGCCGCCTGCAATGAGGCGCCAACAGCCTCTGTTTCCTGTTCCGAGGTGCCAGCCTCTGTCTCCTGTTCCACTGTGCCAGCCTCTGTCTCCTGTTCCGCAGTGCCAGCCTCTGGCTCCTGTTCCGAGGTGCCAGCCTCTGGCTCCTGTTCCGAGGTGCCAGCCTCTGCCTCCTGTTCCGAGGTGCCAGCCTCTGCCTCCTGTTCCGAGGTGCCAGCCTCTGCCTCCTGTTTCGAGGTGCCAGCCTCTGCCTCCTGTTCCGAGGTGCCAGCCTCTGCCTCCAGCCCTGAGATCCCAGCCTCTGCCTCCAGCTCTGAGGTGTCATCATCTGCCTCCAGCTTGGAGTCTGCTTCCACTGTGTCCGGTCCTGAGTCTGCTGCCACTGTGTCCGGTCCTGAGTCTGCTGCCACTGTGTCCGGTCCTGAGTCTGCTGCCACTGTGTCCGGTCCTGAGTCTGTTGCCACTGTGCCCGATCCTGAGTCTGTTGCCACTGTGCCCGGTCCTGAGTCTTCTGCCACTGTGTCCGGTCCTGAGTCTTCTGCCGCTGCCTCTGCACCCGAGTCTCCTGCCACCATACTGCCTGGTCCTGAGTCTCTCGCCACCGTGCTACCCAGTTCCGAGTCTTCAGCCGCTGTCTCCCGTTCCGAGTCTTCAGCCGCTGTCTCCAGTTCCGAGTCTTCAGCCGCTGTCTCCAGTTCCGAGTCTTCAGCCGCTGTCTCCAGTTCCGAGTCTTCAGCCGCTGTCTCCAGTTCCGAGTCTTCAGCCGCTGTCTCCAGTTCCGAGTCTACAGCCGCTGTCTCCAGTTCCGAGTCTTCAGCCGCTGTCTCCAGTTCCGAGTCTTCAGCAGCTGTCTCCAGTTCCGAGTCTTCAGCCGCTGTCTCCAGTTCCGAGTCTTCAGCCGCTGTCTCCAGTTCCGAGTCTTCAGCCGCTGTCTCCAGTTCCGAGTCTTCAGCAGCTGTCTCTCTTCCTGAGCTACAGCCTGCTCCAGGGGGGGCGCTGCCCTTAAAGCCTGCTCCAGAGGGGGCACTGCCCTTAAAGCCTGCTCCAGAGGGGGCGCTGCCCTTAAAGCCTGCTCCAGAAGAGTTGCCTGTCTATGCGGTTCCGCCCAAGTTGCCTGTCTATGCGGTTCAGCCCGAGTTGCCTGTCTATGCGGTTCAGCCCGAGTTGCCTGTCCATGCGGTTCAGCCCGAGTTGCCTGTCCATGCGGTTCAGCCCGAGTTGCCTGTCCATGCGGTTTAGCCCGAGTTGCCACTCTATGCGGTTCAGCCCGAGTTACCACTTGGTGCTGTCTGCTTTGAGGCTTCTCACAGCGCTGTCTGCCCCGTGGCTTCTCACAGCGCTGTCTGCCCCGTGGCTTCTCACAGCGCTGCCTGCCCCGTGGCTTCTCACAGCGCTGCCTGCCCCGAGGCTTCTCACAGTGCTGCCTGCCCCGAGGCTTCTCACAGTGCTGCCTGCCCCGAGGCTTCTCACAGTGCTGTCTGCCCCGAGGCTTCTCACAGTGCTGTCTGCCCCGAGGCTTCTCACAGTGCTGTCTGCCCCGAGGCTTCTCACAGTGCTGTCTGCCCCGAGGCTTCTCACAGTACTGTCCCCGCCAAGCCTGCCTCCCCGTCCGGGCCTGCTGCCAAGCCTGCCGCCCCATCCGGGCCAGCTGCCAAGCCTGCTGCCCAGTCCGGGTCAGCTGCCAAGTCCAAGTCATCCTTTGCTGAGAGTGCCAAGTCTGAGCCGTTGCCTTTCTTTGAGGGGCACATTTCCCAACTTGGTGCCCTTTTGAGATTTTCTGCGTCTTATATTCCCTCCCTACCTGAGCTTGTTAACAACCCTAAGAGACAGGTACTGTTCCTAATTTCATATTTTAGAGGGGAAGCTTTGGAATGGGCAAACCCACTTATTGAAACGGATCATTCCATCCTATCGGAGATGCTGCTATTGTGCCTTTCTTGTTTGCTTTAGGGGTTAACTTGTTCACTAATTATTCCATGCACCTGGGTGTGTTCTAATTTCCCTTTATATACCTGTCACTCCCAGCACACATGGCTGGTTATCGTTGTCATATCCTGTTGTTACACCCTGTGGTTTCTTCCTCCTGCTTGCTCCTGTGATTATGCTGCATTAGGATCTCAACATACATTCTGCTGAACTGTTTTCATCTGTGAACCTGGTACTTTCATGTGCATCTCCCTGTACTTGCTGCCTGGAATCTTTCCACACCTCCCATTTACCTGCAACTGTGTATACCTGGTAATTTCTACAAGACCATTATTACATCATCTGTTCAGTCTCTTCAGCAATAAACTTGTATGTTTTTCACCTTATTTATGGCTCCTCAGCTGTATCTCTACATTGATTCGTGACACTCCCCATTGAGCTTACAGGCAAAATTCATATGCATTTCATCTATGGAGAAAACATTTATTGACAATTATATTCATCAGTGAAATGTATTATTTGGGCCTCCACCATGGCACTTATCGTATCCAATACACACTTTGAAAACACATGTCTGATTGTTTAGTGGATTACAACTCTCAATGTATATAAAACAATATGTAACCACCTAAACAGCGCTCTATGATCCTAAATGCAGCAAAATCTTTTAAAAAAGGGGTATACAACTTAAAAAATCTTAAAACAGAAAAATAAAAGACATTCAGCGCTAAATAGTCCTCATGGACAGAACAGACACAAATGAACAAACAAATAAATGTTTATCGAAAAAATCCACAATCTGATCTTTGATCCCAAGTGACAATGAGGAGTGATAGTTTCACAACTTAGATGATTTATTCCTGAAATGATGTGCAACTTCCCATCACCTTCGTGGTAATAATAATAGGTGTATTCCTACCGGATCACTGGATCACAATGACATATATACGGTAAGGGAACTCCTCTCATCAGATCACTGGGTCACAAAGGCATACAGACGATTAAGGAACCTCCTCTCAGCTTGAAGGTTAATCAAGAAATATCACATGGCTGTCTTCCTCTCCAATTTCAATATATCGATGTAAATTCATTCAAGGGAGGAAAAACAAACCAGATCTAGCGTGATATTGTTTAAAAAGCTTCAAAGTTTATTTAAAAAGTTAAAAAATCAAGCATATAATAAAAGAATGCTCCTACCAGAAATCAAATTCTCAATGCACCAAGTACAGGATAAGATGGTAAATGTCCCGGGATAACTTATACTCTGATGCCTTCAAAGAAGATAACTGGCGTGGCTCTTAATACAATCCCATAGATCAGTCTTATCACTCCGACGAGTTTTTGTCTAGCGGTCTTTATCAAGGAGATAAGACTGATCGTAAACCCGTGGTTATTTAAACCGGATGTTGCCAATCAAATGTGATTGCAATACAGACATATCAAATAACATATAACATATGAATATACAAATAGAGATATACATAACAAACCTTAATCCATATAAATTTACTGAATTGATTATGAAGATAGTGATGTACTGTCCCAAAATCACAATTGCCAAACCGGATATGACATAGCGCTACAGAATAGTATTCCGATTGGTGCATGTGATGGAACGCAAAGCCGGATATGGGCTGGTATTCCCAAGTGTTGCGTTCCAGACCTAATGTGTAATGGAGCGCAAAACCGGACCTGGGCATCATAAGATGGTGATTCCAAGTAATGCGTTCCAAACCTGATATGCGATGGAGCGCAAAACCGGAAGCGAATGCTCATAAATAACGGATTTATTTGTGGTATATAATATCGGAAGGGTTTGGCTTAACAAAAACATATTGCACAACAAAATACAAATAAACAAAGTAACAGCAGAGAGTGTAGTGATATAAGGAAAAGATACATTATTACAATCGGAAACTATTAAAGAAAGCATTTTATTTCAAAATCCTTGTTAAGTCCTTGAGGGATTAAACTATCTAACTGGAATATCCATCTCATCTCGGTCTGGGATAACTTAATGTCTACAGACCTATGTTTCCAGGTTGGTTTGATGGTATCAATACCTAAAAAATACATAATGTCTTTCTCCCTACAGGAGTGATGGGTTTTGAAATGAGCAGACAGCGAATGGGTTTCCAAACCTCTTCTAATGTTATAAAGATGTTCGCTCATCCTTTTTTTTTAAAGGTCTAGAGGTCTTACCGACATAAATCAGACCACATTTACACGCAACCAGATATATCATATTAACTGAATTGCATGTAATAAATTTTTTAATGGTATAAGTTTGTGCATTGACAGTGAATTCCATCGTTTTACTTGCGAGATTATTACTCGATGTGGATCTGAACGCCTGGCAGCTTCCACATCTATAAAATAACTTATTTTTAATACTACCTGCTGTTAATGTCTCAATAGGGAGTGTACCTCTTACCAAATGATCCTTTAAATTTGGAGCTCTTTTGTATACAAATTTAGGTTTATTTGTCTAACAGGATATTATCTTCTCAACTCTCAGTGTATCACCTCCTTTTTTCCAGTAAACACATTTAATATTTTTGCAATGTGATATCTCACTATAAAATATTAAAACATTAACAGTTGTGCAATGTTCTATAATTAAATGAAAAAACATGCCGATTATTTGACTTTTGGTTATAAGCTCCACTAGAAATTGCTTATATCCCATTTAAAGGAATAGTCCATCTGTGTGTATATTTCTTTCTTCAGAGTTAAATATATCGTAATAGGCCCATTGGGTCTGTTTTGCAAACAGAACTACCTACCTAATTTTAATTATGGGTTAAATATACTCTGTGGTTCTTTTAGCATTGATTACACAGTTTAATTAAAAAGAATTAAATAATGTCTATAGAGGTGGCTTTGCCTTTAATGACACTTCCGTATATATCCCACTTCTAAATTGATAAATTATAAATATCATTTAGTTAGTGAAGTTTATTGACATTCCATGACTGGTTTTTATCTGCTTATCGTAATGTGTATCTCGACACATGATTTTCTCAGATTTATTGCTTGTTTATATTGCATTATTCTTTCATTTGACTATTTACAGACACACCTTGAAGCCTTCTTGCCGGGTAATAAAATATCTTATACTCTACTGATGCTGGTAAACAGAAGCAAGAAATGTGAATAAAACAAATAAATTCTAAAGAGACATAACATATGAACAAAAGAAAATATTTGGTCTAGAATCTTGATGTGTAGGGTTAAGCCCTATCACCCATTTTCCCTGGAGATAGGGCTTTTGCCCTTTAATACCTCATTGGTTATGTGCAAAAAGTTCAACATAATCAGGATTATTTTACACTATTATACTTTTCATTGTTCAAGTCATATTGTCACTAATAGATATATTTATAAAATAAAGTTGTTATTTTACCTTTAATGAGAATATAAGGGACTCAATGTTCTACTGACATTATTAAAAGTTCTTGCATTAGTATTAGCAGCTGCTTGGGAACTCAATCCCAAACCAAAAGAGCAAACTGGCAGTCTAAAGCAAGTTTGAAGGTCGGATATTGCAGACAGCCATGAGAGTTGGGATTGTGTCTGTTTGGAGCTACTTTTGTCATTGTTGCTCCTGCAACTTTTCTTTTGTGGATAGGCTAGGGGTAAAATTATGTGTTGTGTTTTTTGCCGCAAATTGTGAAATTAATCACCAGATCTGCCTACCATGACCACACCCCTATAATGCTACTCTCTGTGACCTCATTAGATTATTCTTCCACTTATATTCTCCATGCTTGATGATTTTCATCATTAAAAGCTTAAATTAACACAATGCGCCTGAGTTACTAAGGAGAGTAAAGCGTAAAAAAGGAGTAACGCTGTACCTAGGCGAAACCATGTTACATTGGAGAGGAAGGTAAATTTAAAAGTGGGGACAGATTTAAAGTTGGCATAGGGCATATCCTACATCAACTTTAAATTTCAGTGTAAAGTTAAAGCTGTCAAGTATTTGTGTGTAACCTGAAAAAACAGCCAGTATTTAACTTATGTGCAAAACAATAAACTAATTTGCACCCCTTGCATTGTAACATGGTTTGTCCCGGAGTACATTTACTCCTTTTTTTTTGCTTTGCTCTCCTTAATGACTCAGGCCCAACATGAGCAACACTTGGTGCTTATACCATAAAACCGTCTAGGATTACTTTCTACAAAATCGGATTCATCTCAACTTTTTCTTTTGTCAGTAATAAGTCTGTTGACATTTTATTTTAGTAATAAGCAACTTAATTGTCTTTTCCTACTCAAAATGTTAACCCCATAGTTCCTCATGCTGATTTGAACACTATACATCCTACAATAAGCTCTTAAAAACTGCATGTACAAATAGTGTATTTACTTCCATCTGTTTATTCAGAGGCATCTCAAGACATATCCAGGTCTGCACCAGTAGCATATGCGCCAGGTTTACATCAGGTGTACTTGCAATCAGATACACCAGGATATAAGTACAAGAAAAGTAGCAAAAAATTCATTATAAAATACACCCACAAAATCATATAATATAGACGATAGCAATGAAGAAAGCTGCGAAGTTCAATCAGCAATCAGCCAATCAGAAGCAGCTAGCTAGTGCTGGTGACCGGCATCGTAATTGGGGTGTTCTTGCACCATCCTTTAGGCACTCACAAGTGATACGGATATTGACAGGTGTATCTACTTCTCTGTGCGGGTCTACCTTAGTTGGCAATTACACAAATACGTCTTCACTGTATTCGGTCTGTGTTTGTATGTTCCTTCCCCCTTCAGCCTTTCTAAGTGTAAGTAGACTCAAGTTGCAAACCTGAATACGGATGTAGACGTGCACTTTTTTTTGGGCATGCGCAGTACTTTACGTTAATGTAACTGGCATATGCATGAGCCCTATAGGCAGGAGTGAGCCACAAACATGACTGTAGCCTGTGTTTAATACAAACAACCTTTAATACTTTCTCTGAGCTTTGTGCAAAAAAAAATATTTTAATGTGAACCATAACTATCCAATTTTTAGGTACCCTCCACTGTATTATATTTATTTATTTTATTTATTCATTAATATTATTTATATACACCAGCATATTCTGCAACACAATTGGGAACAAACACAGTAATAAAATAAGACTTGGGTGTAAATTTACTAAGGGGCGGTTTAGTTGACAATTTTTAAATCTCCACACATCAGACGTGGATTTATTAGCCTGAAAGCTCAAACCGTATCAGATGCCTGGCGATTTGAAAACCCCATAAATCGACCAGATTATGCCAAATGCCTGGTAAAAGCACAAGCTAAACATCCTGTTTTACGCTTCATTGTGTAAGATTCTTGCATGCTGCTTCTTGTAGAACTACAAGGGTCAGCATGCACAAGGGCGCCAGTGCCTACGGACACTGATGTGTTTATTTATGTAAGACAGTTTTTTATTTGCAGTATCTAAATTTATAAACATTTCAAAGCAAAATGTAAAGACAAAGGAAGAAAGGAAATTGAACCAAGAACTAGCAAATGATCTGGAGAGGCTTCAGCTGGATGCCATTGAAAATGACAGATAACGCCTTCCCGAAATGGCATTACCTTGCTGTGAAAAGCTTTGCTTAATAATTTTGCATACCCAATATTGATATATGGTGTCTGCATTAGGAAATGTTAAAAGGCTTATTATGGCAGGAAAATATTTGAACCCATCATATAATATGCAATGGCCATTTTACATAGAAAACTGCAGTTATTTCCATTTGTACGGATTCTCGCACCTTAGTAAATAGACCCCTAAATCTACAAGATGATTAATTTAAGTGTAACACTCATCATCATTTATTTATAATATACATATATTATATATTCACTTATTTATAATATACATATATTATATCTATCCATATATATATATATATATATATATATATATATATATATATATATATATATATATACAGTGGTTGCAGAACTCACATCTTGTTAATCTTTTAAGAAAAAAATTATAAAAATTATAAAAATTTACCCCCTTGTATATTCCTATATATATATATATATATATATATATATATATATATATATATATATATAAATTTACTCCCTTCCTTGCCCCTCACACGCTTGACAATTGTAAAATATAAATGCTTACTCTTACCTCCTCCTGGCTGGCTGGCAAGGCTGCAGTCCAGATGCACTGCTGTCTAAAGCAGAATGCTGTCCAGTCTTCACTGCTGCCCAGGAGCAAACGCAGGATATCTAGAGGGGAGGCCCCAAATGTGAGATTTAATAATTAACAAAACAAGACAACTGGACATCACTCACCTGTTACACACTGACATGCCCCCTGCTGCCTATCAACTTTTTTCACATATGCCCACTAGCTATTCTCCCCCCTATTCTGCCCCCCTCATTCTTCTGTAGCCCTCTCTTTCTGCACCCCTTGTTTTTTTGTAGCCCTCTCTTTCTGCCCTTCTTGTTTTTTGGTAGCCCTCTCATTCTAGCCCCTCATTTTTCTGTAGCCTTCTCTTTCTGCCCCCCTTGTTTTTTGGAAGCCCTCTCTTTCTGCCCCCCCCCCTCATTTTTTGGTAGCCCACTCTTTCTGCCCCCCTCATTTTTTGGTAGCCCTTTCTTTCTGCCCCCCTTGTTTTTTGGTAGCCCTCTCCCCCGCTTTCTGTAGTCTGTACTTACCTTCTATGCTTCTTTTCTTGCTTCTCTGCTTGATCGCGGCTCCTCTCACTGACAGTGTTGTGACGTTACGGCCCGAAACAAGACACACACAGAAGCGGTGCTGCACTGTAGCAGCACCGCAATGAAAAAAACCTCAAAACCCTTGAAGAAAGGTGCCGGAACACCATTTGGAGGGTTCTATGAGAAAAAAAAGCCCTGTATATATATATATATATATATATATCTCACTAATTCCACAGAGCTCTACAGGGAACTCACTCACATCAGTCTCTGCCCCATTGGAGGTTACAGTCTAAATCCCCTAACACACAGACTAGGGTCAATTTTGATAGCTGCCAATTAACCTACTAGTATGTTTTTGGAGTGTGGGAGGAAACCGGAAAACCCAGAGGAAACCCACGCAAGCACGGGGAGAACATACAAAATTCAACACAGATAAGGCCATGGTTGGGGATTGAACTTATGTCCCCATTGCTGTGAGACAAAAGTGGTAGCCACTATGCCATCGTGCTGCCCATAGATAGGATCAGGTTACATATACTGCAAATTGTAGCATAAATTTGATCTAAATGATGATATAGCCAAATTTGCTTTGTTGATTGTAAATTACACTTGGCTAAAATCAATAATGAAAATCTTAGTTAATAATGGTGGGATAAATAATCATTCACACTTTAAAATATTTAGCCCAAAAGAATATGGCATGCTATAATAAAAATGAAATATGTTTTTGGGCTGTCTAATTTAATGACTTCATATTCAAGGGAAATTGAAATTGTAACATGTTTATTAAAATAAAGAAAAACTAAAACACTGCATGAAGTAATGATTTAAGGCAAAGTACATATTATTACTTGCAAAAAATGTGTTAGGTGTAATGTTATATCCTTGAAAGAAAGACCTTGCAGATTAGCATACAATCCCAGAAAGTAACTCTATTTTTCAATGTAATGGCATATGATTTATGTCTTTATGTCCTAACAGCTTCATGTAACATCAATCAAAATCAAGATGTAACAAGCTGTTATCAGGATGGGATGATATCACTATGTCCTAAGGCTTTACTGTGAGTCATATCTGACTAGACAAAGTTTGATCCTCATATTTTCCACTGCATATAAATATTTCTGAAACACTTTCTGTGTAGATTTATTACAAAACATAAACTTAAGAGTACTGAATCTAAAAAGAAAACTATCGCATATATAAACAAAATACCGTACTCTCCAAAGAAAATGAAATATTCAATAGGGATGCAGCAAGTCCATATTTTCAGCTTTAAAAACTTTTTCCAAATCCCAAAAAAGAATCTGAATGCAAATTTGCTTCTTAAAATTAGGTAAGGTGGGATGGGGTGGAGCTAAATGAAAAAATAACTTCTTAATCTTTAGCTACAGGATTGAGTAACAATATGAAGGATATTTAGGGGCATATTCAATTGTTATTCCGCGCCGCGGAAAAACAACTACAGTTAATACGGTAATTTGTAGATGGATTTCAGCTCGCGGCTCAGGGAGCTGCGAGCTGAAATCCAGCGAGTAAATTACCGTATTAACTGTTTTTCCACGCACGATTACCGTAATAATGGTAATAATGATGTTTCTAAAAACACAGATTTTTACTGATATTACGGTAAAAATGGATGCTCACTTTTGCTCAAATCTCTATGCACACCCGGTAAGCCCATTAAGCACGGCAGGAGGGCGTCGTGTTTACGGGAAACCCCACCAGCCCACCGGTGCCCAAAATAAGCATTTCTTTAGCGCAGGTATGATACTAAGAAAACTGCTGGGCACCCAGCGGACCAGGACTGTCTCACAGCATGATACTGGAGAGACTTTAAGACCCAGACAGTCCAGTCTGTGAGGGCTGCTGAGGTTCTGTGTTGTGTTTGACAGGAAAAATGATGAGAAAGGTAAGACAGTGATTCAGGGAAGCAGAGTAACAGGGAGAGGCCTGAGGAGACTTCTTAAAACAGTAAATAGAGGGAAACAGATAAAACAGAGAGCTAGCTGGAGTGACAGCAGCAGTGACCAGGACAACTGATTGAGTGACAGAGCAGTTACCAGGACAACTGATAGAGTGACAGCAGCTGTGACCAGGACAACTGATAGAGTGACAGAGCAGTTACCAGGACAACTGATAGAGTGACAGAGCAGTTACCAGGACAACTGATAGAGTGACAGCAGCAGTGACCAGGACAACTGATAGAGTGACAGAGCAGTTACCAGGACAACTGATAGAGTGACAGAGCAGTTACCAGGACAACTGATAGAGTGACAGAGCAGTTACCAGGACAACTGATAGAGTGACAGCAGCAGTGACCAGGACAACTGATAGATTGACAGAGCAGTTACCAGGACAACTGATAGAGTGACAGCAACAGTGACCAGGACAACTGATAGAGTGACAGAGCAGTTACCAGGACAACTGATAGAGTGACAGCAGCAGTTACCAGGACAACAGATAGAGTGACAGAGCAGTTACCAGGACAACTGATAGAGTGACAGAGCAGTGACCAGGACAACTGATAGAGTGACAGCAGCAGTGACCAGGACAACTGATAGAGTGACAGAGCAGTTACCAGGACAACTGATAGAGTGACAGCACCAGTGACCAGGACAACTGATAGAGTGACAGAGCAGTTACCAGGACAACTGATAGAGTGACAGAGCAGTGGACAAAGATGGTGAGACACAGTGAGAAAAGAAATCTGAGACAGGCATTAAAAAGTGTAAGAAAGATAACATTATAAAGAGAAACTGATAAATAGATAGAAAGAGATAACAGATGAGGATCAGACAGTGATATATATTTACCTATTTGCAAGTGACAATTTCTCTGACAGGAAAACAACAAATAGTTTCACATATTTATCAGAATATCAGTATTATTTATTACTCCCTGAACATTTGGCTGATACTTATGTTTAATCACCAGATAAGTGTGATGTGTGTCCAGTGACAGAGACTCTTACCTCACAGTAACACAGAAACTGCATTATTACTGCAACTAACTGTCACCTCAGAGACATCCTCCATCTTGTGGTTGGCATCCATATTGCCTAGCTAAGTTTATTACCACTAAGACTACTGATTGTTCATGGAGAAAGAAAGATAGTAATTGTTATATCTAAGATGCTATGTGTAGAAATGCAAAAATGTGTTTAAATCCGCTGTGCAATTTCCATCACTGTTGCCAAAACACTCAAAGGCAGTGAATTTTGTGTTATATTAAGAGTAAGTTATTTGTGAGTAGCATTACTTGTAACTAGAATATTGTAATTATATGGTATTTGTTTCTAATCATTATTCCCCCCCCCAAAAAAAAAAATTTTTTTTGTAATATATTGTGCCTGAATACTAAATTTGACGTTAGTTAATTTTTGGTGTCCTACTTGTATTGGGGACCTGGGTTCTCTGTCCCATTGCCTTGTCGTTAACTAAAGAAGAGCATCGGAAGACCAGGTACGATCCACACTACACTCTAACAACACCTACCTATCGGAGTGTTACACGGGCGCCTTCTCCCTTACACTCTGAGTCCCTGCTCTGAACAGAGCAGTGATTGTAATAGGTGCCTGGGTACTGGGGAGTGGCACATGTGCAGCCAATCCCCAAAGGGTCTTCATTGACCATGCACAAACTCCAGGTAGGGGTGAGCTGGAAATGCCTGGCCAGCCCTGTATGGAGCATGTACATGGTGCTGATATCAAATATGTCCAAGTACTCATACATGTACGTCTTGGTGTTTTTTTTATATTAAATAGTATTTAATCTGTCTAACTAGAAATATTATATAATTACAGAACATGTTTGATATGATTCAGCAAAATAATTTTCCTGCACTACAATCATAGAAACTGAGCCATTATCATTTAACATAGATGTCTTAATTCCAAAGATAAGCAAAGTTGTGGCGCAATTTCACGTGAAACAAATTTCGGTCCAAACACCTAATTTCACAGAGGTGCAAAGTTCCAGTTACACTTTTCCTTTGCCATTGTGTGGACTAGCCAAGTTGCATTTGTAAATCTGCATTGTGTAGAATTTTAGTTTATAAATGCTGCTGAAACTGCAATGGACAATTTACTCCTCTGTGTTGTAGTTGGGATAGGATTCGGAATTCTAAGCAGCAATACATACATAATATAGTCAATTCAGTGCAGAGCAGTTAGGACCAATATTTTTGGCACAAATCCATCCATCTTTCTATGGGTAGGGTGACCTCTAGTGTTCATTCAGTTCATGAAAAAGTATCTTGACCATAGTGTTAACCTTACTGTTTGAGAAAACTGCCAGTAAGAACAATGTAGTGGATATTTATAAAATCTATAAATACATTCTTAAACCCAGACATGTGATATGCACACCAAAACTCTCATATAAAAATTATAGAGAAAAACAAACATATCACAAACCATCGGTAAACAAGCCGAGGTCAACAACGATTGGTCAGAACAGAAATAACTGGTATTCAAGGGGCTAAACAAGCTCAAGTAAACATTCTGCTCAGGCCCTCAACAATATGACTGAGTGCCTTTCTGACATATACTTAGGCCACAGCTACTATAAATGACACAGAGAGTGTTTAGGATTGCTGTTCTACTACTTGACCCACATTGTGTTAGGCTTCCACTTATAGACAAAAACACTGATGTTCTCCAATAGAATTTGCTGATATAGGGCGTGATTCATTAAGGCAGTGGTTCCCAAACTTTTTCAGTTCGCGGCACCCTTAGAGTCTCCAAATTTTTTCAAGGCACCCCTCCAAAATAATTACTGAGCAGTCCTGTTTTAGAAGTAGTTGGGTCAAAAAATTGTAATAAGTATTTAGGTCACGACAGAAATACTTATATGCAAAAATGCCCCTCTGCATCCAGGCACACTGCCCCCTCTGCATCCAGGCACACTGCCCCCTCTGCATCCAGGCACACTGCCCTCTCTCACGTTGCCCCCTCTGCCCTCTCTCACGCTGTCCCCCTCCTATGCCCTCTCTCACGCTGTCCCCCTCCTCTGCCCTCTGTCCCCCTCCTCTGCCCTCTGTCCCCCTCCTCTGCCATCTGTCCCCCTCCTCTGCCATCATTCTGTCCCCTTCCTCTGCCATCATTCTGTCTCCCTCCTCTGCTATCTGTCCCCCTCCTCTGTCATCATTCTGTCCCCCTCCTCTGCCATCATTCTGTCCCCCTCCTCTGCCATCTGTCCCCCTCCTCTGCCATCTGTCCCCCTCCTCTGTCATCATTCTGTCCCCCTCCTCTGCCATCATTCTGTCCCCCTCCTCTGCCATCATTCTGTTCCTCCTCCTCTGCCATCATTCTGTCCCCCTCCTCTGCCATCATTCTGTCCCCCTCCTTTGCCATCATTCTGTCCCCCTCCTCTGCCATCATTCTGTCCCCCTCCTCTGCCATCATTCTGTCTCCCTCCTCTGCCATCTGTCCCCCTCCTCTGCCATCATTCTGTCCCCCTCCTCTGCCATCATTCTGTCCCCCTCCTCTGCCATCATTCTGTCCCCCTCCTTTGCCATCATTCTGTTCCTCCTCCTCTGCCATCATTCTGTCCCCCTCCTTTGCCATCATTCTGTCCCCCTCCTCCTCTGCCATCATTCTGTCCCCCTCCTCTGCCATCTGTCCCCCTCCTCTGCCATCTGTCCCACTCCTTTGCCATCATTCTGTCCCCCTCCTTTGCCATCCTTCTGTCCCCCTCCTCCCTAGCCATCATTCTGTCCCCTCCTCCTCTGCCATTATTCTGTCCCCCTCCTCCTCTGCCATCATTCTGTCCCCCTCCTTTGCCATCATTCTGTCCCCCTCCTCCTTTGTCATCATTCTGTCCCCCTCCTCCTTTGTCATCATTCTGTCCTCCTCCTCCTCTGCCATCATTCTGTCCTCCTCCTCTGCCATCATTCTGTCCCCCTCCTCTGCTACGATCCCTCTCACACTCTTCCCCGCGCCAGGCGCCAGCCACAGAAAGAAGAAAGAAAACAGGAACTTACCAATCCGCCGGGCCCCGGGACCCAGCAGCCTCCTCTCTCCCGCAGCTGTCACTGACGTCGATATTCAGTGACAGCTGCGGGAGAGAGGAGGCTGCTGGGTCCCGGCGCCCGGCGTTTTGGTAAGTTCCTGTTTTCTTTCTTCTTTCTAGGTCTGGCCCGCGGCACCCCAGTGACAGCGCCGCGGCACCCCTGGGAGCCGCGGCGCACAGTTTGGGAACCGCCGCATTAAGGAAAATAAGGCGAAAAAAGGAGTAAATATTCTCCTGAATAAACCATGTTACAATGCAAGGGGTGCAAAGTAGTTTATTATTTTGCACATAAGTTAAATACTGGCTGTTTTTTCATGTAGCACACAAATACTTGGTAGCTTTATTTTTACACTGAATTATAAAAGTTGATCTAGGACATGTCCTACTCCAATTATAAATCTGTCCCCACATTTTAAATTACATCCTCTTCCAATGCAACATGGTTTTGCCAAGATGCAAAGTTACTCCTTTTTTTTGCTTTACTTTCCTTAATGAATATGGCCCATAATCAAGAACTCATGGTTCCCTCAATTATTGAGAGTTGTCCTGGTCCTATTAGTGCAATTTAAAAATGATGACACACGCGGTATCATACTTTATAGTTGGGCTGAGCTTCTTTTTATGGAATGCAGTGTTTTAGTTTCTCTTAAATAACATGAATGTAAAAAAAATTTCAATTTAACCTTCTCCGTCTACAGCATATTTTTAGTAGATTTCTAGATCGTCCAGGATGGGCAATTTTGAGACTTGCAGCAAATTTCTGTGTGGAGAGCAGTGGCCCCTTTCTTCTTAGAATTCCTCCCATGAGACCCATTCTTGCTCATTGTTTTCATATGGTATAAGAGGAAGCCACTGTAAACTCCTAGTTATTCTTGATAAATGGTGTTCATTTTTTTCTATTAGAATACTATCTGCTTTGCCATCGTTTGATGAAAGCCAAGAACTTATCTAATCTATGGTTTTGTAACCCTATGAGTATCATCAACTTTTTTCAAAGGCTCCACGAAATGTCTTTGGGTTCACAAACTTGTAAATAGCAGATTGTTGTGGTGACAACTAAAATTTGTTTATATATGGATGGGATCCTGGAATTTAGACCTATTCTGGTTTCTATGTTTAGTTATGATTTGAGCATGTTTATATATATGACTGACTACATGAACAAGCTCGGAATTTATGATTATTCATGTACTTTCGAGCACTTGCATCACAAAATATCCTGCATGTTCACTGACACATAACAGGGAATTAGACCCATTCTGCACTGACTAGAATGTACAGATCACCTCCAGATGACTATTATTAACATTAATGTTTATATTGCCAACATACTTTGTAGCACTTTACAATTGGGAACAAACATACTGGGTATTAACAAACATACAAAGAGATTAGAGGGAACTGATCACAAGCTTTTGTAACACCCCCTTTTCCACGCCCTGAAAATGGTATGTATGTAAACGTATAACAGACTTTTCTTATCTTTCCTGTAGCGGACAGTGCCTCTACTTAAGTGTTCACATGTACATCAGGGGAAGACAAAAGGAACTATATTTCCCAACATTTGAACAGGCAACATCGGCCATGGGCCTAGCAATGGCAGGGTTGGGGGTCTCTCCACCCATTCTCCTGCTGTGCATCTTCCATTACATCTGCTCAAATGGGGTGCCACTCTGTCCCAAATGATAAGTGCTGGATCCAACTTCTGGATCCAGTACAAGCACTCTTCTTATCTTCTCTCTTTTGATCTCCATACTCTTTCCCTCTGAGCTCCGTTCACTACCTATCTCAAGCAATCTGTCTCTTTTTATCTCGGCTTCACAGCTCCTCTCCCACCCTCCTCCCTCTTTCCCCTCAGATCTAGCTCCGCCTTTGTTATTTGGCGCATTTTTTTGCCGCTCTTGGCAAGCAAATGTAATTACCTGCAAATCACAGTTATTACTGCATACACTCATTGATAAAACTACATCTCCAAGTAATGGGAACTTAGTTGCAAATTGCGTCAGCCATTTTAGGGTGGACAAACTGCATAATAGAGCCCCAGATTGCACACTAGAGCCCCAGACTGCACTTGAAGAATGCAGAGATAGTTAGATGCTGCAGCAAGTTGCAGAAAAACTGGAATTTTGGTGCAAGAATGTACATGAAGGCTCCAGAAGATTCTTGGCTGGAAGGAGGAGGAGCCAAAAATGGACTGCTCTAGACTAGTGGATGGTTGTTGTGAGTTGTGCTGTGTTATTGCTGGGATCCTGAAGGATCTACACATAAGGAGCCATTGAGTGCTGTTGCTGGACTATTGTCTGATGTTAGCAGGAATCATATGAAGACAGATAAGTTTATGGCTTATTTTGCCTTACTATGTTCAAGTTATAAAAGTGAAACAAGTGAGACATCAAGCTGTATTATTTAAACCTCTGACAGGGACTGTAACATTGCTATTGGGAGTTTATGGTGCTGTCTTAAGAAGGAGGTTTTTCCAGTCTAAGCTGCTGTATTTAAAGTTTATCTGCAAGCTGACGCATTGTGCTAGGGTCATAGGGCCTGATTCATTAAGGAAGTTAAGCAAGAAATTGAGTAAGTTTTCTTACGCAAGTTTTCTGGACAAAACCATTTTGCAATGTAAGGGGTGCAAATTAGTTCATTATTTTGCTCATATGGAAATTACTGACTGTTTTTTTCATGTAGCACACACATACTTGATAGCTTATTTGTATACTGAAATTTTAAGTTGATCTAGGAAAAAAAAAGCCAGTAGTCTCCTTATGTGCAAAATAATAAACTAATATGCACCCTTTGCATTGTAACATGGTTTGTCCAGGGGGAAACTTAAGTAAAAAAAATTAGTACTTTCCTTAAGGAATCAGGACCATAGAGAGAAATCATTTGTCACAAGAGTTTGCCTATATTTTATCAGAAATGTGATCCTATTGTGAAACTGCCTAAAATGGTTGCTGAGGAGAGAATTGCAAGTTGTTTAATTATAAAGTTGCTGGGAGAGATCTGCTTATTCCATTATACGGATTACTAAATGAAGATTGTGTTCCATACGCTGGAAATCATGCATTGTGCAGAATTACTGTTTTTTACACTGAGTGTCAAGCACTGAAGCTTTGCTTTTACCAACAGATTAAAATTTCCCCCCAGGGGTTTTGTCTATTGTAAAGTGGCAGTAGTTTATAGTCATTTCTTCTAAAATATCTAACCTAATAAAATTGGATTAACCCTTGTTGCATCTTTACTGATTTTTGTGTATTAAGTGTATAATTACACTGAAAGTCTATTGTGATTGATTTGTGTAGATAATCTGCTGCAGCAGCACTTTATGCAATTGCCTAATTAACCCTTATGCCACAAACAAAAAAATAAAGCCACAAGTTTATGCAGTCTTAGCCCTGTGTCCTTTATTTTATTTCAACACTACTGTGGGGAGCTTTGCCTCTCTATCATACCACCAGGCCTAAGTAATCCTATCTTACACAACTTCTGGGTTGCCACCATACGCCCTGTTACACAGGTCACACTTACAATCCATTCTGCTTTGAGAGCAGACAGGTCACTAAATATAAGTTAGAGATGGGCGGGTCCGGTTCCCCGAGAACCGAACCCACCCGAACTTTGGGTATTCGAGTACCGAGCTGAGTAGCTCAGTACTCTCCCGCCCGCTCCGAATCCAAATCGAGGCCGAACGTCATCGTGACGTCGTCGGATCTCGTGGCTCGGTTCTCGCGATACTTCAAGATTATAAATACACACCTCCACAGCAATCCATCGCCATTTGACAGAGGGAGAGAGCAGGGTGTAGTCACAGACTGACAGAGAATAAAATATTCTTATTCCAATTGCTGTAACAAAAATCGCTAGAGAAGAGAGGAGGATAGAGGTTTATTTTATTTTTTTAATATTTGGCACTCCCCAGTGCTTTTGGGGTGTCCCCCATAATTGTGCATAAATATTTCTGGCTGTCAAAAGTCATATCTGTCAGCAGTATCTACCAAATAATTTTTAGCACTCCCCAGTGCTTTTGGGGTGTCTCCCATAATTGTGCATAAATATTTCTGGCTGTCAAAAGTCATATCTGACAGCAGTATCTACCAAATAATTTTTAACACTCCCCAGTGCTTTTGGGGTGTCCCCCATTATTGTGCATAAATATTTCTGGCTGTCAAAAGTCATATTTGTCAGCAGTATCTACCAAATATTTTTTAGCACTCCTCAGTGCTTTTGGGGTGTCCCCCATAATTGTGCATAAATATTTCTGGCTGTCAAAAGTCATATTTGTCAGCAGTATCTTACCAAATAATTTTTACCACTACAAGTGCTTTGCGCTCAGAATTTTATTAGCTTTAGAATTACCTCACTTATCTAAGAAACTGGTGGAGCACTAAATTAGGTTATTTTATACCAAAAAAAAATTATTTTTTTCGAAAATAGCAAAACAAAACCAAACAAAACCAAAACACGAAGGTAATCCAGATCCAAAACCAAAACACAGGGGTCAGTGACCATCTCTAATATAAGTATAGGGTAGGGAAAATAAAAAGCAAAGAAAATGCTCTAATGCATCGTTATAAAATCTAGACACGTTTGTTTCTTTTTAACGGAGTAATTGACAATGTCTTCATTTGATCTTTATACATGTATTGCAATGACAGGCAAATATTTAACATAATACATGGCAGTAATGCTCAGTTAAAATGTACATATTCTTTAAAATAAATATCTGATCTAAAAGTGAGAGCAGCAAAAAAATGTACTCATCTAAATTATTTATGTTTTACTAGGTATATAAGCCTAAGGCAATATTTCGTATTTCCTCCATATTTCCCCAGATTTTTCCTTCTGTTTGTTGACAGTCAGTAATCTCTACATGAATAAACAGGTAAAGAGGAAAGGAATAGGACAATATGATTTCAAAATAACTGCTTTTTTCTATTAGTAATCCAGAAATTGCAAATTATATGCTTCCTTTATATGTCAGTAAATGCATATTAGTTGTGATCAACTGTTCTCTCCCCTAAAACTATTACATATGCTGAATTTTTAAAATATGTCAATATCATTAGAACAAATATAATTTTCTTTAAAATTGTAAACAATCTGAAAAGTTATGTACTTGGGAAGAACTGTATACCATTATTATAATGATTTTCATCACTTGTTTATTCACCAGACACTGAGTTATTTTACTACCTGGTAATTGGAATAATATTAGGATGTAAGGATGAAAACATGGCTTGATCTTATGCTTTAAATTATATATTAGTTTCATCATGAATGACTTGAAGACAAAGCGTCAAGCTACAAATTATAGAGCAATAGTTGCATTTAGTCACATCAAAGACCTAAAGTAAACATTTTGTTTGTGGGAAACCTATTCTGAAGAAAAGGATGAAACATTTGCTGGTTCCAACATGCCAAAAACATTTAAAAACAGTTAATCAAAACCAATTTTATGAATTTAAAAAAAAATGCCCGACCCATGGCTTTATCTTTCAATTAACAAATAAATCAGTGTGCTATTTTAATAATCACATCTTACTGGAGTTATTTAACCTTTGACAAATACTGTTAAATTGTTGAGAATTATCAATGTTTTGTTTTTACTAAATTGGTAATGTTTTACATCAATCCAACTCTCTGGACTTGTTTACACCTATTGTTTTTTTCTTGTGTTTTTCACTCATTAATAAACACATGAAAACTGCAATATCCACCACTGCATTCCAAAATTTTTATCAGCACTTTTACAGTTCTAGAACGCAGCATGTCCTATTTCTCAATAGATTGTATTGGTAAAAGTGCGTTGCATGAAAAGCGTTATGCATTTTCCCAGCACGTAACTGTGAATGAACCCTCAAAATTAGAGATGCTCACTGAGCCCCGTGTTTTGGTTTTGGTTTTGGATCTGGATTAAGATTGTGTTTTGGTTTTGGCAAAACCGCCCTCGCGTGTTTTGGTTTTGGTTTTGGATCTGTACTTTTTAGAAAAATAGCTAAAATATGCTAAAATCACATAATGTTGCTCTTTTTTTGTCCCTACATTATTATTAACCTCAATAACACTAATTTTCAGTCATTTGTAGTCAATTTTGATCACCTCACAGGTCACAATGTTATTTTCATACACTTTCGGACAAAGACTGCAGCGAGCTGGCTGGATGCTAAGCGACAGAGCAGCAACACAAACACACGGCAGTTCATAGCATATCTAGGAAACATTGCCACACAGCAGTGGCAGAAAAGAAAAGTGGTGCAAGATGGAATTGTCCTCCCACCCACCCTTATGTAAGATATTGAAAAGGACATGTACAATTTAATAAAGCAAGCACTGCAGTGACTAGAAGTGCCACTTTTGTGACTGATGTGTTTGGTTTGTTTTGGCCCCCACAACACAAGCTACCAATAGCTTAGCTGCCTTAAGCCTAACAGTGCTGTCAATGAACTCTACATTATTAAACCATGTCTGCTCGTGCTGTATCTTTAATCTCCTTCTTCTCTGTGGATACCTCCCTCTCATCCCTGAAGAACTGCCAAACTTATGTAGACACAGGAATGGATATTACAACTGGAGTGGCATCAGATCTGCTTCAGACAGACTGTAACACAGAACATGTAGGCAGCATGGAATCTGTCATGTTGGAATATGCTGCATTGAACAGAGATTTAAACCAATATATAGACGCAGTTGAGGAGGCTGTACCTAAGTTAAAATGTGACCCACCGGATGAGATCCCGGATATAAGAGAGCTTGTACACAAGAGATACACTGCGCTCCAGAATAATAATACAGAGGAGGCCCTGAGGCAGGACGATAAATATGTCCAGTTTAAAGAACAGCTAAGAGACATGAGAAAACAAATGGGTGTGTCACTGGCCCCTGCAGACTAAGCTTTGGAAGATGAAGATGAGGAGATTGCCGTCACCCAGAGCACTCCTATAACACAGTTGGAGATGGTGAACCCAGTAAAAATCAAAGTATGTTGTCACATATATGAGACAGAAGCAATTGAAAGGCTGATTGAAAACAAACTTCAGAATGGTAAATCCGCCAGTTTTCCAAAAATTGGCTGTGATCACTCTAACATGAGTATATCGGATCTTGTTCCAGACAATGCACTAAAAAGAGCCAATGAAATTCACAGCAAAAAGCAAGGTCATCACTGAGCTTCGAATCAGCCCCAATTAAAAAATAAAATAAAATATAGCTAGGTACCTTTGACGTACAGTGCAGATAACAAACACTGCAATACTGATAAAACAAGAGCAAAGTGAAAGGTTTAACTAATACATATACACGTCTGATTAGACATCCATGCTTACATTACTTCTGCAAGCAATGTTGTTCTATGTTAATAAAACTGTTGTTTTTATACCGTTTAAAACAATTAATAATAATCCACGATTCTTTGGATGTTGATAGTTGATAGTAGGATCAAGTGGAGTTAAAGCAGAGGTGTCACTAATTTTGGTCAATTGTTTTACAGTACAGACCAGGGGGTAAATGAATCATACTCCAGTTTGTACAAGTCGCCGGAAATCGGCGAGTTGGCAGCTAAAATTTAAAGCGGCGCTGCCTTGTAAAGGGAAACTTGCCTTTACAAGGCAGCATCGCTTTAAATTTTAGCTGTCAACTCGCCGATTTCCGGCGACTTGTACAAACTGGAGTATGATACATTTACCCCCAGATGTCAAAATATTGTGCATCATCTGCATCATCAATGGGTGTCTTTGAGTTTTGCAAAGCACGCAACAATATATAGCACATGTAGGTAACATTGGCACACAGCAGTAGCTGAAAGGAAAAGTGGTGCAAGATGGAATTGTCCTTGGGCCCTCAGAATCACCCTTATGTTGGATCTTAAAAAGGACATTCATACTTTAACAAACCAAGCACTTCAGCGACAAGGAGTGCCACTTTTGTGGCTGAAGTGCTTGGTTTGTTTGTGCCCCCATAAAACATGCTAACAATGGCCTTAAGGCACCTAAGCTAACAGTGCTGTTAATGAACTCTACTGTGGAAAGATATTGTTGTCATCATCCTCAGCCTCATCGTAAAGGGACTGTCTATTTCTATGCTGTTGTTAAAATAATCCTCATCATCCTTTGGATGTTGATAGTAGGATCAGGTGGAGTTATGGCAAAGGTGTCACGTTTTATGGTCAATTGTTTTAGACCAGACCAGATGTCAAAATGTTGTGCTGAGTCATATGCATCATCCCTGGGGCTCTTGTTAAAGCCAATTTTTTTCCGACCACCAGTAGACTGAGAAACTGAAGGAGGAGATGCCGTCCTGTCACGTAACACTTGAGCTGTTATCTTGCTCACCAGGAGCTCCTTGCATCTCTTGAGATCTGGGTCAGTTGGAAGCAAAGAGAAGACATAGCTCTTAAACCTAGAATCAAGCACAGTCGCCAAAATGTAGTGATCCGATTTCAAGATTTTCATTACTCTTGATCCTGGCGAAGTAAATAAAGTACTTGATCTACAAGTCTGACATACTTAGCGTAATTGCTTGTTTCATCCCCTCCTTCAGTTTCTCAAGCTGCTTTTTCAAAAGTCTAATTAAGGGAATCACTTGGCTCAAGCTAGCAGTGTATGAACTCACTTCACAGGTGACTACTTCGAATGGTTTCAGCACCTTGCACAACACAGAAAGCATTTTCCACTGTGCTTGAGTAAAATACATCCCCCATCCTTTCCCAATGTCATGGCTTGTGGAGTAAGCATGGATGGCATTTCACTGTTCCTCCATCCTGAGAAGCATATACAGGGTGAAATTCCACGTTGTTACCACCTCTTGCTTCAGTTGGTGGCAGGGCAAATTAAATTGCTCCTGTATATGCTGCAATCTCCTACATTCTGTTGCCGAATGCCGGAAATGTCCAGATATTTTACGGGCCACAGACAACATCTCCTGCATATCCCTGTGATTTTTAAAAAAGCTCTGCACCACCAAGTTTATTGAGAGAATGTGATGGAATTCACCCAGCTGTAATACTGTCACAACATTGGTGGCGTTATCAGAAATTACATATCCTGAGGAGAGTCCAAGCTGGATTAGCCATGTTGCAATGACATTGTTTGCTGTATGTCTCTTAATGAAACTGGTGATACATAGAGTAGCCTGCCTCTGAAAAATGTGACCTACTTGGGTGCATGCTGCTGTTGTTCCTGATGGTGAGGGTGAATCACCAAACCAGTGGGCTGTCACAGTCATATAATCTTTAGTTTGGCCAGTTCTGCTTCTCCACATATCTGTGGTTAAGTGTACAGTGGGTAGAATGGCATTTTGTAGCCCAATAAGTACATTTTTATGAACCTTCTGCTAGAGGTGAGGAACAGCTTTCCTAATAAAATTGTGTCGTGATTAGAGATGGGCGGGTCCGGTTCTCCGAGAACTGAACCCACCCGAACTTTGGGTATCCGAGTACCGAGCTCAGCAGCTCGGTACTCTCCCGCCCGTTCCGAATCCAAATCGAGGCCGAACGTCATCGTGACGTCGTCGGATCTCGGGGCTCGGTTCTCGCGATACTTCAACTTTATAAATACACGCCTCCACAGCAATCCATCGCCATTTGACAGAGGGAGAGAGCAGGGTGTAGTCATAGGCTGATTAGAGCAGGGACAGAGAATACAATATTGTTCTTGCAATTGCTCTAACCAAAATCGCTAGTGCAGAGAGGAGGATAGAGGTTTATTTTTTCTTAATATTTGGCACTCCCCAGCGCTTTTGGGGTGTCCCCCATAATTGTGCATAAATATTTCTGGCTGTCAAAAGTCATATCTGTCAGCAGTATCTACCAACTAATCTTTAGCACTCCTCAGTGCTTTTGAGGTGTCCTCCCTAATTGTGCATTAATATTTCTGGCTGTCAAAAGTCATATCTGTCAGCAGTATATACTAAATAATTTTTAGCACTCCTCAGTGCTTTTGGGGTGTCCTCCCTAATTGTGCATTAATATTTCTGGCTGTCAAAAGTCATATCTGTCAGCAGTATCTACCAACTAATTTTTAGCACTCCTCAGTGCTTTTGGGGTGTCCTCCCTAATTGTGCATTAATATTTCTGGCTGTCAAAAGTCATATCTGTCAGCAGTATCTACTAAATAATTTTTAGGACTCCCCAGTGCTTTTGGGGTGTCCTCCCTAATTGTGCATTAATATTTCTGGCTGTCAAAAGTCATAACTGTCAGCAGTATCTACAAAATAATTTTTAGCACTCCTCAGTGCTTTTGGGGTGTCCTCCCTAATTGTGCATTAATATTTCTGGCTGTCAAAAGTCATATCTGTCAGCAGTATCTACCAACTAATTTTTAGCACTCCTCAGTGCTTTTGGGGTGTCCTCCCTAATTGTGCATTAATATTTCTGGCTGTCAAAAGTCATATCTGTCAGCAGTATCTACTAAATTATTTTTAGCACTCCTCAGTGCTTTTGGGGTGTCCTCCCTAATTGTGCATTAATATTTCTGGCTGTCAAAAGTCATATCTGTCAGCAGTATCTACTAAATAATTTTTAGGACTCCTCAGTGCTTTTGGGGTGTCCTCCCTAATTGTGCATTAATATTTCTGGCTGTCAAAAGTCATAACTGTCAGCAGTATCTACAAAATAATTTTTAGCACTCCTCAGTGCTTTTGGGGTGTCCTCCCTAATTGTGCATTAATATTTCTGGCTGTCAAAAGTCATATCTGTCAGCAGTATCTACCAACTAATTTTTAGCACTCCTCAGTGCTTTTGGGGTGTCCTCCCTAATTGTGCATTAATATTTCTGGCTGTCAAAAGTCATATCTGTCAGCAGTATCTACTAAATTATTTTTAGCACTCCTCAGTGCTTTTGGGGTGTCCTCCCTAATTGTGCATTAATATTTCTGGCTGTCAAAAGTCATATCTGTCAGCAGTATCTACTAAATAATTTTTAGCACTCCTCAGTGCTTTTGGGGTGTCCTCCCTAATTGTGCATTAATATTTCTGGCTGTCAAAAGTCATATCTGTCATGCAAAGGATGGTGGAGGGCCTATCAGGGATTAAACTGTATTTTTCATAATTTTCACTAATAATGTTTGGGTGTAATATACACCCAAAGACGAGTGCTCAATTGCTCAAAGAGTCATTGATGGAGAGGAAGGCAAGCAGGCTTGTCTGTAGAATTTCCAGGCAAATTGTGCTGCGTTATATAGGTAACACCCAAAGAGAAGAGCTCCATTGCTCCATTGCTAATTGTAATTGCTGAAATAGAATAAATAGGGCTGACAGTCTTGGTCTAAATCTGCAGTTACATTTTATTGTACCATAGCTCACTGCGAAACTGGAGAGGTGGCAGGGTTTAGTGATAATCTTCCTCCAACAATACTAATTCATCCCAATATCATAGAAGTCTGTGTAGTATGATGTAATTGCTGATAATGGCCTTCCAAAGGGAATGACTAGTTGATTTTAGGGCAGAGCTGTCACGATTTTTGGGCAATTCTTTTACAGCACAGTAAATATCAAAATGTTGAGCGGACTCATCTGCATCACCACTGGGTGTCTTGGAAAAGCAATTTCTTTTACAACAAGCAGTTGCCAGAGAAACTGAAGGAGAAGACATCCCAACAAGATGTTGATAAGTCTGGGATCCTTGCAAAGAAAATAAAGTATTTAATCTACAATTAAAATATAGTTAGCACATTTACTTTGTTTTATTGCACACTATAATTTTATGTAGCACCTTTTCAAAATCTATTATTAAGGCAAGCACTTGACTCAAGCTAACCGTGTCTGCACTTTCTTCACAGGTAACTACTTCGCTGGACTACAGTATATTCCCCTCAAATGCTAGTCTTCTTGCAGCTGCTGCATTCTCCTACATGCTGTTGCAGAAACCAGAAATTGACCCTAAATGTTTATGGACACAAACAGCATCTCCTGCATGTCATTTTTCAAAAGTTCTGTAACACCAAGTTGATAGTGTGTGCAAAACAGGAAATGTGATGGAATTCAACCCCGCTGTAATGCTGGACCAATATTGGGGTCGTAATCAGAAATGACATATCCTCAGGAGACTCCAAGCAAGATTAGCCATCTTTCAATGACATCCCTTAGTTTTTGGAACAGTTTCTCAGCTGTTTGCCTCTTAGTGGAGCTGCTGATACACAGAGTAGCCTACTTCTCAAAAATGTGATGTACCTGGGTACATGCTGCTGCTGTCCATGCTGGGGAAGGCGAAAGACCAACCCAGTGGGCTTTCACAGTCATATAATCTTTTGTTTGCCCAGTTACGCTTGTACACATATCTGTGGTTAAGTGTACAGTGGGTAGAATACCATTTTGTCACCCAATAATGACATTTTTAGGAACTTTCCGGTACAGGAGAGAATAAGCTTTTCTAGTAAAATGGTATAGTGATGACATTTGCTAACAGGGACATAACACCTCAATTAAATGTCTTAAACCAACTGTATTAATAGTGGACATTGGACACAGATCTAACACTAGCATAGTACCCAGGGCATCTGTGATCCGCTTTGCGACTGGGTGACAGGTTTCATTCTTGCTTACTCTTGCAGAGGATTGTTTAACTGCCAATTGTTGGGGGGGAAGATTGCAGGTGCTGGGATGTAGATGAGAGAAGGGAGGTAGATTATGCTGGAATGCTTGTTTAACTCGCTGAAAAATGACGAAACATGGATGAGGATCCCAGATGGTTAAGGTCCCTACCTCTACTGAGTGTGGCTTTCAAAATGCTACAAATGGATAGACAACTCTTGCCAGGATTCGTGTAAAAATAATTCCACACTTAAGAGGTGGATTTTTGGTCTTATGCCCAGGCATGACAATGGCCTTTTTGTTATCACTGGCAAGAACTGCAGCAATTTTACTTTTCAAGTGTATGAAAATCATATTGTGACATAGGAGGTGTTCAAAATTGAATAAAAAATGACTGGAAATTAGTGTTACTGAGGTTAATAATAATGTAGCTACAAAATAATACCTAAATTTTGTTATTTTAGCACCAATAAATGTAATATTTATAACAAATTGCAAAACAAAACCAAACAAAACCAAAACCAAAACCAAAACACGCAATGGCGGTTTTGCAAAACCAAAACCAAAACCAAAACACGACGGTAATCCAGATCCAAAACCGAATCCAAAACCAAAACACGGGGGTCAGTGACCATCTCTAGTCGTAATGGAATTTGGTAAGAAGGACACAAGACCTCAATTAACTGTCTAAAACCAGCTGCATTAATAGTGGATATTGGACACAGATCTAATACTAGCATAGTCGCCATGGCGTCTGTGATCCGCTTTGCGACTGGGTGACAGCTTTCATACTTGCTTCCTCATGCAAAGGATTGTTTAACAGTCAATTGTTGTAAACTACTAGTAGTCTTCTTCTTGGTCTGCTTCTGGGATGAAGATCTACCCCCAGCAGCAGCAGCAGCAGTGGGACGCTCAAGAATTCTTCTGAGGATTCCAGGATAGTGGAGTGTCACGAACAACACTCACCTTTGCCTACGTGATGCGTATGTGACAAAGGGTTAACCAAAAACAACCACCTGTCTGTCTAAAATGATTAAATCCTTCCCTATCTATGTCAACCACTAGCTTTTCTGTACCAACTATGCCATCACCAAGGTTTTTTTTAATGAAGAGCTGACACTCCTATTTAGGAAGCCTTCGGTTCTCTCTTAGAATTAATCTACCACTATTTACTTTAATCAGAGTTAACATAAACCACAATGTCCCCCTCTTTTCATTTAAGTAGCGTTTTGACCAAACTGTTGCATGAATTCGTAAGACTTGAGCTTAGTAAGTGTAATTTAATATGGAAAATTAAGCCACAATGCTTATGATAAAACAGTTAATAAAATGACCTACAAATATAATGCAATTGTTTCTTATAAAATAAAAAGGATAAAACACAGAATTGATAACTCACATATATTCTAGTTTCTGGTGGTGGGAGAAGCAGGAAAATGGGACACTCTTCAATATCAGATTGACTCCCAAAAAGTGAACAATTTCTTACAGTCACAGTGCAGTGTTAAAACCAAGCTGCAGGGCCCACAGCCCCCCTTCCTGGGTTGTCAGAACTAAACAGCTTTTGTGAATGCAAAGTAAGGTGTACAAACATGATTTTACCTCCACACAACAGGTCATAAGTTCCCCTTCATCTGTATACCACACATGCCCCTGGTAAGCATGATATTGGAGAAAATGATATGATATTTTCATGTGACCCTATTCAGCTTGAATTTGTAATTCACATATAACTCTGTCTGTGCAGTCAGTATGTCTGGGTTTCTCAGATGGGTGATAGATATCACTGTCCTGAAAGAGATATTTTCAAAGGTTTTCACTTGCGAACTGCCATAAATGATACAAGGTTCTACAATGAATCCAGGCTCTTATCTACCAGCAACCTCTGGATAGCTTAACATAAACAAACAACATTGATTTAAACAGCTCCTCTGAGCCATGTCACACTCTTTCTAGGAATTAATTCACAAACACATATTTGCAGATTTATATGCCTAAAAATTAGCTTGCACATGACATGGAGGAGTCATCTAGCCTTAGCAACTTGGATGCAGGACTAACTCCAATCGCTACTGAGGATATTGATGAGGAAGGTGTTGTGGGTGTAGATTGCAGATGCCAGAATCTAGCTGAGAGAAGGGACCTAGCTGATGCTGGACTGCTTGTTGTTATTTTTTTAGTATGAGTTTCAGATTGCCATGAACTTGCTTCAAATGGCGTAACATGGATGAGGTTCCTAGATGGCTGAGGTCCCTACCTCTACTGACTGTGGCTTTACAAACACTACAACTGTTATCAGGATTTGGGTAAAAATAATTTCACACATAAGATGTGAATTTTTGGTCTTATGCCCAGGCATGACAATGGCCTTCTTCTTATCACGTGCAAGAACTGCTTCCGCTGGTGCAGGACTTACACATAAACATCATCCTCATTAGTGCCGTCATCAGCTACACAAATATCCCCCTCATCCTGTTGAAATTCCAAAGTGGCATCCTTAATTTGTGTATCACCGGCTACACTTGGGCTGCTCATCCACACATCTGCAGAAATGCTGAAAGGAGGCTTCTTTATGGGTACAGTATCAGAATGGTCAGTCTTACACATAGAACTCGTGGATAGAGTCTCCTCAGGGATTTGTGTAATTTCTGAATCTGAACATACATTTTCTTCTGATGTCTTACTGTTTTCTTCCAGCTCGGCTTTTACGCGTAAAAGTATTTGATTCATAATGACAAGGTCATGACTGAACTTACAAGAAGATGCCTCAATGACAGTTGCAGAACTAGCAATCATAGAGAAAGGCAAAAGCCTCATTCTTTCCTTGCCACTGCGTGTGTAGAAAAGCATGTTGGCAATTTTGCTTGGATTACAGGTCTTTTTTTCTTTACCAAGGTAAAAGGTGTTTTTTCTACATTTTTGTTTCCCTATTTTGTTACACTGTGCACTTTAACATAGGCTTTAGCAGATAATGTAGAGGGATTACTATCATCATGACTGGTGCCAGCAGCTGCTTGGTGCTCCCGGTCTTCTGTTTACTGCTGTGAATCCATTTTAATAATACAGTTGTTATGATCCCTAGTGCATTCACGAAGCAACAATGGAAGTATAAAGCAAAATGTCTTTATTCAGGCAAATACATAAACAAGGATAACTCAAATCTACAGAAAAGAACAGGTTCCAAATAGTGACTGTACAGTTAAATGGCAGGAACAGGTAATATAAGTTACTCCAGTCCAAGGAGGCATGAGGCTGTCCAGGGAAGCAGACAGAGTCCAGGGATCAAGCAGAGATCAGGTTAACAGAATCCAAATATTCAGGCAGAGATCAGGGTCAAAAGCGAATAAGCAAAGTCCAAAAGTCAAGCCGAAGGTCAGGGCAACAGGCAAACGAGCAGGGTCCAGGAATCAAGCCAAGGGTCACAACAGAAGATCAAGCAGCAATGGAGCAAACACAGGAACAGGGGGAAACCAGCAGCAGCTAGGAATAAACAGATGAACTGCACAGAGCACAGCTTGAGGCAGGTATTTGAAGCAGTGCTACAGGTGCAGTTCTAATTAGGCATCAGGCAAGGAGATTAACTCCTTCAGGCATGTTGAAGAGTTCAGGAACAGAACAGCAGCACGTCTGGTGGTATGAGGTACTTCTGCTAGATACAAAGAATAGGCAGAGTTGTAACAACAATTCAATGTGACTGCAAATTTTGAAGAACACTAACAGCCCTATTATTTCTATTTCAGCAACGACAATTAGCAATGGAGCAATGGACCTCTCCTGTTTCTGAGTGGGCTATAATAACAGAGTACAATGTGACTGCAGATTTTGAAGAACACTGACAGTTCTATTATTTCTATTTCAGCAATGACAATTAGCAATGGAGTAATGGACCTCTCCTGTTTCTGTGTTTCAGATGAATGTCACTGGAGACTTTTAAGAAAACTGCCACCTCCTCTTCTTTCTGTTTTAGATATGACTGCACTATAGGCTGCCAAGAACCATGCTATCCCTTCTGTGTCTCTCTGTGAAATGGCGCTGGATCAATGTGCAGGGCGGTACTTATAGAATCCAAAACTCGCAAGATCCAACGATGCACTGATGACATTTTGCCTCGTTTTCACTTCCGAGGGCACGTGAAAGTACCGAGCCGATCCGGTGAAGTTTGGGTGAGCTCATCTAAAGGTGAAGTCATCTAAAAGAGCCTGCGTGCCAGGAGAACATACTTTTCTGTGCATGCTTTGACCAATCACAAAATGCATCTGCATTATTATAGAAGCTCATTATATATTAATTATGGAACGGAAGTTCCATTTGCGTGGCGTATTTCACTTAAAATTGCTCTACACATGCTCAGTAGCTGACTATACGCCAGTGAACGCAAGTGCATGCAATTCATATTCGCAAGTAAATGACACTTCCGACAGCCTACAAATTCATGGGCGGAACGGGGAAGGGGCATAGGCATGAAGGCAATGTACAGCAAGGGCGTGCCAAGGTTGAAAGCATGCAGCAGTGTTTGATTCAAGCTCTGGGCATCTCTAAGGTACATCATTTTCAGCTGTATCACTTGCATCAGCTACAGGGCAGGTTCAAGTGCTGATTGATAGTGATGACGTACATGTATGGTTGCCACAACATGTGTTTGCAATTAAGAGCAACTGTAAAACGTAATTTTATATACAGTGGCATTGAGAGCATCTCGATAAATATATTTGGTGAAATAAATAAAAAAGTTTTTTCAATATCTTTTTCTTAATGATTATATTATTAACAGGTGACAATAATTGAATACTGTTTTTTCTCTGTACGTTCTGCTGGGACTTTATATTGCACATATGTATTGTTCGTATCATGCCATGTGTCTGTCTCAAAACGGAGAGCACCTTATATGCAGAGCGCACCTAGACCCGTATTCAACAAGAGACGGTTCTTCAGATCTGCTTGTAGCTCAATATGGATGTGCGAATGCCCAAATTACATGTGTTTTTAAAATTACACACATTGCGTTCATTTTTCATGCCTTAATGAATCATGCCCTATGTTCATGACAGCTGCTTTAAAATACAGTGAATATTCAGTAGGTGAAAATTACAAGGTAAGTGTTTGTTTCCTACAGTAGGACACTTGCTATGGTTGCTTATTAAAAGCTTTTTTTAAATAAACCAAAAAACTTCTGGCTTTCAATTCAATGTTTTTTAGTTTCCACCATGTGCTTATTTGTTTTTACTAAAATGAAATTAGTGAAAATGTTCTGTTTTTCATTATAAGCACTTATTCTGAATTTGCAAAATTAGGCCTGCTGAAATAATTTTCTGAAATAAAAAACTGTGGGGTAGATTTATCAAACCTTCCAAAAAGAAAAAGTGGACATGGATGTGTTGCCAATAGCAACCAATCAGGTTCTAGCTATCGTTTATCTAGTACATGCTATGGGCAACACTTACACTTTTCCTTGTTAGATGTTTGATAAATCTATCCCTGTGTATGCATTTGGTGTTGTGCACTTGTTTTTATAAACATCCCCCTGTATGATGAAGGAGGAGCTCTGACTAATAGTGTGCAAGGTAAATGCCACACATTTTAAAAAGAGACATTAACTAGTTTTTAGGACACATAATATATAGTACTTTATTTTACGTCCATTAGCTAAGGTCATTAGGAATCTATAGGGGCAGAAACAGGTGAGACCTTTGAAAGTCATCAGAGACTCAAATAAGACTCCCCTATACTGATAGAGTCAATGCAAACTGGATGAATTAATAGCATTAGTATCAACATTGATCAATAGTAATGCAAGATTGCATTCCTACCTTCCATCAGGGAAGCTACAGGCGATGTCACCGGTATGTCCTATGACAATATGATAGTACTTTGTATTGCACAAACACTGCTCAGATTTAAACTATGTTTGTAGACTTCCTTACCTCGAAACATTGAGACATGCAGGATCGGGACAAAATAAGCCCTGCTCTGATAAGCCCAAACCCTGTCCAGATCCACTCAGTGCCCACTTTTGGACGAAACTCTGCACACTTCCACGTAAGCTCCACCCCTTTCTTGAACTGTAATTTAATGCTGCCAAAATTGGGAAAGCAGGGAAATATGCACTTCGCAAAGCCAAGAACCAAACAAACTGGTTTTTGTATCCACCGACTATGATCGAGGTTTGTATGGATGGAGGGTTGTGTAGGAACAAATCCCCCATCTCCGTTGATGAAATTTAGAAACTTCAATATGTGTTATAAAGCACCACTAGGTATGGTTTTGGAACTAGTGCGCATGTGTGGGGGTCACTACCCCGGGTACCAACCAGGGCGGTTCCCCTGTTACCCACTGAAGGTACTCACCTGATCCCGAGGGACTGCTATGGAAGGTGTTACTCTCTCCGGCTACAGCAATTCCACCCCCATTCTTTGTGGAGTTCGCTCCCCTCCTCCTCTTGCAGACAAGACAAAGAGAGAAATGTTCCCCCGAGGGGGAAGGAAAGGGGCTGTCCGTGGCTACAACCAGGAATGGAGACAAATGCTCGATTACGCCTGTCATCACCCCGTGTTACTCTGGCCTGGACACGGGGGCTACGAGTGTTCAGAACAGAGAACGTTCTCGCCCGAACTCTCGACTCACCAGTGATGAGGGCCACCCAGCGGATTGAGTGACAGGGCTACACTTGCCAGCAAAGCGTCGCCGGATCTGGTGGTTCCCACCTGGAACTGTCAGTGCACTGCCGGAACTCAGGTGAACTACACCCTACCCCACGAGACACGGCCTGCCCTGGAACCGTCAGGCTAACCTGCTGGAACTCAGAACAGGCACCCAAATGGAACCGCAGGAAGCTCCCCCAGAACTCACAAGGGCTGTGTTGCAATGCCAGTGAGGAACCCAACCACTACCGCTGGAACCTACGAGGACTCACCGGGCGGGAGGACTACCGTGTGGCTTTTCTTCTGGCGTGGTGCTTGGCCCGTTCTTTTTGCCCCTTTCAGGCCCAGCTTGCGGCCAGAGAACGGACCAAACACCAGAGCCTCTCTCCAACGGGACGCTAACTTCCTGCTCCTGGAGAGGAAACACAACCCAACCCCACAACCTGCATATGCACACACCAATACACTACCACCAGTCCCACAACAATACAGTACACAATGCCCACAACAATAGAGTACCAGTGCCCACAACAATACAGTTCACAATGCCCACAACAATACAGTACCAATGAACACTATGCCTTCCTACTCTGCCCGGACCTGCTGAGTGCCCTAGAAGAATGATGGGCCTAGTACCCTGTCCTAACTAGGGGCCTACCTGGCTGAGGGCCTTGTGCCCTGCCTGTGGGGCTGAGCCCCTTACCTGGCAACAGGCCAAACGCCCAAACCTAACTAACAGCCTTGTTGTTACAAGCCACTGCGGTACGCCGCATCCTGGCGTGAGGTAGCAGCCAAGCACATGCATTAGTTACAATGCACTGTTATCTTTGTGGCATAGAGTAGGAGGGTATAGGGCCATCCTCCAACTCCAGGGGGAGCTCTCGCATGATTCTATTTGTCATTTATACATGTTCCTGGTTTGTGATATGACCAATGATAGTTCTAAGCTAGTAATTAATTAGCAGCCTCCTGAGGCTGATTGTCAGCCCTGTCCTCCTCCTTTCTGATTTGTCCTTCATAATATTTATGGAAGTGAGGACTGGGCCTCACTGCCGGTTATAGTTCCTGCTCTGTGCATACTTACCTGCTCCCTGCTCTGTTCCTCTTCTCCTCCTTTGGATTGATCTTGCCGTGTATGACCTTGGACCGTGTACTGGACTCTGCTATATTGCCTGTGACCTTGATCTCTGCCTGTTACCTGGATTGATTGTTTGCCGCCAGCCCTGACCTTTTGCCTGGACTTCACCACCGCTGCCCGCTGTATCCCTTGACCTCGGCCTGTTTGGACTTTGCTATTCTTCCACCTGACCCTCGCCTGCTCTGTGGTAGGGTTATAAACTTGTACTACTTTGTGGTTAAGACCTGTGGGCATCCGAGTACCTGTGAGCACATTCAGCTCTACGGGAAAGGCGGCTGCTATAGGTGAAGACCTCTGTGATCAGTTCTACAAGTTTATGACACTTGCCGTCAGCCCTAACACTTGTGCCCTGCTGTACCTAACTAAGGGCCTTGTGCCCTATTGTGAGGCTGAGCCCCTTACCTACACAGTGGGCCCACAGCCCAGTACTACCGACTAAGGGCCTTGTGCCCTGCATCTGGGGCTGAACTCCCTACCTGCAGCTATGGGCCTAAGCCCGATAATAGCCTACAGTTGCCACCCCAAACTGCGCCTCAGGCCTGGTGCCTGCTGTGCGGCTCGGGCCTTGTGCCCGGTGAAAGCTTTATCCCATAGAAGAAGGTCTAGAGGTCTAGTGTGCGGGCGTGGGAGAGGTGGAGCCCCAGAGACCTTACCTGGTCCTGGGATCCCTCTGGTTACTTCGGTGTACGTTCTCTTCTGGCCTTCCATGGACGGCCGCCGGGACTCTTCCCCTCTTCCCTGCACCGCCAGGTCTTCAATAGACAGAGTAGCTGTCTCTTTGATCGCCGCCGTCGACTGAACTCCCGGGTGCCGACGTGGGCGTCTTAATTAGACGCCAGCGCGTCAACGCCTGATGACGCCGCGCTGCATCATCACGCTCACGCCGCCACAAACCCGGATTGGCTCGCGGCGAACCACTGTTTAAATGGGCGGTCGTGGAGCGCCTATTGGCTCCCCGACCTGGCGACATGCGCCGCGGCTGTCACACATGCTCAGAATTAACAAAGCATAGTATGTGCAAAAAAATTGCGTTCAACACAACATGAGCCCCATGATGTTATGAAACTTATTTTTTTTTACTTAGTTGATGCAGCTAATTAGATAAACTGCAGAAAAAATATATGCACACCCTGTATTGTATTCCAGACAGGGGTGAAATCTGATAGAAAATAAAAATGGGGCTTTTCATAAACAATACCTAGAAAACAAGACTTATTTGTAAATTGGTGCTAGTTTGTCAACACTGCACAACTCCCTTGAAAAACATCCCTGATAGCTAGCTATAATGTTAATATATTTCTATATACATAGGAAATAGGCTAGCAAGTTACAGCTGGATTTTCCTTGCATATTGGAGTCAATAACTGGTTCTAAGATTGAAGATTAGGAACGAAGGTTAGTGTGATAGGTTTTTTATCACACGGTAGAGCTGATCTATTTAATTAGTTAGTAGCAAGGGCACAGAGAAAAATGTACTAGTTTCAATGAAGGAAGTCTCCATCTGTTAACTCCAGAATAAAGTGATTACCAATGAGTACTGTCAGGGTGAAGGGTATTACGTACTATAACTGTCTTATGTTTAGAACATCAGATTAAGGGGCTTTCACTTAAAAGGGCACCTGTCACATACTCAAAGTGGAAGCAGAATTATCTAGCAATATCACATCATATTCTGACATTTCTCAGGTTAAGTTAACATTTAAACCAAAATAAATGTAAAATATTTTAAATAAAATGAAATCACTTTGTGAAAGCAAATCTTGGCAAAACTAAAATAAGAGAAAATACAAAAAAAAAAGTTTATGCCATAGGCTATAGAAGGGAAGTGGAAAAAATGTGTATTGGAAAACTTACACACTACAGATAGTGTCTTCAAAAGGTATGCACCTGTTCTGTAGTTATATATGACTTATGCATAAAATATGTTGCTAAGTGTAAATGCTTCACAAATTGTTCTTGTGACATAAGGAATTTGTAGCTGAAATAATTTATTCGAATGATGAATATTCATATAAGCAACAATTTACACATTTAGAAGACTACAGTAGATGAGGCAATATACAATACAGATGAATAAACACAGTCCAGTGATAGGCATTGAAAAGATTAAGTAAGAGGTTTTGGTCCAAAGGGCTTACAATCTAATCAGACTTACAGAAGCAGAAAGAGAGTGCATAAAAGTTTAGTGCATATTTTACATCAACATGGACCACAATATTGTACTTGTTTAGGGCCTGATCACCCAATAGACTAATCAGCCTGCAGCCTGGGTTTTTTTTTACCTTTTTTTTAATTGCGTGCTCCACGACTGTCTAAGTTTATTGTGAGCTCTAACTTACGGTTTGGATTGACCTTGGGCTGTATGCTTTTGGTGTTTAATGCACCTATACAGTGTAATATCAATATTTATTTTATATTAATATGAGTTCCTGAATGTAATTGAGTAGTACGTCATTTTACAACCATTTTTTAACAAGTGCACCAAATGGTCCCTTCCAGCTGTGCAGTTAGGAAATGAAAAAGTTAAAAACAGAACACAACAAGAGGAATCTATTTAGCAAGACTGAATTCAATGTAGCCCCTTAGGCTGCTGACCTGAAATAACTAAGCTATTAACTTATTTCTAGCTCTCTAGATTTTGGAAGCAGAGAAACACAAGACACGGTTTAAAAACTCAATCATGGACATTGCAGCTTCTTATTGGTCCTTCTGCTCACACAACCGTGCAGCCATTGTAAAGTGGTGAACCAAAGCTTTAAACATCAACCACATATATATATATTTGCAATTAATATAATATACAGTCATGGCAAAAACAATTGAGAATGAAACAAGTATTGGTTTTCACAAAGTTTGCCGCTGCAGTGTTTTTAGACCTTTTTGTCAGATGTTGCTATGATATACTGAAGTAAAATTTCAAGCATTTCATAAGTGGCATAGACTTTTATTGACAATTACCTTAAGTTTATGCAAAAGAGTCAATATTTTCAGTGTTGACCGTTCTTTTTGAAGACCTCTGCAATTCGCCGTGGCATGCTGTCCATCAACTTCTGGGCCACATACTGACTGATGGCCGCCCTTTCTTGCCTAATCAATGCTTGGAGTTTGTCAGAATTTGTGGGTTTTTGTTTGTCCACCCACCTCTTGAGAATTGATCACAAGTTCTCAATGGGATTAAGGTCTGGGGAGTTTCCTGGCCATGGACCCAAAATTTTGATGTTTTGATCCCCCGAGTCACTTAGTTATCACTTTTGCCTTATGGCAAGGTGCTCCATCATACTGAAAAAGGCATTGTTCGTCACTAAACCGTTCTTGGATAGTTGGGAGAAGTTGCTCTTGGAGAATGTTTTGGTACCATTCTTTATTCATGGCTGTGTTCTTAGGCAAAATTGTAAGTGGCTGATGCTGCTTATGGTCCCAAAGAATTTGCTTGGTCCTTGATGTAACTGAAGTGAGAAACATACAGACATTTCTGTTGCAGATAGGTATGGATAAAATCTTTCCTGTTTCATTGATAGTAGTTAGTAAGAAGCAGCTTGTCAGCGGTGCTTGTCTGTATAATAATGCTGCAGCATGTGTCTCCGACAGGCGGTCATGTGATAATTTCCTCGAACAGCTGTGCCGGGAGCAGCCTATGATTGGAGCAGCCGCCGCGATCTTGCTGATGAGAGTGATGAGAGTGGCTGTGTGACTGATTAACTTGTATTCACAAGCCGGTGGTAATTCCTACATAAATTATTGAATTTTAAAAATAGGGGCTCTTAAAAACTTATGGTGATATGAAAAGTCAAACATAAAAGAGTCTTATCCAATGTGTTTCAACCATGCTATAGGTAGAATTCCTCAATGAAAAATGTGTAATTGAACAGACGCCTGAGAATTTGTCTGTACTCAGACTAGGTTGTGTCTCTGAAATTGGACTGGTGCACAAAGCTGAGTGGCCTGATTAGGTTCCTTCGCAAGAGAGGAAAAGAACTGATGCAGATGGTGGTTGCTGAGTGTTCAGGAAAATGCTAAATATGAATGGCACTGGAGACTGACAAGAAGTCAAGGGTAGCAAGACACTGATAGATTAGCAGGAGAAACCAGACGGGAACCAGAGTGCTGGACAGAGCTGGAACCAGAGTACTGGACAGACAGGGACTGGACTGGGAACGAAATACAGACTGCGCTGTCTGTGCAGAAACTACTGTATAGACTGCAGACTGCTAGAAACCAGTTTGGCCTCTAAAGAATCAACATTGCACTGGCAACAGGTTAGGGTTCCAGGAAGTCATTTTATAGTAACTGCTATCCCTTGATTGGAGGTTGCGGTAAGCTGAGTTGAAGCAGCAATCTGATTGGCTGAGAGGGATCAGGTGAGTGGATCCAAGATGGCGGTACCCAGGCACTGGTTTTGGAGGGAACTCTGGAGTGGAGACTGCTATCTTGTGATTAAAGGCTGCAGTCAGCTGTGCTACAGCAGCACTCTGACTTTCTGAGAGGGAGCGAATCCAAGATGGCAGCACCCATGCACTAGTTTTAGAGGTATCTCTGGAGTGGAGATAGACAGGGCAGCATCCTGCAGAGAGATCTGAGACCAGCAGAGCCTGTGGACCGCAAGGACAGCCAAAAAAACCAGCGGAGGGGTAGGTAATAGGATCTGGGAGTCTGGTGCGTGACAGAACCTAATAAAGGCTACTAGGGTGTGACCTTCCTTAATTAACCAATTATAGAAGTCTGGATGCATTTGGATGTATTTGATTGGCACATTTGATCCATGGATGTACTAATAGCATAATCATTTATGCAGAATCAACACAATTAATAATCTTTTTGGGCACTAGGCCTGTGCAGCAGCAGTGGGTTTAAGGTCCTGTGTAATTAGGTGAGTGGAGGTTAATTAATATTTCTTTCTTTGAACACATTTGTTCCATTTCAAGCTTAGCCTGTGGCACCAGTAATTTCAGGTTTAGTCTACAACAGCATTTAATTGCAGGAGGTACCCTGTCACGTAGGACCGCACCCCGGCTGTCCCCACTGTATTGTATTCAGGTAGACATTGTGTGGTTTTCACTGTACTGTATTGTGTGTATTTATCTCAAGTATTTTACCTTTCAGGGTCCAGAAGCCAGGCACCCATTAAAGGTAGACTTTTGTTATTTATATTCCCTGTGTCTGCATTTGGTGATTTGTGTTTTTTTTAAGTATGAGGTTTGAGTTAGGGCAGTACAGGACACCTAGTGCTAAGAGATCATAATTGCGCAGCATCTGGTCACAAAGTTTAGTTGTTAGGACCAGGTTGTTGTTTTGTGTTGTTGTAGCTAGCACTAGTGTGGGGAGTACGTACTAGCCAGGTAGATAGCGACAGCGTTGCGGGTGGGCTATACTTTGTCATCCATTTTTCTAGATGCTGATTCCAGAAGTGCAGACAACCATTAAGAGGAATCGGGGATTATCTGGTGAGTATCATCTTTCCATTTTGTCTCTCTCTCTCTCTCTTGGTGGGAGGGCTCACCAGTACATCAGTGAGTAGGATATTTGGTGGAATACTTCCCTGTCACGATTATCTGTAATCCCACCACAGGCCCAGACCGGTAATCAGTCAGTAATAAGGGTAGAGTGCAGGTTCTCTGCTACTGGCCATCACCTCGTACACCCTCCTTCCTTCCACTGTGTATCCACACCCTACAGTAATTTGTTGCGGTTTCTTCCTAGACTGAAGCAGAGTGGAGAGCTGTACTGAGGAGTCCATACGAACGGTAGGTAAACAAGTCGTGATGAAAAGTAAGAACTTTGTGTGCATCTGTACTTCCACATAGCACTTCAAGAGCAACGCATTCGGATGCACACCTGTTTGGCAAGCATCGCATTGGAATGCACACCTGAGAAATACACTTGCTTAGGAAGCAGCACTCATTAATACACAATGGCCTAGCAAATATTAGCACATTGGGATACACTTCTGACTGGCATACAGCACAATGAGTACTCACATGCCTGGGAAGAAACTTATTAGGATACACACATGCCGGTCTAGCAGTGCATTTGGATGCACATCTGCCTGACAAGTAGAACATTTGGATGTACACACTCTTCTCCTGCAAGCTGTGCCCACTGATACACACCAGTCTGTAAAGAAGCACTAGCTGATAAACACCTGCCTAGCAACCATACTTGCCGACTTTTGATACCTGTCCCCCAGGAGAGCCCAGAGAACAGGTGAAGTGACAGGGGATAGGAGAGGGCGTGGGGACGACGTTGTGTCCCCATAGCCACTCCCCCTACTAGAAAATGGCGAAATTCACAGCATTCAATATTGGGGACAGGACTTAATGATGTCATTAATGATGTCATTAAGTGAATGAAGTCAGGATCCAGGAGGTCGCCAACTCTTCCGGGAGCCTCCTGGAAATTCCGGGAGAGTAGGCAAGTATGCTGGTAACACTAGCACATGGTGATATACCTGCTTGGTTTAGCACTCGGTGATACACATATGTCTGAAAAGTAGTGCATTGAGATTCAAATCTGTCTGGCAAACAGCTCTTTGGGATACACGATTGACTGGCTAGCAGCGTATTCAAATGCACCAGTTAAACAAACCTAACAGCCAGCGTCACATTGGGATAGACTTCCTGGCAAGCAGCGCTCAGGTGTTCATACCTCCATGCAAGCAGCACTGTGGGATAGTCTTCCTGGTGGGCAGCACCCATCGATATACACCTTCCGGGCAATAGGGGCCTAGTGAAGCACACTTCCCAGGTGAGCAGAGTACACTAATAGATGCCTGCCAAATAAAAATGAGTGCATTGGGATGCACACCTACCTCAAAAGCAGTGCACTGAGATACACGCCTGATTAGGAAGCTGTAGTGTTTCGGGATGCACATTTGTTTTCCAATTTGGGCCAGTAATATACACTTGCCTGGCAAACATCATATTGGGGTGCACAGTTACTGGCTACCATTACATTAGTAAACATGCATGCCTAGCTTGTGAAACCAAGGTAGAAGAGCTTTGCCAATATGTAGTATCTGAGTATCTAAAAATTAATATTAATAACAGCACAGAGAAATGATGGAAAGCCCCAGTGAAACTGGAGCAGAAAGATTGTGGTTTCAAGCACATCTCTGTGTGAAACTATAACTGTGAAAAGTTCATAAATCCAGCTTGTTTTTGTTTCAGAACCAGTATAGTCTTGGAACCAGCTTTGTAATCCATGGTATGTGTTCTATAGCAGAACAATACTACCTGATTGTGGATAGTTCGAAATATGACTATCCATATATTAAAGGTTTCACATAAATACCAGCTAACAGTATCGAGACATGGTTATTGTATACTAAGTAAATGATTCATGTTTAAATAGTTTTGCTTCTTTGAAATGCGCTCAGTCAAGAGATTGTCGATACCATTGATAAATATGAAAGATCTCTTCTATAGATTGTAAGCTTGCGAGCAGGACCCTCTAACCTCTTTATTTGTTTCGTAATACTCAGCTTTGTTTTATTAATTTGTTTCTTCCCAATTGTGAAGCTCTCTACTATATGTTGGTGGTATATAAATTAATATTATTATTAAAAATAATAATAATAATAATAATAATAATAATATTTATATATCTAGTAATATACATAATACTTGTAGAACAATTATTTTACATATTTATGTGCACATGTGAAAACACTGTGGGTATTTATTAACTATAATCAAGATAATCTAATTTCTAACAGATTTGCCCACTTTAACTTGACAGAACATGAATGAACCAAAGAGAGACTATGAATACAAATGTCTTCCTGATTTACAACTTTACCAAATAGTGACCTCCAATGGTCATTGCTGTTATAACAGGGCTTCTACAAAGGAAGAAGTCTTTAAGCCAAACTTAAGATATACATGCCTTTGCTATCCATGCTCAAAACTACATTTAGGCATCTACAGCAGCAAATAGGAAACACATAACATCTGATTCATTCCATTTCACCTTCTTCTGGATAGTTAACATGCAGCATTTAAAATTGCGTGCAAATCTTACTATAACCCAAGGCTTTACATAAACTAAATGCTCAGGTCATTGGGAAATAACTGGTATTTCCAGTTTTTTCTTTGTACTCTACTGCACGCACACTAAAGTAACAATGATCTAAGACAGCCTGAAAGGGAGAGGTGAGGAAAACATCCTAAATGCTAGTTCTGATCTCACCCCATTCATCTTCTCTTGTGTGATTCATGTAATGTGTTTACTCATGTAGAATATGTTACAAGCTGTAAGTGGATTGTATTTTGAATCTCAGCCGTCATGAAGGAAGGCACCTTACAATGAATAATAATAATATTATTATTATTATAATTATTATTTTTATTATATAAATCCACTTCACTGAAACCATATGACTAGTGCCCCCCTAGGCCAAGGTGTACATACTTTTTAGTGTCAAAACCAGAGAAAAAATAAGTCTGTGCTCCGTATATCCCATATTATATATAGTACCAGCTGCATGCAATATAAATGCCCATATATGTATACAAAGCAAAAGGACAGTTGTTGTCTGCGCTTTTCCATAACACTGCATACATGTGTGCATCTAGCAAAATGAAAACATGACGTATGGTTCATTGATCAAACCTTAAATGGCTTAAAAGCTTTGATCAAAATATGAACTAATACATAATGTTTTAATTTTTTTTAGATACAAACATAAATGCAGTGTTAAGGATAAGCACTAACAACTATTTTTGTTTTGTATTCATATATGGGCATTCATATTGCTATGCAGCTGGTACCATGTATAACATGGGATATACAGAGCGTGGGCTTATTTCTTCTCAGGATTTGTCTCAAAGTATTGCCTTATGTTGTCTTACCAGTTGTCCAGCAAGCCTATTTAAGGCTCATTTGGGTGTGGGTTACAAGCCAGCCCCAGCTAGATGTAAGCCCATATACATGGGAGGTGAGTGTAACTGATTTTTTGCGTTTTATTGGTGTCTAAGGCATATAGGTCAGTGCACAACCTGCATAAAATGGGGTGCCCTTGACGCTGGCTTAAATGTTTTGATCAAAATATGAACTAATACTTCATGATTTCATAAAATGCTTAACGTCTGATATTCTTTCCTTACCTTTATACTCTTACACCATTTAAATAAACCATAAAATAATGACACAGACAACTAAATGTGGGGAAATCAAGGAAATTTATTGTAAAGGTATGGTGGTGGAAAAAGAGAGCAGTCAGATCGACATCCGCCAGGCCAACTAGGATGCCCCAGAATTTACCATGGGTTATCCGCAAACGGGGGACAACCAACACACCCCAAGGCGCACATATCTACCTTCAATGGGACCAACACCCTGGGTACTTCAAAACCCGCCTCCTTTCTAGGCTAACGAAAGCAACCACAAGCCAACCCGCTTGGGCGGTACCTGGACCGAGACTAATAGCCCATTCCATTGAAAAAAGGTAGGTTATGTGTGCCCGCTACCGTAATGTGCCCTTACTACTGGCCGTCTACTGTACTGTGATTTCCGTCCACGCCTGGATCCATTAGAGCCGAGGCCCGCTACCACACCTACAAAACTTCCACTACACCCTTATAAACATCCCTTATAGACAACAACATGCCATCATCATTCAAATGAACACCATCTGCCCGATAAAGACCTGGATTCTGAAAACTAATAAGTGGATGCTCAATAGGTACACCACCTAACGAACGAGTGAAACGAGCTATCACCGAGTTTATCTTTTTTCGTACCTCATCAGCCACCCTGCCATCCTTGAAGTATCGCCAATTCAGCCTGAGCACTATATCAGACCAGCATATAGTAAGGTCAGGCCAGGAGGCATGGACCCAAGCCAACTCAGACAGACCTAAAGATATGCCTAAACCTAAGTCATTTCCTCCAAGATGAACTACCAACACATGAGGCACCCCTCATTTCGCAATCTCGCCTACCAGAAGCTCCCTAAAACCGGTCCACCTTAAACCCCTCTGACCAAACCACTGAAACACAACCGACCCCGGAATAGCTGATGTATCTCCTGCTGCCCTATGTAATGCAGCCCAATGCACATACGAGTGTCCCAACACCCATATCAGTCAAGTGGTCTTGTGTTCTGTAAGAGGCAGTGAAAATCAAATATAAATATTAGCAGACATCATACATGAAGCACTTCCCACGACTTGAATGGAGCAGGAAAAAGAAAACAAAAAGAGGGGGCCAGAATGACCCATAGACTTTATGATGCACATCCATGCCAAGCGAATCAGCAGTACACCACACAAGAAGTATACATTCCCACAAGGTAAAAGAAGGAAACAAAGAGGGGAGCAGAAGCACTAGTGAAGGTAAAACCATAAAATCCTGTGGTGCCAAGTGCCAATCAGGCCCACTTTTTAGAGGAAAAAATGGACAAATCCCTTTCCAAAAGCACGAGTCAGTTGAGAAGAAAAGTCAAGGGATAAGTGAGGGTCGAACATAACGTTTATCACATCCATTTTCCACCTGCCTAGCTCCTTTATAGCAGGCCCTGATGCCCCAGCAACCGCACCAGATGTGGCAGCCCCAATGCGAAACGAATGCGTGCCAAACTGAGAACCATCCATACCCACAGCCGTCAGGGTACATTTAAACACCACCAAAAATTGGTACCTAGTGAGGGGAGAACCATTGCCATGCACCAACCAAGGGAGCGCCCCACTCAGCCTCAGGGAAGCAAATTGACAGATTATTACAATCGGGCATACAGAGAAACCCACCCTCGGGACCATTGTAATTCAGCGCCCTCGCCCCAGCTGATCCGATTTACTTTTTCTCACCTTGCAACACACCGAATTGCCAGATATAATCACGTGCTGCCCCAGCATGCCTGACAAGGGGGAGGACCTAGAGGAAGCAACTAGCTCGCTCACCCGCAGAGCGCCAAAGTATAGCATAACAAAGGCCGCGCAAAACAAAGCCACCTCATAGTTGTCCCGTGCCACTCTTGGGATAGCCGCCAATAGACTGTCTAACAAAGAGTCATTAATGGGCCTCCTCTAATCTGGTAGTACCTGTTGCTCTCTCGCCCAACCCCTGAGAGCCCTGGAGATCTAGAAATTCTTCGTAGTCTGTCTCCCCCTTCAACCTAGCGAAGAACGATATTCCCGCCAGTGTCTCTGCCATCGCAGCTCTAGACCTGCCCTCTCGAAAACCTGCCCAGACAAAGCAAGCATGCGCTTGACCCCACCTTCCTCACCGCCATGGCCTTGGCTTCGGAAAGTACACCACTTGTTCCAAGCAGCTCGATACTTCTTCCGAGTCGAAGGGGCCAGGGAGGATTCAGCTAGACCCTCTATGTCGGCTTAACAATCTGCCATACATAAGATTGACAGGGTAAATCCGTTAAGGATGCCCCAGTGGCCAAAACTCTAAACCTCTCCATCTGCCCCTGAATAATGCATCCGCCAACTCATTCTCCACTCCAGGCATGTGCCTAGCTTGAATGCAAATGTCGCAGGCCAGACAGCACCAATCCAACCTCCACAATAGCGTAATCACTAGAGGTGACGTGGCCCTTTGCCTATTGATCGCCTGCACAATCCCGAGGTTGTCACATCAGAAGACTAAAGTTCTACCGCCACTATTATCAGAAAAATCTCAAGGAGTGTCAAATTAGCCATCCAGCCGGACAGTACCCACTCTTTAGGCTACGGGCAGCACACCACTCCCCCGCAAAATAGGCACTGAAGCCCACTGCCCCGACGCGTCCGTGAAGAGCTCAAGCTATTGACTAGACACCAGAGGCTCAGGCCACAACCGCACCCCATTAAACTCCTGAAGGAACAGGTCCCAAACCACCAAATCCTGTTCCCGGCCGTCGCCCTCTCAAGCTTCCAACAAAATACCCGTCCCATGGGTATCACTCGACAGGCGAAATTAAAATGCCCTAACAATGCTTGAGCCTGCCGCAAGGTCACTCCTCCTGGCCCTAGCACCTGCTTTATCGCCACCCGGAGCTTACTCACTTACTCTCGATCCCCAGGTACAATAACCGGGTCGTGGGGCCCAAAGAATGGAAAAGAGCCCTAACCGCAAACCACATGTTCTTACAAGTCTCGGGACCCCAGGACCCGACCACCAAGAAATCATCCAGGTAGTAGGCGACTCCCTGATGACCCGTGCCTGTGCAGATACACCAGTGCAAGAATGAACTGAAGCACAGGACACTGCACATCCCATAGGAAGGCACCTGTCTACGTAATAGCCCTCCTCCGACCTGAAGCCCATAAAGGGAAAAGAATCCGGATGCAGCGGCAGTAAACGAAAAGCCGACTCCACGTCAACTTTTGCAAGCAATGTCCCTTCACCAGCAGAAATCGATGGTTTAGATAAGAGGTGAGTGCAGTGTAGAGGGATCTTTGCAGATCCCTCCCCTGTCAGACTGCACTCTCCTCTTCTTCTTGCTCTCCTTCCTGCTTATGCATTTGCAGGTAACAGTGAGCAGGTCAGATATTTATTAATATATTTATTTATAAAAAAAAATATTATTTATATTTATTTTCTATTTATTCATATCTTTTTCTATTGATTGAACTCTCTGTGTCTCTTCCTATAGCAGCTTCCAATCGGTGTACCACAGCCCTCACTAAACAGCATACTGCGACTTTACAATACAAATTGAAGCTCCGGGACTGCCTTTGCACCCCTTCATCACTGGCATAGGTTTGCTGAAGGACAGATCCCAGAGGGGGTGGGCTTTTGACACCCATGCAAGGTAAGCAGAGTTTAGTGAATTGCGGCATTATAAGTTTCTGTATTGCAGCTTCAAAGAGATAAGTTTCTAAATAACTGAATGCAGATGTTGCCCTTCCTGATAATGAAGGTTGCAACAGATGTTTTATGGAATACACAGAAGTAGTGGAATTCTCACAGTTTGCCTGATTTAGCTCCACCCACCACGGAGGTGCAGAGTCTAATGTGGTGAATGTTATGGCCAGGGACCACCACAAGGAGGTTTGCTCTTCGCTGCTAGAACTATGCAGGTTCTCTGGTGGGGTATCAGCAGGGCCGCCATAAGGGGGGTATGGGGGGTACTGTTGTACCAGGCCTAGGCTCACCAGGGGACCCCGTACAACAGCACAACACATACTTACCTGGGGGCCCGCTGTCTTGCAGTCCGCTGGTCTCCGCTACTCTGTCTTCAGCCTGGCTGTCACCGTGACAGCCAGACACCAGAATGCGATTGTAGGGGTGGAGGAATCATTCCCCCTGCGATCATGTGCTCTGCCTGTGACAGATCACATGATCGCAGGGGAATGAATCCTCCGCCCCTGCGATCGCATTCCACAAAAGGTGCGAAATCCAAGAAGCCCAAGTACAAACGCTTCATATGTCATAAGATGGGGCACAAGGCATCTGAATGCAGACTAAAAGTTTCAAGTGGTGTGCAACAGAAGAAACGCGAAAAACCTAATGAGTCAGCATTGAATGAAGCAAATAGTCATAAGAGAGACTGCTGGTATATGGACTCGGGGGCCACAAGACATTTCAGCTGCAATCAGGATTGGTTCAGTTCCTTGAATCCATGTGATCTAGTTACAGTAACAGGAATCAGTGGAAAGATTCTTACTGCAACAAAAGCTGGCACTATCACGGTCCGCCTGAATATAAAAGATGAAATCATCATCACAAATATCCAAGACGTCTTGTATGTACCAGAGTTGGGAACCAGCCTTATCGCTAAAAGTATCCTTGAGAGAAAAGGTTACGAGGTAAAATTCGCAGAGTACAAATGTGTGGTTGAAAACCAGAAAGGTACTGTAATTGCAACAGCAACCCGGTGTAACCAGCTTTATGTCCTAGACACTGAAGAATGTCATGCGATGTTGGCTTCAGATAACAGTCAATCAATGGAGTTGTGGCATAGGAGATTGGGTCATCTGGGATATGACAACATCCAGAAGCTCGCTGATGGGATGGTGACAGGCATCACTGTGAACAGTTCAGAGTACCCGACATGCGACAGCTGCATGAAGGGTAAGCAAACTTGTTGCCCATTACCAAAGTCAGCAACTAGAGCTAAAGCACCCCTAGCTCTAGTGCATACTGATGTGTGTGGTCCGATAGAGGTGAAATCAGTCAGTGGATACAGATATTTTCTCACACTCATTGATGACGCAACTAGGATGACACATGTCTACTTCATAAGAGCTAAGAGTGAAGTCGTAGAGAAAATTGCGTAATACAAGAGCCTTGTACAGACTCACACGGGTCTGAAACTAAAGGTCTTGAGATCAGACAATGGCGGAGAATATGACAACGGGACTTTAGCAGAATTCTTAAGAAAATGTGGCATACAGCACCAATTAACAATTGCCTACACACCAGAACAGAACGGTATGAGTGAACGAGCTAACAGAACAATTATTGAGCGAGCACGGACTATGTTGAATGTAGAGATGGGCGGGCTTGGTTCCCCGAGATCCGAATCCTACCGAATTTAGGGTATCCCGCCCATTCGGATTCGAAATCGAGGCAAAACGTCATTGTGACGTATTCGTCTTTCTGAGCTCGGTTCTCGCGAGATTTGAAAAGCATAAATACCAGCCTCCACAGCAATCCATCGCATTTTGACAGAGGGAGAGAGCAGGGTTAGGTCACACTGGCTATATCAGTGCAGGGACAGTGATTGATTGTATTCAATACCATTGTAATCAGTTGATACAGCGGTAAGAGGAGAAGAGAGGAGGGTTTTTGTTCAGTTTCTGGCACTCCAAGTGCTGTTTGGGTGTCCCCCATTCTTTTGCAGAAATTTATCTGGCTGTCCAAAAAGTCCTATTTTGCAGCAGTGCCAAAAAATATATATTTAGCACTTCCATTTGTTTTTGGGGTGTCCCCCATTCTTTTGCATTAATATTTCTGGCTGTCAAAAGTCCTGTTTGTCAGCAGTCTTAAAAAATTATATATAGCACTCTCAAGTGCTTTTGGGGTGTCCCTCATTCTTTTGCATCATCAGCTAGCACCCTCCGCTCACCGACATCTCGATGGCTACAAAATACACCCACCACACCATCCTCATCAATATCCTCAGTAGCGCTCGGAGTTAGCCCTGCATCCCACTTATTAAGGCTGGATGACTCCTGCACTATTATTGATTCCTCTGAAGAAAGCGTTAGTCCCACTGCTGCTGCTGTTGCTGCTGCTGGGGGTGAATCGTCAGCCCAGAGGAAGGGCAAGAAAAAGAGCAGTCCTACATTTCAACAATTAACTGTGAAACAATCATTTGCTAGGGGAAGCAAATATGACAGCAGTCACCCAGTCGCCAAGCGAATCACAGATGCCATGGCTGCCATGTTAGTGTTAGATCTGCGTCCAATATCCACAATAAACGCAGCTGGTTTTTCACAGTTAGTTGAGGTATTGTGTCCGCGTTACAGAATTCCATCGCAACACCATTTTTCCCGTAAAGCTATTCCACAACTCTACCAAAAGTGTGTACTACGTAACATTTGTCACAGGCAGGCCACTCTTTGTATCACCGGCTTCACTAACAGGCATACAGCTGACAATTTGTTACGCAAACTAAGAGATGTGATTGATACATGGCTTATACCACTTGGACTCTCCCCAGGATATGTCATTTCTGATAACGCCAACAATATAGTGCGAGCATTACAGCTGGGTGATTTCCAGCATATACCATGTTTTGCTCACACCATCAACTTGGTGGTGCAGAGCTTCTTAAGAAATAACCGTGAGGTGCAAGAGATGCTTTCGGTGGCCTGTAAGATTTCAGGCCATTTCAGGCATTCTGCCACAGCATGTAGGAGATTGAAGCAGCTCCAAGAGCAGTTTAACTTGCCCTGCCACCAACTTAGGCAAGAGGTGGTAACTAGGTGGAATTCCACCCTGTACATGCTGCAGAGGATGGAGGAACAGCTCAAAGCCATCCAAGCATATTGCACAAGCCATGACATTGGGAAAGGAGGGGGCATGTATTTCACTCTTGCACAGTGGGGAAGCTTTTCAGTGCTGTGCAAGGTGCTGAAACCATTTGAAGTTGTGACGTGTGAAGTGAGTGCAGATCGTGCTAGTTTGAGCCAAGTCATTCCTTTAATTAGACTATTGGAAAAGCATCTTGAGAAACTGAAGGAGGAGATGAAAGCAAGCAATTCTGCAAAGTATGTTGACCTTGTTGATCAAGTACTTAATTCGCTTCCCAATGATCCTCGAGTTATTAAGATCTTGAACTCGGATCAGTATGTTTTGACCACAGTGCTTGATCCAAGGTTTAAGACCTACATTGAGTCTTTGCTTCAAAATGAACGAGATGTGAACTTTTGCAAGGAGCTATTGCTCATCAAGTTGTCCGCTGAACTGGGCCTTGGCTTGCCAACGCGTCCTCCTTCAGTTTCTCAAGCAGCTGCTGCTCGTAAAAAATTGAATTTTCAAAAAAGAAGCAGGGAAGACGCAGAGGGCAGACAAGAACAGTTTAACATCTGGGCTGGTTTGAAGGATTTGTCTAAAAAATGTGTGACCTTGCCCATAACTCCATCCAATATGAGTATTGACATGCAAAGGATGGTGGAGGATGATTTTCAAGAGGTAATTGATATGGAAATGTCAGACAGTCCCTTTCCTTACTGGGAAGAAAAGCAGGCAATTTGGAAACCCATGTACAAACTTGATTTGCAATACTTAAGCTGCCCACCCTCCAGTGTGTACTCTGAACGAGTGTTCAGCACAGCAGGGAACTTAGTCAGTGATCGCCGTAGAAGGTTACTTCCCAAAAATGTGGAGAAAATGATGTTTATAAAAGTGAACTACATCTTCCACGAGGGAGGCCTTCACAATCCAAGACATCCAAGCACTGACTGTTCTCTAATGGCGGATTCAAGCGGCGATGAATTGATAGTCTGTGATGATGACGTACACACTGATGAGGGTGAGGATGAAGCTCCAGATGATGACGATAACATCTTTTTAAAACTTTCTATGTAAGTGTAGGGTGCAATCTACCCCCAAAGAGGAAAGGGACTTGGGGCATTTCCATATCACATACCGTCTTGAAAGGCTGCTGTTTGGGCAATTTATCCTTAAGGATAGGGTGTCATACACAGAGTGACCCCAAACTGTCTTTGTCCATTTCTCTTAATATTGTACAGTCTATAACGGCTGAATTTTTTGGTATTTTATACAAGTGGAGGGGGGCCTAGAGAGATAGAAACCAGACTGTCTTTGTCCATTTCTCTTAATATTGTACAGTCTATAGCGGCTGAATTTTTAGGTATTTTATACAAGTGGAGGGGGGCCTAGAGAGACAGAAACCAAACTGGCTTTCTCCATTTCTCTTAATATTGTACAGTCTATAATGGCTGAATTTTTTGGTATTTTATACAACTGGAGGGGGGCCTAGAGAGACAGAAACCAAACTGCCTTTATCCATTTCTTTATATATTTAAGTATAAGTGTAGGGTGTAATATACATCCAAAGACGATTGCCAATATTCATAGATGGAGAGGAAGACAATCTGGTTTGTGTGTCGAATTAATGAAGGCCTACCAGGAATTAAACTGTTTTTTGGATAATTTATTAGCTTTACAATTACATTACTTATCCAAGAAACAGGTGGAGCACTAAATTTGGTTATTTTACAAAAACCAAAAGCAAAACCAAAACACGCAATGACGGTTTGGCAAAACCAAAACCAAAATCGAAACACGACGGTAATCCAGATCCAAAACCAAAACACGGGGGTCAGTGAGCATCTCTAGTTGAATGACGCAGGTCTGGAGAAAAAGTTTTGGGCGAAAGCAATGTCCACTGCAGTCTACCTTAAAAACCGAGTGCACACAGTAGCTGTTAAAGGTAAAACGCCACTGAAGGCGTGGTCTGGTAAAAGCCAAGTGTCAACCATCTCCAGGGTTTTGGGGTGTAAGGCGTATGCACATATTCCTAAAGAAAAGCGACGTAAGTTAGAAACCAAGTCAGAATAGTGTATCATGCTCGGGTACTGCCAACAGATTAAAGAATACAGACTTTTGGACATTAACAACAAACGTCTTATCAAATCCAGAGATGTGGTGTTTCACAAAACACGCCACCTAGTGGAGTAGTGGAACAGCAACCACAAGAAAAGTTAGTGCCGCTGGATGTACAGGCAGCAGAAAGCGTGTCTGATTCAGAAAATGTAATTGCGGATTTCCAACCGGAAAACAGAAGTTCTATGAAGAGTTACAAAGGTATTCCCCCTAGGAGATATAGCGAGGAGTACGCTAATCTTACCTTTTGTGAATCGCAAAACATTGAAGAGGCAAAATCAAGCAACGACTGTGAACAGTGGAAAACGGCCATTGATGCAGACTTAAAGCTTTGGATGACAATCATACATGGACTGTAGTTGACAGGCCGAGTAATCGCAAAACGATCAGGAACAGGTGGGTTTTTTGTAAGAAAGTGAATGCGGACGGTACCATTGCACGCTATAAAGTCCATCTTGTTGCCAATGACTACACACAAAAGTCCATGATCGATTACGGAGAGATATTCTCGCCTGTTGCCAGATACAGCACCCTGAGGTCAGTGATTGCCTATCCATGATATGCTGTTGTATCAGCTTGACTTTTACTCAGTATTCTTGAATGGAGAATTGTTAGAGGATATTTACATGGAGCCACCTGAACACTTCAACAAGGGTGTCCACCAAGAAGGTAAATCTGCCGCCTAAATAAGTCACTTTATGGACTTAAACAAAGTGGTCAATGTTGGTACATAAAACTGTACTGCTAGACATGGACTTTGATAGGTCAGAGACTGATCATTGTCTGTATCACAAAACCATAGAGGAAAGATGTCCTTCGTAGTTTTGTATGTTGATGATCTGTTGCTAGCAGGCCAAGAGAGACACATGACCAGTACCAAACACCTGTTGAAACATAAATTCAAATTAAAAGATCTTGGCACTGCAAACAAGCTGTTAGACATGAGGATTGTGCAAAATTTGAATGATGGAACTATTACAATTGATCAACAGACATACATTGAAAATATACTTACCAAGTATGGGATGTTTGACGTAAAATCAGTTAATACACCTGTGCATGAAAGATTAAAAATGACGAAGGAAATCTCATCAACAAGCAGCGAAGAGATTGAGGAAATGAGCAAAATCCCTTACATGCTGTTGGAAGCTTAATGTTTGCAAGTATTAAGACTCAGCCAGATGTCATATATGATGTGAATCGTGTGAGCCAATCTACAATCAATCTTGCGAAAAGACATTGGACTAAAATCAAAAGAATTCCAAGAATTGATGACTTGCATTGTTTACTAACCCTTGTTTTCTTGTTAAAGGAAAAAGAGACTTTATTGAAAAATTCAATCTTTGGTTGCTTTTCTTTGTGACAGGAGACGTTGCTAAGCAAGGGGGAGTGCTGGTATTAAGAGCGCTTACGCTCCAACTCCAATTTCGTGTTGCTATGGCAACCACTGCTTTTCCCGGTTGTCATAAGAGGAAACAGGAAGTGGGGCAGGACTCCAATGTCCGATTTGCACTACTGCGCATGTCCAGACCTCCGAAACCGGAAGTTCGACTTTTCGACAGTAAACACAATTCAGACAGTGAGCTATAGAAGCTGCGTGGCACATAATATATAGAGTTCCCAAACCCCTCATAACAGTGACCGGAGGCTCCCTACTGTACCTCACTATGTATTAGAGGAGTCTGCCACAAAAGTAACTGCACGGCTGTGCAGTATATAGTAAAGTGCCTGTATCTGTATATCTCTATAAGAGTGCATCACCACCAGCATACAAGTGTGTACTGTTTACCTGTATTACCTGATTGCTGCAACTGTTGTTACTGCTCAATATAGACATACTACAAGCATACTTGCCTACTTTTGAAGGCAGCTGTCTGGGAGGGGGTCCGTCGAGGGGGAGTGGCCATGCGTGTTGCCCCGTTAGGCCCCGTCCCTGTTAATCTTAGACAATTTCGGTCAATCGCCACAATAATGCCCCCAGTACATATTATACAGTACAGTAGTGCCCCCAATTCATTTTATGTTGTACAGTAGTGCCCCAATTCATATTATGCCACATAGTATTACCCTCAATTCATATTCGATCATGCAGTAGTGTCCCCATTTCATATTATACAACACAATAGTGCCCCCAATTGATTTTATCTCACTATAGTGCCCCCAAATCATATTATGCCATACAGTAGTGCCCCATGTTCAATTATGCCATACAGTAGTGCCCCCAAACAGGGCCTGATTAAGGGTTCAAACCGCCCAAGGCTAACACACCGGTTGACGACCCCCCCATCCGCGCTCGCCTCCCGCCCTAACCAATACCTATATTTCTATATTTATACACAGTGTTCAAAGTGGAAACTTAGAACAGTTTTACAAGTAAGGCAGTAGAAGTGGAGGTATGGAATGCCACAGTCTACCAGCCCACTTCACCACTGTGATTGTGTGTATATACATGTGTGTGTGTGTGTGTATACATATATATATATATATATATATGTATATACACACCAACACATACACATATATCTACTATATAAATGCCTAGATGCGTGTGTGAAAAAAAAAAAACAAGCTGCAGCGCCACCTGCTGGGCAGAGTTATACACTGACCTATATATTTCTTGAAAGAGAAGTGACAGTTGGGAGTGGTTGGTGGTTGCCGGGGGTGACAGTGGGGAGTTTTTAACACCTTAAGTAGCTTGATCAAGGATGTGGCAATGAAGATGAAGGATGAGGTGATGGAGAAAACTGATGAGGTGGTGACATCTGGACAAAACCACTTTAAAAAAGGGCGCTTGCGTCGGGAAGTAACGCTCTTCCCCTGAGGAGGCCTGGGCTAGGCCCAAATGCATGACAAGAACCTTTTTAACACCTTAAGTAGCTTGATTTGACTAGAATGCATGAGTATCATGCACGGGTTAACTTGTATATATATATAAGTATTATTATTGAGATCAATAAATGCATATCCTTCACTGCTGCTGTTCACATATGTTCGCATATTTCTCCATACACTATACAAAAGAGACCACTAGAAAGAAAAGCGCTGTGAAACTACTCAAGATAATTCACCACACAGTATACATACACGCATATATATATATATATATATATATATATATATATATATGCACAAAATTTTAAAATATTAATTAATACATAAAAACACACAGGGCCTGATTCATTAAGGATAGGAGATCCCAAAAAAATTGTAAATTAAACCATGTTGCATTGGAGGGAGATGTAAATTGAAATGTGGGGACAGATTAGTAGTTGGGGTAGGGCATGTCCAAGATCAACTTTAAATTGCAGTGTAAACATAAAGCTAACAAGTATTTGTGTGCTACATGAAAAAACAGCCTGTATTTAACTTATGTGCAAAATAATAAATTAATATGCATCCCTTGCATTGTAACATGGTTTTGTCCAGGAGAAAACTTACTCATTTTTTTGACTTACTTTCCTTAATGAATCTCTGCAAACACATTAAAATATCACTACAGTAAAATTTCACATTCAAAGATAGACAAATTGTGCCATTCTCTCTTACCTGATCTTGCAGTGTAGACTACCTGATGTTCTCTCTTGCTTGTTTTTGAAGCGGTGTTGTCAGTTGCCTTCTGGAACCTTGGGGTCCTGTATTGAAAATGTGCAAAAATGTTATTATAATGCAAAATGTTAACTAACCTTTAATGATTCAAACACAACACTCCATTATGACGAAATAAAACAACCCCTTAGTACAGGCACATATAGGCAATAAAATATATGAAAATTATTTCTAGTCATATCCTGACATCTACCAACCCCTCCCTTAGCCAATTAATAATTTTGATGCCCCGCATCCTATCCCCCCCCCCCCAGAGAAATAATAGTAATGGTGCCCCCGCAGCCTGCTTTTGACTTTAACTTACCTTGTGGACTGCTGAACTGGTCCTCTTCTGTCCCGTGCGGCGCTCCGGTGCTTCTTCCTTCTTGCAGTGCGGGTGCAGTCTGTCTGCTTAGTGTGGTCTCGTGAGATGTTAACATCACACGTGACCACAATAAATAGCGCACCGTGCCCACACTGACGGCAGCTGACAGCTTCTGATTAGCTGTTAGCTGCCGCCTTCCGTCTTCTGCTTATTGGAGCTGAGCCTGTCACTGACTGTGTATGGAGTCATAGGTGGACTCCATACACAGGGGCGGACCCCCATAAGGTAGGAATTTCGGGGGCGGCTTGAATCGTCCAAATAAAAAAAAAGGAAAAAAATGTTTTCACTTAACCAGCGCTGCGCCCGCCCCCCTTCCCCCCCCTCCGTCACAGCGCCCCCGGCTGCAGCCTGGTCAGCCTGTTGACTGATCAGGCCCTGCCCCCAAATCATATTATGCAACAATAGTGTCCCCAAAACATGTAATGCCACCTAGTATTACCCTGTATTCATATTATGCTATGCAGTAGTGCCCTGAGTTCATATTATGCAACACAATAGTGCCCCTAGTTTAAATGATGTCAATATAGTGCCCTCAAATCATATTATGCCACACAGTAGTGCCCCCAGTTCAAGAAAGGATGGTTAAAAAGTAATTAAAAATACATTGCACACAAGAAATTATATTAACACACCTGATTATGGCATCCTGTGTTCTTTTCTGTTACTGGGCAAGCCGGGCGAGGAGGGATCCGCAGCTGTCAGCTTAGACATGCAGTTGGGAGCAGGGGAAGAAGGAGGTGAAGATAGTGAAGAGGGGGAGGGGGAAGATGTAGTTAGGTGGTTCCTGGGGAGGAGTCAGCCACCAGGAAGCCAGTCAGTGTCGTGACCAGCCATTAATAGGCTGCGACCGGCCCCATTAGTTGTCAGGTCCTGGTAACATGTAATGGCCAGTCCGCAGCGGCCCATCTAGCATTTGCCAGATGGCCAGTCCACCCCTAGCCACTTGTATATATACTGCACCTGCTGCATTGAGGCTTACGATTTCTCCAATCTCCACCATCAGTAACATTGATGACAATGAAAAGAAACTTTCACCGTACAGCATAGGTAGGGTAATACATCAGAGGTCTTAAAGTAAAAATTCCATTATTGGGTCCAAACACTCATATGCAAAACACAAGGTGTAATGTATCCCAATATTTTTTTCCCATAAAACACATGCACATACTAGTACATACTATGGATAAACTTACATTGCTTCAGAATAGAGTTTAGTTTAAACACGAATATTGAAAAAAGTATATCCATTTAAATATTACAGATATCACTGTTTAGATAAATTCATTTGACTAGGCTAATGTCACTGACTTTGATCATGAATAGCTATTGTGACACATAGCTTAGGATAGAATTAAGTGCCTGGCAGCCTGGAATTACTGTTTGGATTCTCAAACTGATCGCAGCGGAGTATATGTGCTCATTCTGCCTTTCTACTTATTTTGTGTGTATCCCAGACAGCTCAAGGGTACAGGGAGAATGCGTGCCCAGCAGACACAGTCTTTGTGTGAAAGAGGTCCAGGCATTGTACCCAGGAAATCCTGCAGCCTTCCCGTGGACCTAGCATTAGAAATGGGAGACGACAATGAGCCCCGCAAGCCACCCAGCCTTTGCCCACGTTGCCACAGTGGATTATGGGGATCCAGAAAAACAAAGAATCTCTGCTGAAAATGTTTTGCGGATTTCCAGAAGAAGCAGTCAGAGGATGACTCTGCCCCCAGCACAAGCACTTGCCAATGCCCGCAGAGCAGTAGTACCAGACAACAGATATTGGCAGACCTGACTGTAACTTCAGTTCATGTCTCCCTAACCACACCATCAAAAAGATCCTGTGAGACATATTCTCATTTTCCTATTAAACGGCCTCATCTACTAGACAGTGGGAAAGGGCCCGACAGTAGCCGATCTAAGCAGAAGACCCATTACTGCTGCTCCCTCTGTCAAAGAAGACTGAAGTTGGTACAACAAGAGTTGGGGTCCTGTCGCTGGGGGGCCAAGGACGCGAAGAGGCCCATTATGAAAATTGTGAAGCTTGATCGAAAAATGGACAGGTCCATTCGAAACATTGGCTAGCAGTGTTTCCATTTTTAAATGACAGATTTCTTGGTCTCAACCTGTGTTTTCCTGGTCAGAATTTTTACTTAAAACTCTATGGTACATGCATAAAATGATACATTTAACATGAATACTAACAAAACTAAGTTCCCTGTATTATTTTCTTTGTTCTTTCAGTCTGCAAATAAGGTATAGTGGGACTGTTGCATGTGCTGTCTGAGTCCTCTCTCCATCCCCTCCCTTTACTCATGATATTGCACTCTGATGTGGCGATGCTGGTGCAGTGCAACCTGAGGCATCGGCACAAACTTATCTATTACGCTTGGTTTTCTGTCCACCCTGATAATTTCTTTGTTGTGCAAAGCACCTGGAGCACCAGAAAAATGAATAAAATCATAACATTTCAAAATAAAAAAATGTTAGTGTTGCTTAACCCAGCAGAACTTTATTGTTATAAATGATAAATCTTAAAAAATGAAAATAAGTAATGCAACAAAAAACGAAACCTTACTTTATATTGCATTTTTGGTATATGCTCCTTCCCCCTACAGCACATGTTTCTTTACTTACCTGACTAATAATAATTATAATTAAAGTATATAATTATATCATATTATAACAATAGATTATATAATATTGTCCTATTACAGTACTGAACACAGGGACTGATTTATAAAAGTGCAAAAAGGCCTTTTGGTTTTAGAAAAAAAAATTGGTATTTTTGCCAACAAAAGAGCTTTTTCACAACACTGGGTGTCAATCTGACATGTTGGCCCAGAGCTGGATAAAGGCTCTGGGGGGCCTGGGGCACATAAGAAAGGGGTGTTCCTATGATGTAACATGGTTATCATTTTGGACAAATACACAGACAATACTGTGTGCACTACTATTAGGTGCATGCAACTCTGCCTTTACAAGCAGTACAGTGTGAAGTGAGACATACCCCCAATTCCTGACTAAACGAGACAGTCAACCAAATTTGGGACTGCCCCACTAGCTTCAGGACAGTTGGCAGACTGTCCTGCTCTCTCCTACCTTTTCTTGCCGCTTTCACTACCTGCTGCTGGTGTCTTTAGTTGCTACTTGTCTGGGTCCTGGATTGTTGGGAGTCCTACTTAGAAAAGAAATGGGTACATGAAATTCAGAAAATTCCAACAAGCCCCGGCATTAAATCAATAGCACCCACGTTTTATAATTAGGCCTCCCTTCAGACCCAACAATAAAATAATATTACTCACATTTGATTAATAGATCTATTATCCTCTAACCAGCCCCAACATTAAATTAATATACACCCATTTAATAAATAAACCAATTTCCCTCCCTCCAAACAGTTCCAGCAATAAATGAAATAGCATTTACATTTAATGTATCTGTAACTATCCTGTTCTCTTCTACCTGTTCTTGTCAGTTTCACCAGCTTTGGCTGTTGGATTCTTTAGTTGCGGCTTGCCTGGATCCTGGAATATTGGGGGCCCTATGTGGAAAAAAAATGGGTAAAAAATTCTAACCAGTCCCAGCGTTAAATCAATAGGACCCACAATTAATACTTAGGCCTTCCTCCAGCCCCAACATTAAAATAATAGTATTCCCATTTAAAAAAATAGATCTATATCCCTCCAACCAACCCCAACATTAAAGTAATAGTATTCCCATTTAATAAATAAACCTATTTCTCTTCCTCCAAACAGTTCCAGCAATAAATTAATAGCATTTACGTATAATAAATATACCTATTTCCCGCAACCGTCACTGACTGCCAAATAGATACAAAATAGATATTCATATTATTAAATAGATAGTAGAGTTTTTAAAGGTGACTACAAACACTCTGCTATTCATTTAATAAAAATGGGAATGTTTATTTTTTTTATAGGTATTTAGTGGCAAGAAGGCAGGCCACAATAATAAAGAATGGTCAACAGTAGCCGGGTTCGATAAACAGTAAGATAATAAGGCAAATGGTTCAGGCAGAGGCATAGTTGAAGACATTCCAGGGTTGGTACAATAGTAGACGGGGTTCGATACATGTTAACGGGGAAGAGAACCCCGACACTCCACTAAAATGACGATTCTTGAAAAAGAAGAAGTCAATTTAAGCAGGCATTTGTAAGGCTGAGGGGTCCAAACATTGCCACTTTACATTAACATGAATGAACGGCGCACTGACGTCCAAGTGAAGTGCCGGACAGCTGCCACATCAGAATGACTGGCTGTCTGCAGGCGCTGCCGTCGGAGAGCTGGATCTTCGGGTCTGAGGTAAGTCTGCTTGAATTGACTTCTTGTTTTTCAGAAATCGTCATTTTAGTGGAAGTGTAAATTGTGTCTGGGTTCTCGTCCCTGTTAACACGATTACCACAGAGTAGACAATAACAGGAGGCAGAATGCAGCAACAGAAACAGGGACTAGATTATTGGCAGGAGCACAATAATCTGGCAAGGAAGATAGGAACAGGCTTTTATAGGAAGTCAAGGGGAGGATCTATAACATGTTGGAACATCAGAAGATCAGTAAAACAAAGACAAGGAGCTGTCCAGCAGCCAGAATAGCTCAGTCAGCAGAGCCACAGATCACAGAAGCTTTGGCTTTGAATTCTGATTTAGGGATTCTTTAAAGATTCCACTTGTGTCTCTTCATTAAGCACTAAGGGCCTGATGCAGAATTGGTTGTAATTTACAGGCCAAAAAAGGACATGCATAAATAGCTTATTTCAGTACATATATTGAATTGTTGCAACCAGCCATGCATCTGTTAGCATAGGATTACAACAGAAGTACTTACACCACACCCACATACCCAGAAAGAGGTCATAAGCACAATAAAACTTTGCAAACATTTGTTTTCATATGGAAAAACTTCCTAATTTGCTAATAGACTTCATATAATACAGCAGATATAACCTTCCTTAGCGCAAACAAATGAAATACATTTTGTTTTTAAATTCACACACAAAATCCTTCAGAGGTGAAACTGCAATCAGCCATAAGCGGTCAGCGCTAGTGCTGGTGATCTTCACACCTTAGACTGGTGCAAATAAAATAACACCGATTTAAAAGTGGTACCTGTGTCTGCGGTCAGGTCTACATCGCCTTGCAATTCCGCAACCACACTCTTACTGTACTCCGTCTACTTTAGAATGTCCTTTCCCTCCCCCATCATACCTCTTCATGCGCGAGCAGGCACAAATGTGAAAGTGTGCAACTCTTCATAGGCGTAGAAACCTGCAGGGTTTTTGTGGGCATGGCCGGAGCAAAAACTCTAAGACAGGCTGGATTAGGTCTACAACATCCCTTTATATTACCTGATCTCCACGGGTGGTCTGTAGAAATGAAGAAAAGAGGGTGCTCCACAGTGCCTAAAAGACTTATTAACAATGACACTTTTTAGTACACAAAGATGCATACCAAATATCCAAACATCTTTGCACACTGTCATCTGGACATCTGCACCCTGCTCAAAGACATAAAGAAACTTGTGCCAAGCCATATTTTTTTATTTTGTACAATTTATATGTTTGCTTTCTTCTTGGATGACAAATAAATTGTGAGATTGTGCACGTCTTACCACTTAGACCTATGTATGTGAAAGGCAAAGTAAGGCCAGAGGCTACGGAAGGAATATGGAGATCTATAAGTGATAGTTTTATAAAAATGATACACTTCCCAGATGCAACCGAGAAATGATTCTACAATTACAAGAAATGATTTTCAGTTGGTTTTATGGTGATTGTTGATAGCAATTTTATTGCCTTTAATGCAGAAGCCTATAGCAGGTTAGGCTGGATTAAAATCTTTAAAACATCACCAATGGGTTGAAAAATGATTAAAGGAAAGATAAGTATTGCAAAATTATTTGTGGATGGAGAAAAATCTTTTCCTAACGTATTTGTGACCAACAAGGCTTTCTGTTTAATAACAAATATAATGAAACCCTATCCTAAAAGAGGATTTGATTTAGTTAGAAAGGTTCTCAATTGTTGGCTAAATTGCTTTTGTCTTTTAGTAGACTATCAGCATCATATTGCACTGAATGTGCTTTTGGGATCACATGTTAAATGCTTTAGAATAACACCCATGTGTACAAGCCTACAGAAAATAATCTAAGCCAAATTTGGCTTTGTTCATTCAATTGGTGGAGTAGCATCCAGAGTGCTATGGTTTAACATCCCCAGCCTACAGTGATTGCTACAAGAAGAAGCAAGCCTTGCTAGAAAAGGGGGACATCTGATTCCAATGGTTTTTCCAATTGAGAGAAGGAACAAAGTAATAATGTAATACGTTATAAAATATTGCAAATATACGTACAGCAGGAAAGAGCAGGCAACAAACAAAAAAGGAATGTTGACATCATTAATTCTGATTGCAGAACTAGAATATTTGTTAAGTTGCCACTCACTCTACACAAAAGTAAATACTAAGATGGACACACATTAGCAATAATAAGCCCCAGGCTACTCTTCAAAAGTAAAAGGGCACCCTCCAAGATGACACAGAGATAACTCAGTAATAACTACACAAATAATAATCCACTAATAATATTTCATTATAAAGTATTATGAATACGTACACATAGAAAGGCATGCATACATTAAGGGTATTTTACCATATATTATATCATGTATTAGCAGATTAAAATGACAGATTGCAAGTGTTAGAAGTGTAGATGCCCAGCTGTGCTGTGGAACTCTGTTTCTATCTCCAATCTGAAGTGGTGCACTTACCTTTCTTCTGATGAGAGTTTGGGCACCCATTCAGTGGAATTGTAGAAAAGGGACCCTTTGGAAAAAGCCAGATAATGGACCATCATAAGGACAATACAGCTCAATATAGTCAGTATAAACATGGGCTAGAACAATCTCTAGAAAAAGCCAGATAATGGACCATCATAAGGACAATACAGCTCAATATAGTCAGTATAAACATGGGCTAGAACAATCTCTATTAAACACCCTGAGCACAAGCTAGTTGCGATAACATTCAACAGTAAACATATCTTGTTACTCAAGCTACACTTCATGTCTTTGGGTAATAACTCTCCTTCTTGTCCTGTCTACTATAGCATCTCTTTTGATTTATCATGATCTCCATACTGACAGGACATTAAAGCACTTTAATGTCCTTTATCCCTCTCTCCCTCTCTCTCTCTAGACATTGACATCACATTCATTTTAAAGTTTCCCTGCTTTCATATACTGACAGTTTGGACCAATTTAGCAGTTACAGGCTTGATTCATCAGTCTCAACATGTGCATAAATGCACTCGTAGTGGCATATGTTGAATTGGGTGTACACCTCTTTGCTTAATGTAAAATATGCAAATTTGTTCTTCGCATGCCTCTAAAAAAAGTATCTGCCTACATCTGTAGACAGATTTAGTACTTGCATCCCCTTATGCTCATAGAGGTGGAACAGGGGAGAGAAGGTGTGTGCGAATGTAGAGCGAGCACAGTAAGGGCATTTTGATGAAATTGTAAACCGAGGCAGATCTCACAGAGCTGCATATACACTAGAGATGTTCGCTGACCCCCGTGTTTTGGTTTTGGTTTTGGATCTGGATAAATTTCGTGTTGTGGTTTTGGTTTTGGCAAAAACCGCCCTCGCGTGTTTTGGTTTTGGCTTTGGATCCCGGATTTTTTCTAAAACCTCCATTTTTGTTTTTGCTAAAATCACATAATTTGGCTCTTTTTCATCCCTACATTATTATTAACCTCAATAACATTAATTTCCAATCATTTCCAGTCAATTTTTGTCAAGTGACAAGAACACTGCTACCCCTCATGTTTCTGTATGAGCAATGGCACTGAGCAATGGCACTGGAGACTGGAGAGTGACAAGAACATTGCTACCTGTTTCTGTGTGAGCAATGGTGCTGGATCTCCTGGGGAGGGAGGTACTTATGGAATCCAAAACCTGTGACATTCGACAATACAACAATGATGTTTTGCTCGATTCAGATCGGAGGACGCGCAAAAGCAATGAGCCAGCCCGCGAGCCTACTCGGATCCCCTAAGTTCGGTGGGCTCGGTTTTCAGAAAACCGAGCCTGAGCATCTCTCATATACACCAGTCAGTAGCCATATAAATCGTGGCTGCTAGAGAGCTGGTGCAAATATTTGCTGATGATGATGATAGTCACCAGCAGTAGCTAACCACTTCTGATTGGCTGACTGCGAATTCACCTCTGAAGCTGATTGATCGTGCATATTATATTTTAAAATTAACAGTGCTTAACCTAAGAAGTGTTACATTTGTGTTAACTGTAAATTATCATTTAGTGTTTGAAGTAGGGGTAATATGCTATACTTCCACTTCTCCTACTGACTTCATTGTAAAACTATTACATTCCATTTACTTACATTCCCATTACATTTTTATTTCACCACTTCTAAATTTCCACTTTGACCAATGTTATCATTTACTTATTATTTCATACAGCACACCATGAAAACCAGTTATAGATCCTAAAAGCAATTCAAAGCCATGAAAGTGATTACATTTCAGTAAAACAAGCAAATAAGCTCTTATACCTACTTCAATCAATTTCAGTTCAGTAGAGTCAATGCCTAGTAAGTATGGCTTGATATTTTTTCATATAACATCAAAATACATGTTTTGCAAAATGTATTGTTGTTCAATTGATAAATAATGCTTTTCCTTCAAGACCATTGGTAAAAATTAGGAGAATGACTTTGATTCAATAGATAGAAACAAATCAATGATGCAACAGAATCACATAAACCGAACGTGAAGGAAGGAAGTCCTGCAATGTCTAATGCCAACTCACAGCAACCAGCTATGCAAAGTGAAGAAATAACTAAATAAGATACTGGAGAAATAAAAATTATTGCTCCTTATCCCTAGTCTTCAGAGATGATGACAATTTTGTCCGAAATGTAAAACCAGCTAAATTAACTCTAGGAGCAACTCCTTGAAATACCTTCAACTCCTTCAACTGTTCCTAAGGTCCTGTCTTGACAGATTTAAAACAAAAGTTCCACTAGAATGGCTACTTTGTGTAAAGTTAAATATTAATTTTGTAATAAATCAGAGTTTGACTAAACACCATCCTAATACAATTACCCAACACTAACACCCATTCCCAGGGCCAGTGATACTCTAGCCTAGGGTGCCAGGGTGAAGGGGGTGTCTAATATACTGGCTGAGTGACATAATGTCACTTATTCACTATCTTGAATGTCACCGTGGTGCCCCCACACTGAGTGCCAGCCACTGAAATGGAAGAACAGCAACTGTCAGCTTCTTACTGGTGAAGCTGCCGACTGTTTGTACATGTCTGTAGTGGGCTGGGGGCATGGCGCTGGACTATGATGTCACAGGCCAGTGCCAAACAGCAAAGAATGGAAGATGTTTCACACTAGATATAGAAAAGAGGGGCAGGGCAGCACGGAGGTGGGGGGCGGTGTTTTGGGCACTGCCTGATGGATGTGTGGTCACCTAGGACACCCAGAACTCATGAACAGCCATGCATGTTTCACTACCCATTCCCAAACATGCACCAAAGCTAAATTTATATAAAAAACATATACCTACAGTCTACCACAACATATATAAACTTACACAGCCCAATTCTGAAACAAATCACATACATATGGGGCTTTGACAGGGAATAACCCATATGTGGGCCCCACTGTAGCTGCACCAATGCAGCACTGGATCACCCATTATGCAACCTAGGACCCTGTCTACATTATTATGGGGATAATCGGGGTAAGCCCTGACCTAAATGAGGCCGGCCCCGCTGTTGCTCTGCAGACTCATCTGGGTAGACCAGCCACCAATGCACTGCACCATGTATTAAAGATTTATTCCCCCTCCCCTTCCTTTTCCTCCCCTGCCCTTTATTATCCTCTTCGTTGGATCTACACCCTCTCCTCTGCTCTACACACTGGCTTGCGCAAAGACCAGAGCAATGTCTTCACAGATGGGTCAGTGTCTCAGGGATGTCACAAACAGCACTCACATGAGCTTGCATGGCATGTGTTTTGCAAATAATTAATAACAACCTGGTTTCCTTAAAAATTATTCAAAAACTGTCACCACCAAAAATTATTTTTAAAGATAGCACTTTGTATGCACTCTTAGTTTCTCCTTAAACTTATATCCCACTATCATAAACTTTAAACTGACCAGAGTTATTGTTAACCAAACAATCCACTGTATTTCAGTCATTTAGCATTTATACATAACCAAGCTTAAATAGCACTTGAATTTGTTAAGACCACAAAGAATGTTATTAAATGGAATATAATGCAACAAAATAGTTACAATGCTTAAGCCATACAAAAGAATATTAATAATATTATATACAGTATGCATTACAATGCAACACATTTCTTAAAATAAAAATAAATAAAAGCAGATACATAAAACTGACTTATTTTCATGTAGCTGCCACTGGGCGAAGTTGGAAAATTGATGAAATCTTCAATATGAAATTGACTTCCAAAGAAATGACAATGGATAACAGTTTTCCATGGATTTTAAACTCACTGATATTCCACCTCCCACCTCCTCCTTGCAAGGTCACCACACCAGATTTGTGAATATGCTAATGACATCCTTTATGGGTTTTTAACACACATCTCCTCTCAGGAGTTCTTAAGAATGCAATACTTTTTTCATTTGTACTTCCTAGAAATATAATTTTACATTCAATAACTTGGCAAGAATGTCCAACAATTAATACATGTAATATGCCATTATCATGTACAATATTTAGAACATACTTGATTACTATTGTTTCCTTATGAGCTTAGCTTTTAAATTGGACAAATGTTCTAGGCCTATTTGCACTTACACTCACTGAGAACTCCCTCAGAGAACCCAGACCGGCAGGATGGAAGCCGCAAAGCCCAAATTCTCTTGCTGGAAACCCTGGCGGAAACCTTCTGCTCTGTTAGACTCCGTGCCTCCGGGAGAAGTATTGCCAATCCCACTTGAGACCCAGAAGGATTGTATCCATCCTCCTAGATTCGTGACAGTAAGACCAGTCATGACGGAGCCTGATAGAGAACCTTCAGCTAAGGATTTACTTCAACACCTTATTGGTAGGTTGGAATGCCAAGATGCTCTACAAATGCAGCTGCTACAGTGTATGCAGACCTTGGCTACCCATCTGGACACCTTACAAGTAGTTCCTCTGTTCTCCCCCGAGGCTCAGGCTCTGGCTCAGGCTCTTGTTTCTGAGGCACCTCCTTCTCCCTCTGCTTTATGGCTGCCTACTCCCTCTAAGTTTGATGGGGACCCAAAGTCTTGTAGGGGTTTTTCCACGGATCACAAAAATCTACTTTATCTCCAGGCTGCCCAGTGCTTAAACCCCCGTCAAGCCCGTTGGTCGCTTGACGGGGGTTTCTCACGCTTCGACCTTCGAGTTACTTTCAAATCAGGTCTTAGAAATAAGAAGGCGGATGCGTTATCCCGAGCTTTTGAGTCCTCTGAACCCGAAGATTTCCTCGAATGCCCCATTTTGGACCCTAAATGTCTCAATTCAGGCACGCTGTCTCCTTCTACCACTCCTCCTCCAGGAAAGACATGCATTTCTCCTGATCTATGAAAGAGAATTCTAATCTGGTTCCATGCTTCACACTTTGCTGGACACCTAGGCACTCGTAAGACCTTCGAGTTAATCTCTTGCCAGTATTGGTGGCCCAAGTACCAATCCAAGGTAAGGGATTTTGTAGCTGCCTGTGCTGTTTGTGCTCAACACAAGTCTCCTCTTCAACCTCCGTTGGGACTTCATCATCCTCTCCCGTTACCCACTAAACCTTGGACCCATATGTCTATGGATTTCATCACTGACCTACCCGCTAGCAAGAAATTTAACACCATCTGGGTAACCATGGATCGCTTTTCCAAAATGGCGCACTTTGTTCCTCTTATGGGTTTGCCTTCCTCTGCACTATTGGCTCAGCATTTCATGAAGCAGGTTTTCTGTTTGCATGGTTGTCCTGCTAAAATTGTTTCTGACCGCGGAGTTCAATTCATGTCAAAATTCTGGAGATCCCTCTGTTACCTTCTCGGTATACGCCTAAAATGTTCTTCTTTGTATCATCCTCAAACTAATGGCAAAACTGAGAGGGTCAATCAAGACTTCGAGACCTTTCTCAAGATTTTCTCCTCCACCAACAAGGACAATTGGGTCGACATCTTTCCATGGGCAGAGTTTGTACACAACAATTCCTTTCATGAATCTACTTCAGCTACTCCGTTCTCCCTTGTATTCGGGACACATCCTCTCATTCCAGAATTCTCATTGGTTATCTACAAAGAACATTCGTCTCAAGGTGCCATGTATGAAATTTGCCCCCCATTACATAGGTCCTTATAAGATTTCTCGGGTGATCAGTCCCGTTTGCTTCAAACCACAGCTGCCTTCTACCCTTCGCATTGCTAATGCCTTTCATTTTATGTCTTTGCTGAGACCCCTTATAATCTATTTTTTTTCATCTCCTGTTACCCCTTCTCCCCATCCTGTGCTTCAACAGACTGATGAATTCGAGATCAGCGGGATTTTGGGCTCCAAAAAATTTAAGGGCAGGATTAAGTACCTCGTGAATTGGAAGGGTTTCGACCCCAAGGAACGTTCCTGGGTGCGTGATTCAGACGTCAAGGCACCTTTTCTACAGAAGAAGCATCATTCCAGATTCCACAGAAAATCTGGTCCTAGGTGTTCGGTGACCACCTTTAAAGGGGGAGGTACTGTCACACACTGCTCTCCTGTGGCTGCCACCCAGGAGCCGGCGCACTTACCTGTCCCCTAACTCCCTGCTCTCCTCCGACTGTCATGTTGGTGGCTGTTCTGCGCATGCGCCGAACCGTCTCACCTTTCTAACCTTTCCTGCTCTCCCATTTGCTCTCTGTTATTGACAGTTCCTTATAGGGCTCCTCCCCTCACTTATTTTTTTTGTCAAATTCCTGGCCTGGAAGCAGCTCCTGTTATTCTCCGTGAATCTCCACTCCTTAGTGGTACCGCCACAGATCATCGCTCACTACTATCCACTCCTCAGTGGTAGTTGCCGCAGATCATGGCTCCCTATCTCTCCAGTGTACTGCCGCAGATCATCGCTCACCAATATCCACTCCTCAGTGGTAACTGCCGTGATCATCGCTCACTCACCTCCACTCCTTAGTGGTTCCCTGGTGCCCCCTGGCTCCTGGTAATCCTCTTCCAAGTCTGTCCTCGCTATCTGGTGCTTGGTTCTGTCTCTCCACTCACTGGGAACTTCCTCAGAGGGCTGCGACCTGCAGGGTGGAAGCCGCAAAGCCCAAATTCCCTTGCGGGAATCCCTGGCGAAAACCTTCCACTCTGTTAGACTCCGCGCCTCCGGGAGAAATATTGCCAATCCCACCTGAGACCCAGAAGGATCCTATATATCCTTGTAGATTCATGACAGTTGGTCTCTAAAATAAGACTGGGTAGGTCAGTGGAGAACTAGTGAAAAGACCTGGCTGAAAAGTTGTCAAGGAATTTGGATACTGGGCCTGGGGGGCAGTAAATAACAGAGACATGGAAAAGAATAAGAGATAAGAAACAGATGGTATGGACTTTAAAGGAGAAGGAGAGGGAGGGTTCAAAGGGAATTACTCAACAAATTGGAGCCAAGTTCGAGTAAGTAGCCATCACAACCACCTAGTTGGCCACCGGGTCAAGTAGTGTGGATGAATGGAGAAAGCTACAGGGGAAGCAGTGTCAGCCAGGTTTCTGTAACAGCAAAGGGGCTGAGGGAATTAGAGAGGAAAAAATTGTGGATGGATGTGAGATTGTTATAGACAGAGCTAGCATTACAGAGTGCACAGAAAAAGGGTTGAGATTAGAATGAGGCTGGTCTGTAGTGGGTGGAACATTTTGGCATGGAAGGAAGCATGTGAGCTGATAGTGGAGATTCTGTGGAAACTGGGGCTAGGGCAGATGTTGCCAGAAGGAGGTGGAGATGTGTGAGGAAGAGGACCAGGGAGGATGATAGGTTAGTGTGTCTGTAGTTCCAGGCATGGAAGTAAAGAGGGTGTAGTGTATTTCAAAGGTGCAGCCAAGCAAAAAAAATTGTTGTGGGGGGAAGTAATTAAGGAAAACATAGAGTTGAGATGTTGAAGAAAGGGGAGCTAGAAGTAGGTAGAAGAAAGGTGGATTAATGCATGGAGTAGTGGTGAGAGAGAAAAAGATACTGTATATGTGGTGTGAGAGGAGTTCATCACTCATCACCTCTTGTTGAACATCTGTTACAACTCTAACTATACTATAATTCTTAACTCACACTTGTTACAAATACTCAAACTAGATATATGCCCTATACAGACAATGCACCTGTTAAGGTTCAAATTCCTAGCTTAAGCTCAGCGACATCAAAGTCACTATGTTTGTTGTCTGCATAGGGCTTCTTGAATAAGCCTTTGTTCATCTATAGAATCCTGTATTGTATAAAATGCTTTCAGTGTTTAGGAGTACTCATTTCACTACATAGATGCAGTAAGAAACTCAATAAAGTGTAAAAGGAGAACACATTGCACCACTTATGTTAATAATCCTTAGTCCACAGCTTGAGACTTTATCCATGTAAAAAATAAAAATAAATATGCTTATTTCAAGCAAATCTGGCAGACACTCATTGTTAAAATAATTCCACATCTTAGAACACCATTCAGATTTAAGATCCAATTTGTACTTGAATCAGACAATCTTTGAGCCGATCGTTTTTCTTCCTTCCACATCCACTCAACAACCATGTTTTGATAACCTAAGCTGTTTTTCTTTTTCCTTTGTAAGTGCATTTCTTTATGATAGTTATATGAAACAGATGGATTGTAGTGTGTTCAGTATATATTGCTGCATTGTTACTGGGTGTTGCTTATAACTATATTTCTTAACATCTATAACCAGATGTTTTTGGTTTGGAGACATTGATCATATGACCCATAATGATAATTCATTCTTAAAGGACATCTAAAAATACAGAAAACATGTAAAGTGTTTTATAAAGAGCTCTTAAAAAGATTTAAAACAGTAAGTGTAAATGTTTCAAGAGCTTGTAAGAACTAAATATATTTCAGATCAGACTTTTATCATGAGAGAACTTTTTTCTGTGCACATCATACAACCTTCATTTATCCTATTGAAGGAAATTACATTGAACTAATAAGAGAGGATAATAACTTTTATTAAAAAAAATCTAGGTATGGACACATTGCATGTACACTTTACAACATGCCTTAGATTAGTTTCTATTGTTAGTTTATGGTCCGCAAAAATTAGATCATGACACTCACCACAAGGTACTATATATTTTTTTCTTTCTTTGGCAAGTCTTTCATTTCCAAACAGCTATTAACTGGAGACCTTTGCCGCTGCTGCTTGGTTTAAATGTAGTACGATGTTCAATATTGTTGAATAAGAAATGCCTTGCGGTACATTGTGGTGATTGCCATGATCTATTCTACTTGGACTGTAGTTTGTACAGCTACCTTTATCACAAGCACCAGGTGCTGGGTTCATTTGTGGTTCTCTATATTTGCTAGTATGCAATTTCCACTGTAATTCTGTTGAGTTAAAGTGGGACTAATCCTAAACATTTTCACTGATCACCAAAATTGTAATTTTCATATATATATATATTATTTTTTTTATTTACATAGAGCTCAATGTTGACCAGATAACCCACTTCTGCGCTGTTAAAAAGTAAAGGATTACCTTTCCACTTAACCAATTACAACTGAAGCTTCTCCAACATTTTAAGGACAGTTTAGGAATCAGTGAAATCAGGACATTCTCCTTTAAATTAATAAATTAAAAATGTGCACAAGTAAATAAAATCATTTGAGAAAGTGATGCCAGGACATCTAAGACCACTGTGCATGTGCTGTGAAAACAAAAGACAGTGCAGTGCCGTAAAACAAAAAAATATAAATCACTGCGTGTCAGCATATACTGTACATAAATATGAGATTTGTTCACGATACAGCTACACTTTAAGGACAGTGTATTGAAAGGATGTTATACCAGTTAAAGAGCTGAGAGTTCCGTGATCTGAGCTAATATGACTACGCTGCCCTGCTCCTTTGTATGAATCAGCCATTTCACACTGTGCATTTCTACACAGTAAATCTGCAATGCCGATACCTCAATATCTTCTTGTTTAAAGAAGCCCCTCCCTCCTAACATGGCAACCTGCATCAGAAGAGTGAAAGAGAGCATTGTGTACATATTTAGTTACAATAATTGCACTAGTTATTTCAGTTACATTATACAGCTCAGTAACACACAGCATTTAATATATATATTAATTTCAAATAGTGGCTTTATTTTCTCTTTAAAGCAGCAAGCCCATGAAAAAATCAGGTTTCTTTTTTAACAGAAATCACTGTGGAAGGCTATAACAGGAATTCTGTTTTTTTTATCATTTATGATTGTTTTCTTCTTCAGGCTGCTTTTAATGATTTATGATTCTGGATGTCCATGGCAACCACAGTCACATGGCACATGAAGTAGAGAGCAGAGAGACTATGGAATGCCCCTCTGAGTTCTGTCTACACTATGTGGAATTGTTGCGTTAATGCATATTTTTATGTTGAACTCATCTGTCCATTCACATGAAAGTAGTAAATGAAGCTTTTACATTAATTTAGTTACATCAGCTCTGCAATGTCTTTCAATCTGTGCCAGGACAATGTTTGGTACTGTCCTGTATAAATTGAGAGCAAAGAAAGTTATACGATAATGAAAAGCATTGGTTCCAATATTATGTAAGTGTAAAAGGCTTAAAAAATAAAGTCTGCTGAAGTATTAAATGCTGCTAAAACAGTTTATTTATTGATCCAAGGCAGTTCCTTGGCAAGAAAATCATAGTACCTTGTGGTCTTTCATGGTTGTGCTGGCTGGATTGATAGTTTGTATCTAATATATCTCCAACATAAAACAAACTTGCTACCTAGAATTATTATTATTATTATTATTTTTTTTAGTTCTTTATTATTGAGTGGTCAAAGGGATTCACTAATAACAAACCAGAGGTACAGTGACACAAAAAGTTCCAATTAACATGTACAGAATATCACACTGTATCAAGGTCACAAAAGAAAACAGGGTCTACAGTGTGTTCAAAACCAGGACCTGGAGGATGAAAATGTATGACCAGATTTTAAATTTTACAAGTGGCAGAAACCATATAATATACAGAAGCTAGACATAGAGAGGAATGATTAAAGGATCGTAGGTGGGGGGGCAACCACAAAACATCACTGTGCAGAGAAGGGCAGCATGGGCATAGTCTTACAGAATTAGGGAGGATAGATCATCCACCGAATATGGCTTATCAGGGGAAGAGGTGAAGCAGGAATGGAGAGAGACAAATGTCTATGTTCAGTGAACAGTCAGGGGGCCCATACTTAATTAAAAACCTGACCTCTGCCATGAAGGTAGTAAGTTATCTCCTCCATGGCCGCTATATGCCAAATTCGCTATTTAAGTGCAAATAGAGATGGAGGGGAGGCGTTTTTCCAATTTAGAGTTAACAGGGATTCGGCTGCTGCTAAGATATATGCAGTAAGTTTCTTAGAAAATATATCTAGGTATTGGGGGGTGGGTAGGGGTAACAGAAAGAATACCCAAGGATCCCTTTCCACCAAGGCCTCAATAAGGCTGTTCAAGAGTCTATGGACTTTTCCCAGAAAGGAGCAATTACAAGGTACACCCCACTCATCAAATATGGGCCATGGTGTCTCTATGACCACAATTACTCCAGCAGCCAGATGAAGAGCTGGGAAACATTCTATTGAGTCTCGCTGGGGTATAGCAGAACCAATAATAGATTTGTCCAAGGTCTCAATTCAGGCATGCTGTCTCCTTCTACCACTCCACCAATTCCCAGTTTCATGTCCTCCATGCATCTCCATGCATGCCCTAGGTTCTTTTCCCACTCGGCTTCATGATATTTGGGGGGGCAGTGTCAAGGAAAATACTGTAAAGATGGGAAATCATGCCTTGGCCAAAGGGTGATGTCTACAAATGTTTTCAAATTGAGTTAGGCCCCAGAGCAGGTGTGCCAGGGACAAGGAGCGCAAGTACCGTATTTCCCCATGTATAAGACGCACCTTATTCCCCAAAATTTTGGGTCTAAAAAAAAGGGTGCGTCTTATACACTGCCAGCGCTATTACCTGAATGAAGAAGATGATCCCTGGTGTGAGTATAAGAGAGAGGAGTCCCGGCTGAACCGATCTGCGCTTCCTAGTTTCAGGTAAAAGGACCTTCAGGTCCTTCAGGCGCCTCCCACTGTCTCTGATGTCCCGGAGCTGTCAGTCACGTGACCGGCAGTTCCTATGACCGTCGATAACTGAGCCCAGCGTGTTTGTAGTATGGTATGTATACAGTAGACTGCACAGCGTTGATGACAATAGACAAGTCACGTAGACACGCTTGGGGCGTGTCTACGTGACTTGTCTCTTGTCAACAACACTGTGCAGTAATGTAATACATCTTTTTTTTTTTCATTTTGGGCCCCAAAATTAAGGTGCGTCTTATACATGGGTGCGTCTTACACATGGGGAAATATTACGTATTTGGAAGAATTCAAAAGGATTGAGTATCTGGGAGGGAGATTTCTGTTGGGCTCCACCAGAGATAGTCATTGACCCTCTCTGAAAAATCAGTAGGAAATTTGAAGTCAGCTTGAATTCAACGGCGAAACAGCATGGTGGATGACCCAGAGAAAAACATGGGGTTATGCCAGATTTTGTCAAGGGGGATACTGAGGAGGTGAGCTTCAGTTTTAGGGAATATAAGTCCCAGAGCTTAGTGGCAAGGCTTAATTATCTGTTGATTGTATGTTGAACACAAATATGATGATAAGAAATGACTGGTTGTGGTAATAAAGTTATGAAAAGTCCCTTTGTATGTCAGATACTGCAATCTCGAAGTCATAGTGCTGCATCAGTCTGGGCCTAGAAAGATATTATAATGCATACAGTTGATATCTGTATGTATATATATATATATATATATATATATATATATATATATATATATAAATGTAAATATATATATATATATATATATATATATATATATATATATATATATATATACAGTCAAGTCCATAAATATTGGGACATCGACACAATTCTCATATTTTGGGCTCTATACACCACCACAATGGATTTGAAATGTAACTAACAAGATGGGCTTTAACTACAGACTTTCAGCTTTAATTTCAGATGAACAGTGTAGGAAGTACAACGGTTTCTATATGTGCCTCCCACTTTTTAAGGGACCAAAAGTAATGGGACAAACTAAACAATCCTACTTCAAACTTTCACTTTTTAATACTTTGTTGCAAATCCTTTGCAGTCAATTACAGCCTGAAGTCTGGAACGCATAAACATCACCAGACGCTGGGTTTCATCCCCGGTGATGCTCTGCCAGACCTCTACTGCAAATGTCTTCAGTTCCTGCTTGTTCTTGGGGCATTTTCCCTTCAGTTTCGTCTTCATCAAGTGAAATGCATGCTCAATCGGATTCAGGTCAGGTGATTGACTTGGCCATTGCATAATATTCCACTTGTTAGCCTTAAAAAACTCTTTGGTTGCCTTTGCAGTATGCTTCGGGTCATTGTCCATCTGCACTGTATAGCGCCGTCCAATGAGTTCTGAAGCATTTGACTGAATATGAGCATATAATATTGCCAGAAACACTTCAGAATTCATCCTGCTGCTTTTGTCTGCAGTCACATCATCAATAAATACAAAGGAACCAGTTCCATTGGCAGCCATACATGCCCAAGGCTATCTCTCTGATCGGTTTGTTTTGATTTTTCAGCCTAATGATGGCTTGCTTCACTGATATTGACAGCTCTTTGGATCTCATATTGAGAGTCGACAGCAACAGATTCCAAATGCAAATGTCACACCTAGAATCACCTTCAGACTTTTTACCTGCTTAATTGATAATGAAATAATGAGGAAATAGCCCACACATGTCCATGAAATAGCTTTTGAGTCAATTGTCCCATTACTTTGGGTCCCTTAAAAAGTGTGAGGCACATATAGAAACACATATAGAAACTGTTGTAATTCCTACACCGTACCATTGTAGGAGTAGCTGTGCATCATTGGGGGCATGTCTAGCAGGTGAAAAACACTAGGCCACCCTCTTACAGAAAAATGCATTAGTCACACATGCCCCCTCTGCCCAGTAGCTTTGCTCACACATGTCCCCTCTGCCCACATGCTTTAATCACACTTGCCTCCCCTCTGCCCACTTGCTTTAATCACACATGCACCTCTCTGCCCAGCAGCTCTAGTCGCACATGCCCCTTCTCTACCCAGCACCTATAGTCACACATGCTCCCTCTCTGCCCAACACCATTAGTCACATATGCTCCCTCTCTGCCCAGCACCTTCTGTCACACATGCCCCCTCTCTGCCCAGCACCTTCTGTCACAGATGCCCCCTCTCTGCCCAGCAACTTCAGTCACACATGGCCCTTCTCTGCCCAGCACCTTTAGTCACACTTGCCCCTCCTCTGCCCACCACCTTTAGTCACACATGCCCCCTCTGCCCAGCACCTTTAGTCACACATGTCTCCTCTCTGCCCAGCACCATTAGTCACATATGCCCCCTCTCTGCCCAGCACTTTTAGTCACACATGTCCCTCTCTGTCCAGCACCTTTAGTCACATATGCTCCCTCTCTGCCCAGCACCATTAGTCACATATGCTCCCTCTCTGCCCAGCACCTTCTGTCACACATGCCCCCTCTCTGCCCAGCACCTTCAGTCACACATGCCCCCTCTCTGCCCAGCACCTTCAGTCACACATGGCCCTTCTCTGCCCAGCACCTTTAGTCACACTTGCCCCCCCTCTGCCCACCACCTTTAGTCACACATGTCCCTCTCTGTCCAGCACCTTTAGTCACATATGCTCCCTCTCTGCCCAGCACCATTAGTCACATATGCTCCCTCTCTGCCCAGCACCTTCTGTCACACATGCCCCCTCTCTGCCCAGCACCTTCAGTCACACATGCCCCCTCTCTGCCCAGCACCTTCAGTCACACATGGCCCTTCTCTGCCCAGCACCTTTAGTCACACTTGCCCCCCCTCTGCCCACCACCTTTAGTCACACATGCCCCCTCTGCCCAGCACCTTTAGTCACACATGTCTCCTCTCTGCCCAGCACCTTCTGTCACACATGCCCCCTCTCTGCCCAGCACCTTCTGTCACACATGCCCCCTCTCTGCCCAGCACCTTCAGTCACACATGGCCATTCTCTGCCCAGCACATTTAGTCACACTTGCCCCCTCTCTGCCCACCACCTTTAGTCACACATGCCCCCTCTGCCCAGCATCTTTAGTCACACATGTCTCCTCTCTGCCCAGCACCATTAGTCACATATGCCCCCTCTCTGCCCAGCACCTTTAGTCACACATGTCCCTCTCTGTCCAGCACCTTTAGACACACATGCCCCCTCTCTGCCCAGCACCATTAGTCACACATGCCCCCTCTCTGCCTAGCACCATTAGTCACACATGCTCCCTCTCTGCCCAGCACCTTCTGTAACACATGCCCCCTCTCTGCCCAGCACCTTCTGTCACACATGCCCCCTCTCTGCCCAGCACCTTCAGTCACACATGGCCCTTCTCTGCCCAGCACCTTTAGTCACACATGCCCCCCCTCTGCCCAGCACCTTTAGTCCCACATGTCTCCTCTCTGCCCAGCACCATTAGTCACATATGCCCCCTCTCTGCCCAGCACCTTTAGTCACACATGCCCCCTCTCTGCCCAGCATCTTTAGTCACATATGCTCCCTCTCTGCTCAGCACCTTTAGTCACACATGCCCCCACTCTGCCCAGCACCATTAGTCACATATGCTCCCTCTCTGCCCAGCACCTTCTGTCACACATGCCCCCTCTCTGCCCAGCACCTTCTGTCACACATGGCCCTTCTCTGCCCAGCACCTTTAGTCACACTTGCCCCTCCTCTGCCCACCACCTTTAGTCACACATGCCCCCTCTGCCCAGCACCTTTAGTCACACATGTCTCCTCTCTGCCCAGCACCATTAGTCACATATGTCCCTCTCTGTCCAGCACCTTTAGTCACATATGCTCCCTCTCTGCCCAGCACCATTAGTCACATATGCTCCCTCTCTGCCCAGCACCTTCTGTCACACATGCCCCCTCTCTGCCCAGCACCTTCAGTCACACATGGCCCTTCTCTGCCCAGCACCTTTAGTCACACTTGCCCCCCCTCTGCCCACCACCTTTAGTCACACATGCCCCCTCTGCCCAGCACCTTTAGTCACACATGTCTCCTCTCTGCCCAGCACCATTAGTCACATATGCCCCCTCTCTGCCCAGCACCTTCTGTCACACATGCCCCCTCTCTGCCCAGCACCTTCTGTCACACATGCCCCCTCTCTGCCCAGCACCTTCAGTCACACATGGCCCTTCTCTGCCCAGCACATTTAGTCACACTTGCCCCCCCTCTGCCCAGCACCTTTAGTCACACATGTCTCCTCTCTGCCCAGCACCATTAGTCACATATGCCCCCTCTCTGCCCAGCACCTTTAGTCACACATGTCCCTCTCTGTCCAGCACCCTTAGTCACACATGCCCCCTCTCTGCCCAGCATCTTTAGTCACATATGCTCCCTCTCTGCTCAGCACCTTTAGTCACACATGCCCCCACTCTGCCCAGCACCATTAGTCACATATGCTCCCTCTCTGCCCAGCACCTTCTGTCACACATGCCCCCTCTCTGCCCAGCACCTTCTGTCACACATGGCCCTTCTCTGCCCAGCACCTTTAGTCACACTTGCCCCTCCTCTGCCCACCACCTTTAGTCACACATGCCCCCTCTGCCCAGCACCTTTAGTCACACATGTCTCCTCTCTGCCCAGCACCATTAGTCACATATGTCCCTCTCTGTCCAGCACCTTTAGTCACATATGCTCCCTCTCTGCCCAGCACCATTAGTCACATATGCTCCCTCTCTGCCCAGCACCTTCTGTCACACATGCCCCCTCTCTGCCCAGCACCTTCTGTCACACATGCCCCCTCTCTGCCCAGCACCTTCAGTCACACATGGCCCTTCTCTGCCCAGCACCTTTAGTCACACTTGCCCCCCCTCTGCCCACCACCTTTAGTCACACATGCCCCCTCTGCCCAGCACCTTTAGTCACACATGTCTCCTCTCTGCCCAGCACCATTAGTCACATATGCCCCCTCTCTGCCCAGCACCTTCTGTCACACATGCCCCCTCTCTGCCCAGCACCTTCTGTCACACATGCCCCCTCTCTGCCCAGCACCTTCAGTCACACATGGCCCTTCTCTGCCCAGCACATTTAGTCACACTTGCCCCCCCTCTGCCCAGCACCTTTAGTCACACATGTCTCCTCTCTGCCCAGCACCATTAGTCACATATGCCCCCTCTCTGCCCAGCACCTTTAGTCACACATGTCCCTCTCTGTCCAGCACCTTTAGTCACACATGCCCCCTCTCTGTCCAGCACCATTAGTCACATATGCTCCCTCTCTGCCCAGCACCTTCTGTCACACATGCTCCTCTAGATCTGGCCATGCTCCTTGTTGGTACCTGGTTCGGCTCTGCACACAGCCCCCTGCACTGGCGGGTGCATGCACTCTCGGGTGCACGCGTGTCACCTGCGAACAAAAAAAAAAAAGTACTTTTTAAAAAATATTTATTATTTTTATTAACTATAGAGATCCAGTGGGGCCCCCAGGGAGGTCCGGGCCCGGGCAATTTGTACCCCTACCCCCCTCTCTCGCGGCACCCCTGTGTATATGGGTAGCTTAAGAGAATATCTTGTATATTGCTCATTGGTAGATCTAGGAACAATCTATGTGGCATTTCTTTTTATTTAGAAAGTAAGCAGGAGAAATTCTGTCTAAAACTTGCCGCACTTGTGCAGATCAATTGTCAACCAAATTATCCCTACACTGCACAGGGTGTGGCCCTCTAAATGGTTATTCTAAATAATTAAATTATAATGAGAATGACCAGAGTCAATTTGGGAGAATAAGTTCAGTTCATGTACCCAATGACACATGTGAAGTCATCCTCATTTGGTTGGATGTACTGAAAACAACATGATCTCTAAGACCTATTGGGTATACAAATATAATTAGGGCTGCAAATTTAGACGTACACCCATACCTGGAGAGGCAGAGGCTGAGAGCACCTGTTTCTCTACACAACATATATGTTGAATACTTTTTCTTCATCAATACAGAAAACTGAACTAAGACAACGGTGGTCATCTACTAATTTGCAGGAGAACAATAAATTTTTGGGCGATTTATAGGTTTAATTCATAATCACCAAATCTAATAAAGGCAACTAGATTTCTGAGTGATAAGTATAGAGCAGGTGATTGAATTTAGTAAACTGATCTTGGAAATAACAAAAAAACATGTCACTGGTTTCATACACTGTACATTATTTTATAAACAGTGAGGTGAAAAATGACAATGTACAATGGAAAACATGTACAAGCATTGAAATGCATGGGTCCATTCATTTCAAGGTGGTATCCACTTGTGTGCTATTAACCCATTTTAAATTTATGGGCACATTGAAGTTGAAATGAATGGGAATACCTCTGCTATTGGAGTTTGCCACTACTAACAAAAGATTACAATTATTTTTAAATATCACAACTTTTCTACATTGCTAAAATTCCCTGCTTCATAGATTAGAGTCGGGACATTAGATTAGAGTCGGGACATTAGATTGGAGTCCGGACATTAGATTAGAGTCGGGACAAAGAACTCATGTGATGTTGAACAAGTTTTATTGATTTAGAAAAGGTTGGAAAAGGACCTGAAAAAAAAAAACTAAAGTGTTTCAACTTTAATTGCGGATTGAAAATGCTAAGTTGCTGAGTGTTGTCACATTGCAGAATGTTTTGTGTAAAGGAGGTGTAGCTAGTGAATGTAAAATATACTTACCTGGTTGTTACTGTTTAGTAGTTACAGCAGGCTTCATTCTTCATAAAAACTGACTTTTCTTCTGGGAAGTTTTAATGTCTTTTCTAAGTGCCATAGCCCTGAAACTGTCAATCAGCATTATGATGGGCAAGAGTGTTGGTGGATCTGCTATCTATTATTGTCCCTGCAGACCAAGGACATTATTAGAAGTGCAACCAGCCATTTAGAACAGTGAAAAACCTCCAACTAGAGAACAATTGTAACCAGGCAAATATTTTTTAATGTAGAGCGCTGTTTAAATTAGTTTGGAAATACTATTGATTTTTTAACATGTACTCTGCCTTTAATCTGAAATGCCATGGCAAACCAAGACATTTTGTTCTGGAATCCCACTGCAGCATTAGCTGAATAGAGTGTTCAGTTCTAGACTTTTGAGCTCCTCAATCTTCTTTCACCCAAGGAATCGGTCCATTACTAAGTGCTACAGAATTTGCTAGCTCTATATAAATAAATGTTGATGATGATGATGATGATTACTAGTGTGCAGTGTCTGCTATCATTTACATGGCTATATTCTTACATATTCTCAAGTGTTGTCACACCACTGTCCATTTCCACTAAGTACTCATTTCCTTACCTATTAATTTGCTTGCCGATGTTGCTGTCCTAGAAAACTTGGTTTCAATTATCAGGCACTTAAAACGTTGGTATCTATTTTACTGTGTTGTACAGGAACATTTGAGTACTGTATGTAAGCATATTTTTCAGATTAGCTCCAGAACAGTGCACTCCAAAGGGTTCTGTTACATGTCAGGAAGCAGATCATAATTGTTTCCTTAAACCTGTATATACAGTCATGTAAGCGCATTCTGTTTGCCATGCTCAGGCTGATAACTTTAGAAATTACTTGGTTTGATTAATGCAGGAGTACATGGAGCTCCAGTTCCAGTTTTTAGGATAGGGCTGTTTTGTTCTGTTCATGTGTATTGCACTTCATTGTATAATTTTCTTGCTTAGCATCAACAACATCCACAAATAAGTTTATATACATAAAATAATCATTGCTCACTTTTAAAATGTTTCTACAAATAATGAAATTTTGTGTGCAAAATTAATGTAAATGCAGAGAATCAATTCACAAGGACCCAGTGCTTCATGACTACTGGTCATACCTCGTGAAGTGACGGCTTCCTCTTAGGTTAGGTAACAAGTGTTCCACTTTTGTTACATTCCTTATTTGATACATTAAATTTTTATAGCATATAATATTACCTGATATAATATTAAAGTTCTGCACCAATCAAAGTCATTTTAAACATTGGTACACAATTCATGCTTTTGTACGAGATTGGTGTCGCTCTATGTTTTTGTCAGAAATTGGTGTGCGCAGTGGGATCCTGCACAGAAACAGGTTGTTCAGGGAAGCACTAGAATTGACAATAGTAACAAAACCATGGTGCTTTGCACTCACTGCACAATAGGCAATTTTCACAGCCTGCATAAGTAGGGTGCTATTGGGATTTCCATAGGAGAAAGCATATGCACACCATGCAGATATGTAAGCTTACGAACAGGGTCATCGTACCTCTGTCTGTTTATTATTACCCTACTTATTTTATTAGTATGTTTGTTCCCAAAGCGCGCAAAGTATGCTGGAGTTCAAATAGGCATTCTGCCTTTTGATAGGACATTACATATATCTTTTGTTCAGTAAAATGTACTTAATACAAACATAAATACAAACATAATGTACAGTATAGCATACATGCAAAGCCACCTACACTATTCTGCTTTAAGTATAAATGTTCAGAAACCATATATACAGCAGGTAAGTGGGCTGTTTATGGATTATTAGTACAGCTAGTTATAATGAAACTATATTTACTATACATATAACGATTAAACCTTAAAGATTTAAACAGTAAAATGCTTTAAAACAAATTTAAAACAACTGTTGTACAGTTTTTGTATTTCTATTGTGTCATCTAATATTTTATGAGCTTATAGATCCTAATCCTCATTGCAGGGATTCACTGACATATTTTGTTAAGTGCAATAAACATACACAAAATACATGCAGCCTTTAATTGTAGTGACATATAACCTTTATTGTTATTATAGTGTTTATAATATAATGTTATATTTTTTAAATGTAAACATACTACACCCTAGGGAACAGGCTGGGTCTGTGTCCCACTGACAATGTGGCCCCACTCTGCAGGTTTACCTGTTATAGTGTGACCAGCCGAGCCTGTCAAAGCCTGGTGCTAGTTGCAGCTTTTGGGGGGAGAAGGAGGGTGGACTCACACTGTTTGTCCCCCTGAATTAGCAATAACATTTGTGGGGGCAACACATTTTTTTTTTTTTAAACTTTAATAAAATCCATTTTTTAACACTGCAAAAGTCCACGCAGATGATCATCATCAGCTCTGACCTTTGCTCCAAGGATCGAGCACCCGCTTCCTGATAGGGTTATCTGCATCTGCATCAGCATCTTTCAAGCCCTTTCCTGTCCTGTTCTTCCTCTCCAAGCTTAAAGGAGACAAGTCAGGGATATGCAAACACCTATGCGTAAGCAAAATGTACAGCAGAAAAATGCATATTTTACCAAAAAACAAATATATATTGTAGCAATACAGACAGTTTGCCACATGCTATTAAAGAAGAGACTAATAGTTTCCCTGGAAATCTGCAGGCTCAGGCTACAGACAGGGTTAAGTCGGCACACTCTTCCACACAAACAACACAGGAGCACCTGGCTATAATTAATAAAGGGAACAGTTAATGTAGTGATTGGGAGGAAGCTTAAATAGCTGGACTTGTGCTGTGGGTGGTGCAACCGATGCTAGTGAGTGTCAGGTATCCAGATAGGGGACTATCTGTCTAGTTAGTGTTAGGGTCGCCTGACTTTCTAAATATTTTTTATGTGATTGCTGAAACTACTACAGTAGCTGTAAAGCATCCAGTTTCATATTTAAACAGGATGCTTTACAGATGTGCAAAGTTCCAGCAATACAATCTTTGAGCTCGAACATTCTGTGGACAGACATTCCACACTGTACTTGTAAATTGAGCAGCTCATTCTGCTGTGTGGCGTAGTTGGGGTAGAAAACTGAAGGACAAATTCGACCAGCAAAATCGTCAAAATATTGCAGCCAAATACAGAATAGGGTAAACAAATTGCAGAAGTTTTGAAACTTTCGCTCAGCTCTGGAACTGTCAATGATAATGGTCAATGTTTGTGGATAATATGTCTAAATAACCATATAGAAATATATTGAAGTATAACTGTAGCATCTAAATTAAGGATGAATAATGGGAAATGTAATATCTTACTGTTGAGATGATCGTTATCAAAACAAAAGCAGTGCCGTGGAAAGAACAATACATGTATCATATTTTTTTAGGTTTGGGGAGCTAAAGTATTAATATATATTACAGTTGGAACTTGTTTATACAAACATATTTTGCAAGACAAAATAAATAATTCGATTTTTATTATACACATATGCAAAAAAATAACCCTTAGGTCATGTGATTTTATATGTGATCTTCTGTCCTGGTAATTGTGCAAAAATAATGCAAGTGAACAGACCTGTATATCCACTGTGCCAAGCCTTCGCTTCACGTAAATTTTGATGTTGCCTGCAACATACCCAAGTTCTAATGCTCGGTAAAATATAATGAGTTCTATGGGAAAACTCATTAGATGCATAGTACACTATGCTGCAGGGATGCATTGAGAACTCACTTCTAACCCATTTAAAAATACAAGGCTTTGTGTATGCTTTTATTGTACAATCCCTTAGGCATCCCCAATATGTAATATGATTGCTACAGTACGTATGCATGGATGGATACTAGTGTATTTTCCCCAAACACAGCATTTTACTGAATGGCTAGTTGAATCAATCACACAATCCATGATTAGTATTGTCTGACCCAGCTCTCACTTTCCACAGGAACAAGGCACTGAAAAACAGATTACATAAATGTTACAAGAGCTATAAACAAATTGACAAAATTGGCAGTCTGTACCCTTTGCAAACTCCTTGTTAGCACAAGTCAAGATTAAAAGCACTTTGGCAGGTTGTTCTGTTGATGCAGTTACATGCTAGGATATTGTGATGAAAATACAGTTGGATTGCATTTATATTATTATAAATATTCACAGCATAAGAGATATGTGACCAATTAATCTGCATGAAGGCTAAGTGGTTAGCACTTCTGCCTCACAGCTCTGGGGTCAAGAGTTCGATTCCCGGCCATGGCCTTATCTGTGTGGAGTTTGTATATTCCGCCTGTGTTTGAGTGGGTTTCCTCTCAAACTCCAAAAACATACTGGTAGGTTAATTGGCTGCTAACAAACATTAATGTGTGTGTGCGCGTGTGCGTGTGTTAGGAAATTTAGACTGTAAGCACCAATGGGGCCCGGACTGATGTGAATGACAAATATACAGCGCTGTGGAATTTGTGGCACTATAAAAACAAATGGTGATGATGATGATGATGAACATATGCATTGAGAAACATATTAAGTACCGACTGTGGAGCCGTATGTACATTACACCATAGTGCTCGGTTTCAGAGAAGAGTGTTGCCATATGTAATATTGAAGAATCTGCAGAAGTGACAGAGGAATTGGACGCAGAAAAGAGCGGAGGGAGCGGACCTATAGGCCGCATGTTTATGATTGATATCATTACAGCGCAGTGCAAAACTGCTCCACCAACATTCAGATGGAAGGCTGCGGACAACAATAGCAAATATGAAGGTAATAGTAGCAATGCCCTAATCTTTCCTCCATAACTGCTTTGATACACAGAGCCCTAGCTATGGCAACAATCAGAATATTTAATACTGTTAGTAAAAAGACAATTGTAAGTTTTCAACACCTACAATGCAACTTGAAAGACATTAAAGATTAAGTACATTATAGAAGATCTTTACATGTTAAAGTAATTCAATAATATCAAGTCCCATTTTCCTATCTTAACATCTATTGCATTGTTCTAGTTGCAAAACATTCAGTCTGTGGTTACATAAAGACATACTAAGGGGCATATTAAATTGTTGGCGTTACTGCCTAAAGTAACGTGGCGCATGCACTATTACCGTCATTACGGTAATAGTGCGCGTAAATACCGTTATTACGGTACATTTCACGCTGGATTTCAGCTCGCGGTTCAGGGAGCTGGCGAGCTGAAATCCGGCGGTAATACTTTTTTCGCTGCGGAAACCGCCAACAAATGAACATGCCCCTCAGGCTGATATAGTGAAATGTGCAGTATGAGTAATCTGATTCATAATGAATACACCATAAGTCAATACACCAGCATATATACTACAATTCTATTAAACATGTTGACTTCTTGGGAGTGACTTACCAAAAGCATAAGGTTTACTCAAGTATAGTGCCTATGTATTGGTTTCAAAATGCCCAATATGTTTAAGATAAAATTTAATGGGCCTTGGAAGCAAACACAGGTAAGTATGAAATATATGCAGGGGTTGAAGGCTAAATTTTAGCCCGGGCCAAGACTGTAGGAACATTTTAAAGGAACAAAATACATTAGGGAATTTAGACTGTAAGATCCAATGGGGCAGGGACTGATGTGAATGAGTTCTCTGTACAGCGCTGCGGAATTAGTGGCGCTATATAAATAAATGATGATGATGATGATGATGATGATGATGAGGTAGCCCAGTGACCCAGCCCAAAGTAGCCCAAAATGGGACCCTGCCCCTCAGCCAAGCCAGACCCTGAATATATGCTTTCAGGAAATCATCCGTTGTGTATATATTTCTATCTACCATTATGTGATACCTTGGAGGGTTATTTAATTGACTACTAGTTTTAAATTACCTGTGAATTTAAGCAAGATTGTGACTCAAAAGATGAGCGTAAATCAGTATATTCCTATAAATAGTCGATGTTTATTCATCCTTTGTCTTGAAAAGATTATTTGGATACTGGCATTCGGTAAGCATTATTTAGGTCCATTAATCAGACTTTAAATTAAAAAGACTAGCAGTAACTTGTCCATCAGTTTTATATAATTTTGCAGAAAATAGCTACAGATTACTGAATAGTTTAGCAATGGAAAATTGGGGATATTTTCAGTTAATTACAAAAAAACATTATGTACCATTTGTCTTCCCTACAACAAACCCTACACCATCTGTAGTTGCAAAAAGCTCTTTCTGTAAACCACCATAGTGGAACTATAAGTATCTGCATCACCTGTAGGTATCTGTATTATAGTGAAACTATAGGTATGGGTATTATATGTATCTGATTCTCAATGCATAGATCTATAAACCACAAGTATTTCATAGACTTGATCGTAATGCAAAAAATATTACATTATTGATGTCTAGGTTTATTTATATGGTGCCACAAAGTTGAAAGCCTTGTTGTACACTCACAAAATTTGGAGGAATAGCGACTAAAGTACCCTTCAAACGTACAAAAGGAAATAGGCAGATTCTCTGAGGAGTTTATATCTTGCACTATTTCCAATGTTATTGAATGTCATTTATTTTTATAGAATACTACATTTTTGTCATCATAGTAAAAATACATTTTATCAATTTGTTGTACAATATGCACTTTGTTGACTTGATATACACCAGATGAAGTCAACCTATATTGCTTGTCAACCAGGGGCGGATCTAGAAAAATGCTGTACCCAGGGCGATTTAGGGGGGGGCGATTTAGGCCCCGCCCCTTTCTAACATCTTAGGCTGCCGACGGCTGCACACTATGTGCAGGTCCGTCCAGCCGTGACAGGCAGGGACAGTGTGCTGCCCGGCTGCTCTGATTGTGTTTTAAACACAGTCAGAGCAGCCGGGCAGCACACTGTCACTGCCTGTCACGGCTGGACGGACCTGCACATACTGTGCAGCCGTCGGCTGCAAGTGTCTGCTAGGGGGGGCGAACGCCCCGATCGCCCCCCCCCCCCCCCCCCTGGATCCGCCACTGTTGTCAACTGTTGTGAAACTACCTGACCTGGCATTGGCAATGTAGCCATTATCACTTGTTTTAATATGCGTTATTTTGAACACGTCCGGCCTGATGCCAAGTTAGGAGCAAAGCAGAAAAAAAAATAAAGATAGTAAGTTTGCTCCTGGATAAACCATGTTACAATGCATAAGGGGCAAATTAATGATTTTTTTGCAGCAAGGAAAGAGTGGCTGCTTTTTCATGTAGCACACAAACACTTGATAGCTTTATTTTTACAATGAAATTTAAGATGATCTAGGATGAGCCCTATCCCAACTTTCAATCTGTCCCCATATTTTAAATCTACCGCCCCCTCCAACACAACATGGTTTTTCCAAGTTGCAAATTTGCTCCATTTTTGCGGGTTTTGCTCCTCAATAAGGGTACCAGGCCCTTTTTGCTCACTTTCAGTACATATACACAACACACACATAAATGCAATGTAGTTTATAACATTTTACTTACATGTGTAAGAAATGCATTTTATACCCATGGGGTGTTATTAAAGCTCCACAACAGCTGAAATGCTGCCGATTGCTGAATCATAACATATACAAAAAAAATAGTAAAATGATGTTTTTTATATGGAGTTCAATATGCTTTCTCTGTATGAGATCACTATACAAGTAATAACATTATGAATAAACGTGAGTAAACATGGAGAGCAGAAGTTAAAGTCCTTTGTTTAGTCATGTGGTGTCACCAGTGTAATATTTCAACAGAACTGACCTCTGATATTTTACTTCATTAATGACAAATTGCGGTTTAGCAGATCATTCATGTTTCAAGCACAGAGTTGAATAATTTCATGTGAATGATTACAATGATATATACTACATAACTTTTGTACATTCACTTAATTACCATAGAATAAGTTATAAAATAAGCATTCTCATCCCAAGTATTCCATAAATAACTGCTCATAAGCAAAGCAGGGGCAGACTTGTATATTTTTTACACACTGGGTACTACATGATTATTTTAATATCACCAGAAATGTATGCAAAGCCGTGAAAGGAACAGGTGTATGTTATTTTAGGCTTTTATTAGGATTATAAAACAAGTACAGAAATAGGCAACTAACTAATGTGCTTTATACAAATGGCAAAACCATTCACACACTTCAGCCTTTTTCCATTCATAATAGCAGTTATTTATTTACATATACAACACACCCCTTTCCCAGACCTTTCATCTCGATTGCCAATATACCTGATCAATGTCTTTCAAATTGGACCGTTTACAGCGCCCCAAGCACTTTTATCCACAAGCAGCTGCAGCACAATTGGGAGATCTCACCATTCCACAATCTCTGCCGTGCGCCAGTGTCCTGCAGCACTTTGGTAAAGGAGAAGGAAATTCAGAAGCACCAAGATTAGTGGATTCCTACTGTCACGCTATGCAGGATCCGCACGCACAGCCATTTAACCCTGTCAAGGACGCTGATGTTCTTTTTAAAGGATCAACCACATTACCTAAATCATGCAAGGGTTAATAACTCAGTGGTTTATAACGAGACCTTACTTCAGCCAATAACAAGCAAGGTAGATTTTAGGATGAAGTCAGCTACTAACTCCACGTTTTAAAGGGAAAAGGAAAATTCTCAACAAACAGTATGATCCAAGAGCTGTTCGATGAATGGTGTAAGTGCAAAATAGCTAGGGTCCAATGGTGAGGAACTGGGCGGTGACCAATCAGTGCCTCCCCGGGAGGCGAGGGGGGCTTCATATAAATGGCAATGCTGAGGAATTGGAGATCAATGCTAAATGATCTTCCAATGTGGACCTCTCTCAAGGACAGCACACATCTCTCAAGAAAGTCTACCAAACACTCTGTGCTGCTACAGGATCCTACTACATAGTTTAACACCCAATACCCTAACTAGAATTAGAATGCCTGGAAGTAAAAGGAATCATGTGAAGTTACATCTTCTGAAGCTGTTTAATTTGATCGTCTGAGAAGAGAGTTAACATATTAACACTGTGATCAAAGTGTTGGATGCTTCACCTGCCCAGGTAGATAGAATCGTGGTGTGTGCAGACTATCATAAATCAGTTATGCATATACCTTGTTAACTTCGGATTCAGAATTGCGTTTACCTTTATACTCGGTGCTGCAGGTGTGCTTGCTATTTGATCAGCGTGTATTTGCACTTTATCATAGAATCTACCTGCTGGAAGCGTGCTCTTGTTATAGACTTCCTAGCAGTATATCTAAATGATCACGTACACCGTTATTATAAGCTAAATAGTTTGCATACGAGTCAGTACACAGATTCTCTGTCAATACGCACAGTGTGGCTTTTATAGGCAGACAGTCTTGCTACAATTTCATTGATTTTTATTTTGCTCAACTGAAACATTACTAATTTTCATCCATTCTGTTGTGTTGACTCCAGGTACATGCAGAAATGTTGAAGATTTATGAAGAAATGACCCCTTCCTCCGTGCGTAGCCTTCTGCTCCCTGTACTGTGCGCACTGATTGCCATTTACGTCTGTAAGTGGCTCCAGCTTTGGATATTGCCAAGATGGTTAGGAGCCAATCATCCACCTGGTCCTTTTCCATGGCCCCTAATCGGCAATGCTATGCAGATGGGTAGCTCCCCTCACCTGGTGTTCGCATCCTTGGCCAAAAAGTATGGGGACATCGTTCAGATCAAGTTAGGCAGCCAGAAAGTCGTGGTGCTGAATGGAGACAAGATAATCCGCCATGCTTTATTGCATAAAGGAGACGATTTTGCAGGTCGTCCTGGATTCCCATCTTTCAAATTTGTATCAGGTGGCCGAAGTTTGGCTTTTGGCGCACACAACGAGAGATGGAAAGTACACCGCAAACTTGCGCACTCAACCGTCAGAGCCTTCTCCACTGGCAACCCTGACACCAAGCGCAATGTGGGTCAGCATGTACTGCGCGAAACCCGGGAGCTTATCAGTCTTTTCTCTGCCCTTGGAGAGGGTGGCAAATATTTCGCCCCGGGAAGACATCTGGTAGTGGTTGTGGCCAATGTGATGAGCGCAGTATGTTTTGGTCGCCGTTACAGCCACACGGACCTGGAGTTTCAAGCGCTGCTCAGCAACAACGATAAGTTCAGTAAGACTGTGGGGGCCGGCAGTTTGGTAGATGTCATGCCCTGGCTCCAGCGCTTCCCAAACCCTGTGCGGACAGCATTCAGGGACTTCCAGCAGGTCAATAACGAATTTTATAACTTTGTCTATAGTAAGTTCTTACAGCACCGAGAGACAAGTATATGGGGCGTAACACGGGACATGATGGACGCTTTTATCCATATCCTAACAGGAATGGATGGAAAAGGTGATGTCCACCAAGATGGTTTGGAAAGGAAAGATGAGGTAAAGAACGGTAACCTAGGTCACCTGCTGGAGGCTGAGCATGTTCCAGCTACAGTTTGTGATGTATTTGGAGCCAGCCAAGATACTCTTTCCACATCTCTACAGTGGCTCATTTTCTTCCTCATCAGGTAAGACATCCTATCCTGTTACCTGTACTGTACTATACTTGCTGCATTGTGCACCAGTTGCCTCTTAGTTATTATTCATCTGAAGATGGTTAAACAGTTAAGTACATTAGACCTTTAATCCTTTCTTTAGAATTAAGCAACAACATAGGGGACATTAAAGGGACACTGAAATATCTAATCAATCAATACAATAATATTTAAAAATATACATAAAATAAACATGCATATAAACAAGGGTGAAGCATGTCACCATAGTTTTACAAGTATCAACCTACTACCTACTCTCCATTAGAAAGATTATTTATAGTTAACATTTATTATTCCATAGCAATTTACAGTTGGAATACTATAATGTTCAGGTCATTGTATAAAAGCAATAGTCCTAAAACCTAGGAGTTTTTATATTGTCAGTGTTCTGATGGTTAAGCAGTCCATATTAAAACCACTAAGGCAATGTACAAAGACAGTTGTTTGTAACATTCACGTTTTTATAAGTATTAAACTTTTGTGTTAATTGAGGTCTCTGTAAGGTCCAATTGCCTGTAGTCTCATTCCTTATAGTTCAGATACACTAAAAACAAACAAACAGAAAATCTCTGTATATATCTGTTAAGGTGATGAACATTAATTTGTAACGTTTGTATATGATAATATGGGCTTGTAATCAGAACAGTATAATTTATGTACAACTGTAACCTTTTAGAAGTTTATGGAGGTTGTTTTGTCTAGAAGACATTTCAATCTATAATATTTTATTGTTGGATCTGTTGCATCTGCCCTCAGAGCATAAGTTTCATACTAGATTAGCAGATCTGTTTCGCACCCAATGCCCAATCAGCTCTGGATAAAATTTTCAAACAATTATCTATTTTATAATTTTTCCCTAATCAAATTAGGTTTTGGAAGCGAACACAGGTACATCAAGCTGGGGTAAAATTTACACATTTTAGAAAAATCACCACCTCAATCTGTGGTAAAAGCTATAAGTTTAGTAAATTACCCCCTCCCCCACTCCGGTCTGGAGTAAAACGTTCACCTTTAGTAAATCACTTTCACAGTCTGGGCTAAAACATATGGCTTTAGTAAATTATCCTCTGTTTTGGATAATACTTATGCCTTTAGTAAATGTGCCCTCTCCGGCTGGGGTGAATCATACGCCTTTAGTAAATCATCAACTTAATAACAATAGGTACTTCGTATTATCAGTAGCCCCAGTCTGGCATCATAAATAAATGGAGCATGACACAACATACAATGGGGCCTATTTAGCTCCCTGGCGATACTAGCCGGAAACTCTCGTTTGGTCAGTGCAATGTCCCATTGCTCATGTGTGAGCCGGCTGGAGCTGGAAGCCCAGACACAATGTAACAAATAACTTAAAGCATTTTTCCCTGTTTTTATTTTTTATTTTAATAAAAAACATTTTCCTTTGCGGAATATCTGTTGCTGTCATGCAGCTTTGCATGGAGAAGCTTCCCCGGAGGTCCATGGTGAAGGCTGTTGCTGGCAATAGTCTTCACCAGCCCAGACGCTTTGTTAAATAGAGGGAAACCCTAAAAGCTGTAAAGTTACAGTTTTCACCTAATCTGGGGCTTTCCTCACTATGATAAATAAGCCCACAAATGTCTTATTGGTTGTCATTGTTCATTGGACACTTTGCACTTAAATGCTCTGTTAGGTAATCTATTTATTTTCAAGCATAAAACCTAAAAAAACAATAATATTTTGACACTTGAATTACATTTTTTAGCCAATTGAAATCCAGATTTTTATCTTTGTCTGAAAATGCCGATCAATGCACCTATGCTGCGACAAGCTCCTTTATCTATGCAGAGTTTTGCTAAGAAAGAGATGAAATTAAAATGTGGCATACATTAGGCATTTTGTGAATACTTAATCTTCAATGACTTCTCTAGCAATGTATAGACAGAGGCGCTTACACCCAAAATACTGGAGTTGGATATATGTGCAGTAGAGATGAGCGGAGATGCAGGAACGGTGGGCAGCATTGTGGCTAAGTGGTTAGCACGTCTGCCTTACAGCACTGGGGTCATGAGTTCAATTCCCGACCATGGCCTTATCTGTGAGGAGTTTGTATGTTCTCCCCGTGTTTGCATGGGTTTCCTCCGGGTGCTCTGGTTTCCTCCCACACTCCAAAAACATACTGGTAGGTTAATTGGCTGCTAACAAATTGACCCTAGTCTGTGTCTGTGTATGTTAGGGAATTTAGACTGTAAGCCCCAATGGGACAGGGACTGATGTGAGTGAGTTCTCTGTACAGCACTGTGGAATTAGTGGCGCTATATAAATAAATGTTGATGATAAGAAACATTTTGTACAAATTGGATTTTGAAATGGACAGGCTGTTTCGCAGAAGTGCAAAGTTTCAGGCAATCCAGTTTTAGCCATATTGCCCTGCATTTGTAAATACACATTCTGGAAAACTTATCGTCTCTGAATGGAGCTGAAAATGATTAACGCATTCTGCTGTGTGATATAGTTGCAGTAGGACTGGAAATATGGCCAAACTCTACTGGTGAGACATATACCGCTTTCATACTGCCGCCCCTGCAATTTTCCGGGTTTTTCAAGTCGTTTTTGCCGAGGCACAGAGCGTCCCAGCTCAGAGACCCCGTTCACACTGCACCTTGGACACGAGAGTTTCCCGGGTCAACCCCATTCATACTGAACATGGGTCTGCCCTGACAATAAGTGTGAGTCATCAGAAGAGGAGCTTCCATTGGCTGAAACATACTGAGGTCATTTAAAGGGGAATAGTTTTTTTGCACACAAAGATGACCTCTCCACATGCCCTTTTTCACAGAGAGAAAGAGGCTGGTCCTTTGATGAAAACAGCCCAGAAACCAATAAGGAGAGAGTTGTCCTGTATATTGCACTGACTGTGGGAAAAGTTTTACTAGTGTTGGCTCCAGCCCAGAGTTTGCCTTCATACAGGGATAGCATCCTGGTTGGTGGTAGTCACTTCAGCGACTCCCCAAAATTCGACAGCACTTTTCCCAATAGGAGAACTCAGATTTTCAGGTTTCCTACTTTGAGGTCACATGGACTGCTTGGTATACCTCCTGAAAACAATTGCGGCCAATGCACATGCCGCCGTGTAAAAATGACGTGATCTTAAACTGCGACAAAGACATTCTTGGTATTAAGGTGGTCATTTAGAGGAAGTAACGTGTGTACAATGTAGAATAAACATTGTAGTTGCTCCCCCATGATTTCTGTTGGGTGGGTAAAGACTGTCTTTCACCCCTCCATGAACTTCTACACAAAAGCCTTCATGCTACTTCCTGAAGTCATGGAATCTGTTCTAAACTTGTGAAACTTTTTTTTTTTAATTATAAATTGTCTTAGTATAACTACCAAATGTTCTTTAATATAGATTGCCTTTGTATAGATTCATTGATTTGTTTATTTAAAATACTCTTAAGTGTTCCGTTCATAAACCTTTAATAAATAACATGTATTGATGATGAATGATGAACAACTATTCTCTTTACGGTTACCCTGAATTTCATGCCGTGCATCCAGGAACAAACATGAGATCTAGCAATTTAAATTTATGGCACATACCATAACCACTGAGGCAGTGACTAAAGATTTAAAAATACTCCCAATCAAAAGAGATTAGGCTGTCAACAAACTCTGAATAAAAACTAGGTTAATGACTATGAAAAATGATTTTTAGTTAATATTAATAGTATTTAATATATAAATAAATGTTTTTAGTAAAATAAACATTGAAAATGGGGTTGGCCAACCCCTGAAACACTGACAGATATTAACATAGGATTGGGAGTCTTTGTATATTTACAGTCACTGTAAAACGACATACCAAATATGAGATAAAGGGGCCAAGTCCTATAATAGTCCTTGGCCTTTTGCCCCCCCCCCCCCATGAAAATTTTCGTTACTACACCCCTAATTACATCACATAATTGAGGCTCAATCACAGACTTATTTAACAGAGAGGCTGGTAAACAAGCAAATATGATAATTAAGAGAAGTGGTCAATTTTAAGATGCTGTCTTGTCCCTTATGGTGATCTCGGTGCTTTCCAAGGAGAAATCACACACGCTACTATATTGGTTGTGTGCTTGTGGCAAGCTGAAAGAACTTGCACTTACAGTAGTGTAATATAAAGTAATCTGGGAAAGGCGCCAGGAGCTGTATCTGAGGATAAAAAGTTCACCACAAACTGGGCACACTCAGAATGTTTTAACCCTGGGAATAAATTAGTAAAATAAACAAGCATCTCTTTGCCAAATAAAAAATAACGTACTAAGCTTCAATCAAGGAAAAAAAGGTTAATCAGTAAATGATAATAGTAATAAGTATAGAGGCACTACAATAATTGGCAAAAGCTATACAAGCATAAATGGAAAACTTACCACAATAGTGATTTATCAGTTCAAAAAAAAGTCAACATGGTTCCACAGGCATCAAATGGGATCAGTGCACGTGCCAGGTATGTGGGCATAGGTTTGAGATCTGTCTGTCAAATTAATCACAATTTTAATTTTATATGAAAAAGTCCTTCAGCAAACGTTTAACTCATTCATGTCAGTGGCGTGATAGTTCACATTTATCATATTATAAAAATATGTAATATTGACTTATACCATCAAAAAAAACTTTTTTTATGCCAAATACAAGCTCCAATTTCACCAAAAAAGTGGTCAGTCCTTTATAATATTTTACTGAGCAAACTTGCTGAATATAATTCCAGACAACCAAAGTACAGAGACTAATGGCAATGAACAAACCATTATGCCCCCTCTTGCTCTCACCGTCATGTAGACAATGTATTGAACCCTCAATATCTTAGATGGCCTTTAACAGACCTATAACTGTCCAAGTTGGACCAAGTCCCTCTGTTTGGTGCTCAAGCCGAGATTACTTCGGGATCACATAGAGACCTGTTAGTTCAGCATTCTGAACGATTATGTTCGGTCATTATCAAGCAACATCCTATTGGGTATTTTCTTATATTGTTTATTTTACCATTTAAGGGTAGCTTTCCTGGTAGGTCTTATGTAAGAAAGTACTAAAAAATGCCTCACAATTTCTCTCTGAATTTCACTCCCATAATCCTTTTATGTTCCCACTTATTTTTGCTATAGATTTTCATTATGCAAGATGCTGTCCCCTAAATCTGTTGACATTCCAATATATAATTCAAAAGACAATAGTCTGATCCAGATTAATAAATGTATACGCAATCTTTTGTAATTTCTTTATATATGTGAAGATTCTGAGTTTCAAAATTCAGATCAGTAATTCACGTTTTAAGAGTTGACCAGTTTACATTCTGAAGTGGTTGTAGAGACTTTCACACATGTCACATGAGCGCATTAAATAGATTTCAATAGTACATTAATGGTATCATTTTTAAAGACTTGTTGACTATTGAGAGTCAATTTTTTTTTTACAAGATCCAGTGCAGTATGAATTTACTGCTGGGAGATCATGTCAAATTAATTCTATTTTGTTTGACTTGATAACTAAAGTGATAGATCAAGGACAAGAGGTGGATATGTTTAATTCATTTTTAGACAGGCATTATATATGGTATCACACAATAAATTCATTTAGGAACTGAAAAGTCCTTGGATTTGACTCAAAGACAGTAGGGTTTTTTGTTTGTTGTTTTACCCCAAACGATAAGAAACAGAGGAGGCGTTAGGAGCAAATCCAGCTAAAGCTAATGGGCAGCACTGGGGTCATGAGCTCGATTCTCGACCATGGCCTTATATGTGTGGAGTTTGTATGTTCTCCCCGTGTTTGCGTGGGTTTCCTCTGGGTGCTCCGGTTTCCTCCCACACTCCAAAAACATACTGGTAGGTTAATTGGTTGCTTTTAAATTTACCCTAGTTTGTGTGTGTGTGTTAGCGAATTTAGACTTTATGCTTCTAAAGGGCGGGGACTGATGTAAGTGAGTTCTCTGTACAGTGCTATGGAATTAGTGGCGCTCTATAAGTTGATGATTAAAGTGTGCAAATTTGCACCTGGACAAACTATATTGCGATGCAAGTGGTAAAAAAAATTCTGCCTTTGCATGTATCACCCAAATACTGTCCAGCTTTATTTTAACATTATAATATGGAGTTGAGCCAGGACGAGCCTCCCTCCCAACTCAATATCTGTCAATACATTTTACATTTGCCCCCTCCACCTTGCAGCACAACATGGTTTTGCCAAATTATAAAATTCATTTTCAGGCTGAATTTACTGTTAATTCCACCAGCGGGGTACTTGGGGATCAATCCTGGGTCCTGTTTTTTTTTAATAATGATATTACTTGTGGCTTATAAGAAAAGAGAAGTCTTTTTGCAGTTGATACAAAGATTTTTAACTGAATTTATAACACAGGTGCCGTAAAACAAATGCATAGTGATGTAGGGAAAATAGAGTAATGTACCTTAAATTGAATACATCCGAATGTAAAATAATGCATGTGGGGCAGAATAGTCCAGAAGAAGAATACAGAATGAGCGGTGATGTAATGGCAACAACAGCAGTGGAAAGGCACTATAGAGATTCAGATGATATGAAGATAAGCAGACAGTTGCAAAAGCCAGTAGAGCACTTAATTGTATAGGAGGAGGTATTAGAAGCAGGAAGAGGGAGGTTATATTGACACTTGTAGGTCACGGGTAAGATCTCGCCTTGAGTATGGTGCACCAGTCTTGAGCCCTATTTCCAAAAAGCATTAATAAAATAGAATAATATCAGCTAAGGGCTACTATAATGGTGTTGGCTGCATAACAAAACGTATCCGTCAAGGATCCAAGAGCTGAACATTTACAACTTAGAGGAGAGACCGGAAAGAGACAGCTATTGATAAGACTTGGATAGACATTATTAAGATATAATAGCACAATAAAAAAATCAATGACAAGAAGGCAGACTAGATCGCTTAATTTTTTTTCAGCTGTCAAATTTTGTGTTTCTATAAATGGCTAATGCAGAGTTATACTGTATGCTCCTGTTAATTATATAAGAATACTGTTCTAGAGATGTGGCGTGTTGGAACAAGGAGGTGTGTGTGTGTGTGTGTGTAAAGCCACCAATAACAGATGAGATATAGCTGTGTGCAAATTCTTGACTTTCAAGATTTGAACCTTAAAGGAATTTGCAGGCTCTATACGGAGACAGATAATGTATTTGAGAAGAGGTATGATTCAGATGGATGTGAGAGATTTAACCAGTGATAACAAACTATATATCCCATTTGGTTATAATATTCACTGAGAGACTGGGACTGACTTCTATCAGAGATTGCATGAGAACTTGAGGAGAAAGGATGGACTTACTGTTCAGCCTGTGTACATTTCACACCCTCTCAGGAAGCTGCTTTGACACAAGCACATGCAGTACTCAACTTCATGTTGACTTTAGAGTGGAAGTGGTATTTTTACTGCCAGAGGCTGAATTACTTCTGGTCTGTCTGAGCAAGTCTTGTATTTGTATCTCTCTGTTCAAAGAAACTCAGCCACACACCTTGTGGAACAGATAAACTACACTTAACTCCCCCCACCCACCCCATGCAATGTACACATTATACAAGACAGTATAGGGCTGTTTCTTTTTGTTAAAAGTTCAAAAGACAAGTTAAAAGTTTTTGATGCCTATAATAATTATACTATTATTTTCATCCCACTTGCACTACAGTGATACTGGTGTTTTTGCCAACAGGACATAAACATAGATCATTTTAAGCAAAGTGATCTGAAATGGAAGGATTAAAAAGCTAGTTTCTGAAAATACCACACTGAAAAGCTACATTGCTGAATTTTGTTATCTAAATCCAGATAGGTGGGTACATAATATGGATATTACATACTTATCTACACTCACGGAATGTCCGGGAGACTCCGGAATTCCGGGGATGTGTCCCGGACTCCCAGAGAGCAGGCAATCCTCCCGCATTCTGTCCCCGACAGGCCTCAATGACATGATTCATGGTAAATCGCATCATTTTGGCCCGCCCCCGTGACAAAATGCAGATTTTGTCATGGGGGCGCCTCCTTCCGTTCACCCAGCACTCCCCTCTTTTTTATGTATTATGAACTAGATATGTTTAAAATGTATGTTTTAAATCGTCATTATCTGTATATACAGAAACTAATTAGGCACATCAGACACCAGAGTGAAAAATAGGTTTGGTTAGAACACCAACTTTGACCGTTGCCCAGCATATTTTATTGTAAATATCCTTAACATGTGGTAGTATCCACACACACTGGGGTATCTGAAGGAAGTAAACATTTTTGAAGTAACTTTTGTTCAACCTGTAATTTAACTAAATAGTCTATGCTTCCTTCCTTTCCAGATATCCAGAGGTTCAGAAGAAGATGCAGTTTGAAGTGGACAAGGTCATCGGAAGGGATCGCTTACCCTGTGTGGATGATCAGTCCAACTTGCCCTACATCACAGCCTTTCTTTATGAATTAATGCGCTTCAGCAGTTTTGTTCCTGTCACCATCCCTCATGCAACCACAAGAGATACAACCCTAATGGGCTATAATATTTCCAAAGACACAGTGGTATTTGTCAATCAGTGGTCAGTCAACCATGATTCGCTGAAATGGTCAAACCATGAAGAATTTGACCCATCTAGATTCTTGGATGAAAATGGATTTCTCAACAAAGCCCTGGTGAGAAATGTGATGATCTTCTCAGTGGGAAAACGAAGATGCATTGGGGAAGAGCTATCAAAGATGCAATTGTTCCTTTTTGCATCTCTTTTGGTGCATCAGTGCACATTTACTGCCAATCCAGCAGAGAACCTCAACCAGAAATGCGACTATGGCTTGAGTATCAAGCCAAAGCCTTTCACCATTAGTATGAACCTTCGTGGCGGTGATATGGACTTACTGGACAATACTGTGCACATTATGAAAACAGAGGAGTGAAATACTGGGGACTTCATGTAGACACTGTACATCTTATCACTGGAAACAAAATGGTGCATTAATACTCATACTTATTACAATTCAAAGAATTTGCCAGTTTAACAAACTTTGACTTCTGTGTCCCATATTGTATATCGCAGGAAAGCACCAATTTGCTTTTGTATATCCCAGATGCCCAACTATAGTATGTGCTGAGATAATTTTTAAGTGTAGTTGTTGATCATTGGCATACTGAGTGCAATCATCTCTAACCATGCCTTTAAATTTAATAGTGACTTCTGTCTCTCCTCATGATTATTTAATAACCCAATAGTTAAAGATTGGAAGTACATTCATAAAATTAAAATAACTGAATGATCTAGCAACATAGCCTGTCTAGCATTCTATATATTGTGCATAACTAAAACACTTCTGTATATAATTCTGTTTAACTCAAGTATTGCACTCCTTTAGAGCCATATAACTCCCTATAAAGTATACACTTAAATTACTTATGTGGCTGAGTGCAGCCAGATGAGATGTAGACATAAAAGTGCTCACATCACCTTTTCCCAATCCATCCTTCATAGAACCCTTATGACTAATATGTATGATGTACTCCATACAAGGACTGAGCTCATGACCCTATATACAAGCAATAAAACTCAGGGGTCTATTTTAACAAATGCCCTGGCTGGTGAAGGCCATTGCTGGGTATTACCGGTAATAGTCTTCACCAGGAGCCTCTGATGAAGTTTTTCCATGCAAAGAAGGTACCAGTACTATGTTGGAGACAATAATAACTTGAAGGTCGTCCGGGATTCCAGTTCAACTGCGTGTTTATGAACCCGGCAATGCGGGGTCCTGCATGTGCAGGAGGATCCTACACTGACTGTTGAAACCGTAAAAGTACTCTTACCGCTGCCAGCCAGTAGCGCGCCGGGTTGTGAGCATTTCTCAGCTGCCCCGACAGACTTCTTTTCTTAAATTGTCTATTTATAATAAGCAGCAATAGGAAATCTTCCATATCGCTGGGTCTTGAATTGATACATAGATCTCTTAATATCGTCATGCGATTAGCCATTGAAGACATGTAGGATAGCTCCATAGTAAGCAATCAAACTTGACCTCCTAACCTATCTGGAAAGTAAGTGGAAAAACATTGCAGCTGGTTGGTGAGGTCACATAGACACAACAGCCAACATGTGATGTACCTACGTAAGTAACCTGTGGCCATATATTTAAAATTATCCATATTCGCAATTGTGGATAATTCTAGTGATGTATGGTTAGTATACATAAGTCACATTTGGCCTCCATACAATTATTTTTGCTAAAGAGAATTAGAAAAATCCCTAAGCCAAATGTATGTAGGAAGTAGAAAACCTGTAGATATTCTAAATCGAGGTGATGGGGCAAAAAGTGAGAATTTTTTGTGAACAGAAGATTCACGTTTGAGGGGTAAAATGATAGATAGTGGGACAGGTGCATGCTGCCAAGAGTACATTTTGGAGATTAATTTGTGAATACTCAAAAATTGGGTTTTGTGGTTAAACTATAAAGTGTATGATTTCCATAGCATTATGTGTTAAGTATGTTATAGCTGCACAACTACAGTGGGCTCAAATTGTCTCCTCTTTACATACTGTATTCCAATAACATTCCAGTGTTGACTCTTCTGCAATCTCTCGCATGCTTTATTTACCCTTAAATTATCTGAACATGATATTTCCATTGATATTTAAAAGTATATAATGCAAGCATTAAAAAGAGTATTGTCACTTGTTTAGCAGTTTTAATATGAATTTAAATCTGATTCATGCAAATAATTTGTATTAAAAGATAATTTCACCAAACCTGCAAATTCAGGAAAGCCTCAACGCCAGCCACAGGTAAATGACCTTTTGAGGACTGTGGTTTACTTAGGGCAGGGTTTCCCAAACCCAGTCCTCAGGGCTCCCTAATAGTGCAGGTTTTCCGGATCACATGTGACATAATTAGGACCACCTGTGGATCTGTTACAATGTGTCAGTCAGTAATGAATACACCTGTGCTCCAGCAAGGAGGATAGGGCTCCCTAACAGTGCAGGGTTTCCATGAGGACTGGGTTTGGGAAACCCTGAGTTAGGGTATTTCTCTCTAAATATCAATTTTCAATTTGCGGTGAAATTATATTTTAGCCTATTGTACTATTTTCTTCAATATTTTACTTGACACAAATGTCTTTGTAGATTTTGAAGTATAGTGGAAATGCTGTTTATGTATCATAAATGAACCATAAAGATCTCAAGGCTGCCATCAACATGTTGATCAGCTTGCTCTTCCTGAACTTAGCACGCATCTGTGAAACTCATCCATTTTTTATTTTAGATCTACATTAGATCAATGTTTTGTATGACATGTATGCCTTCATGTATTTTATATATTTTTGTGTTAGAATAGCACAAATATTTTTGTAAACTATTTTAGTTTCTCCTTTTAAAATATTTCTATGCTTTGTATTAGATGTTTATTGATCAAGTTTTGAACTGGTGTTAAATTGAGCTAGTCGGTAGCCTTGTCGAAATAAAACCTGAGCTGCAGAAGGTAAAATGCTGTAGAACAGCCCTTAAAAGCTCCCTTTAATAATTTCTTGGGGTGATTATTGTTTGATTTAATTTCAATATCACAATTTTAGCAATCTCTTATGTTATGAAAAATGATAGCAAACGCATTACTTTATGTAAGCTATGAACATTATGGAATGTACACAATCTGAAAAGCAATAAACTATTGATAGTATGTTAATAAAATTGTATTAAACATTTTTATTAAATACTTGTAATCATACTTCAAAGTGTAAAGTTTTACTCATTATGCTAACTTATGGTGGTCGTTAAAATGTGATGCATCACATTACTATTTACTGCATTTAGGTTTTGCATATATATATATTCATATCCCAAAGACTCATTTTTGCTCCATCTGTTTAGGTGGTTATTGTATGTTTATTGCGCATTTCTCAAACATGCATGGTGTAGGCTAGATACACACTGAAGAATCTTCCAACCGACTTGTTATCTACAACGATTTTACATGCAACTGAAGGTCCATCGGTCGGGCGATTCATGCTTACACACTAGACAGATTTATCTTCATATCTGTGCTCTTCATCTGGTCCTCTAGCCGTTTAGAGAATGACAGCACAATAGTTACTCATTCACTCATTCCTGTCACACTGATTAAAACCTCCTGTTATAGCTATCCAAATGTACTTATGAATGTCATTAGCTTCTGTGACTCTGAAACTAAATATTCAGTCTCAGAACAAACAAGCAAACTATTCCATCTACAGGACTCTACATTCAGTCACCAGGACATGTTCATTGCCGGCATTGGCTGAAAAGACCATGACTCTGTCAACTCTATGGAGATCGTGAGTGCATACACACTACTTGATCGGCAGGTAATTAGAACAAGATTATTAAACAGTAAGACCAACCAAATCAAACGACAATCGGCACTTTGGAAGGATTGTTGTTCATCGTGTGATTATGCACACTAACGTGATATGTGGCCAAGCTGTCGTTTATCAGGCGATTGGCTGAAAAAACTCCAGTGTGTACCTAACCTTATACAAAGCACATATTTGCTATCGCATTCATTTAATTTGTTTATTGTTTCCCCCAGTGTGAATCCCATATGAATTTATTACATCAGTAAATAGTGTCCTTGTTATCGATGCTAAAAGTAGCAACCTTACATATAACCCCTGTCCCGGTGTGTAGTGTGAGCTGCACAAGTTACACAGTGCACCTCCCTCTCCAACCATGGCTAGCTCATGGGCATGGGTGAAAATTACCAAGGGGTCCCCGCACATGCAGGTTATTTTGTTACAAAGTCTCTTTGAAACAAATTAAAAGTAATGAAGGTGATAAAATAAAGTAATAATATGAGCAGCTTTATATATAAATCACAGCAATATTACTCGGTGGTAGTAATGGTCCCGAACATGACTACCCCAACAACACTTACCACGACATGCTGTTAATATCGATTGTTGAAAAAACTGACTTGCAATCAACGCGACCATTTAACATGCCGCCTGCATAGAATGACGTGACTTTGAATGCCGGCAGTATTATTCTTGGGTACAATGGAAGGAAGTGGCGCCTGTGTATTATAGAAGTGTTCATAACAACACTGTACAGGCGGAGCTTCCTTCCATTGCACCCTTAAGACCAAGAATAATACTGCTGGCATTCAAAGTCACGTGATTCTGTGCGGGCGGCTTCTTAAATAGTCGCATTGATTGCAAGTCAGTTTTTTCAACAATCGATATTAACAGCATGTCGGGGTAAGTGTTGTTGGGGTAGACTACCACTGAGTAATATTGCTGTGATTTATGTATAAAGCTGCTCATATTATTACTTTATTTTATAACTTTTAATCTGGTGAAATACAATTTTGTTATTGTTTCATAAATATTTACACATATCAATACCATTTTCTGGAAACTCCCTGCATTTTTAAGAAGCCGGATTTAAGGAATTACTAGTAAAAACATGTTCTGGCAGTCTGACATGGAGCAATTGTTTAATGTTCAGCTCTATTTTTCTTTCTACGTGTTCAATTACTGGATTAGGACCATATTGGACCCTGGACATTACTCTATCAATGGGCACCCAGGTTGACTATTGCCTTATACACACAGGAAAAGACATCAGCTAATCTTGCTGCTTGTTTTGACAGAACACACATGCTGAAAATGTCATTGTAAATGCGACAGACTTCCTAAGTCACATGCTTGCAGCAAGGCAATTTCCCCATTGTAATCCACAATATTTGTGTTCTATAACCTTGTCAAAATGTTAGATAAATCTAGATTGTACTAATGTTTGCAGTATTTGTACTAATCTTAGCAGGTTAGTTTAGGTGTAATGTGAGAGAGGGGGTAAATCCCCTTTTTAATAGATATGATACAATTATATTTAGTGATATTTTGGTCTTCACTCCAGTTAGTAGTAAATAATCTGATATGACGGTGTAGAATTTTTTCAGACCTTTGAACAATCACAATCTCCTTAGACAAGACTACTTTATAGACAGCAACAACTCAAAGGTTTAAAAATTTGGTGTGTCTAGAATTACAATACCATATACTGTATTTCATACCTCATTGGCAAATGACAATTAGCTGTTTCATTAATGTAATTTGTCTCCCTACAAAGCTTTGTGTGACCCTACCTTTAGTATATCCCTATCTGCATATGCCCTTGACACTTTAATGTTCTTGGCTAATGTCATATTATTAATTTAACTATAGAAACTAAGAAGTTTTATGATAACATTATACTTTCCTACCATTTGTGTTCTTGTATAGATGTATTGTAACAAAGGCTATGCTAATATTGTGTGATGAATAAGTTGATCAGCAGCCAACAGCCATCCTGGAAAGTTGGGGTTGTCTTTGATTATATTGTACAACAAGTAAAATTAGTTGACTTATATCTCTGAATAGAAAACTGTGCGTACTGAATTAGTGCCCATCAAAATGGAGAGATATGGAGTCATACCTGATTAAATGTTGCAATTAAAACTAGGTACACACTACAGGTTTTTCAAGCAATTAAAGCGCCAATCACACGATAAACAACTGTTAGGTAGTTTACTTTCCCACGATCATGTTTTATTGTACCAAAGCACATCGTATTGACAGTGATTTTTTAGTCAGTTTATCAAATCAAAATCAAACATCGATGGAACAATATCGGGCAAATATGGAAGTGTGTAGACACTCACAACCAGCAGTATAGATAGATCTCCACAGAGTGTACATAGTCACGCTCTTTTCAGCAGGTATTAGAGATGAAGAGCACAGATCTGAAGGTAAATCATTTAGGTGTAATTATTTTGACCATAACTTTATACATTTGATCTTTAACTTAGTTGCTTTTAATTCCAACTCTGTAACGAGGGCCACTAATGATGCTTTGTCCATCTAAATGCCTCTAGCTGCCCTCTCATCTCTTGAGATTATTGTTTATGTTTGTGTAAATCTGTAAAAGGAAAACAACTTCTAAAAGAATAGAAATTATAATATCAATAACAATAACTAGTGAAGTGAAGGAAACCTTGAGGATAATTGTGAAGCAGTTTTGCTAACTCTGGCCCTTGTTTGTGATGTACCCTCTATGGGGTAGGGTACGTGTCCCCGACTCTGAGTTGAGCGACAAGGACTTACCTGACTTGATAAGGTAAAAGGTGGCAATGATGATAGGATGGGAACAGCGAAGCTTTGAAAAGAGGACATTGCAGAACAACGATCAATACAGAAGCCGGCACACAGAACGTGATGTGACTTTCTTGGACTGTACTAATATTAGGGTGTTTAATGAGTAATGCAGGGAGTTTGAAAATGTACCAAGTAGTATGGTTGCTGTAAAATGTTTTACATTGTGTGGTTCCCTGCATTACTCATTAAACCCCCCTAATAATAGTAGAGTCCGAGAAAGTCACATGGCTTTCTGTGTGCCGGCTTCTGTATTGATCGCGATTCTGCAAAGTCCTCTTTTCAAAGCTTCGCTGTTCCCATCCTATCGACATTGGCACCTTCTACCTTATCAAGTCGGGTAAGTCCTTGTCGGTGTAGTGGTAGTCGCGTTAGTGACTACCACCGCCTCAATGTGCAGTGCCGAAAGCTTCTGCTTGACAGGCAGGCGCGAGTTTATCCACTATGAGAAAATTAAGATACATGCCTACTTTTGGCTCTCTGGAGATGTCTCTGCAAACTGGAATTGAGATTATATGTGCGACGTGGAGGAAACATCAAAAGAGGTGCACTGTGCAAAAGTGTACATGTCACATCTAAAGTCCAACCTTCTACCACGTGAGAACTATTCCATTCACTAAAGCTTTTTTTTTTTTTTTATTATATTGGGCAAAGTGCTCCTAGAACCACAGTTCTCTTTCGAAAGCATCCCATTAATATAGTATATCCTAGATATTGTAAGGGACACGATTTCTGCCAGTTGAGAGCTTGGTGCAGAATGGAAAGGGTTCCATACAGCAAGGAAAGCTGCTCAAAACCCCTGCATCTAATTTTCATAGTTTGCTCTGCAAATTTTTATTTCTTCACTGCTCTGAAAAACTAGATGCACCCCACACTTCCCATTGGCAGGTGCATACCTCCTACTTAAATGCTGCTGGTTGGAGGCTAATTTGTAGCTTTAAAAAAGAGAATGGACATCAGGACTGTCACGTGTACATTTTAGTGTTGTTCATATATTGATATCTGTGCACATGAAAATGCGCTTCCCATCTGCATAGTACAACATGCATCCATTAAAAGCATAGGCTGGCGCATGGTGTTCACTACCACCGAGAGCATGTAAAAATCAGTTATCATCATCATCATCAGCAGCTATTTATATTGCTGAGGGAAAAAGTTCTGTGGTCACCGATTAAACATAGGACTCCCCTGAACATGCAATCTCTACCCATTTAAAGCTCATTTAGTTTTTCATACGGCATGCAGGTGCAGAGAGACGTGGTCTCCTGTGCTTAGCCTGGATTCAGCAAAGAACGTCGTCCTACACAGCAGCTACCAAGAGAAGCAGCTAAAGTTTGCATCCCGGCAGCGGCCATAATCTTGGCATGTGCTTCACATCACAAAATAGCATTTTCACAATGGATTGCAGTTTTACAGCTATGTAAAATCTCCATTGCATGAATAAACCTAATTTTAATTGGTGTTCCATTATAAAGAGATCAAATTCTTATGCAACAAATGGCATACTGGCCAAAGTGCTATTATTTAAATGTAACATGGTGTCCTGGGTAGTTTAAACGGAATATTATGCATATTTAATACTGTACAGAGATTTTAATTTGGAACACTATCTGTAGTACTGTCATATTTATATGTTTTTTTTCTTTCTAAACCAGTGTGCTCATGTTTTCATTGTTTAAGCTTCATTCTCTATTAAATAAAATATAATAACATAATCTGTAATGAGGTGCTGAAAATGAATGCAGATTGTGAGGGCCTCTAGCATGGGATGTGAAAATGATCATGTCATTCCGCAGAAAGTCATGTAGGCACAGGTCTGTAAAGCCTGTGAACCGAATAACACGTGCCGCTATGATATCTGAGTCATGTGTAGTGTAATCTATCTGTCATTATTATTATTATCATTGTTTAGTTCTATAGCGCCACCTTATTACACAGCATTGTACAGAGAATATTTGTCATTCACAGCAATCCCTGCCCCATTAGAGCCTCCAGTCTAAATTGACTAATACAGAAGCACGCACACACAGAGGCTCCATTTTTAGTCAGTATTCCTATCTATCTATCCTCACAACTAAAGCTGTAGGACACCCAAGAAATTATGTTAGCCACAATTTGCGAAGCGCTTCCATTATCACCTCTCACCAACCACCTACAATTTCTGCGGGAACAGTAGGCGGCAGAGCACAGCAATAGAAAATGAAAAAGGATCCTTAAAAGTTAAAATATAGTTTGTTTTTTTTTGTTGACTGAAAAGTATTTTTTGAAAAGTAGAAAAAAAAATAGAATTTTGGGGTTCTGTATTGGACCGATCCACAACAAGTTTTGTGCGGCAAAGCTGAAATTGAGGCGAAGCGTAATTTCCGATAAAATGTCAGATATTGTGATTTTTGGATCCATATCTTCTATACATAGCCCCCCTCCCTGTTCTGATCTGCCATTTTAGAAGTGATAGCATGTGGGTAGGACGTTGTCTCCAATTTTGTGCTTAGAATATTGGATGGAGAGGTTTGAGCAGAGTGAAAGAGGCAATTTATATTGCAATAGCTGTGATTTTACTGCAGTTTATTTTGAGATCAGTTTTCTAGAATTGCATGTTGATAAATAGGAAGTGAAGGAGTGAAGAGTAGACAAGCAGTGGCAACTGGTTGTTGTAATAGTATAGACATCTAAACTATTTACTGGAGGAAAAGCAGGGTCCTATATGACTCTGAGCAGCACACTGTGTAAATGGTGGTAATGGGGTAACCCAGGGTTTCCCAAACCCAGTCCTCAGGTCTCCCCAACAGTGCAGGTTTTCCATATCTCCTTGCTGGAGCACAGGTGTATTCATTACTGACTGATACATTGTAACAGATCCACAGGTGGTCTTAATTATGTCACATGTGATCTGGAAAACCTGCACTGTTGGGGAGCCCTGAGGACTGGGTTTGGGAAACCCTGGGGTAACCTAAGAGGGAAGTTGAGAAATAATATAAGCTTACCTAAAGAGGTGAGATTTCAGAGAACACGAATGTTTCAAGCAAGAGCTTCTTGTGCAAAGAATGGAATTCCACAAAGTGAGTGTGGATGAAAAAAGTCCTGTAACTGTGAATGGGAGCATGTAATGGGCGTGGATGAGAGACAAAGATCTCGTGCAGAACAGAGGTGTCAAGGTGATAGCTATTTTGAGACAAGTGAGGAGATGTATGTAGGTGCAGTTTTGTTGTATGTTAGTAGCAGTATTTTATATTGAATTTGGTATAAAACAGACAGCCAATGTAGAGCCACTGTGTTCAAAATAGATTGTAAGGGTGGTAGTCTGATTCAGGAAAGACCAGTAAGGAGGGAGTTGATGAGTGCATGAGTTAAACTTTTTGTAGTGTCTTGTGGGAGGTATGTCTGTATTCTGGAAATGTTTTTTAGATGTATGCAACATGATTTAAATATAGAGTTGATAGGGGGAACAAAGGAGAGTTATGAGTCTTGGACCTAGGCAGTGAGCTTGCGGATGGGATTTCTGGTCATGTTTTCAACAGAAATAGAAAGGTCAGGTAGGTAAACTTCTGTTTTTGGGTTGGAATATTATGAACTCCGTTTTTGAAAGATTGATTTTGAGTTGGCAAGACGACATCCAATATGAAATGGCAGAAAGTTAATCGATAACACGGGAAATCACAGATGGCGAGAGATCTGAAGAGGATTGATAAATTTGTGAATCATCCACATAGAGATGATACTAAAATCCAAAGGAGTTTATCAGTTTTCCAAAAGAAGTGGTATAGATCGAGAATAGCAGAGGACCTAGGCCTGAGCCTTGTGGTAAGCCAATCCATAAGGAAAGCAGAGGTGGATCCAGAAAAATGAATGAACATTGAAAGAGTGATTAGATAAGTAAGATGAGAACCAGGATAGGACAGTGTCTTGAAGACCTAGGGATTGTATCATTTGTATAAGAGTGTGGTCAACAGTGTCAAATGCAGTAGAGAGATCCAGGAGAATTACAAGAGAGTAATGGCCTTTAGTTTTAATAGTGATCAAATCATTGACAACCCTAGTCTATGCAGTCTTTGTGAAGTGTTGCTAACACAATCCCGACTAAAGAGAATGCAATAAGTTGTTTGCAGAAAGAAAGCGTGTGAAGCAAGTGCAGGCAATTTTCCCTATAAGCTTGGAGGGACATGGGAGCAGAGACGGTAATTTGAGAGGGAGTTTGGGTCAGAATTTTGTTTTTTTCAGAATAGGCATAATCACTGCATGCTTAAATAATGAAGGAAAGTTATCAGTAGAGAGAGACAGAGAGAGATTACAGATTTTAGTTAGAGGTGGAATTAGCAGAGGAGACAGGGATCTACCGATTTGTGAGGGAATAGAATCAAGAGGACAGGAGGTAGAGTAGGAAGATAAAAAGGAAGTAGATACCTCATCTTCATTTGTGGGATCAAATGAAGAGAGGGTGTCAGAGGGTGATGTAAAAGGAGCTGAGCTGATTGCTAGCCGAGGAAGAGGATACTATTTCTATTGTGATCTTATCAATCTGGTCCTTGAAGTAGGAAGTAAGATCCTAGGCACTGATAGTACTTGGATGGTTTGGGGTGGGAGGGTTGAGAAGAGATTTAAATGTGTTAAAGAGAATCTTAAATCTATTGCCACTTTAAATTTACCATGCAAAGTTGCCGGATATTGGCGATTTGCAAAGTATAATGATTCAGCAGAGATGGTTGGTGGCATATCCATGACTAGATCAATCTACAAATGTAGACTTTTGTGAAATCAAGTAAAAAATAGTAGGGAATTTTTATAGCCATGTATTAATCTCTTGAATAATGTAACATATCCCGCACAGTGTTCCTGCAGCTTATATATATAATATTGCTTTTACTTAAAGAGTAAGAGCTATAAAGTTTGGATGAACAGTTAGGTACCATATAGTACTATGAGCTCACTGTTTGGGGGAGGATGGCAGCTGAGTAAGAAGTGGTTGTCCCAACCTGGACGACCCATTTATTTATTGGCCAGTCAAATAGGCCCTTGGTGTCATTTGAGTTTGACAAATGTGTAATCCACATAGTGAAAATAATGTGTTTGTCCCTGGAGGAGTTAAAATATTTAATATAATAAAAGCTAGGAGGCATTTAACATAGAAAACCCTACCTAACTGTGTTGGTTTGATAGCTCATTAGATTGTTATGTGATTTTCACATTTTGTTTCGTATATTTAAATTCTATGTTCATTGTCTCCATCCTGCCCACATAATTTGACGTACTCCATATGGTATTCCTAGCTTTCTATGGTGGGCATTTTAAATACCAATCCATCTGAAAATACACAGAAAAATGTGAAGTATCTAAAAGATAAAACTAAATGGGCTAGGGTGGAGTTTTATTTCTTTATCTATGGCCCGGTAATGGTGTGATGTACTGATCGTCAGGCTGGTCTCTTCCCTGGGACCAGGCACTCCACTGGATTCGGAATTTAACAGTTCTTCTCCCCCTAAGTGTCTACAACTACCCATGCTGATGTTATGGCACATGCGGGGGCACACACCACTGACCCGATGTCTCACATGAACAGAGAGCAATACAAACTCTAATAGTTTCTATTATTCGTGCTGCAGAAGGAAAACTCTTCAGAAGACTTGTGTAACTAGTGAGGTACACGAGCCACTGCTAATCTTGTCACTTTCTAATGCTCTGCTTCTTATTTAACAAGTACCTATGGGTCTTAACTAAATAAACCAAGTTGTAGCTCTATGCTGATGTTATATGAGGTGTCCCCTGATATACAGAAAAGAACAGCATGGATGGATTGTAAGTGTGGGTGAAACGGTGCACTTAAAGTAATGCGACTTTGTCCAGACTTCAGGGGCAGTTGGAAGATATGCCCCTCTTCACATCGCTCTGTTCGTGAATAAAGGAGACCATGTGGTACAGACTACAAGCCAGGTCATGTGCCGTACATGTCGGCTGCTGTTCAGTCTTTGGGGTATATTTACTAAACTGCGGGATTGAAATAGTGGGAAAACTGGAGATGTTGCCTATAGCAACCAGAATCTCGTTATTTATTTAGTACATTCTACAAAATGACAGCTACAATCTGATTGGTTGCTATAGACACCATCTCCACTTTTTCAAACATGCAGTTTAGTAAATATAGCCCTTATTCTCCGTTTCATGGCCTTCTGAGTTTGACCAGCAGCCGCATCTTTCAATAAGACCCGGGGCCATGGGTTAAACTTGACATGGCATAAAGCAGAGAATAAGATCAGGAGCCAATGCGGAATAAATCTGAGAAAAGGACCAACAACACACAAAGGAGGAAGGAGTTGGGGGCGGCAGGTGCAGGCACGGAGGGCTACATCAAACAGGATATTGTTTTTGTAGTTACTTTCTTAGTTTTCAGTACAACTGAAACACATGCATTTGAGGGTGGTATTTCACCATTTACCATGCCAGTATTTAAATTTGAAAACAACATGAACTGAACATCAACCCTTGGTGATTTAAAATGAATTACAGAGTATTTATTATCTTTTCTCACAAGAAAGTATGTCAAATTATAATGTCTCATTTTGTCTTGTTACTTCCATACTCTTAAAATCTTGCCCCTAGGGCAGAATGACTTGGTAGTTTTTCTAAACGGCAAAAGCAAGGGGAAAGTGGTGAGATAACTAGTGCATGTATCAGTATGATCCAGTTTCCGCTCACAACATCCTGGATGAATTATCAGCATGAGACTAGTTGCCAGTCAGTGTCTTCCTACAAGTGCGTGACTAAACCGCATACTGTTTGCTGATTGCAGATAATAAGTTAATAAACAAATTGCTTTTGAAGTTTCCCCTGCATATCTTACACAATGTGTTATGAAAACAGTTCATTGTTCAAAGCACATGTGAAGAATACACAGTATGATTAACACTATATGCACCTATATTATTGCACAGTAATAAAGATTAAGAACAAGTGCCCTAGATTACATCAGTACACAAGATTCTCTTTGTTAGTTGAAATACAGACCTTAAAAGCACAGGTTTATTTGATAACAATAACAGCTATGGCATTGATGAATATATATATATATATATATATATATAAAAAGTATTTCTCACTGAAAAGGCCAATTTGACCTTGGTGACAATTCAGCAGCAGCCTTCATAACTGTAGTCTAAAAATATCTAGTTATTGAAGGAACTTAGGGAGGGGGTGCAGAGGCTATGGGGGTGGGAGCCAGCAATACTGATCCATCTGCTGTCGAGGCCTCTGTTCTGCAATTCTGAGCAGGTACGAGGACCAGTGCATGTGCAGTGATGTCCAGTTTGGAAATTCAGTCCAGGAATGGTGCTTCATGGCCCTTCATAAAATTACCATTCCTACAGTTTAGTGTCTATTGTAGGCCGCTCCTACTGCATGACTCACATCACCATCTGCCTTCCTCCAAAATGACAGATTATGTTCCAAACCCCTTGTTATACATAAACCCTGTTCAGAATTACTTTCAAACTTCATCCTCCTTAATTCATGCTTTCGGCTATAAACGTCCGTCCTCCACTCCTCTCATTGACCTACACCATGCTCTAAAGCAGGCCTGTCCAACCTGCGGCCTTCCAGATGTTGTGAAACTACATGTCCCAGCATGCCCTTTCAGCTATCAACTGGTTGTCTACTGGCAAAGCATGCTGGGGCTTGTAGTTTCACAACACCTGGAGGGCCGCAGGTTGGACAGGCCTGCTCTAAAGGTACATACTGCAGATATCTGTCCTCTCTCTCCCTGCTTTCATAACTCTGAACTACACCTTACATATCATTCTCCTTCATACTCCCAGGTTCCTTATCTAATTTTCCTTCAGCACTCCACTCTCCCCCCATTTCCTGTGAGCTCTCCTCTATCTAGAATACAGCGGTTTTAAGACCATTTGATGACATGACTGTCATGTGACCACATGGGTGGTAATCATAATTCCTATGCGAATCACACTGACACAAAGAATACTGACACTAAAATGCCTACATTTAAAACACTGACCAGTAGGAAATATCTAACATTGGAATCACTGACATGCAAGAAATCCTGACAGCCTAAATACCTACTTGCAAGAAATCCTGACACACATAAAATACGGACAGTGAGATTGCCAGCATTAAGCCGGCTATATACTGTTAAAAATAGAAGTAAAAAAAAAGCATGGGGTCCCTCCCAATAGACACTATTAACCCTAGTGCTGCCAGCCTACTGCTGGTTTCCGTTAAATTAGGGGAAAAAGAAGAAAAGAACATTATTTCCATGGTCTTTTGGATACAAAAGGTAGTTTCTGTGACCAAAGAAAAGAAGATGTTTTTCATACTACACCCAACCAGATTCAGGAAATAAATCAATATAAAGATGCTTTACAATGTATAAAAAGGTGGCTGAGATACACTCAGACACAAAAAGCTGTTCACCTCAATTAGTGTGAATGTGCCTAGATTTGCACAATGGTGTGTAGCAGTGCAAAATGGCCACATTTGTGGAAGAGTTGGGTAGATTAAAGGTTTTCTCGCTAGAAAATGGAAGACATGCACTGGTGCAGTGTAGAAACAAGATTTCATTTTCCAGAGCATGATTATTGTAGTAAACAGGGATGAAGAGGACGCATCTTCTGCTACGTTTCTTGCCATGCACGATCACTTTCCTTTATTGGTGCAATGTCTTATTTTTCTTATCTTTCCAAGGCCTCACTCTGGCTATAGTGCCACGGAATGTGATTCTTCTGTAGGACATAATACAAAGATGGTACACTGGACTTTGAACGTTCCACCTCAATGAAACATTGTTTATGCTTTTTACTTATGTCATTTTTCAATGTTTAATATACTATTTGTCCATGTGCATATCTTTCTTTAGCTATTGTCATGATAACTAATGAGACAAACCTTATGTTTGCTGATTATAGAGCTGATGGTGCCATATAGTATATTTGTAGTGTAGTATGTTTAGACACTGTAAGGGAAATCTGAAGGCCACACTAGCATTGCCAAGGGTTTTGTTTTTCTTCTTATTTTACCAGCCTGTTATTCATTTGTTAATACTACAGTTTGGTATGCATTTGTAACCACTGCATTCTGTGACATAAACTTGCATTATATTCATTAGGTCATTATCTGAGAATTGCACATATGTACAGTGTTTTGTAACGTTATGCATTAAACAATGTAAAGTTTTTGACATGATAATTCTGTGTGTGCTATTTTTTTGCATCAGGTTGTGAACTGTGTCCCCTGTTCTGGAGGTCAGAATAGACATTTGACACTAGGTTTGCCTAGTGTCCAGATTTTTAGAAGGGGGTTTCCAAATGCTTGATCAGGAAAGTTGTAAGTCGCAGCAGATCACATGATCGAACGTTATGCTATTTACATACTACATACATACAGACCTATTTCCCCCAACCAACCCTGACATTACATTAATAGCATTTTCATTTAATAAATAGAACCATTACACCAAAATATACATTAAATATTTAAAAAGCAAAATCTACTTCCGTCACAGTTTGTTATACATCCCCACCAAGATGATAGTGATTATAGTGACCGTGGTGTAATTTGTTTTTTATATACAGCCCTGCACAAAACATCTGGTTGTTTTCATTTCAATATTATTATTCTGCTAATTATCTGTAATATTGTTGTTGATTTAGTTAGATGCTTTTTTAATTTGATTGTTAATTTTTTTGTCTCTAAGTTATGATTTTAAGGGTAGTTTATAGTGGGTTTTGCTTGTTTTTTGTTGTAGTTGTAATTAAAAAAAATCAATTAAAACATTGGATTTAAAAACAATAAACCAATTTCTCTTTCAAACAGTCTTAACATTAAATAATCAGTATTCACATTTAATAGAGTTTTTCTCCCGAAACTCAAGCCCGCATTCAATCAATAGTCCCCAAATCACCCCACCTTAAACTTATATGTATCACCATGTATACACTGTTAAACTAAATAGCCCCACCAATAAATTATTAGCTCCCACCCTCTCCCTACTATTAGATTAGTAGCCCACTCCCCTGTACACTTACCATCTTTGATCCACCATGTTGTCAGCTGGAGAGAGACGTCTGCCACATACGGGAGGGGGGGGGGGGGTTGCTACAAAAAAAAACTGATCAAGATGATCCGTGGCGGCATGCAGTAAGGTAGGCCAACCTTATTAAAACAAAACAAAAAAAGGAATAAGGGTATTTCAGGGCAACTGGTAAACCCCTAAGAGTGCACCTGCTACTCTGGGTATACAGAGGTTGTGATGTACCCAATAGACAGTAAATACCAAAAAGTACACAATGAATGCATTTGAAAATACAGTGCTGTAGAAGATAGGGAAATTGCAAGATTACCACATGTATAAAATAATCCAATATGTGTGGTTGTAAAATATTTCAGATCAATGCTTTCCTGGAGGTTTGCCTGCTTACAATAAGCAACCTCTAAAGCAATGAATAACCTGTTCTCCCATGGTTATTCATAAAATAGACAAATCCAGGATAATACTGAAAACTTAATGATAGACTTATGATTATATTTACATTGCATATTGTTCAAAAATGTACCACAAGTACATTACAGGGTAAGTAAACCTGTGGCTCGCTAACAGTTGTAGAACTATAACTTCCATCACAACCTGTCAGCGACTGGCTGGCAAGACATGTTGGGACACTTAATCATCCATAATTGTGGGACTAACTCTGGTATGTTGAGTGCAGGAACTGGCCCTTCACAAATGAGAGTTGTAAATAAAACATAAACCGATGTACCTTGCTTATTAGGAAGAAAACTAAATGATGCAATCATGGAATAACTGTATTCGGATGTATATACTTTTCATTTTAACATATGCATGTGGAGAGGCAACCTATGTACCTCCAGCTAATTCTAGAGCCTTGCAGCCAATCTAAGGGTAATCAAGTAAAAAGGAATACTTTGTTTTCATTATTAAGTATTAATACCAATGTGGAAATAGTAACCAAACTAAAGGCTGATAAGTTTTGAAGACAGTCATAAATAGACATGAGGATAGTGAGAAAAAAGTAAGAAACATACAGAGGACAGTCCTATGAGAAAGAAAGAAAATTGATTTATTTCATCAACATCATCATCAAAATTTATTTATATAGCACCAGCAGATTCCGTAGCACTTTACAATTGGGAACAAACATTCATAAGACAATACTGGGTAATACATACAGACAGAGAGGTAAGAGAACCCTGCTCGCAAGCTTACAATCTATAGGACAATGGGAGTTTGGTATTTCTGTTTCTTTTAAATATTGTCTCCTTGTGTTTCAGTCATTGTACTATATTTCTGTAAATTAGTTAAGTAACTTGTCTTTCAGTGTCAGTTAGCAGTTTCTCAATTAATCAGTCTTCTATTAGCAGTATGTAAGGTAGTCAGTCAATTATCAGTCAGTTAGTCTGATCAGTGGATTGGATAGTCAGTGGCCGGTCAATCTGACCAGATATTCAAAGGGGAGACAAAGTAATAAGAAGAAAAGAAAGAGAGGGAATGTAAGAGAGAGAATAGTATATGACAACAGCAGCATGAGTCTTCAGGACTACGAGACCCATCCACCACCGCTGATCCAAAGAGCAGCCTTGGACCCATGACAGCCAGGTTCCAGTACTGTCTAGCTTGAGCTAGAGGATGCCTTAGTTTGCACGCGCATAAATACTGGCTTCGGCAAATGTTCCATAGGATTGCTGTCTATTTGGCCCAACTCCAAACGTATAGAGCTGAACCCAAACTACTACCAAACTGATTGATACTTGGAACCAATTAGGGATCCAACACTAAAGATGGAATGCTGAGAGTAGCTTAAACTGGAGTTGAACACTTAAATGGCAATAAGTCTTTAGGATAGAACATTTAGAAGATCATTTTAATAGAATCCAAGAATATAAAAAACAGTTATTGTATTTAAGTTATTATATAATTATTAAAAGTCATTAATAACTTGGAACCCCTCAATAAGTGTGCGCCTGCTCTGGGTCCAGGAACATACAACTCATGCTGTCTTTGCCCTGTTCCTTTATTTTGGTTGGCAATATGGGTGGTTTGTTTCAAATAAAGGAACCAGAAAAACACAGAGATCCTGATGCAGAGTTGAACTTACACCAGTTTGTATTGCATAAAATGCTTTGAAGTTTGCACTTTGCATACCCACAAAGAAAATGGACGCATATGTGTTAGTGCATGCTTGCGCCTCTTTACAACTGGAGAGGTGGAAGGAGGGAATGAATGGGTGTGCTCAGCAGGCCTAGTACAGTAAGGGTGTGCTCATGCACATGGGCTCATACGAACTTGCAGAAACACTCATGTATGCCTGTTAGGAGACGTATCTTTCGCACCTATTATAGCGCTGATGGTGATGAATTAGCGTAAACCAGGCATATATGCTGCTGATGTGAAGCTGGACGCATCTCAAGATGTACATAGGTTTACCTGCACTTCCTTCACATGCAGCAATCTACGCCACAGGTTTTCATCCAAAGTAAACCAAAGTATACTACAACAATGAACAACAAGTTGGTGTAAGTAGCACTTATGAACACTGACAACTCTTATAAAGATACCAATTGTGAATAAGTGAGGTTCTCAATTAATACAACATAAATTAAGCAATGTGAATATAATAAAGTCTGAAGTGATGTCCAATAAATTGAAGTGCAAAAGTTCTTTAAAGTACTGTTATATCTTCACTTAATATAGAAATAGTTTGTGCCTCTTTTTTCCAGTGTGACATGTAAAAAAAACCCCAAACAAACAATAAAAGACATAGTGCAAACTGTATATATTGATATTTCAAATATAGCAAATACTTAAATTGCAGTGATCATCCTATATTCCTTTCTATCACTTAAAACACATGGTCCTTTTAAATTTCATCCACAATGGTAGTTATTCTAATATAATGGAATTGTAAGCAAGATTTGCTCCACTTATTATGAGCAGTAAAATCTCTCTCTACTTTAGATAACCTTTCTTCCGTCTCCTCAGAGGTAATCTATGTGTAAATCATTTACTTATAGTGATTATTCTTTCATTTAATAATTCCGAATTGATCCAAATACTTTTTTTCTTTATCATATAGAAAAAAACAGTTTAAGAGCTTTAATTAAAAATAAACGATTATTATTTATTACCAGAAGACAACTGGATAAAAGCATTAAAAAAAAAAAGGCTCACCATCCAATTTCACATACAGCTGTACACTTACCCTTGCTCGACGAGACACAGACATGTAAGGAAAGACGTTTCCTGCAGTCTGATTGTGAGGATAAGCTGGCAGCTTATCCTCACAATCCTGCGGCTCTCACGGAGTGTCTTCTGCTGGATATCGGATTTCCCACGGTCACTTTGTTTAATTTATGTTTTAATTGAGAATCTCACTTTCACACTTGGGGGTAAATGTATGAAGCTCCGGGTTCTTCAACACCCGCGAGTTCGGCGTCTTCAGCGCTTAAATTTAAAGAGGCGCTGCCTTGTAAAGGTAAGTTTCCCTTTACAAGGCAGCGCCGCTTTAAATTTAAGCGCTGAAGACGCCGAACTCGCGGGTGTTAAAGAACCCGGAGCTTCATACATTTACCCCTTGGTATCTATAGAAGCGTTGTCATTCTTCAAAAGCGCTACATACACCAATTTGTTGTTCGCTGTTGTAGCATCTCAAGATGTGTATGGCTCTGCATATGGGCGAAAATACCCAATTTTTGTTTATGCTTCATGGGTTAGTTTGTTAAAGTCATGGGTTAGCTGAGGGCTGCAACAGGAAATTTACTATTTGACAAATGGGTGACCTTTGTTTCCCACAGAGCACAGATGGACCTTTAGGAGTCCACTCTCTGCAGAGTGCCTTCTGCATGGTTAAACAAAGCAAATATGACAGAAAATATAGATGCTGATGACGAAAATGATAGAAGGAACCATATCTCTGCTTATTTGGACAAAGTTATTCGAAAACATACTTCTGTCCTCTTATGTACTTACATTATCTGTGCCATTCCTGGAAAACCTGCAAGTTTCTGAGATAAGTGGAAGAATCTGTTAATCATCAGCTCCCCAGTGCATCATCAAACAAGGGTTGGCATAGTTAACATGCATATATGGGAGGTATTACAGTCTCATAAACTAACTGTCATATATAGAGTTCAGAGAACGCCTCATACATCTGCTTTATTTTGTTACACAAATATGTACAGTTAAACTAAAATGCACAATTTAAGAATAATAATAAAAAGGTTTAATAATTCAAGCAAAACAGATACATTTCAATTATAAAAACAGACAATGAAAGGTCTGATGGACAAGCAAGAGGCACACAGGAAAGTCTAACAGGCATCTAAGGGGTTTATGGGGAGATCTGCTGGGATGTGGCAAGGACTGGGGGCATGTGGGGAGTTTTAGAGTACACGTGGGATCTGTGGGCTTTGGGTGTCTAAGTGCTTGAGGGTACATTTTGTGGCAAGTGTGGGTTTGAGGGCATTTGGGACTATTTTGTAGCAAGTTGGAGGTCTGAGTGGCATGTGGGGCTATTTTGGAGCAAGTAAGGAACATGTGTATTTTGGGATGAATGATGTGGGCATGCCAAGGTCCTATGTGAATTCTTTAATTCTTGAAATTAAAGGCAATGTGCATCTCTTTTGAAGGTTGGAGGGCAGCAAATGCGGCCCTTGAAGTATATTGGTTTACTACTCACCATTATATACAGAATGAAAATTCTCTGAAGGCTCATGCAGAAATACATCCCTACAAAAATATATATGGACAATTTTACTAAAACTTCTTAAAAGGAAAAGCAGAGATGTTACCCATAGCAACCAATCAGATTCTAGCTGTCATTAATTTAGTACAATCTAGATAATATACAAATAAACTACTGCCACACAGTAAACTAGTGCCACACTTCTTGGCTCCTTATATTGCCCAGTTAGTTCCTGCATTTTAAAGACCCCTGCACTCTTCACTTTGTCTACACCTTGCAAAGGAAAAAAATATAATATATATATATATATATATATATATACATATATACATATACATATATATATATATATATATATATATATATATATATATATAACAAACAAACAGATATAGAATGGCGCTCACAACCACAACGTAGTCACAATAATGCAGTATAATAAGCAGAAAAGTTCCAGATGTGTAGATAGCTCAAGTATGAGCGGCAGCCATGATACCCTGTAGCCAGATGGTTAATCCGGAAAATGGAGACACTGTAACAGAAGACAGGCAGGGCGCCTCAATGTGTATTATCACTTGTATAGCGTAAATGGATGTAATATCATGCGTACCATGAGGTATTGGTAGGTCGTCTAATCAGAGTAGGAAGATCCTCTTCATAGATTGTCCATTACTTGACCAACTGGGAGGAACAATGCAAAAAACAGAGCACAACATAGAGTAGTATTGTCAGGATGTGCAATCACACCACCTGTGAAATATACACCACCTATGGGGCTTCCTTATCGTGCAAAAACACTTATGCCCAGAAATCAACAATTGTAATATATAGGACACCCATGTGTACCAGCCATATAGAAAATATGTAAATAAAAACTGCGTACCAGATGGTCTCTCCAAATTGGCACAAGATTAATTCTTTAGAGGATCAGTTGTATAATTCCTCTCTTCCAGTCTCAGTCATTGGCAGCAATAATGACAAGAAAGGAGGTGTAAATAGTACAATAGCGCCTTATTAAAAAATAAATATATGCACTTACATCAGGGAGTGCAGATAGATGCTAAGGTAGTAGGCTCAACGCGTTTCGTCCCGGTAAAACGGGACTTCATCAGGAGCGAGAAATAGCAGATACAAATACCGCTGAATTACCGGCTTTAAATAGAGCCCAGACGCCATCTTGGCGCATGCGCGGATGCCGCCACTCACCGCGCATGCGTCAGAACAACTTTATTGATCTCACTGGACGGATCAGTGCTGTAATTCCGTATATATAATATAATATTCAGATGGAGCCACATATATGCCCCTTATAAGACAATAATGATGTATCAAGATATTTACTCTCATCTCATCAGCAAAATTATGTAATTAGGGAATATGATCGCACACGCTGCATAATTCCCATAGCGCCAGAGAACTCATGGCATAACATCTATATAAAAACATTAAAAACAATTATACACAATATACATATACAATATATAAAAAACACACATATATGCATGCACATACACACACACATACATACTGATCAGATCTACCAAATAGTAGGTCAACCCATAACCGTTATAACTAAACTAAAACCTGGTGATAATATACCAGATACAGATACCAAAATCACTGCTTAGTATATGTGATCAACCTGACTAAGCACTAGCAGAGATTATATCCTAATGCTATAGATTGACACCTTATAACTATATCTCTGACCCTTGAATAATAATATCTAGTAAGAGCGATAGAGTTACTAGAACTACTACCACCCATAAAATATGCATCCTATTATTGGACCCAAGACTATAATTGTACCTTAGATTAAAAAAGCTCAAACATCATATGTTTGCCAAGGAAACCCTACTGCATGACCTGGGTTTAAATCAGAAAACCATTGATGGCTTGATTATATAACAAAGACACATTGCCAAAGAAGAGGGAAAAGGGAAAAGAGGAGGGAGGGGATGCACACATACGTACTCTCTATTGTATCTTATTAGTATATAGTAAATCACCACTGCTTAGGAATCATTACATTCTATATTACAGACAGAGTGCAACCCCAACCTAGAATATAAATCACCAGACTGCACCACAATGGATAACAGTATGAAAAAATGTTTAAAAATATACAATAAATATCATGGAACCCAAACCTCCAAACTATAAGAAAGGGGCCAACTCGTAATTCTCATTGAGTCCAGATGGAGTCATAGTACCTAATTGAAAAATCCAAAACATTTCTCGTTGAGAAAGTTTGCGCTGTAAATCTCCTCCCCTTGAATTGAGAACTACTCTTTCCAGAGCCATAAATTTAAGATGTTTTGGATCCCTATTATGGTTTAACGCAAAATGTCTAGAAACTGAATGGCTTTGAACTCCGTTTTTAATGTTACGGATATGCTCCTGAATTGGTAATTTTAGAAGTCGTTTGGTCTTACCAACGTACTTCAATTTACATGAGCATTCCAACATATAAACAACGGAAGTTGTTAAACAATCCATCCGCTGTTTGACATTAAATTTTCTGCTGTTGTCATGATTGTAAAAAAAGGTTACCGCTGGATTCATGTACTGACATATATTACAATGAGTACACTTCACCGATCCTATCCTATCAGGTATAAAACTAGAGGATCTCTGGGTAGTTTTATTATTTGAGAGTAGACTTGGAGCTATCAATTCCTTCAAACTACGATTTTTCCGAAAAATTAAAAATGGTTTATCCGGGAGTATTGTGGAGAGAATCGGATCTCTCTGTAAAATGTTTTCTTACAGTTGACCTAACCAAATGTTCTCCACTGTTAAATTCCGTAATAAACGGTATGATTTCACCTTTCTCTGATTTATATATCTCAAAGTTTCAATCCTATCCTTCTTATTAATTTTCTCAGTAGCCTCATTAAGAACCTGTTGTGGGTATCCCCTTTCTTTAAAACGATCAACATAAATACTGAGTTGTTGCTCAAAATCATTATTGTGACTACAATTTCTTTTTATCCTATTAAACTGAGAAAACGGAATACTCCCCTTCCATCTTCTCTGATGACAGCTATTAAAGTGTAGATAGCTGTTTGTGTCGACAGGCTTAATATAATTTTTGGTAATCACTTGTGTATCGTTTGATGTTAAAACAAGATCCAGATATTCCACTTGTATATTACTTATGTTGGCTGTGAACTTAAGATTATAATCATTCCTACCAATATACTCGAGGAACTCCTCAAATTCATCGCGAGTACCATTCCAGATAAGTAGAATGTCGTCGATATACCGTTTATACAACTTAATTTTATCTGAAAAAGGATTAGGTTGATATATATATATTTAGCTTCCCAGCTCCCCATATGAAGATTGGCGAAGCTGGGTGCAAAAGTGGTACCCATGGCTGTACCCCATGTTTGAAGATAAAACGTATCTAGAAAATTAAAATAATTATGAGAAAGAATAAAATAAATAAGATCACACAGAAAATCTCTGTGTTCTACTGTAATAGAGCTATCCTGACTTAAAAACTCTCTGCAGGATTCAATACCCTTCTCATGTTGTATGGAAGTATAGAGGGATTGTACGTCAATAGTAACCCAATGATAACTACTGTCCCACACGAAATCTTGTAGTATCTGTAAGATACTCGTCGTATCCTTGAGGTATGAATTCAAAGAACTAACATATTTTCTAAGAAAAAAGTCTATATATTTAGACGAATTACAAGTAAGGGAATCAATGCCCGAGATTATCGGTCTCCCTGGTGGCTTCAACAAGTCCTTATGGATTTTAGGGAGATAGTAAAAGGTTGGGGTAACAGGACAAGATGTAAATAAAAACTGGAACGCCTCCTTAGTCAAGGTGTTATCGTGGAGCCCTTTTGAGAATAGCTCCCGTATATCAGAGATATAATCAGTGGTTGGATCCCTTTCCAATTTTTGGTAAGAAAGATGGTCCCCCAATAATCTATTGGCCTCAGCCACATAGTCTGATTTATTTAAAATAACAGTGCCCCCTCCCTTATCGGCCTGTTTAATGACAATGTTATTATTAGACTGTAATTTTTCCAAAGCCTGTTTCTCATACTGGGTCAGGTTCCCATATCCCTTTTTCTTATGATCGGTACGACATAGATCTTGGATAACTAGATCCTGAAAAATATGTATATAGTTACTCTTAGATTCTAAGGGGTAAAACTTAGAAGTCAATCTCATACCTGATTTTGACGATAAATTATGGTTTTCCTCATAGTTTTTAAGGCTGGTCATGTCCTTCCTTGCAAAGTGTCTTTTTAGAGTCAATTTGCGAACAAATTTATGTACGTCTATGTATACCTGGAATTTGTTAAGATGACTAGTAGGAGCAAAAGAAAGACCCTTATTTAAAACAGATATTTCAGGCTTCGACAGTTGGTGTTCTGACAAATTAAAAATGCCCTTTTTTCTTAACTCATTGCTAGAGGTCACAAGAATCTTTTTTTGTGAATTCTGGACTCCCCCTCTTCTACCTTGTCGTCTATATATCTCCTTTTTAGGGGGGAGGCTACCCTTGTATTTTCCTTGAAATGGGTCATGTAATGTAGCAGCCTTTCCCGTTTGGAAGGACCCGGAGATAAAAAATCATCCGTCTCACTTTCAGATACTGAAAGAGTTGAGTACATATTCCTGAGTTGGGGTTCAAAATGAACTTGTTTATTAGATTTGGGACTAGATGACATAGTTCCCCTTCCCACTGGAACCTTGTTCCATTTGTTAGTGGAAGCTCTTTGGGATAATTCACCATATGAGGATTTATGATTAGTTTTAGATTTAGACCATTTTTTTATTTTAGCCTGTGCGTAATCTCTTTTATCTCTCTGGAATTTACGCTCTTTAGTTCTAATCACCTCCGCTTCAATCCCATCTAATTTTTTATTTAATACAACCTCATTGGCTTTAAAATTTTCATTTTCCCTAAATGGTTGTAAAATGAGTACTTTGGCTTCTAATTCTTTTTCAACATCCTTAAAAATATTAGATTTTTCAAGTATGATTAACTTGATCAATTTCAATGAACAGTCATGTAATATATTATCCCATTCCTTGATGAAGGTATGGTTTTCCTGTCCAAACGTGGGTGTTTTATTAAGTCTAAGACCCAGAGGAATCCTATTGACCTCAAGGTAGGACTGTAGACATTTAATGTCCCACCATGCTTTTGTTTCCTTAACCAACAGTTTTTCAATGTCCCAAAACAATTGATCAAGCTCATCGTTCTTATTAATGTTCTCAATATTATCATCAAAGATTTTTTGACTGCAATCCTTTCTCTGATTGATTCTATTAGTTGATTTCCACATTGTCCTAATCTATTTGGAAAACGTGGGTATTAAGCAGCCTATATCAAATAACCATAAAGGATAAACAACAAACAAACAGATATAGAATGGCGCTCACAACCACAACGTAGTCACAATAATGCAGTATAATAAGCAGAAAAGTTCCAGATGTGTAGATAGCTCAAGTATGAGCGGCAGCCACGATACCCTGTAGCCAGATGGTTAATCCGGAAAATGGAGACACTGTAACAGAAGACAGGCAGGGCGCCTCAATGTGTATTATCACTTGTATAGCGTAAATGGATGTAATATCATGCGTACCATGAGGTATTGGTAGGTCGTTTAATCAGAGAAGGAAGATCCTCTTCATAGATTGTTCCTCCCAGTTGGTCAAGTAATGGACAATGCAAAAAACAGAGCACAACATAGAGTAGTATTGTCAGGATATGTATATATATATATATATATATATATATATATATATATATATATATATATACACACACACACACACACACATATACACAAAAGCAAAACGCTGAAATATCAAGGCATAAATACAACTCTGATGTCAGCCAGGGCTGTAAGACTAATCACCGAACCCATAGAAAAGTTGCTGCGGGGAGATGTCGGAGGTATCATGCTCCGCTCCATCCGTAGGTGGTAGTGTAAGTTTAAGCAATTAATCTGGTAATATTTAGGTAGCATATTAGTAGCCATGAAGCAAATTATTTTCTGTGAAGCGTACAAAAATATAATGTACAAAAAACACAAGTTGCACCTTACACAAAGCGCTAGATTATTTTTCTTATGGATCCATTTGATTATTTAATGTCACATTATTAATCAGGTTTTCCCCTCACATGAAAAAATATGAATCATTCACATCATCTGTAAAATATTTGTAACCGTTTCAAATAGTAAACTGTGGACTTGTTTTGTACTTTCTTTTTGGAAATATATTATATTATATATTAATAACAGAGTTGGAATTGATTTTACTCTTTTCTATGTGTCAGCAGACAAGTCAATCACACCAATTAGTCCTACTTTATTATTGCACTTGGTCTGGACATTTTGCACTTTGTATGTTTTAAGTTTGAATTTAGTTACTACACTAGAATGCACTTTTTGTCACTTTTTTTTCTAAATCTTTGCATTGACCTTTAATCTATTTATACATATTAAGACACCTTTATTCCCCAGTGTGAACAATCCAAGTTTTTCTAACCTCTTGATGACATAAATCGCTTCGATTTGCTTCAAGCCCCACACCCGACTTTTACTGGGCTAATGGATGGGAACCGGGAGTGTGGTCTGCAGGCCAGTACGCGTTAGATGTATTATGTATGTGGTCTGACACTTTATAAACTGTTTAATTGTCCTTATATTGAGCATTAGAGTTAGGAGCAAATCCAGCATAATGGTGCAAACTTGCCTTATGTCTGTATAGATGCAAACGTATAATTTTGCATGCAGAGATAATACACATTTAGCACAGAAATATTGGGCCAGCTTTATTTTTATAGTGCAATTTAGAATGAACCTCCTCCAAACTCTAAGGGCCTGAGTCATTAAGCAAAGCAAGCTAAAAAAAAAAAGGAGTAAATGTTCTCCAGTACAAACCATGTTACAATGCAAGAGGTGCAAATTAGTTTATTATTTTGCACATAAGTTAAATGCTGGCTGTTTTGTCATGTAGCACACAAATACTTGACAGCTTTAGTTTTACATTGAAATTTAAAGTTGATCTAGGACATACCCCATCCAAAGTGTAAATCTGTCCCTACGTTTTAAATTTACCTACCCTCCAAAGCAACATTGTTTTGCCCTGGTGCAAAGTTACTCCTTTTTTATGCTTTGCTCTCCTTAATGACTCAGACCCTAAATCTGTCAGCACATTTCATATTGTTACCAGTAACACTGCAACATGGTTTTACCAAGGTGAAAAACTGCACCTCCTAGTAATTAATCCCAACTCTAAATGAGTCCTATAGAGTGCAATGTATCAACCAATGCTTTATGGAATTCCTAATAGATTTTGTCCATCTTGAATGTCATGATGTCATGTTATTGTCTTTCCTAAAGTGTCAGAACTATTCCTGCTTATTCATACCTTAGTAGTATATATGATTATTTATAATCATGTTCATAAAGTTCTTAGATCAGTTATGTTGTTAAAATTGCCACTGTGATATAATTATGCGTACGAAAATCAATCTACTGGATACTACCAAGTTATGAATAACTTTTTCCCCCAAATATATTCATGGCACTCATGTTTTTTTTTGGGATAAATGTGTTTTTATTATTATTATTATTATTATTATTATTATTATTATTATTATTATGTTATGGATTAAAGTATGAATTTTACATATATTTCTAACATGTTTGTTTCATATGAGTCCCCGTTTTTTGTATAGCATTAAGCTCTTGGTCTACTGATCGCTTTTTCCAAGAGTGATAAGATACCAATATTAGTATAAGGATGTCAGATCCAGATTGACCTTTTAATTTTCTAACAAGGACTTGTTTCCTCAGAATAAATACGTTCCACATCTAGCACAAATCAACATTTTGTATGAAAAACATTCTTTCACGGTTTAAACCAAAATATTTTTATTGTGCTAGTTTCAATACAAGCTCTAATTATTGCTTATATAGAACATTTTCCTTATTTTCTTTCTTCATAAAATATACTAGTATATACACACTTATTTCAAAGTAAAATCTTGGAGGTAATATTGTATACATGCAGGCATCATCACATTACTTAGACCTAAGATCTCTACAAAGTAACTTTTATATCATAGTTTAAGATAATTGTCATTTGAAAATCGCGCCTCATAATTATTTTTGTGAATATGGGAATGGTTATTTGCAATATAATAAAAATAATATTTTGTCCACAAATTTTTATTTGCGCAATATATTCACAGTTTATCTCATCACCAGTAAAGTTAATTGTTAGTTGGAATGTGTTCTTATTACTGCTTCAGGGATGCAATTAAGGCTTCCAAATCTTTCTGGGCATCCATATCCTTTTAAAAAAAAATAAAAAAAAATTAAATTATTGATGTGCAAAATGGCTTGTGTCCTGAATATTTCAAGGCATATTTGATGGCGAACATTTGATTAAACCCATATACATTCCTATAAAGCTCATAGTAGGACATGCAAACAGATTACAAGCATTTAAACAATGCTAAGAAAGCAAAATTAACAACGCCATAATAAACATTCAGAATTTTAAATTAAATGGACGAACTGCCAAATAGCAGAAAAACAAAAACAAGAACCCATAATAAATAATCAGGTTATAAGTAAACTTCAGAATATTGGTTTCAATTCTTTTGACAGTCTTGATAGATCTATGTTACTCCTTGCTGTAAATACAATGGTAGTACAAAGAGACAGATATTTTAGACACTCTGTAATGAATATGATTAAATTACATTTGAAATACTTGGAAATTGATATTCACATTATATATTGACTACAATAAATGTGGTTGACAAGTGATAAGTATGACAACAAAAGAAGTTTTTTTTGGCTGTCATACTGTCACTGAACAATCAGAGACATTTGCCACCCAAAAGAAAAGGATATTCTGCCACAGCTCATATTTTTGGCTTATGTAAAACTAGATCTAACAGATACTGAGCTAGACAGGAACAAGTACTTGTTTGTCTGAACATTTCCACCTGACTAGAGTTGTTCTGCTTGGGTAAATATCAAGGACAGGCGGCAGAAGTCAAAGGTGGGTGCTGCATGTTATTGTGCACAGATCATTCAGATAGTTCAGACACGCTACTTTCAGTACCTGCTAATGTGCAACATATAAAGAGAGCTGGGTGACCTAATGCAAGGTTCAGCCAGTGCTTAGTTCATACTTGCCAACTCTCCCGGAATGTCCGGGACTCCCAAAATTCGGGTAGGTTTCTCGGGAGAGCAGGCAAATATCCCACATATGGCATCTGCTCCTCAAAATGACGCGATTCGCGTCATTTTGGCCCTGCCCCGCGACAAAAATCGGCATTTTGTCGCAGGGGGTGGAGCCAACATGAGCGAATTACCGCGCTCCGCCCCTCCCACCCACCAACCACGCCCCCCTGCCTGGGATCTCCCGGAAGGAACTTACCAAATGTTGGCAAGTATGGCTTAGTTGGACAAAATGGTTGACAATCCACACCAAAGTAAATTATTTTAACTCACTCACGCCTATATTTTCTATAGTGTCTATCTTTCAGTTTGGGTGGTGCACCTCAGGATAATTGATACGTACTGCCAAAGCAATGGAGTGATAGAGGCACTTTACTCCACTTTTCTATGCATCAATGATTAATGTAAATAACACAAGAGAAGCTATAGAAACACTTCCTCTATATAACAGGCGTCTGCCTTCCTTAAAGTCTCGGAAGGAGTGTCAGGTATAAACAGGTTTTACAAAGGAGTGTGGACAAGAGCACTTCCTTGTGTGTACTGGCTGCACAGATTGGAAATGAACCTGAGAACGGAATAAGGACTTCAAGTAATGTCACCAGATAACTTACATATATATTTTTATTTATTTCACATAATTATACACTATTTGACACCAATATGTGTTTCATTTAAGTACTACACTAAGTTTTGATTGTGGTTGTCTTTGTTTATTATTTTTTGAGGCACCGGGACATTGGGACACACAAGACTTCAGGATCATCATGTACAGAAAAGTGTTGAATATTTATTCACTTGGGACACACATTTTACTTGCATGTTATACAGACAATGCTACACTATTTTGGCACCTTTATTATATGTCATATTTGTTTTTTAGTTAATTATTCCAACATCATACATTTAAGCTTTGTTAAATATTTTAAACTTCTGCATATTGTGTTGAGTGAATTGTGTTAATAACTTGTGATCAGAATAAAATCAAAATGGTCTTTCTATTTTTTATTCCAATATACCATCATTGTTATTTCACACTCAGAATTAAAACCAATTTATTATTAGAGGTATGATACCCGTTAGTACACAGGATATGATATACTATCCACAGTTGTTTATCACAGCAGACCTTGATATTATATAACTTACTCATAATTGTCCATTTGCATCAGTCATGATGCTATTTATCTGTTATGCTACTAAACAATATGGCAGAAGCAAGGTCCTATATAGAATGTTTAATTCACATATCAGCCTAGCGCTTACAGTGTCAATAGACAATACTTCTTTCATTCAATACATAGGGTAACCACAGAAAGTTCTCTCACACATATCATCATGGCCAGATTGCTATAATCGGTCTCAAAGCCGTTAGTGTACATACAGAGCTCATTTCCATTAAAAAGGTGCCTGATTATGAGAACCTAAACGCTATCTATTTCTAAGACTATTATGTTGTGATGTATCCCAGACCAAACGACGACACATGTATCTGGTTTTCACATAAATATTATTTTACTGATGTTCCAAACTGATATGTTGTTTGAAACAAATGTAGTGACAGTCATAGATTATTTGTTATAGAGGAAATATGCAGTCTCCTGTTGCTTTGTAGTTACACTGTTTAATATTATATATTTACTATTTAACACTAATGTACATATACTATTAGAAATTACATATCTTTATGCTGGAAGAATTACTCTGACTTTGTATATCTGATTTGTAAGCAGGGGTGCACAAAAAATAGAAAGGTAATGCAGAAAAAAACACCTCCCCTGTCTGGGAAAGGTATCAGTATAACATATGGTCAGTAAACTAATGGCAGCACTCGCTCTCTACACTACGGCCTTTATGCTCTACTTCAGAACTAGTAGCACTTCCTGCTAAGCAACATGGCAATAGCACTGCAGGGAAAAGTTATGGAGACAGAATTACCAAGCAGTCTAGTCTGACTACCTCTCTTCCTGCTGCACCATCTCCTGAGAAAACGGGAAAGGATGTTTTTTTCCCATTGACATTTTGTCTAATAAAATCACTAAGCTGTGTGTCACACTACTATAACCGTTGATATGTGACTTAGAACTTCTATCCAAACTCTGCAGTTGGAATTTAAAGACATGGCTGTTGCTGGCACTCGGTAGACATGTTGTGAATATCTGATAATCCTTATTAACATATGTAATTATGGCAACCAACTTCAGACTGAAATTAATGTTTCCATGGTTAAAGCTGTTGTTAAGCAGTGACAGATATTCTCAACATGTCCACCAAATAGCAGCAACAGACATGACGAGATATTTAAAAATGAATGTTGTCAGGCAAGAAGCCCAGGGTTTCCTCTAATATTATGCAAAAACAAAGTACTGTAGGAGCGTTAATAGTTTTGGATGTTTGGTAATGCTATGTCGCCATCTATCGCAATTGGTCTTAATTCATGCTAATACTAGTACTAGACTCTGAGTCAATATTGAGGCTAACCTCTTCTTTCCTTATTCTTTGTTATAGATTTCCCATAAGCATAGACCATCCTTCAAACAAATCCCTCCAACAAATTTTCACTAACAATTTGGGATTATGGCACAAGGGGATACAATTTACTATCTGAACAATACTGATTAGTTCCAGTTTGGAATAATCCTGCATTCCTCCCTGGTCAATCGCATAAAACTTTTAAGCCTTGGACTTTCCAGAACATTACATTTTTAACAGATAGAGCGCCTTTGAACGTCCTCCCAGAATTGTCTTTATAAGAATTGTCTATCAATACTTACAAAGTAAACATTTATCTCAAATAAACTGCCCAATACTGTAACTAAATTTCCCCATTAAAAGCATTTACTAAACACACAACATCTTCAAGAGGACAAATATCAAAATTCTATAAATTAATTATCGCACATAGCCAATCCCCGAAAGATAAGAATGAAATCAAATAAGAGAAAGTCATGGGAGATACTCTAGAACCAAATGAATCGGAGAAAATAAGAAAAAGAATCAACAAAAGCTCCATCTGTGTAAAAACGCAGGAAAACATGTTTAAAATATTCTATAGATGCTATTTAGTCCCTAGTTGATTACATGAAATTAGCTCAAACAACTGTGACAGATGTTGGAGAGGGTGCAAGGAAAAGGGCATCCTGACTCACATTTGGGGAAACTGGCCAAAAATTGTGACATTTTGGGATGAGGTACATCGGCTCATAAAAGATATTACAAGTATCATTTTACCAACATGTCCTTTCTCTCTTCTCCGTCATCCCATAACAAATACACCGAACTAACTCTCAGAACTTGTTAATTCTACAAGCTTATTAATTACTTCATATTGGAAAGGTATATAGACAAACTTTAATAAAAGTGATTAATAAACTTGGCAGATATATAATTTAGAATCAGTTACAAGTATTTTAAAAGTTAACACTGGGCAATAACATTTTGACTTTTATGTGAAACTGATCTGATAGGGTGCTTCTTATATTATTTTTTGGGTTCCATTTTCCTTGGTAGCGTGTTTCCATCGTTGATATTGCCTGGTGGAAGCGTTCACCATGTTCATCACTTACATATCCAATATTGCTTGGGAAAATGTCGAAATGTAAATACAAAAAATGGATTTTCAGAAACATATTGCAACCAGTGCTCTGTAATTTTCAAGAAGTTCATTAACCAGTTCTCAGCCTTCCAGGAAATTTTCTCACAAAGTTTCTCATAAATGAGCCCCATGCAGCTGCCTCACACTCATTCAAGCTTCAATATCTTAATTTGTGGTCCAACAAATATCCCCTTTGATTATTGCATCATTTCGTCTAGGAAACCACCTCTTTAGGAAAAGAAAACCTTGGCCATTACAATCCATCCTTTTTACAAAATTCTTCACTAAACCAAGTTTATTATGCAATGGTGGAAGGTACAGTTTCTCAGGGGTTAGCAAACAAACTAAAAGCAGATTGATTCGCTCCTCCACATTTACAATAGAGATTTAAACAGAATTAGTCATACACAGCTGATTCCTCTACTTTATTGTCTGTTTGGACATAAATAAATGATTAATAGGAAATAGCGAATGCATTTATCATGATTTTTTGCTCATTTTAAAAAGCTTGAAGCAAAAAAATAATTTTTAAAAAATAAGAAGCAGACTGTTTTGAGCAAAATGTTAATTTTTTTTCAAAAACAACTATATCTGTTACAAAAAAAGTGGAGCCATTAGGACACATTCTGATCTTATTTTCATGAATTAGCACCAAAAAATACTTAAGAATCAGTCAAAATTAGCCATATAACAAAATCATTTTTGACCAGTGTAATTATACTAAATTTGTCAAAATGTGGTCCCTATGGCTCATGCACATCAGATTAATATTTAAATATCATTCTAAAAGCTTATATGACTTAAGTTTATTAAAAGTATTAAAATTTGACTTGCCCATTTTTCGATATACCTCCCCTTTCACCTTTTAAAGTGTAAGCACAGATTATGATTAGCTTCAACATAACCCCTTTCAAATTGTATTATTTATTACATATCTCTATGAAAAAAATCAAGTCACAACAAAAATGCAATTACTTAAGTAATTATAAAACAGATCATTCTGTTGTTTTAAATTTAATATTTGAGATGTATCCTAGGTATTTCATTTTTGTGTAACTCCTCCTTTAACTCCCTCCTTAATTTTCTGTAACCTTATTCTGCCTCCCTTATTTATTTGCATAATAACTAATAAATATATTTCAAAGTATAAGTTGAACGAAGGGAATAGGGACCCCAAAGTATTGGGACCTATGGCAAATGCTCTTTGTCCTCCTCCAACATGGCCATACTTGCAGGTACCATTGAATTTCCACAATTCATCCAGTAAATAAAGCTCTATTCTTTCTGTCCTCTCTTTAATTTTAATGCCCCTTTAAAGCTTTCCTGGGAAATTTTAATATAGGAAAGAAAGAACTTTACCCCATTTGACGTGTATGCAAGAAGAAATATTAATTGATTTGATTTTTAATGTTACCCTAAATTTTATATATATTCATTGCTTTGAATTAATGATTTTGTCAACCCTAAACAATGATTTCAAACAAGAACATTTGAAATCCTCATGCCTTCAAGCCCGGATTTAAAAGTTAAAAGGTTTTAAACAGATCCTGCCATATTACATGGGCACAAAATTCACCACCACCCACGAAGACTTGGCATATAGTAACAAACATCATCATTAACTACTTGTTTAGATTAAAAATTCAAGAATCTATGAATGGAAATTAGAACAGTGTGACTTACTTGTTAATAACAAACATAAGCTTAACGCATCAGTTCTGAATGCTATGCAGATATGTTTGAACAAGTTTATTACCAGTAAAATAAGTTAACAATTTAACATGCTGCTCTGCTGATAATCATATTATTCCAGCACGCATGTTCTTTAATAACAAACAGGGGGAAAAGGTAATTTTTGTCCGTTATAGTATGCAATTATTTCAAATAAAAATTACAGGATTTAAAAAATAATTAGTTGTTTTCTCATGGCTACGGTCAAACTGCTTGTACGCTAACAACTGTGCAGTGGCACTCTAAAGTATTCCCTGAGGCTATGCGTGTACACATTAGTAAGCCTAGCATAATGCCATATTTACTTGGGTTTCAGTCTTAGGAAGAAAGGTGATATAAATGCAATATTTCCGAATGCTTAATTTTAATACATAAACACAAAATATTACAGCTGTGACAGTCAAGTATTTTGAAGTGTCAATATTAAGAAAACATTTCTTGAATATTTATTTTTTTCTTAAGTAACAAGGTATTAAGAGAACATGTTATGTAATCTCAGTATAGTGGCTATTCTGTGGACTGAACTAATTAATATTCATGAGAATGAAGCCTACTGAATATGGTCTTGGTCAGTGGAAATACTTTTTCAGTCAGCATTCATGAATAGTTCTGTTCTAGCTACAGCTGGGAATAAAGTATGTAAACATGGGTTCAGGTTATTTCATTTTAACTTGTAGACAGTGGACAGGAAACACAGTAAACCGATTTATTCTTGTCTTCGCAAACACATTTTTTAAATCAGTTCTTTTAAATGAAAGAACCCCAACTAAAAATACCCTAAAGTACGAAATTATAACATCTGGTTATGCGAGAGGTTAGTGTTAGTGTTTACTATCTCATCAAGCTGAATACATGAACAGTTTGACTTGAATGATGCATTTACTATGACATGGCTATTCAATATCATAATTTTGGCAAGTTATAAAAGACAATTCTGGAAATTGTGTCTGCACACTGTACAAATGACATCATTGAAATACATCTAACAGTCTGCTGGTAAAATCACGATCTACGTAATTAAACAGCGACTGTAACGAAGGCCACCGATTTATGAAAACGTGTATTTTCTCCTGCCATTTAAATTTTGGCTATAATGACTTTGGCCAGTCCCAACACATTAAACACATATTGCTACATGTGTGCCCACACAAGTTTTTATAAGCCAAATATACATAATCCTGGAGTCATTCAAGGACTATCTACTACCCCCAATGTACGGATATATTCTCCTACAGATAGCCAAAATCTTCTAACTCCTACCTCGACATATACAAAACAACTCCCATAACACATATGGGACAGTCTGAAACTGAACAGAAGTAGAAGCTTCTCTAGTGCAACCCAGGATATAGTCCCACTGCACATCTGGTACCTGGCCAAGACCTGTCTCACATTTTTGCCTTAATGCTATCAATGTTATAATCAAATGCAGCTTTGGGTAACATGTAAAGCATACAACGTAGAAACTAATTTACAGTTTTCGAAGGGTTATTTTAAAATCTGCACTACTAAATATGAGCAACACCACCAAACTGTGTACTAGAGCATGTCTTAATTGCAGGTAAAAGAATCTTCAATATTGGAGTGCAACTGACCAATTGAAGCAAAGCCATACTTAGAACCAATCACATCTTTAAAAAATCTTGCCAACTATCTTAATTTCCCATTATTCCATACAGGGGTGTCTGGGGCTAAACCTGTCCCCTCCTTAATGTTATGCACCAGATCCCAAACCAATACAGCTTGTTTAATGAGTGGGGCGACATTCCTTGTCACTTTTCCTCCTAGCAGGATTTCTAAGGGATTGTGCGAGGACCTGTCTGCTCACTAAGGAAATGTCTCAAGGATTTCCACAAGTCCGGAGTCTCACAAACTAACTCTTTCAGACATACTAATTGTGCAGATGAGCAATATAATTTCAGATTGGTAAGTGCACCCATGGCTTTAGTTCTACAAACTGCGCTAAGTTTAATTCTCACCCTTATTTTACCACAAACCAAAGAGGACATATATGTATTAATTTTTCTAAAGACTAGACCAGGAATATATATGTATTTAATAGTGGGTATTAGAATTGGGCTGTACTATCATATAAATTAGATTTACCCTTCCAGGCATGGTGAGAGGAAGCTTTCAGTGTATGGATTTTTGTTTTAAGATAATCAACCGCTTCAATATTAAGTAAAAAATAACATAAAAATTTAAATATCTGGGTACCTTATAAAATGATGCGTCCATTTCAGAGGTTGTTGTGCCCCTTTTTCCCTCACTTGATGGGAAACATGCTGTACTTAATTTTGAGCTTAGACATACATTCTAAATCACCAACACGCAGAAGGTTATCAAAAAGGTCTCCTACATCTGGCAAAAAAAGCAGCATTTCATCCACATAAGAGCAATAGTAACGGCGCTTTCACCCGTCGCAATACCTTGTATATTTAGATGTGATCTAATAGACAAGAGGTTCAATAGCAAGGGCAAACAGCACAGGAGACAGTGGGCAAACTTGCTTAGTCTCCCTGTCCAAGATGAAGGGACTAGTACCATACCCACTGATATGTATTCTGACTACTGGAGCAGAGCAAACCAAATTTAACCAACTGAACTTGGGGCCTATTCCAAAACCATTCAAGACATTAAAAAAAAATGTATGCACTGAATCAAAGGCCTTGAAGGCACCAAGAGACACTAACACTACCTCATCATGTCAGGTGCCATCTGTGCATATATATCCTGAGATTAGAAGTTTTTAATTTACCCAGAATAAATTCCATCTGGATACACAGGACAATGTGAGCTATTTCTTGTTTTAGCCTGGTGGCCAAAACATTTTCTAGTATTTTAACATATGCAGCTAGCAAATAGTATGATTCAGGATAAAGTAGGGCTTTGTTAGATTTTGGAATTAAGATAATTAAAGCTTCCAACATGAAGCCAGGGAAGGAACATTATGCATAGTCCAAAACACAGCAAATGTGTTCAAATTAAGTTTCCTTTTGTCTGGAATTTATTTCAAGGCTCAGCACCCAAGAGATAAGAGTGCCCGGGGAAACTTTAAGACCATCGCAAGCATATGTGGCATCACCATCTGTACATTATCAAAATATCCTTCACACAATCCTATCAGCTCTGAGCAGGGCCGCCTTCAGAAATTATGGGGCCCCCCCTCCCGATGAGCGGCCCCCAGGCCCCCCCCCTTGATGAGCGCCCCCCCTGTCACAGGCAGATCACATGATCGCGGGGGGATTGATTCCTCCACCCCTACGATCGCATCCTGGTGCCTGGCTGTCACGGTGACAGCCAGGCTGAAGACAGAGTAGCGGAGAGCAGACTGCAAGACAGTGGGCCCCCAGGTAAGTATGTGTTGCACTGTTGTACCGGGCCCCCTGGTGAGCCCGGGCCCGGTACAACAGTACCCCCTGTACCCCCCTGATGGCGGCCCTGGCTCTGAGCCCTCACCCATCAGTCATAGCCAGAACAGATTATGTTTTCAGAATCAATCTCCCCCTATAAGGAGCCAAGGTAACTGAGTATCAACAGAGAGAGTGATCCAATATACCTCTGGACATGGAGTCCACCTCTTTAACAAAAATAACTAATCTACAAGAGACTAGGGCCAAATCAATACTGTATAAAGTATGACGCATCATGTTGTGGCAGGAATATTTGTTTAAGGTGTGGAAATCTGATTGTACAAACGTCATTCATCCCATCTCATGATAAATTTAAGTGTCCCTACGCCAACCAGATTCATAACATCATTAAAATCTCACATAAAAATCACTGGTGTGCCCTCTGACAGTGTCATACAGGCAGTACACTTCTTAAGGAGTCACACTATTGAAAGGGGAGGTATAAATACTGGCAGAAGTATAAGAAGAGAGGAGCCAACAAATGCATGAACAAACACAAATCAACCATATGGATCAAGATGGACCTGTTTCCCAATTGAAACTCTTGAACTTGGTGAATGAATAATACCAAACCATCCAGGGGCCTCTTTAGTGTCATAACTTTACTACCCACGAGGTGCCTTTCAACTAGGCATGTTATTTCAGAATTAAACTTCCTAATCTGTCCCAGCACTAGTGTTTTTCTTTAATCTTGTAATTCAAACCCCATACTTTCCAGCATTAAATAAGGGAGTTGTAGGTCCCCAAATCTCCTTTTCATTTGGATGACATGTGAATTACTTTTTGTACATCTATTGCAAAGTCACTTACTGAATTCCAAACTTTAATGTGCCTTGCCAGCTTAGGGATCGCATCTCTGTCTTTGTGGTGTAGACATTTTGCAACAAAGGATTAATACACAGAATTTTTGCTGGAGAATAGGTAACATGCGTCCCACTCCCGCTGCCATTTTGCTTTTGAGATAATTTTGAGATAATTTGATAACTTGTTCTTTCACAAAACCAATTCTAGGCTATAAACTTGTATTATATTTAAAACATACAATGTAAAATACCAGCTATCAGGTTAATAAAAAAAATATAGAAGCTATTAAGAGCTAGTTGATAAAAACAAACTTAGAATAGATAATACATAATATTTCTATAAACAAACACATACATATATAGCAAACATGTTTAGAAGGCGAGTATTTAACCACAAACACAAATTCATTTCAGGTCTGACTCAACTCTGCTGAGTAATAAAACAAGTACTGTCTTATAACATGCCAAAATGAGGTTACTGCAATGTGTTTGGCATGAACATTTAGTATATATACATATATCCATTCGTTTTCTAACAGCTGTTTTTTTTAAAGAACCACAATAGTTAATGGATGGCCACCAATATTTTATTCAGAAAAATAAGTTTACACATCGATGTTATGTATTTCTGATGGATATATTTAATATGTTCATTTCTACGGTGCTCTTTTTTCCTACTTTTTGCCACTGTCACACAAACTAAAGTACAAAGACAGGTGTCTCTGGAGGATTAGATTTCTTACGTCCTACCATTGAGATCATGAACGATAGTTTGGAGAATTGCTCATGCTCCTATTTCATCAGCAGCTATTTATATAGCGCCACTAATTCCGCAGCGCTGTACAGAGAACTCACTCATCAGTTCCTGCTCCACTGGAGCTTACAGTCTTAATCATACTTGCCAACCTTATGTTGGCTGGGTCAGGGAGATCCTGGAGGGCAGGAGGGGTGTATAGGCGGAGGGGGTGGGGCTTCGCGATTCGGATCATTTTGGCCCCGCCCCCGGTGATGTAATGCCTGTTTTGGGTCTTTTTACAGTGTATAAAGACCCCAAACAAGCATTACATCACTGGGGGTGGGCCCAAAATGGCGCGATTTGTGAAGCCCTGCCCCCTCCGCCCGTACATTCCGGCTCAAAATTTATTTAAGTGGGCAGATGCGGGAGAATCACCAGCTCTCCCGGGAGTCTGTGAGACCGAACCGAAATTCGGGAGTCTCCCGGACATTCCGGGAGAGTTGGCATGTATGATCTAAATGACCTAATATACACACACACACACACACACACACACACACACTGAAAGAGACTTAAGGTCGATTTCATGGCAGCCAATTAACCTACTAGAATGTTTTTGGACTGTGGGATGAAACCAGAGCATCCGGGCGAAAGCCACAAAAACACGGGGAGAACATAGTATTCTAGTAATTACTGCATTGTAATTGTTTGAACTTCTTAAATAAAACTTTTTGAAAAAAACAAACTAAACCAAAACATATTCAGCCAATCCCTATTACAGATATAGCACACTAAGGTGTTAAGCTAAATTCGAAGATGGTCAGCAGATAACATTAAATTAGATACTCCATGCTGTATTTCTGTTCTGGATGCAAAAGGATAGTACAAAATAAAATGAAAAAGCTATGTTTTAAATTAAAATATTCAGGTCCACTAGCCAAAAAGAGCAAACCAAAAGAACATAGCGATCTTTTCAATCAGTGCAAAGACTGACCTTTTCACTCATATCATTTGTTAAGTGAACCGTGCTCATACAATAAGTTTACACTGCATATTATTTACAGCCCTCACCTCTTTAGTAACGGATGGCATTGCTGATGCATCATCACAGTATTTCAAAGCAACAGGATTCTGTCCAAGATCTTTATAGCACTGGGGAGAAACATACAACACAACAATGAAAAGTGCCTATGCCGTATAAACCGCAGATGTCTAAATTATACTGTATTTATGGTAATAGCTGATCTTGAACAAAACGTTCTTATTACCTTTGCCAGAAACACATAGTTGTATTTGGAGTAACCTTGATGGATCTCTTCAGCCTTTAATATAATGAGCAAAAGATAAAAAAAATAATGCAAGTACAAGGTAACAAATTGTCTTAAAAATAAGATTGCTTGAACATTAGCTTTTCTTTTATGATTTCAGATGCACCAAAACACAAAACTCGGGCAAAATGTCTACAAGAAAAATCTGGCTCTAGGCCTGGCACCTGTCTCATTTTCACCAGGATCAGGGTTTGGGGTGACCCGTCTGGTTTTCAGGTGACTGGGTTTCATTGATCCTGAAAATAGGAACGTGTGATTGAGGATTTCATCACTTTGAAGTTAAATACTTGCATACAGCCAATCATAAACAATAAAGGGGCACAAATGAGAATAATCTACTGTGATCAAAAAATGGAGATGGAGTAATCGTTTACATATAATTATCTTATTTTGAGCTTCATGTAATTTCCACATACATAATGCTGTTTGGCAGGTGGTTTCAGCCAAAACTATCTGGGATACGTTGGATAAATCAACTTTGGATAACTACTGCTCCAGTTACAACTAAACAAAATAAATATTAGAATATAAACTTGAAAACAGGATTAATTTCCATCCCAAATCATGTTTTTTTTTAAAAAAATTTTTTAAAATAAATCCAGCCGACTGACTTAAATAAATAAAACACAATACAATTCAACTGAAACATGAAAATGAATCAAACAAACAATCTATAGAAAAACAACACCCACTGAATCGTGTTGAAACTAAGTAACAGTATATTATTATTCATTATTTGTGGTGGGTTTGTTTGTTTGTTTATACAAAGGGACGACTTTCATAGCCAGTGCAAATTCATATATTAATATTCTCAACCTATGTTTTTGTTGTAAATAAACATTAACATTTCTTGAAAAGAATTTACTGTCCAATAATTTGATATGTCCCATCTCGAAACTAAAAAAGCATGCTGGTTCATAACACCATGCTGAATGGAAATACTGTCTGCTTGCTCTTGACTTAATTTATAGCAGGCTTTGGCAACCCATAGAACAGTTGGGGGAACACAGATCGACTATACTCTGCTTTTTACAAACACTAAATAACTGTAATTCATTTCAACCAGCTGTTTTTATTGACCAAGATTATACTAGTGTTTTTTGTCTGATATGTTGCTTTGGAGAAAATAAAGCTTGTAATCCTAATAAGTCATACTTGCCAAATCTCCCGGAATGTGTGGCAAAATCCCGCATCTGCCCACTTCACTAGGAAGTTATTAGGCATTATTATTATAAAAGGCTGACAGGTCAAAAGAAAAAGGCAGTCAAAAACAATTTCTAAACTTTTCAGCATGTGGCAACAACCATCTCACCTTTTCGTATGCATGTAAGGAACAACTACAGAACAACAACATAACTACAAGATAACATTTAGAAAGCAAAGTAAATTGAGGAAATATCGTGACTCTATGGAAAAATGGAGAGATTTTCCCAACTGCACTGTCATGGCTATGAAGCACTGTGATACTTGCTGCTAGAACATGTGATCTCAGTGTTAAATTAAAAAAAGGGAAGACATTTATTGGTACATAGGTTTAGTAACAATGATGATGCCTCTTACAAAACATTCACTCCAAATGTCAAGTGATCTAAAATAAAAAATCACAATGTTTATATTGTTTCCATTCAGTTACTTAGAAACACAATCACTCATAGCATAAAAATATATGTATACACCTTATGTCATAATATAATCCACAAATAAATAACTTAGGGCACTTAATCACAGTGGCTACTGTAAAACACCAGTGACACTGCATGTCAAACGCAATCGTTACCAAAAAAGGAAAAAAATAAGAATCTTGCTCGTCACTTACATAAAAGGGATATCTAGTCTTGGACAACTGCCAGTCTCTCTAACCAAACCACATGAACAAGTAGGGTGGGGCTCTTCTCCTGCCCCATTGTTACCAGAATCAGGGAGTAGACCACTGTGGGCGCACAGAGCAGTCCTCTCCAATGGAGCTGTACAGAGCACCTGTATTTTTCTCAAATAGGATAGATTGGATACTCATACTCTGCTACGCTCACAGTGCAATAATACTCCTGGCTTCAGGTAATAGGGGTGGGCACTGCTGGCAGGTGAGAAAAGGGTGGGATACCCCTAAACTGGACAACATCTTTAAAAGTTTAAACATCGTAAGCCGGGCTGTGGAAACGATCAGTGTAAGCTATCTGTCCTAATAGTGAGTTTCCAGTCTGTTCGGGAAACAAAGTGTGCTGTAAGAGTATAGAAAGCATTACATAACTGTACTTACGTACTGTGTGTTGTCAAGACATTTATATAGCAGTTGAGAATTACTATCCTGCATTCCTGTTAATGTTCTCCTGTCACGGACACCAAATAAATGATTGTTCCCTTTTGCTAATAGTATTGATGTCATTTATTTATATAAAAAAATAACACCAGTAAACAGATGTGATCATTCCATTAAAAAAAAAAAAGAAAAAAAAAAAAAGAAAGATTAAATATTTGCCTTAAGGAAATTCTGCAAGGCTTCATGTACTGTTGCAGTGGGAGGATTTCCAAAAAGAGTAGCCGCAACTTTTCTCTCAATCCAGGACAATTGAGAAACCTGAGAAGAGAGAGAACCATTATATTTTCTGCATGTTTTTACACATAGGGTGCTGCTACATTACTTAGTACTGTGTTAAATACGTTTTGTGCTTTTACTTATAAAGAGAGGACATAACAGTTGTTAGTAATGTATGAATCGAACATTTAGTCATTTTGGTGTTTAGCAGCTTTCCTGAAGTCCAAAAAATGCATAGCAAAGTGGAGTTTGTAGGCAATATGGAGTTTTCTCCATATTAGTTTGTGGCTCATCTTCTATTAACAGTTTTAATGAAAGCTGCCCTCAAATAAATTGGTTTAGCAGTTCTGGGGATAAATGCATCAAAGTGTGAATTTTTTATCAATTTCAAATCGCTCAAGATCACTGGCGATTTTATGTCCAAAGTCACCATATGTATTAAACTGTGATTTTGAAAGTTCCAAATTCAATCTCCGGCAATGTGTGGTAATTTTAAAACACCCCGACAGCGATTTAGTCAAACTTTCTACAAAACCGCTAGAATTTCAATAGAGAAATCGCTGCATTTTTTTAAACCTGTTACTGATTGGCTAGATAGCCCCAACAGCATGTTGTTAGAGATATCCAGCCATTCTTAACATAACAGGAGGCACAATGCAAGTTTTAATTATGTTGAGAGGGGCAAAATTGATTATTAATTATTTTATGGTGCATGATTATTTTATTAGTAAATTAGTGGCCCAAATTTCGGTATGATTATATGTAATGGTAAGTTGTTTACTTTATTATATTATTAGGTCAAACAGTGGGGTGATATTACTTTTTGGCAACACATAATATTTTCTGATGTGGATACATTTAAAGCACATATTTGTGGCACTACTTGTGCCCATGTGCATGCTGCCACTAAGAACCACTCCATTTGTTCTGGCGACTTAGCGACTATTTGCAAAATCGCAGCTTCATGCATTTGACGACTTGTATTCTTAGAATGACAAAACCTTGGGACAGCGATTTGTAAAGTGGCGATTTTGGTTACACCAGTTTACTGGCGATTTATTATCAACTTGCACGTTCATACAGCGGTGGGGTCAAACTCGCTCGAGAACATCGCTGATAAAGGCAAATTGCAGCTTGATACATTTACCCCCTAATGTTCTCTGGTAAAATTTGACTTTTCTAAATGAATAACTTTAGTTTTATGTAGTAGGAGGTTTGTTCATTTCTTAATTAAAGCAGTCTTCACTTGAATTTTAAAAGGGACTCTAACATCAGGACCAGGGAATGCCCTCTTGGCACCCCTAACCAAACATCTTACCTTGTGTGGAGAGGGGACGGGGTGGCATGTTCTCCTCTTGGGAGTGTGACACCTGGCTTCGATATCACAGCATAGAAACCGCACTCCCAGCCCATTACCAGCATGGAGAAGCAGCAGCTGGCGCTCTAGGTGATTGTCTAATTTCGACTAGTGTTGGTGCCGGTCCTGTCTAATGTATTTGACCCTTCTATTTATCTAATATAAATACACACGCAGTGGTCAAAGTGGGAGTATGGTAAATGTAACTCAATGGCGGGGAGGTTTTAGAGATTTTGATAGCTTTACATTAATTTTAATAAAATACAAAAGACATAATATGTGATAGCACTTAATATTTCTTTTTATTTTACTAAATAGTTTTTAAATTACTTGCTGAATCTGTCACCCCTGTTTCATTTGCACAAAGATGCCAGTGACAAATTATATACAGGAGAGGCATAAAGGAGACAGATACTAAAAGTAAAAATAAAATAGGTGGTTTGTGATACACTGCTGCAAAGTCAAACAACTACTAACAAAATGCATAGTCAGCAGAAGTATTTGTTTCAATTTTTTCTAAACTCTGTTTAGAAAAAAAATCCTAAGTGATATGTTTAATAGGTTGGAGATATGAAAGTTATAGGGAGATATCTTATAGAAGAGGATGAACTATTGCTTTCATTTATCAATAGCATTGTCTTTGTCAACCATACTGTAGAAGTTGATAAGGCCATTTTCGCCTCTTCTACTGCAAATGAGTAAAAAGTGGGCATCAACTAGTTAACGCCACAATAAAATGTCACTTTAATAGAATACACTTTATGTAGCATTTTCTCAGACTCAATCAACATCAAGACAAAAATAAGAATGTGTGTCATTTAAAAGTAATCACTTAAAAATACTCAAGAGTGATGTATCCTCAATTCAGATCTTAACCCTGATGAAGCTTGGATGGGTAGGTAGTAGGGAACATGCAGTTTCTAATTTCCTGGTGTGACCCATTCTAACCACCTACTGTCTCTACAAAACACTATTTATCATATCTTCATAACAGACTCATTTATTTTAATATGACACTAATATTTTTTTGGGGTGCAAAGTACACATTATTACTAGTATTATTAGTAATACTTTTCCAGTGACGTGATTAGAATATTCCATTGGCGCAAATAATTTTAGAATTTGGTACAAGTGTTAGCTGTGACCTCTGTGCACATAAAATGTAACATTTCTGACAAGTATATTGCCTTAATGGAAGCCTAATACATTATGTACATTGATGATGCATTATACTAAATTAAAATAATGAGCAAGTTAGCAATGATAAATAGAACAAATGTAAACACAATGATACACAGATGTAGGAGGACCATTCTTGCTAGGATTAGGGAGGATGAAGCACATATAGATTATTCAACATGTCATCAAAAACCAAATCCAACATATGTAAGTGAGCAAGTGTGAATAAACAGGACAGAAATTCTCTTAATAAATTCTGAGTGCATCCGTAATATATCATTGAGAAGTACACACACAAGAGGCTTACTGTCCAACTATAGTTATCCAAACATGATGTTTCCATTGCTTAAGAATGCAACACTATACACAAACAATTTACATAAACCCAACAAGTTGAGTATGTCAAACAAATCCAATGACTCCGTTGTAGTAAACGGAGAACTTTCTGAAATGTAACACATTGCCTCAACTATTGGATGATTCCAAGCCATTCAATGCTAAAATGTTAATGCTGATACTAATTCTACTGAACAGGTTTATGATGTGTTCATGGATTTAATGGTCTTGCCAAGATAGCAATGTAATTGCTTGTGCCAAAGGAGGTGTCCTCTTACTAAATAACTATTGCATCTCATCCCTGCAAATTGCAGGGGTAATTTACCAAACAGACAGCCCAGTAATCTTCGGAAAATTGTCTACAGCACTCGGTGATGAGCTGTGAGGAATGGTGCTGCTTATGGTAGGCCTGCAAAGCAGCCTCGTACTAACCCGCAATGTACCCTGTCTAGCTGCTGAAGCCACTTGGTGTGGCCAAAGAGAAATGAAACGTAGAATGAGTAAATAAATATATCCTAGTCTAGCCACTCTCTTTTTGTGTATTTGTGGTGTGGGGGACCATAATGATCATATTCTCCACCCTTGTCTAACCATGTGCCTTCTGGCTCCACTTGCAGCAGTGTGGGCTGGTGTAATTATTATAGGAACCTTTCTCCTCATCCCGCTGTCTTGGTTGAGTTATTTCTGCCCCACCTGAGGCAGCGTGAACCACTTCTGCCTTGGGTAACGTTTTTCGCCTGTTGCATAGCCAAATAATATATAAGGGAGCACTGATTGAAAGCAACTTGAGAGTTGCTTAAATTTGACCTTTACAGCTCAGAGGGTAAGAAAATCTGCACAACACAACCAGAGACATTCCTGAAAACTAGTGCACTAGATGACTCTGGTATTGCCCACAGTACAAGCCTGCTTTCATTTTCATAATGGCAAGGCTAGAATCAGCTATAATATAATTGGTTGTTATGGCCGTGACCAGTTTGCCAATGTGCTATGTTTGCTAATCTCCAAATAAGTTTAGTACAGCTATAGTGTAAGCATCCTATGAACATCATATTAAATATTACATTGTCGTTACTTAAAAGTAAGTTGTCTTAACCACCTAGCTAAGGCTAGGCACACACTGGAGCATTTTCTGACGGATGTGTTATTTACAACGATTGTATCTGCGACTGAAGGTCCGGTCGGTCAGGCGATTCATGCGTAAACATGAGAGGCTTTCTAAATGACTTGTAGAAGACCAACCGTCCAGTCAGCGACCTTTGATAGCCATATTGTAGTCTTAAAAGATTTTGATTTCGTACACACTAAAAAGACATATAAGGTCCCTGCAGAGATACGCAGAAGAAATTTAAATAATAGGCAGAACAACTCCGGCAAAAACCAGCCCTGATTGGTCCATATAAAAAAAGAATGCCCATGGCTGTGTTTATACAATTAGAGCGGAGCCAGTCTGTCAGCAAGAGTAGAGTGAAGATGGCGGATGAGCAGCAGGTGTCTGTGCAGGAGCAAGGTGAGAGAATTGATGAACGAGTGAAAGAGGATGGAGAAGAGGAAATGCAATTAACGGATAAAAAAAAAAAATGAGTATTAAAAGGGCCAAGTTAAAATGTTGTAGAACTGTTAAAAGGGCTTGTTAGAGATTTCTTTAAAAAAATAATGATTATTAAAACTAAAACAAGGTTTAAAACCATTTACAGAATGAAGAATGCACAAAGAAATGTGCTGCGTAGATACTGAAAAAGTTAGTGGAAGAAGGTGTAGTGATTATAAAAGAAAAAAAAAGTCAGATAGCAATTGGAGAAAAGCTTCAATAAAAGAAGGTAATTGTAATGGCATGTAAAAGTTTTATGAAATGTTAGGAGCACCCTGTCCCGTTATAATAACCAAAATGGCGCCTGATTTACAGATGCTATGGATCAACAGAGCAGCTTGATTGGAAAAACCAAGAGGGACCAAGTTGAGGAAATGGTAGTTTGCACAGTGGCAGAAACGAAATTGTGCTCCGTTTCTTCGTTCAACATAATTAAAATGTTTAAAATGTTTCTCCTTTCCTCATATAGATACCTTCGTCATATCTGACGAAAGTTCAGATGGAGAGAAAGATGCAACGAGCAGGATATTCATAGTCTTTCAGATGGGTGTGGTCGAGAAGATGGAAAAGCTGAATGAAGATGAGGATTTTACTGGAACAAGAACAAACTGAAACAACGGCAAACATCAATGATGTTAAGAAAAATTTCAAGAAACATGAAAAAAAAAATCCTGGAATTGTTTCCAGTGTATAACAAAGCTATGTCAGAAAGCAGTAGCCAGGTTAATCGTTAAATAAGTCAGTGGATTTCTAACCGAGTCAATTTTTTTTTTTTGCTCTATCCATTTCTAGGGGTATTGCCTACTAATAAATGTGTTGGATTAAAAAAAAAAAACAAAGAGTGGTTTCTTTGGTGCACTTGCAACAAATCTATGTATTTACTTACAATAAAATCACAAGTATAAAACATCTCGTAGACTGTACTGACAAAGGTGAATAATTAGGCAAGCAGACATATGCTATACCAGTGATGGCTAACCTGTGACACTCCAGGTGTTGTGAAACTACAAGTCCCAGCATGCTCTGCCAGCTATCAGCTAGTTAACTTCTGGCAAAGCATGCTGGGACTTGTAGTTTCACAACACCTGGAGTGTCACAGGTTAGCCATCACTGTGCTATACACATCAATGCAATGCACAGCTACTATTGCTTTTCCATTAGAAGCGCCTCATTGCCATCTGACTGATGCGCGGACACCACACCACATGGGAGAGGTGAAGACATCAGAACTTTATATACACACACGCCCCGAAAGGAGTCACAGTTTGAGGAACTATCGGCAGTTGGTTGTGGAATCCGTCATGAATTCATACACACTACATGATCGGAAGGTGATTGTAACGAGATTATCAAACAATACGACCAACCAAATGAAACAGCAATCACACTTTGGGACGACTAACACGATTTCTGGCCGAACGGCCGTACGTCGGCTGACTAGCACGACGATTGGATGAAAAACCTCCAGTATGTACCAAGCCTAACAGCGTTTCTGTATTCTTCAATAAGAGATAAGCGCTGATCATAATAATGTAATCATGTGCAATTCTAGATTTTGCACAATTGTAGGAAACATTACTTTCCACTGGTTCAGTTCTCAGGTAACCAACTATTAAGAAAAACAGGGCATTTTCAAAATTCCAAAATGCATATTGTAAATTTTCAAATTGTAACACAATTAGAAATGTGATACCAATCATAGCACTGCTTTGGAGTGCTTTTTTTTTGCACACTAATGAAGTAAAAAAAATTAGACAAACAATTGATTACACTAGGAGGAGAAATTAAATCACTGCATACTAGTAGAGAGGTTTAGAGTAATGACTTTTTAGAACCTGATGAATCACAGTCAAGAAGTAAATTCATAGCTTAAATACTGTATGTGTGAGTCAAGTGTCTTGTAGGTGTCAGGGTGTGAGACAGGCTGATCTTTTTCCTCAACGTACAATACAGACATCTATTTTTAGTATCTTGTAGTAACTTCCATGTGCATTCCGCAGTCTTCGGAGAGGACAGTATTAGTCACAAGAAAATAACTTCCTTTATTATAATGCCTCAGATATTTTACATAGAAAGAAAATAACATTTCCTGTAGATATAAAGCAATAATACAAGACATAAAATTCCCTGTAGAGGAGGTGAAAAAAACTTTGCTAAAGACATATTCTGTTCCGATACACAGCGATATGAGTAAATGGTTATCTATTATTAATATTGATGTCAAATATATTTATTGCTCTATTTGACACTATATTTTTCGGACTATATGAAGCTGCTGCTTCTAAACTCAAAGTTGTGTACTGGGATTGGCCAATTTATTGTAATCTATGTCACCAGAGATCAGGGGGTAAATGTATCAAGCTGAGAGTTTTCTGGCGGGTTTGGAAAACCAATCAGATTCTAGCTATCATTTATTTAGTACATTCTACAAAATGATAGCTAGAACATGATTGGTTGCTATAGGCAACATCTCCACTTTTCAAACTCGCCGGAAAACTCTCAGCTTGATACATTTACCCCCAGATGTGACAAATGCATGCATAAAATGGTCTACAAGGAATTTTCTGAAATGTTGGGAAAAAATGAAGACTACTTACAGCATAGCACCATCGGCCTAAGAGGTAGTACTGAAGAGGGTCCTCTGGGTGTAGTTGTATTGCTTTGTCCAAATGCTCCTGAAATATGAAGAACATTACAATATTGTTTTGGGATTACTACTTCTATAGGTTATAAAGGCTCGGTCTTCCTGCATTACCTACTGGAAATTACAAATGGCACCGCTATTGTCATTATTAGGATTTATTTCCCATTAAAGCTGTTGCCTTAATACTCTTAACTGCAGAGTAGGACATCATCTGCTCTATTCTGTATGTGTGTATCACTGTTAGTGATGTCCTCATTCAAGTATTTGGCCTTTTCTGGCTAACATTTGCCTGTTTAAAATCTTGTCTAAACAAGACCTTTAAACACACCAAACACACCTTAACGATCAAAAGGAACAAGCAAACGTATTTTCCCATAGAAGCCCTTTCTCATAAAACATACATAAAAGTGCCTGAACACCCTATTATGTAAAAATGATTTTGTACAAGGTATGTAATTAACTGTTGCAAAAAAAATTACTATGATAAGTCATTTAAAAACAGTCAAGTATGTGGGCACACAGAGCAGGCTTAGTGTATCAAGAAGGTTGGAAAAACTGTGCTTGTTTAGATAGGAGTTACTGAGCAGATCAGGTGAAGCTAGCTGTAGTACTGCACCTAATTCTGCACCCAAATGTAAAAACGAGTTTGTGTGTTGTAAGATGAGATATTCCAGTGAACGCCAAAGGATGCAGATTTAGCACGCTCTCTGCTCTAGTCCTACAGAACAACTTGATTTCTACACTCCTAGGAGGTGCCAGAGATCAGAAGTCAGTCATTTCGCTCAATGGAATGCTTTACCCGCTATCCAGATACGATTTTCATTTATATGTGTGCGCTAATGCCAACGTGATTATGTTTGTGGCACTTGAAGTAGACATTTTTAAAAGGTCACTTACTCTCATGACTTAAATGACATTAATGAGGCCCCAACGAGCAAAAAATTTAAGCATTTAATTAAGGAGTGGTCCAAAGTAAATGTAGACTTAAAATTGTAGCAATATTTTTTGGTTTTGCGTCTTAAGCAGTTCTATCATGGATGGTAATTCTGCAAACAGTCTCAGAGTCTGCGCAGAGGCAATTGTTAAAGTGGAATAAAGTGTACCTGTGGGTTTGGAAATTACTCTTAGGGGAAAATTTTCTAAACAGAGGTTTATTTAATTTGCAGGTTTGCCTGTGCTTTGAAGTGCGGTTTGTAAACTGTGCAATTTATTAAAGGCCAATCCGCACATCAAAGAGCATAAATGAAAACCGCAAGGTCTTATATCGCATTTGCAGATTGGAGACCTTGCTGGGATACACACTGTCCAGTGTATTAAGCGGTGGTTTGCAAAACCATATTGAAAAACACTAATAGTATGGGCAGCACGGTGGCTTAGTGGTTAGCACTTCTGCCTCACAGCGCTGGGGTCATGAGTTCAATTCCCGACCATGGCCTTATCTGTGAGGAGTTTGTATGTTCTCCCCGTGTTTGCATGGGTTTCCTCCGGGGGCTCCGGTTTCCTCCCACACTCCAAAAACATACTGGTAGGTTTATTGGCTGCTATTAAATTGACCCTAGTCTCTGTTTGTCTGTGTGTGTGTGTGTTAGGGAATTTAGACTGTAAGCCCCAATGGGGCAGGAACTGATGTGAGCGAGTTCTCTGTAAAGCGCTGCGGAATTAGTGGCGCTATATAAATAAATGGTGATGATGATGATAATAGTAAAAAAAATAAATTAAAAGATGCAATCCTATATGCTGTTTGAGCTGTCTTACATGTCAGAGTGTTAAAATAAATAAATACATAAGAAAAAAAAAAAAACTAAATCTGGTCTGGATCTTAAAACTGCATACTAAATTGCAGTAATGTTGCAGTAAATTTGCCCTTGGATGTTTTTGGTTAAAATAGATAAGAATTGATCTTGTTTTGATAATGGAATTGTGTAATAGTAATAGGTGCTCATTTCTACGGTTATGAAGCAGGCTGCTATTCTAACAAGGTAATATGATGTGTCTTCCAGTCTGACATAGAACATGTGTCAATTAACAAGCTTAGGTTTTATTTTGCTTTTCTACAAATGTGATAAAACAAACCTTAAACAGGTAGCCATTCTTGATTTTATTCTGTACACTGTCGAATTCAGACATGTAGCCGCACATTATTGCATACCTAAAAAAAAAAATATAGAAATAAAAATGGCACAGTCATTTATATTTATTATATCTATATACAATACACATACAGATATAGATATATACACGCAGCGGCTAGACTGATTTTCCTTACAAACCGTTATTCCTCTGCTGAGCCACTCTGTCAGTCTCTACATTGGCTGCCTGTATTTCAACGAATCCAATATAAAATTCTTCTACTAACATACAAGGCCATCAACAAAATTGCACAGACATACATTTCCTCACTTGTCTCGAAATATTTCTACTCGACACCTCCGTTCTACACAAGATCTACGTCTCTCCTCCACTCTCATCACATCCTCCCATTCTCGTTACAGGATTTTTTCCGGGCTGCACCTACTTTGTGGAATTCCCTCCCACGCACAGTAAGACTTTCCTCTAGTCTTCAAACCTTCAAGCGTTCACTGAAAACCCACCTCTTCAGACAAGGTTATGATATTCCTCAACCATCATCTTAATTTCCCTAGACTACCCTATTACCATCCTCTACACTGCTAACGCAAGACAACAACCTTCTGACCAACATTGCAACACACACAGCCCACTCAGTACTTTTACCTTTGCAGTCTGACTGGTCCATTGTGCAATATGATGTAGCACATGCCCTTGTGTTTCAAACTCCCATTGTCCTACAGATTGTAAGCTTTCGAGCAGGGTTCTCTTACCTCTCTGTCTGTATGTATTACCCAGTATTGTCTTATTAATGTTTGTTCCCAATTGTAAAGCGCTACGGAATTTGCTGGCGCTATATAAATAAATGCTGCTGCTGATGATGATGATGATCTATATCTATATAATATCTCTATATATGGCTAACTCTGCTTCACACCTTTACAGACACACAAACAAGTTTTGTAAAATGTTTGCAAACGACTTGTGTACTTAACTATTCATACTGACTAGATGTTCTTCATTTCTTGGGCATTTTTTGTTTGGTTTATTTAGGTTTATTGGGTGGCAGCTACCATATATAACAACCTTTGGTATTCCAAATTGACTATTTTCGATCCATTTGTTTTATTTGCACTTTGTGTCAAATTAATAGGAACATACTAATTAAACAAAGTGTAACTGCGATGCCAACTAAAAGGCAAATATCTACTGTAGAAGTAACTGCACAGCAAGAAGCAGCAAAAAGACGAAGCGCAGAGCAGGATAAAGCCCGACGACAAACTATGACTGATGACCAAAGAGAACGCGACATGATCGTCATCGCCATGCAAATATGACTCCTCAGCAAATTGCCCATCACAGAGAAAACATACAAAGAGCGAACAGGACAGAGGTAATATCATATCAGCACCTACAAAGTCAGCGAACAAGACGCCACGCCATTCTTGATGTTGGTATCGTTGATGAAAGAAATATTAATGCTCATAATTCTGGTCCCATATACAGTATCTGTGAATTTTGCCACACTAAGCATTTTGCAGTTGGGCAGCCATATGACAAACTATTCAATCAATGCTGGCACAAGGGTAAAGTCAAACTGGGTGCAATAAGGTCTAACCCTGTTATTGAGCACTTAATAAAAGGAGAGCATGAACATTCAAGAAACACTTATTTTTTTTCTGTCATTTTGATGGGCTTTTAACTAGTTGATATTTGAATAAAATTGCCCATAGGATTACATGCATTTAAATTAAAGAAAAATACACTATATACCCAGAATCATACACAAATGTTATATGTTTAGATTAAAAAGAATGGTTTCTGGTATACCGATAGCCACAGCCCAGGGGTGTCAGAAAGAGCCCAGAGATTTTCAGCATAAGGGTGGTATGCTGTGTCCTTGTGGGCTATTCAATTCAACAGGAAAACTCTCTGTGTCACTTGTGCCTGGACGCATTCAGAAACTCACGTGACTACTCCAAAATATTTGCTTTTTGTTCCCATGTGTTTCGGTTTTCCCAGGGCACCCCTCCTCACCAACAGCCTTCTACATACAAAATACTTGTTTTTAAATAATACAGTCTCAGAATGCATCACAATAGGATCAATTGGAAAAGGTTCCTATACCTGTTTTTCTAAAAAAAATTGTGGATTATACGTGACATAGTATATTTTAATAAAATGGAGAGTTTATTTGGGAACGATTACGGTAAATGTATACATATTAAAGCTTTGGGCAAAGTCTCGATTCCTTTTTATAAGAGAATGGATATGTGATGTTCACATACCAGAACAAGTTAGCAATGCTAAGTCACCTTGTGAATATACATGTGAATGGCATTTGCCTGTAAATCAATGTCTTGATCACTGACTTTAGCTACTTGAGACACATTGTTCTGAATAGCACATTCCTATTCCTAGACAGAGACCGTCTGTTCCCATGTCTTTTCACCCTGTGCCCCTTACAAACCGCATTCAATGAAGTTGCTCACACATGCTGCTTTACCCACTGAGAACCAGGCACAGGTCATTCTCTCATATCACACAACCATTCAAAACACATTCAGATGTTCCGTTTCCTCAATGAGCTGCTAATAACAAACAATCGCAAAAACTCTGTTGTGAATACAACATCTGACACAAAAACACCAAACTCCTAGTTTCATTCAGCATAATATACGACAAAATGGTGTATAGGAAAGAAAATCAGCTAGCAACACAACTAATTATGTGGTTGCAATTAATCTGCAAGTGAAAGGCAATACCACAGTTCTCAAAAAGTAAACACAGTAGTTGGCCTTGCGTGAGTCTTGGCGAGATTGTCAAACATTGTGGGGAAGGATGCAGACTGTGATCAAAGAGCACTGAAAAGAATCTGGCTAATCTTGCTGCTGCTCCTGTCAGCTGTAGCGGTGGCGTGCAAGGATTTCTCACAAGGAGGGGGGTATGGTAGCTAGGAGGGTCAATGGAGTTCATTTCGTTATTCATTAAAGAGACAGCTCATTAAACTATGCAGTGAAATACTACAAAAGTATCCATTTTCTTTTCCGAATGGCTAAAAGTTCCCAATTGTTAGTGAAAGGTTCAGTTTGATCAAGTTTCCGTTTATTTTGAACTTAAAGGGAAACAATGTACTTTTCTTTTACAATTACTGTTATGGCCATCTTGGTTGCTGGTATATAATTACATGTGTAGCCTGCACTGGGGGGAAGCATTTTTCACACAATAAATATGTACATTCAAATGTAAATTCAAAGTAAGCCCAAATCACTGCGTTTTAAACCGTTAGTGACACATTAAAGATTTTGTAATGCATCACAACCTATTTGTCATTAATTAACATGCGCTATATTTTATTATAGAAGTGCGCAATACTGCATTAGTAAAAGCATAATGCATAATGAGAGCATGGAAACATGTTTAAACGCATCACTAAACTGCATCTGAAGTGCTCATTAAAGGGTGAGAAGTGTCACAAATTACTTTGGTTCCAAGCAGTAAAATCAAAAATATAATAATATTGTAGTGTACTTTGCAACACTAGAAATAAATCCAGATGGTCTTAACAGATTTGCTGCCTTTGATAAATGAAATGAAAGATTATGTCATGTCCAACCAACACTTAACAAAAAGAATAAAGACTTATCAACGGAAATAATTCAATGAAAAGACAAGCTTGTAAAGAAGCCAATGCTTTAATAAGCTATCTGACACAACCTGTCCCTATATTATTCTAACTGTTTTGTTAAACAGTATCCCTGTCTTAATATGATGCCTTGAGATTGGGGAATAGTATGTTGTGGCTAGAAACGAAGGTTACCAAACAAGCTTTCTATGGGGCAGACTGAATTCGGCAAAAGGTGGTGTCGTACATCGAAGCTGCGCACCTTGGCGGCTAATGCGGTTCAGAAACCTCCGCTCATTTTCCCTTGCATCTCTATGGGACGTGAGGAAAAAGGAGCTTTTAGTAAATGCATCTCACCTCAATTGAAAACTGCAAACAGAAAGATGTTTTCACATCAAAGAAATTATGGGGGAAGAGAAAAAAAAAGGCTGTGTCACATTCCAAAGCTAAAAAATTAACAAGAATGCAAACAGGACGAATAATGTACCACTGAGATACATGGTGTCACCTTGCATCAAATTTAATCTGCCCATATTTATTTATCACATACATGGTGAAGGCAACTATTTTGTGAGCTGAACCAATATTCAGTGTATTAATTCAAAAGGAATTAGTGACAGCACTGACAGTGGCCTCATGACTCATAATGGCAGTAATTTCTAGTGAGCTTATAGGCTGATAGTTGCCTTCACGGTGATATGGGTACACTTTAATTCAGTTGTCAGCATAAGAGATGCTGTATTCTAAATCAGAGGGAGTGTCCTATTCCAATCTATGAATTAAACTTAAGTCATCAAAGATAACATGGAAGATCTCTCTTCTATCATGAAATTAAAGTATATAGGCAAATAGGATGCCCTTGTAGAACACATGTATGCATTCACTGAATATTTATAGAAAATAAAAGCCTACTTTTTGAATTTGACATATTGTCTGTTTAAGCATTTGTATGTAATAAGGGACCTGAATAAACGTTGTGTTTAAGTCTGTTGCACCTATGCACGGCATTGGGACATAGTCTGTGTAATCTTACAATACCACATCTGTCTTAGGGATGAAAACGCTTCATCTGATTCCCTTACTCTGCAGGAGCTAATCATATAAACTCAACATACCATAACTAAACGGATTTCAACTAAAAAGAAAACAACGAAAAGCGAACAGGATTATCCAACACCCCTTAGACTTTGTTTCTCTTTGCGTGACAAGGAGATAAAATGAGACTAGTTAAAACTGGCTAAGGTCAAAGTGTTTAAGGTAATTACGATGTGTGGTCTGAAGAGCTTGTCATATATTCCTCCAGCAAACACGCATGGTCAATTATATGCTACTAGCCGGGTTCTAATATATACGGCATAAATTAACATTGGTGCACAGATTAATACAAACAGAATATAATAATATATAAAGCCAAAAAGGCTCTACTGCAATCTATAATAAAACAACACCTCTAGAAAGAGACTTAAATCACCTAGAAGTGCTATTTTGCTCTTTGGCAAAACTTTTGCTGGCTTCTGGGGAAAGGGGGTTACAATATGTTGACAGATTAAACTCAACTCTAAACAGAGTGCAATTAAGATGTCCATTATTTATGTGCAACATGCAAAAGAAGGAAAGGCCTACAATGAAATGCATTTGCAACGTGGTTTGTCCAGGTTAAAACTGCCCCCTTTAGTTGGATTTTCTAAACCCTTTAAATGCAGATGACAAGTAGAATTCATCCTTAGCCGTTTGGGTGTCATGGAGAGGATGAGACCGACTCGTTCTTTGCATTCAAGGGGTAAAAATGCATATGATCTGCTCATTCATTAAATCTATGCTATTCAATTGTGGCTGTATTGGAAGCTAGTTGTAACCTGCAGCTGAAGAGGATATTGAGAACTTAAAGTGGGTAGGCTCCTACACTGCTTCATTAATACTTTTATAAAAAATATTTGCCTATAAAAGTGTTCTATGTAGCTTATATGATATTCAGTTTTGAAGTTTCAACTCATAACATTCCAATCCAATGTATACACTTTTCAAACTTGGTGACTAGTGGAGGAAAGATAAGATCTAAAATACTAGCAGAACACAGAAGTTGTAAAATGACCAGATATACTTTTGCACATAGGAAGCTGCCAAGATTTGAATAGAAATTCCATGGTATTAACACATTCACTACAGGGCAGGTGAATATACTGTATCATGAATGGGTAGGTGGATACAGAGTATATTCCTTCTCTCTAGGGCAGTGTTTCTCAACTCCAGTCTTCAGGACCCCTAACAGTGCATGTTTTCCATATCTCCTTGCTGGAGCACAGGTGTAATCATTACTGACTGACACATTGTAACAGATCCACAGGTGGTATAATTATTTCCCTTGTCAACTGGAAAGCATGTACTGTTAGGGGTCCTGAGGACGGGAGTTGAGAAACACTGCTCTAGGGTAACATGAACATTTGACAAGCATGATTCAGTTTTCTGTAATTTTCAATAAACAATAGCTCTCACACAGATTTTATTATCGTTTATTTATATGTCACCACAAAATTCTGCAGTGCTGTACTGTGGGGATAGAACATAGCACATAAAATGTAGAGGTCAAAAAATCAACATAAAGAACAGACAAAAGCAAAATACAGAACATTCCAAAGCATAAATGAATACATCATACAATATAATAGGAAAAGGATAGAACAAAGTGTAGTACAGAACATGCAAGAGGCATAATACAAGGACGTAAAGGTGGGCAAGAAGACAGGAGGAAAGAGAGATCTGCTTTTGAAAGCTTACAATCAGAATAAAACTGATCAAACAAATTGCATACAAAAACAGAGACCTTTCCTGGAAACCAGGGATTCTTTACAAGCTAGGAATGTGCTATTGGTTTAAAAGGTAAATTTAGCATATTTGCTAGCTAAAAAGTAATAGCATGTAAAACCCCCCATGCGCCCCTCCTTCTCCTGCAAGCTCCATTTATTCTGATCATTGCTACCCACACATAAGCTAACAGAGTCGTCACAAACTAAACCTAGCAGTAACCCTGCGCATTATCACAAGGAGATACATTATTCTACAACAGTAAAGGATATACTAATACATGTACCTGTAGTGGAAGATGTAGTGTGTATGTGCTACAAAACACTGTGTCGTCTCCCTAGCATATCTAATAATGCTTAGCCGAGTAGCACTGTGTGTGATAACCTGTAGGTTGAGGTCTGTGGTGGTGTCGCATTGGAGCCTGGTGTCCGTATGATGGTCATCGAGGAGGAGGAATGGTGTAGTTACGAGACCTCGATGACCATCATAAACCACAAGGCCCGACACCACCACAGGTATTACCCTACAGGACACCAAGTTATCACACACAACATTCCATGGTAACAACAGCTAATTATTGCAGAACAGTAACCCACACACAATATACCAGCACAGTGTCCTACACATCATAACATACCAGCAGAGTGAACCTGTTCAGACCAGTTCCGGTGGTAAGTTCTTTCTCTGGGGGTTTACTTACCTCCACCTGCACTGCCATTAGGTCTAGTCTCTGATCAGTCTATAACAGTGTTGGCTAACCTGTGACACTCCAGGTGTTGTGAAACTACAAGTCCCAGCATGCTTTGCCAATATATAGCAGCTTATTGCTGGAAGGGTATGCTGGGACTTGTAGTTTCACAAACACCTGGAGTGTCACAGGTTAGCCAACACTGGTCTATATTAACTCATAACAGCTCCATTTACTCGCCAGTGGCAGCCAAACTGATTTCAGGGTGGACAGGAAGCAAAGCCAATAAAAGATAAGGTTGATAGTATTCAGTTTTTTGTTCTGCACTCAACTCTGCTGCTGCAGTTCACTGTAGGCAAGGATAGGAAATGGAGCAGCTATCAACCTATATAACAGAGACTGGTCACAGTCCTGAGTTAGTAGCTTTTAAAGTATATGAATATGAAACCCTCACTTTGTGACATCAGAATCACTAAGAAAACAGAAAACTACTCAGGTGAAGAGGCCACTTGTTTTCCCTGGGCAACATAATGCCCAACACTGAATTGGGACAAACCTATAAAATGTCCAACTATAGTCAGTGTACAGAGTTATTCAAACACCACTACTCTGGACACAAATGGGTTACAAATCTGACTATAACAATTTCACTCTGTACTGAACAGTAGACAATATATAAAACTCCTCTAACAAAGTTTTTAATTCTTCTATTTCCACTGACTTCACTAGACCTATGTGCAATAACAGTGCCCTCTGCTGGATGATGTTCACCACACGATGCCTATCTGCAACTAAATTGTAAAAGGCATTTTAGACAACTTTTAGAATATCTATGGTAAAATATTTTGGATTTGTTTTCTAAATGTGGTGGGTGGGGCTGGGTTTAAATTACATTCTTAACAGAACAGAAAAAATATATTAATTTTTTTTTTAAAGCGCTGCGGAATTAATAGCGCTATATAAATAAATGGTGATGATGATATATAAGAATGCAAAAAGAGACAGTCGTCAAAGTAATTTATTACAGGATGCTGAATTCCTGCCAATAAGGCTTATACCTTAAAGTGAACAAGTTCCAGCTCAGTGAAAGCAGTAAAAACTGAGAGATCGGTGTTAAAATTACTCTCTTGCATTGAAAAAAACAAAAAACGTTTAGTATTTCGGTGAACATGATTACTTGTTCTAGTTCAATATCTCATGCAATCTAGTACTTAGCCCAGCACACAAATGAGACTAGATAGTTACAAAGTGTCTATAGAAAATCATCATACCCTCTCAAAAACCTTTGGTCACATTACACCATGGAAATTTAAATAAATTCAATAAATTTTTTTTAGCTTTATTTACATTTCACTGTACAACATGCAAGACTATAGTTCTGAAAATGAATTAAGAAAATAAAAAACATGAATAACAATGCTGGAAAAGTGATCAGTGCCCTGATTTACTATTTTATAGAGCCACTTTTTGCTGTAAGTACAGCCATCATTCTGTTTGGGTATGTCTCCAGCTTTGTGCAAGTACGGGAATATTTGCCCATTCTTCCTTGCAGAATTGTTCAAGTTCAGGCAAATTTCAGGGTGAGCGGCGATGCAAATGCTCTCTTCAAGTTCACCCACAGATTTTCTAGGGCAGGGCTCTGACTTGGTCATTCAAGGACATTCACCTTCCTATCCTTAATCCACTGCACTGTTTTCTTGCCGGTATGTTCAGGGATGTCGTGCTGGAAGGTGAACCACCTTGCCCATATTCAGCCGTCTAGTAGAGGGACGCATTTTCCCTTCAATCCTTACCAATCACCCAGTCCTTGCTGAAGAGAAACTTCCCCCCACAACATAATGCTCCATGGTGTGTATTGGGTGGTGTGTAGAGTTTGGTTCATGGCATCAGAATTTTCCAAGTTTTACAAAGCGCTAAAGTGTGTGGCACTTTTTCAGAAGAGGCTTCTTTCGTGCCACCCTGCCATACAGGGCAGTTTTGTGACAAGTTTATGCAAGTTAAGTGTTTAAACACTTAACCTGAGGGGTCCACACATTGCTGCTTTAAATTGACATAGATGTAAGTCGCGATGACGTGACACACAAGTGTCGGAGAGCTGTGTCTTTGGCATCAGTTCCTGTCAGCATGCCGGTGCCATCGGACATCTGGACCTACGGTTGCAGGCAAGTCTGTTTTTATTGCATTTGTTATTGTAGCCAATCCGATTTTTTTCGTAGGTATGAACGTTGTCGGAATTCTCGGCAGCGTTAAAACGATTCCCACCTTATTAAACAGAGTGAAGCCATAACTCTGTAAAAAAAATCCTGTTTGTTTTGAATTAATTTGGGGTTTCTTACCCATTCATAAATAAGACCCCTAAATGTGTAAATATATTTTTTCTGATATATCCATTCTTATTTTTCAGGTAGAGTTAAGAAAGTGCTGGAAACAGTCTTCATATTTTCAGCCACTTTAACACAAAGAACACTTCACTATGCATTGCTTCTGCAGCCATTCCTAATCTCTCAATGAACATCGACATTCTGCCACTAGATGTGGTTACATTATCAATCTTCTCTAAAAGACAAAACCTTTTCCCTTCAATAAGGTTACGAATGTTTGAAAAGGAACGCGTTTTCTCCACGAAAGGACAGGAAATATGCTTTGCTGGCAGCAGAAAAAAGCAGTAAGTGAAAGGTTGCTTATGAAAGGTTCAGATGATGCCGTTCTCATGCCAAAAAATGTATATATCACTGAAATTTAATATTTGAGTTATGCGTTAAGTTAAAGTACAGAACACAAAAGTTCTACAGTCACATGAAATCACATCATAAACTACTCATGTATTGGAGAATGGTTTCGCTGAGCTGTGCTACTTTTACAGAAGAAGTAGACAAAGGAGTCGCATACATAGGCTTTGTCTAAGTTGAATAACTGGATGAAGGCCTTCTAAATTAATAACTATTGATTGTAACAGTTTTCCATGTGATTGCAATTAGTGCGCTACGTCATACCATGGTTAATTACGCAGTCGCACAGGAAAACAGAGCAAATACACTTACATTCACACCTACATTTATAAATAGTTCACATTTAATAAAGTTCCAACTGACATTTTTTAATTAATAACTTAGAGATTATTTATACAAAGAACCTACATTAAAGGTATTTATGGTTCATGTCCTAATAAATGTATGGTGTTTGGTCTTATATTACACATAGCCGGTCGCTAGCTATGATTAGTATAAGATTAATTCTATTATGGGTCAGTTTACACTTAGATTTTTGGCAGTTCCCTGAGACAAGACACTTATGCAGCTGTTTGAGTGAGTTGCTTCCAAATTCAAGGAGAAGAATCGCTTTAACCTATGACCTGCAGTCTATTGGAACATCATAAACACTGAACCAATGAAGAACTTTCTTAGTATTATCTGTGTGTACATTGTGACATCATCACTGTTTTTTCAAACAAAACTGTTTATAAACTGGCCACTCATGCAGTAACAGTCTGCTGGATCCAGTGCGCAGCGTAATGTATTGGTTATATTTTATTGCATTTTGTTATACTTTGATATATTATGCTATTAAATCTTTTTGTGCATTGGAACCACATTAATCGCATCGGACAATCTTTATTGGCGACGATAGAAACAACGTACATAGCAGCATTCTCATCCACACAAAAGGCCATAAGAAGTAATGGAAAACAAATGACCTACAGTCTCAAGGGAAGAAATCTGCAGCACACTGTTTGTACATAACATTGAATGGTCTCTGTTTTGGTGGAGGACCAATTAAAGTTGAAATACAGATAAGACTGTCAAACAAATTATTTCATCCTTTGATAAATTGCTTCAGGAATGTGACCAGTTAAACCCTGGAGATGAGTGGGATGATTAACTAGGTTAAATACATCACAAGGCACACAGGAAGCCATCTTAGCCTTGCATATGCATGTCACAGACCTGATGTCTGTGGACTTCCATCTGATAACCCAATTTTCCTTTTCAAAAGAAAAGGGAATATTGGTATTGAAAGGTGTTAGTCTTGGCAATTAGCAAGATGGTATGTATTTATATGAAAAATATAAGACTTCAAAGCACTCTTATTCATATTTCACATTCTGCGAGATCTCTGCCAATATAAACTACATAAGATGTGCGAACTATAGATAGCAGCTCTACTGAGAAACTAGAGAAATCATATATACCATTAAGGGATTACTATTTCATATCAATATTTGGAATGTAACTGAACTCATACAAGGTTAGTGAAATTATCTTTCTGTGACTCTTGACTCTCCAGAGAAGAAATATTGTATGTCTAAGAAGTCCTGAAAATGCTCTTTAGACTACCAGTTGTAAACCCTCTTTACCATTCACCCAGATTTTCTTTGGCCGACATCACTGAAGGGGTATGAGGAGGCAGAGGGTGGAGATCTTTAAAAATCCATTTAAAATTATCCTCGAGTGTCAGTCTTTTGGGAAACCAATCAAATTTAGAAGCTGTCCATTGCTGCTGTGTCCACTGTACACAGATTATATTGTGCACGTTTCTAAATACAAGTGGTGTGTTGAGTGCGTTTGTGAGACACTTCCTCAATTTCAAAATAATGTTTAAAATATTTTAATTCAGTTTTTATCCAGGTTAATTGAATTAACGGAAGTATAATTAAAGAAATACTAATAGGAATATGAGGTCTTTTAACTGGAATACATGGGACCTTCGGTTTCCAAATAAAGGCATTTTCCATAATTCAAAGCTCAATACCTAAATCTACTAAACACACAACCCAATGTAAGTTATTGGCTAGATACACTAGGCCCAAATCATTAAGGAGTGCAAAGCATAAAAAGGAGTAACTTTGAACCTGGGCAAAACCATGTTGCATTGGCGGGGGAGGTAAATTTAAAATATGGGGACAGACTTATAGTTGGCATACGGCATGTCCTAGATCAACTTTTAATTTCAGTGAAAAAGTAAAGCTATCAAGTATTTGTGTGCAACATAAAAAAAACAGCCAGTTTTTAACTTATGCGCAAAATAATAAACTAATTTGCACCCTTGCATTGTAACATATGGGCAGCACTGTGGCTCGGTGGTTAGCACTTCTGCCTCACAGCACTGGGGTCATGAGTTCGATTCCTGACCATGGCGTTTGTATGTTCTCTCCGTGTTTGGCGTGGGTTTCCTCCGGGTGCTCTGGTTTCCTCCCACACTCCAAAAACATACTGGTAGGTTAATTGGCTGCTAACAAATTGACTCTAGTCTGTGTGTCTGTCTGTGTGTATGTTAGGGAATTTAGATTGTAAGCCCCAATGGGGCAGGGACTGATGTGAGTTCTATGTACAGCGCTGCGGAATTAGTGGCGCTATATAAATAAATGGTGATGATGATGATGAACATGGTGTGTCCAGGACCAAACGTACTCCTTTTTATTTTTTGCCGGCAGTATTAAATTCACAGCATGAAAAGCTATTAGAACCAGGCGATAAATGAAAAAGCTGATGTTGGGTATGCATACAAGAGCATACCTGCTTCAGTACCAGAACATGTGGGGGGAAGCAAGTTGACCCATGCTTGGACTAGCCGTGCCCAATGTTTCACATGGATTGGGCTGGCTATGTTTCAACATATATTTGTTAGACAATTTCTAATAGAGGTTTTAAATATCAACAGGGTACTTGTAGCACTTGCAATGTTTTCATACACTGGACAATTGTGTTTACAAGTTGAGAAGGCAGTTCCCAGAAACAGTTCCAAAAAACAGAACTGTAGATCGTAATTTCAGTGTAATTATTGTGATTTAACAATACTCTGCTGATATCAATCTAATCCCTTTTAAAGGACTGAAAGTTATGTGACGTATACTTTCCATATGTTTAAATAACGAACCCACTGTGCTTTCACAAATAGTGTATAGTTAATTGTAAATTAAATTGGACATTAAATATGGTGCCACCATAGATCTTGTGTAGCAGGCATTCATTGATAATTACAAGTATCAAGTTGCATAAACAGAGTTCATATACTTGTCTTACGTAGTATATAAACTGTTATGTACGCAAGTTCAAATTCATTGTGTTTCACTATAATTTTTTGAGAGGGAAAATAGAGAAAACTGAACAGCTATGATACCTAATATCGCCTGGATTTGTTAGCGACAGTAAGTATATAACAAAAGGATTACATGTTGCATACATAGTCTTGCCAATAAATTCAGGTCATATTAAGTTGTAGGAGACTTTCTCTGCTCATTCCCAATAGTCATATATAGATAGCAAACAATTAACATGAAAAAATCCTGCTGATGAAAGGACAATAGTTTATCGGTTTCAGATATTTATCTGGCACTTTGACATTCTGACTATATTTATTTTCATTAAAGTAAAATCATTACTAAATAACGGCTTCCTAAAATGACTTCACTAGTGATGAACAAAGGAGAAGACAAAGTTTTGCAGCTATAAAGAGCAACATTCATTCCATTAACCAAATACAAGTACCATAAACTTGTTTAAATAAGAAGTGGCTAGTGCAAACCTAATGCACAATACTTCTATCTGCAGTATGGAAGGGGAATGGTGCAGATGGATGTGCGAGTGGTGGAAAGTTTTAACACACATATACAGGAGAAGCTCTTATCTGGAAAGATAGCAAGAAAAGGAATGGTGCTGACTGATGTTTGTACCAGGCACTGTTATTAACTGTACGGAAAGGTCACACATGTGTTATATATATATATATATATATATATATATATATATATATATATATATACACATACACACACACACACACACACACTTATTTATAACTCAATAAGATCAATTGAATGGGAAACTTTACAAGTAGTGTTAGATTTGTTCTGATAGAACATAAGTGGTTATCTAGGTCTTTTAAACGCACTCTAATTAAAATGACACTAGTTTATTCTTATTTCCAGAGAAAGAGAAGTACATCATGTTGATTAGCAGCTATAGTTAAAATGTATGTAATTATATGGGAATGGCACACTCATTAATGTTTATTCATATGCATTCTTCAGTCTGTTAAATGTGTAGGTAATAGTGAAAAAATATGTTCAGCGACATTTATTAGGAACACACTGAAGACATTCTGTAACTCTTTACATTACTGAACATCTGCAATGTCACAATGGCCTACAGTATTTGTATACTGTGTAGTGTGGAATTCAGTAAAACAGCAACAGTGTTAAAGACACAGCATTCATTCAAATCATTGTAGTACTTTAATAGTCTCACAGTCATTAAAATATTTACCTACCATCTGTGGCTACCAGCACTAAAGTCATCTAATTGGATCGCTTTCCCAGCAACATCTTTTCCTGTGAAAACATAAATGTCATATGTAGATGGTGGTAATGTATTCACTCACACGCATACTTGCTCTAGTACACAGGCATATTTCATAAGTGACAGGGTGAGGGCCTAATTAAATATTAAATGTCAGGACCCCAAATAAAATATTAAACTGATAACTGAAGGAAAGTCATGTACATCTCTATTTAAGTTTTTTTTTTTATATACATTTGGCCTGCGAGCCCAGGTAATCAGGTAATTCAGTCAATTTCCTATTTAGAGGAGACTGCTAATAAGTCAGGGTAAAAACAAAGTAACCACTAGGTGTACGGTGTAAATTAGGGAAAGCTATATGCTAAAGGAACTAATTAGGCCAACACAAAATATAGAAATATTCACTTCAAAGAAAATGCCTTCATATTTTGGGATATCAGTGTGTCACTCTGTACTCATGAGCAAAAACCGTGCAAGGGTTGTGAAATATTGATAACAGCTGTATAGGAAAATAACAGTAGTCACGTGTTTCAGAATGATATTTGATATTGCTGTAATTTCATCAAATTTGATATGTAAATATGTAGGAGGTTATGACTGGTTTATTGAAGGGAAAGTATGCCTCTGGGATATGCCTGAAAAAAGCCAAAATTGACACCCAGGGTACATTTCCTCCCCCCACATTAGCATATATTAGGGATGGGCGGGTCCGGTTCCCCGAGAACCGAACCCACCCGAACTTTGGGTATCCGAGTACCGAGCTGAGTAGCTCGGTACTCTCCCGCCCGTTCCGAATCCAAATCGAGGCCGAACGTCATCGTGTTGTCGTCGGATCTCGTGATACTTCAAGATTATAAATACACGCCTCCACAGCAATCCATCGCCATTTGACAGAGGGAGAAAGCAGGGTGTAGTCACAGGCGGATTAGAGCAGGGACAGAAAATACAATATTCTTATTCCAATTGCTATAACAAAAATCGCTAGAGAAGAGAGGAGGATAGAGGTTTATTTTATTTTTGTAATATTTGGCATACATATTTCTGGCTGTCAAAGTCATATCTGTCAGCAGTATCTACCAAATAATTTTTAGCACTCCTCAGTGCTTTTGGGGTGTCCTCCCTAATTGTGCATAAATATTTCTGGCTGTCAAAAGTCATATCTGTCAGCAGTATCTACCAAATAATTGTTAGCACTCCTCAGTGCTTTTCGCTCAGAATGGATTCAAAGAAGTCCACATATGATCAGAATGAGCAACCAGGTTCTGTCACCAGTCCTGATGTTAGTGTTCCTAGTACGTCATTTGGCCAAGGCGATGTCAAACAACAGAGTGTTTCCAAATCAGTGCAAAAAAAACCAAAAAAATTTACTGTGTTGAAGCGAAAAAAAAGTGTTACTGAGCAAAAGTTAAGTGGCGATAAAAAAAAAAATTGCCAACATGCCATTCTACACACGCAGTGGCAAAGAGAGAATGAGGCCTTCACCTTTGGCTATTAGTGGCAGATCCAAAAATGTTACCGACCCTACAAGTGGTGCACAACTACTGTTACGCGTCAAAGCCGAGCTGCAAGATAACAGTAAGGCATTGGAGAATAATGTTTGCTCTGAATCAGAAATGACACCGATCCCTGTGGAGAGTCCATCCAACAGTGGTATGTCTAATTGTGAGCATTCTGTTAGTGTACCCATAAAGAAGGGCCCTTTCAGCAGTTCTGCTGATGTGTACCTGAACAGCCCGAGTGTAGCCGCTGATACACAAATTGAGGATGCCACTTTGTAAATAGAAGAGGATGAGGGGGAGATTTATGGAGGTGACGAGGGCGCTAATGAGGATGTTGATGATTATGATGCAGACAGATACCAAATTGCCTTTCTCAATTTCTATTTATATTCTAGATTATACAACGGCTGAATAGTTTTCTATTTTATTCCTAGTGGAGAGGGGATCTGATGCAGACAGATACCAAACTGCCTTTGTCCATTTCTTTGTATATTCAAATTTCTAGTTCTACAATCTATGCAGGGTGCTTTTTTTATATTCAACTACAAGTGGAGGGCGGGGGGGGGGGGGGCTTAGATAGCCACCAAAGTACCGTGGTCCATTTAATTCTACTTTCTAGCTCCACAGTCTGTGCAGGCTGCTTTTTTTATATTCAACTACAAGTGGAGGCTTAGATAGCCACCAAAGTACTGTGGTCCATTTAATTCTACTTTCTAGCTCCACAGTCTGTGCAGGCTGCTTTTTTAATATTCAACTACAAGTGTAGGGTCTAATATACACCCAAAGATGATGGCTACATTGCCAATAATCAAAGATGGAGGAGGTAGACAACCAGGTTTGACTGTATAATTTGCAGACAAGTGTTCGCATTAAGGACGGCCTACAAGGGATTCAACTGTTTTTTCATAATTTATTAGCTTTAGAATTACCTCACTTATCTAAGAAACTGGTGGAGCACTAAATTAGGTTATTTTAGACCCAAAAAATTGTATTTTTTTCAAAAATAGCAAAACAAAACCAAAACCAAAACACGCAAGGGCGGTTTTGCAAAACCAAAACCAAAACCAACACACGAAGGTAATCCAGATCCAAAACCGAATACAAAACCAAAACACGGGGGTCAGTGACCATCTCTAGCATATATACTGCTCCCTTGAATATCAATACCATGTCAGCCTGCTTAAAAATCCTGTGTGGGAGAGAGTAGATTGTCAGCTCTTGGGGTCTCAAACTAATTGAAGGACTATCCATCTCATTTTGCCTGCTCCAGACATACAGAATAGGTAAATGTATTCTCTGTAATTTTAGCCCATTTGGTTTTATAACTGTATTGCATTTATTTTTTTTGTATGTCATTTGTCATATGTTCTATCTTTTTTAATATATCCAAATGCCCTGTACCTTTGTACATTAAACCTAAAACTTAATAAGTTTTGTCCTTGATACTCTAATGAATCCATTAGCCTTCCATGAGGAGTATTGCTTGATCATTGGAATGCTGGTGTGTGAATTGTTAATCCATCTGATCAACAAGCCTAGAGTGTGCCAGTGTGTACATTTGAGTTTTGCTGTGTTAACTCTTTGATTGCTGGTGTGTGCACGGTTAACCTGTGTGCAACACAGGGCATTGTGTCCCAGTATATTGGGGTCCTATTGCCCTTATTCAATAGGTGGTGGCAAATCATAGGTGTATATGGGTGCACTGTTTGAGGGCAATTCAACATATATTTATAACCTGGGTGACAGATTAGTCGACACCCAAAGTCAGGTACGCTGATAGTGCGTTCGTGACAATAAGATCCAGAATTTAATGCCACAAAAAGTGATACATTTTGAAAAATAAAGTCATCTGAATCTACTGCTGTTAAAAGCTCTCCCAGCTTAATTTTGGATTATAAACTCTAGCAAGCTGGGTCATCCTATCTTCCCTTTAAATGTATACTTTATGCTTTGTAAAAAAACAATAATTACAATTTATAATAAAAAATAATTATTCAGTTATTCCCAACTTTGTCTTCAGAATAATTTGCTTTATTATTATACATACATTTCTGATTAACAAATGTAAAGAAAATATCCTCCGCCTTGCTGAACTTGATGGATATGTAAAAATGATTTTGGTAACTACTAAAACCTAAACACAGATGGTGCTGTACTACTTATCCTTAGATGCTATTCTTCACTTTGTTGTAGTGTTCATTTACCAGACATTTTCATGTAAGGTCATATTTGACTTGTTTCATAAATTGATGTACTCTATGAACTGACAAATATTTCAATGAGAATTAACAAGAAAAAAAATAATTCTGTAGATGTTTCTGTTTTGTGTAAACCAATATCTAGGAATATACGAAATATACATTTACACTTATGCGATTTGGAATTGCTGTACTAAACTTGTACAAATATTATTCTATTCACCTCTATGCAACATTTTATTCAAAGCAAGCACCACAAATGTGCTGATCTGATTGGCTAATTTGGATGGTGTCTAACAAATTAGACTGATATTGCACACACATGAAATAATATTAAATAAGGTCTGCCTGAAAAAAATGTGAACTTATCCATCTGTAAAGGACTGAAAACATGACTGTATTGGGATGAGCACTAAGCTAATCTGCATCCAAACATCCAGATCCTTACATTCTGATAACAAAATGTGTACCCAAACTCGCCACAGCTCTGGCTGTTCATCAAATTGGGCAAAGCGGCCGGATCACAATATGTGTAGAGAGCTTTGGTTGCATATTGGTGAACACACAGCGAACATTGATGTATAAATAACGTAAAAGATGTTTTCCAATTCAATTAGGTCATAATTTATATTTTCCCCATTATTTTTACAAGGATCAAACAATCCAATCTAATAATATGGCATAATATTGCACAGGTAAGAACCCAGTTGCTTCACCTATAATCTGTGTTCATGTGAGTGACCAAATTGGACAAATCCAGTAATTTGGCCAGCCAAGATGAGACCAAACTGGCCAACCGCATACAGATCAAGGTCATCAGCAAAATGCATTTTCCCAAATTCCAGTTAATCCATGGAGGATTTTGATCATGATTGCTAGTCATTAGCAGGTCCACATCTGTAGCAATATTTGGCCAATTTTATAAATGTAACTGTTCCATGAATGTCCAGCTTTATACTGTTCAATCAACTGATCTGGATAAATCCCTAATTAGCAGATAGTGTTTGTCTACATATATTTAAGCACAGTGAAAATAGTAATTGAGATGGTGGGAGATGATCAGCATAAACAACAACTATGGATGCTAGTCTACTAAAAAAAACAAAAAGTATATTCATTTTGTGCAAATCTTTATCTACACAAAATATAAGAAATGCAATGCTTAGCAATAAATAAAACAATTTTAAAGCAATGGCCCTTTAAAGCTATGTTTAGCAATAAATAATTTTAAAGTAATGGCCCTTTAACAAGTTTACAGTGCATGGGTGTTACAGGACAGAAGTATGACATGTCTATGGTGTTGCTTTTGAAAGGAGATCTTACCATTAGCTGCATAGCTCTTCTTTTCTTCCACATCACTAGTAAGATAAAACATGTCACTGTATGCCCGTGCCAGTCTCCATAGGAATTCAACCTTGTTTCCATACTAATTAAAAAAATAATGTTCTTACTATAAGATTAACCAGTTCTTCATTCCCATACCTGTAGCAGAAACATTCTAAAATAGATTAAAATCCAAAACATATTATGCATGAATGCCAATTAAGAGTGTTTTCCCATGCCCCAAATGAGTTGTTCTGAATAGGTTAGACCCAAGAACCTATGCCTATACTTACATATGTTAAGAACCTTATGGCGCTCAATTACAGATGGACATACACCAATTTATTTTGTAGAAGATATGCATTTCCCTACTGTGCATCACAAAAAAAACAAAAACATATGCATATGTCTATATCTAGATAACATTCTGCATTAATTTTTAACTTATAACACTCAATCTAAAACTGAATTTTTACTTTAGGAGAAATTATCATTTTTATCCATTTTAACAATCGCCCAGAAATCGTCCGCACACCCAAAGAGATGGTCAGCAACCATTATTAACAGTTTTGACTGATCCAACATTTCTGTACAAGGCTCAACAGAATAGGTATTTCCACATCCTCTATACCCTCGGTGGTTCCCTGCAAAAGAAAGAGCTACAAGAGCTAAAAAGATTAGCTCTCAGTATAAAAAAACAAACAACTTAATTGTTTGTTTCAGCTCTAACAGGAGCGGATATGTTAGCTACAAGTTAGACCTTACGAACAGTTGCTGTACAAATAAAAATATATTTGACGCGGGGACATTATAAAAAAAACAAAAAACAGGTAAACAAAAAAATATAAACAGAAAAAAATTAAAGAAAATGTTTACAAAAAACAAACAAACATAACAATATAATTATCAAAATAAATGGAAAAAATAGGAAAACACATTCAAGGACACATTTCAAGGGGTGCACTAACTGCTTGGAAATAATTATGAATATATTCATATATTCTTTTACTGATTTCATCTGATTTAGCTTTTATAACTGTAAAACATAAGAGACCATTTATCTGCTGCCTCCAAAAAGTATAAATTCACTATGATTTCCTAAACAAATAAATAGTTATTGTGTAAAACAAATTCAGTAATTTACTTTAAAGTGTATTGTATAACCTTCATTTCCTAACTAATTCTCCATATTTTTTCTTTTTTTAAAGTATAACCATTAACTGTGTTTTCCTTAATCCAATTGGGAGTCACCAATTGGACAGCCGTTAATGTGCCCAATTATCCATCCTTATTTTTATATTTACCTAAATCTCCTTTTACTTAAAAAAATCTTAATTAGGGAAAAAAATGTTTTGATGTCAAACCAAATGCCACATTCAGCCCCTGGGAGAAAAGGTGTGGACGCAGCTTGTGGGTATTGGCGTAGTCCAGTTTTCTACTAAAAATACCTTTTCCTGCTTGTTGAGTATCATCCTAAACCCTTCCTGCTTCTCTGATTCTGAGCCACTATGGCTAGAATCTGCTTGTTGGAGAAGAGAAAGGAGCTCAGCTTCCTCTTCTGTGACTTCAGAACTTTCTGCCCTGACACGTCCCACTCCCGGCTCATCTTCTGATTCTACTTCTGTGTCAGTCTGAGCAGTGATGTATCTGAAAGAGAAAGATACAAATGTCTTAAACATAAAGTTATTCTACCTTTAAAGTTGGTGCTTATTTTCACTTTGCTTTTTGTTTCTTTTAGAATTGCTCAGGAAAACATAGCTCAAACCACATCCAGCTTACAGAGATGTTTATTTCAACAAGAACATATGCTACTATACTGCTCCATTGGCTGATATAAAAAGAAAGATCAGTCAATGTACCTTATTTAATATGCCCAAAATGCCTTTCAGTTTGTAGAGCAAGATGGGGGTATTTTTCAGAGGAGCAGAAGTTTGCCTAGACCGATCTGAAGAGTTGGGCAGAGTGAGGGCGTTCCTGGCTAATAGCGGGATAGATGCTCCTGTGCACCTGGTTATGCAGAGAAGAGCAAAAATTAGATTTTGTTTTGTGAAACAGAATTATTGAAGTGAGATGAACTGATGGAGAAGGCGCACTAGCAGAGTGTTCCTTGGTTTGTAGAAGGGCACACATATGCTTTAGCTCAGAGCTACACACATTTTGCACCTTCCACTTGCACTTATCCAAATGTAAAGTAACAAACAAAAAAAACAGGAAAAAATAAATAAACACTAAATAGAATTGTGAATATACACTATATGGACAAAAGTTTTTGGCCACACTTGTTAATTATTGAATTGAGGTATTTCAATCAGACTCGTTGCAGGAGGTGTATAAAATCAAGCACCTAGCCATGCAGTCTCCATTTGCAAATATTTGTGATACAAAATGGGTCGTTCTGAAGAGCTCAGAGACTTCAAGCGTGGTACTGTGATAGGATGCCACCTTTGCAATAAGACAGTTTGTGAAATTTCATCCGTGCTGGATATTCCACGGTCAACTGTAAGTGATATTATTAGCGTTTAAGAACAGCAGCAATTCAGCTATGAAGCGGAAGATCACGTAAAATGAAAGAGCGGGGTCAACGACTGCGTGCGCAGAAGTCGCCAACATGCTGCTGATTTCAAAGCTGAAGAGTTCCTAACTTACATTGACATTAATGTAAGCACAAAAACTGTGCAGCGGGAGCTTAATGTAATGGGTTTCCATGGCCGAGCAGCTGAGTGCAAGCCTCACATCACCAAGACCAATGCCAAGCGTCGGATGGAGTGGTGTCAAGCACACCGACACTGGACTGTGGAGCAATGGAAACGTGTTCTGTGGAATGACAAATCACGCTTCTCTGGCAGTCAGATGGGCGAGTTTAGGTTTGGCAGATGCCGGGAGAATGTTATCTGCCTGACTGGAGGGATAATGGTATGGGGCTGTTTTGCAGGTTTTGGGCTAGGCCCTTTACCTCCAGTGAAGGGCAATCTTAATGCTTCAGTATACGAAGTCATTTTGGACAATGCGATGCTTCCAATTTTGTGGCAACAGTTTGGGGAAGGTCATTTTCTAGTCCAACATAACTGTGCCCCAGTGTACAAAGCAAGGACTACAAAGACATAGTTTTATGAGTTCGGTGTGGAAGAACTTGACTGGCCCGCACAGAGCACTGACCTCAACCTCATCAAACACTTTTGGGAAGAAATGGAACAGAGATTGCGAGCCAGGCCTTCTCATCCAACATCAATGCTTGACCTCATAAATGCTCTACAGAATGAATGGTCACAAATTCGCACAGAAACACTCCAACATCTTGTGGAAAGCCTTCAAAGAAGAGTGGAAGCTGTTATCACTGCAAAAGGGGGACCAACTCCATATTAAAGTATATCTATTTGCATACAACGTCCTTACAGTCCCAGTTGGTGTACTGGTCAAGCGTCCGAATATTTGTGTCCATATAGTGTATATCTCTAAACAATATCACAATAACATTACTAAAAGATTTAGTTATAAAAGACAATGTATACAACACTTTACTCTGAATTGTTTTTCTGCTTTATTCTAATTGCACAATATTTGTTTTGGGTTGAGACACTCCCCAAAATATAGTTCAATTAGCAGCATATAAGCATATTTCTAGTTCTCCATCAACAGAGCTCCGATCCCCAAAATATTTGAAATGTCCAATGGATGTGGGTGCCTGCGTATCTGTCACATGTGTGTGTATATTGCATGGGAGACGTAGGTGGGGGACACAGCCCTAATTTTAGATGTTTTTTTTAAAATATTCAGTAAAAACACAAACACATATTAAATGCTATAACTGAATGTTTTTGTACGTTATTAAATAGTGTTTAAAAAGCATCTAAAATTAGGGCTTACACTAAACCTATCAAAATCAATAAAACTAGGTGGCCCACTTAGATTTACCATATTATCACTTCTAAATTTTCCACTTCGACCACTAATATATACAGTAAGTTGCTCTCGGCCACACTATGAGATCGATTCCCCCAACCAAGCTGTAGATACGCCTCCCCTGACAGAGCTGGAAATCCTGTCTCTTGTCCCTAATGGTCCTGGCTAATGCTCTCTATCAGCAAGATGTGAAGAGTAGTTGCAATTCAGAAGCAGGAATTACAATGGAGCTGGTGAGAGACAAAATTCTGGAAATCCTTGAGCACACTGAAGTCTTCCCTGCAGGCTTTTAAGGGGTCCCAATTTACCATGCTGAGAATCCCTCCCATCACCGTGGCTCGTGACAATATCCCAACTGTTCCATTTGCAGCTCACCTAGTTATATTTAAGAATTGTAGAATCTTAGAGATTGTAGTCCATATGTTCCCAATGACTTAATAATTACACTGATAGGTTCCACCAGAGTCATTATCAGCCAGATGCAGTCTTTTGGTTCATAGAGACGGATGGGGGATGGTAACGGTAACCCAATCTCATCACACCATACTTGAAACATCAAGGTGTTCCTAATCTATATAATTACTAACATTCTTAGTTACATCGACTTCAAGAAAGTAGGGGCCAACGTATTTTTCAAATTGTCTCGTTTCTTGAATATAAGTGGGGAAAGTACGATACTGCTCTTGGACTTGTTCCGCAAATCAGCGCATGTGCAGTGCCACTACCAAATGGGAGAATCTCAAAGGCACTCTCTTGTGACCAAACAGGCCCTCTCCCCACGATGGCATCATCACGAACGTCGTGTTATAGAAGTGTGGGGTCACTCCTTCACAGGGAAACAGGCTGGTACCGTATTATGTGTTTGCCACAGATTGATAGAATAGTATTGGTACACTGCTGGTAAATTAGATGTGTGAAATTATCTGTATTGGCAAACTGCTGGTACAAAGTTTGAAGACATATGACTGGTATGTCTTCAGTTGCACAAAACAGTAAATAATATGTGTGAGTTTATGGCTGGTACAATATGCTCATCTGTTAATGTAATGTACATAACCCCCCACCCTCATCGTTGTTTTTTTTTTTTACATGCATATCACAGTTGCATTATAACATTCCTGGCACTAGCATATGGCCCTGGCTCTTAACTTTTTGAGCAATTTGTTCTGACCAGCCTGTGTGGCTTTGCTATATTTTTAAGATTATTAGTGTATAGAGCTGGCAATATAGTGTAACCTAACCCACTATCCCTTGCACTTGTCCCATTGATAGTGTTGCATAGATTTCATTGACAGACACAAGAGACGACCTGAAAGCAGCGTCCACAAGTGGCTGATGATTTAGTTCTTCATTTGAGTATTGTAGGGGGGTGTGTGTGTGTGTAATGTAATTATATATATATATATATATATATATATACACATACACACACATACACGTGTCCATGTATACATGTCTCTGTGTGCTTGTATGCATGTACTTATATCCTGGTTTATGTATAAATACATTTATTGTCACTGTGTATACATACATGTATATGCTTGAGTGTCTCTGTGTAGTTACTCACCAGACAGGAACTTACTCCTTTGCTGAGCATCTGCTGTCTGGCTGAATAAACTGCAAGGCAAATGGCCTTGTGTGCGAATGTAACAATTACCTGCATCGCTCTATCTCCTGGCTGGTTTTAGCTCCCTTTTGTTTTCCTTCAGCAGTGTGTCTCACTTGCTACATTTTCCCAATATTGATCATAGTCTTACAAGCTGTAAAGCACTGCTGAGCATGTATGTGCTATATAAATAAACATTAATTAATTCTATCATGGTTGTGAAACATGATACAGCTTTACAACATAGTCCCAATAACTGAAATAGGGACACTACCATTTCTGTGAAATGGACCACTCAAAAGTTATCAGCTTGCAAATAAAAATGTGCATCATGCTGACTTATGTGCAATATTTGAAACTCATATCATTAGAAGATAGCATTTCAGACAAAACAAAAACTAGACTAAACAGCTCCACACACAAACCCACATCACAGCAGCCAAGAAACAAAAAATGTGTAGTTAATGGTGATATCATAGAGCTAAATTATTCAAGGATAGTATTTCTAGTAAAGCAGGGGCGTGAAAAACCATCCCTGCATGTTTTATGGATAGTGTCACAATTATCAGTTCAGTTCTACGATTACAACATCTGTTAGAAACCCACAATATCTGCCCAGTTACAGCTCTCTAGGAATGCAGCTTCCATGTGCTTGAGTTTCTTTATTGCCACAATGTGCAACATTATTTGAATTTGCATGAAAACAATTCCTGTAACTGTAGCCCTTGATATGAATCAGTAAAAAGAAAATAATTATACAACATTGAGTTAATGAATAATAAGGATGCCACAATTATATTTAGCAATCTGAGCAACAGATGCCAGTGCATTCTGCATACATAAAGTTACCAGCGACCACCTTGCTTCAAGCATTATTTTCTATCTTGGGAAAAGTAGCAGCCAGTCATTTAAGTTATATTTTTAAATCTATGTAATTTCAAACCTCAAAAATCTTTCTATTTCACACATTTATTTATAAAAAAGGCCTAACTTTAAAAATACAAAAGACTTGTTTTTATCTCCTATTTTCTGAGTTGGATAGAAAGCTGTGTTTAAAAATAACTTAAAATTGTCTTCTTAAATTCAAAGACTTCAGCGCTGTGCATAATAATGCTGGCAGGTAGAATAACGCTTTATTGCTAATCTCAGCTCAGGAATAAGAAGATTATGCAGAGTATTTTTATAGACATAAATCTTATATCTCTAAGGAAACATGTTAGAAAACATGATATGTTCAACTTCCGAAAGAAAACACTTTCAATTATTAATGAAAATAAATATAACATGTATTGATGAATATGTATAATAGTGCTTGTTGTAAGAGCACAATGTATACTGTTTCTTTAGAAATACTATCACTGATCTGCTCTAGCTGCTGTGCTGAGCAAAGTTACTATAACAAGTTGCTGTAGGGCTCATTTACAGACCACTAAAAATGCTTCTTCATTTCTGCGAGTGTGTCAACCCCTTCCCGACCTTAGGATTCCTCTAAATGTGCAAGTTTGGGGATACTGAGAAAAATGCACATGGTGGAAACAGTAGAAATATCCAACCTACTTCAACAATAGGACCACTCCTTCCATAACATTAACCTTTTATGTTTATCTCCTAGAATAATGCTTGGTTTACCTTTATTTATGTGTTAAATTAATCAGACATAATGACTACCTTTATTATATATGTGGCAGTTACGTGTCTTGCATGTTTTGATTAAACTGGTAGAAATGCTACACACAAGGTAAAAAACTTCTCCCATGTATGGGACGCAACCTGATTTATTATACACATCTGAAAAGGCAGAAAAATCACGTCCTTTAGCGGAGATGCAAAAGTTCTGTGTATCCAATATACCTGGAAAACGCTCAAAATATTTGTATTCTCTATTCTGCTAGCTCATTTACATAGCACTGTACAAACAAAAACTAATTTTACAACTTCATGAAAACCTGGGCACATTTGTACACAGTCCGATTCTGCAAACTCCCCCCAATGGCAACTAGAAACTTTTGCACCCCCAAATACTCGCATATCCATTACTGCAAAATGAGAGGCACTTGTGCAAAGGTAGACCCATATCATTATGAAAGAGCATTATACATACGTTATACAAACAATGCAGAAGAACAATCTTTACAGGCAGATTCCAAGCTGGCAATTAAATGTTGACATGTCCTTTATGTGTCATAATATTTATTGTATTCTATCCTTACCCTCCTTCACTCTCTGCTTCCTCAGAGCTGGGGTAGTCACCTTCACCCTTGGTGGTTTCACTTTTCTTTCTTTTAGGAGTCCTGTGCTGAGGACTGACCTTCCGGGTATCATTCTTTCCTCTTAGCTCATCCTTAATTTGCTCTTCCAATTTTGGGATAGTTTCTTTTATAAATTTCACCTCATCCTTGAGCTCCTCCACACTTTTCAACAGGGTCCCCAGTTTCTCCAAGATCTGCAGCTGACGACCTTGAAGGACAGTGACCGCCCCTTGGTTGTCCTGACCTTGGGTATCTCTAGCTGATGCAAGCAAGCTATGAAAGAAACCATGTTTTCCATACCTATTCCAACACAACCAGGCAAAGCTAACGCCTGCAGCTCCAGCGAGGGCTCCCAAAAATAAGCCTCTGTGCTCCAACTGAGACATTTTTCTTTGAACTGTGCTTTTCTTCTTTATTTCTAAAAATGAAAACTATTGCTCATGTTAAACACAACTAAGCACCACTGATTTTAATCGTGATGGTTTATCAGCAAGCAAGCAGCATGGAATTACAAAGTTCACAGAATAGAAGGCTACATTCTTCCGTTACTAGATTTATTACACAACCTTCTACCATGAGATAACGTTCTGCTAATAAAGGCTGCCATCAAGAACGCAATCGACTTAGGATAGACATGAATCCCAGTTCTGTGTAACACAGCATCTCACTTTTCAAAGTCCAAAGTCACGACTGAGCTTCAAAGCTTTTGTACACCTGCCAAACAAAAGAGACATGTTGTTTAGTAACCAGGGGGCAGTAGGAGAGTTGGAGGTTTAAACAAAAATGAAAAACAAAACAAAACACATAAATGCCAATAAAGTCTAATTAAAATACATATTACAAAACACACTGTTATTTTCAGTTTCTATCCTTATTAAGTAACATTTTACATAAATACATACATTCATTAAATCTATAACACTCACCAATGCTTCAGTGTTAAGTAATTACATAATATATATATAGCACATGATACTGCATATACACATTTAAGTGAATGATCCAGTCACAGAACTAAAGCAGCATTACCACCTGCCATGTTACATTTTAATACATTTGCCTTCCCTTGTCAGAGTTGTACAACAGGATGCAGTAAAAAGTAGGTGGTAACGCAGGGATCAGCAAATACATTATATTTTTTAAATGTGTGTGTGTATGTATATATATATATATATATATTACATACATACAGATAAACCTCTATGTTACATAACACTCTGAAACAATATTGAGTGTTATATATTCCAAGCATCCTGCACTCACACTGAACAATTAACACACCCTGGTGCCTGCACTATAGTATGAACCACAACAATAAAACCACTGACAAGTGAAGCGAGTAACAATGAAGCGAGTAACAATGGCACCTGTCAAGGGGTGGGATATATTACGCAGCAAGTGAACAGTCAGTTATTGAAGTTGATGTGTTGGAAGCAAAACAAATGGACAAGAGTAAAGATCTGAGCAACTTTGACAAGTGCCAAATTGTGATGGCTAGACAACTGAGTCAGAGCATCTACAAAGTGTCAGGTCTTGTGGGGTGTTCCCGATATGCAGTGGCTAGTAGTTACCAAATGGGGTCAAGAACAGATAACCAGTGAACTGGAGACATTCACAAATCCCACAGAAGAGCTACTGTAGCACAAATTGCTAAAAAAGTTCATGCGGACTATGATAGAATGGTGTAAGAACACACAGTGCATCGCAGCTTTCTGTGTATGAGGCTGCGAAGCCACAAACCTGTCAGAGTGCCCATGCTGACCCCTGTCCACTGCTGAAATCGTCTACAACTGGCACGTGCGAGCCAGAACTGGACCATGGAGCAATAGAAGGTGGCATAGCCTGCTGAATCATGTTTCTTTAACATCATGGGGATGGCCGGGTGAATGTGTATCACGTACCTGGGAAAGAGACGGCATCAGGAAGCACTATGGGAAGAAGGCAAGCTGGCGAAAGTAGTGTGATGCTCTGTGCTATGTTCTGCTGGGAAACCTTTGTTCCTGGCATTCATGTGGATGCTACTTTGACACCTATCACCTACCTAAACATTGTTGTAGACCAAATACACCCTTTCATGACAATGGTATTCCTTGATGGCAGTGGCCTATTTCTGCAGGATAATGCGGCCTGCCACACTGCAAAAATTGTTCAGGGATGGTTTGAGGCACATTACAGAGAGTTCAAGCTGCTGACTTGTCCTCCAAATTCCCCAGATTTCAATCCAATTGAGCATCTGTGGGATGCGCTGGAAAAACAAGTCCAAACCATGGAGGCCCCACCTCGCATCTTAAAGATCTGCTGCTAACATCCTGATGCCAGATACCACAGGACACCTTCAGAGGTCTTGTGGAGTCCATGCCTCAAGGGGTCAGAGCTGTTTTGTTGACACAAAGGGGACCTAAACAATATTAAGCAGGTGGTTTTAATGTTGTGGCTGATTGGTGAATATGGAAGGGATTATAGAATTTGTCAAAACCGAGTCATTTTGATACTTTGCTTTACATCACAATGTCTAACATGACAGATGTGACCTACCATACATTTTATACATGATCGTGTTAAATATGATTTTTTGTTAAGGCCTCATAAGGCCTTTGTTCAGTCATTTATTGTAACTTGCATAGAAATATTATTTGCTAAAAGAGATTATTCATTTTTCTGCTGATTTGCAGTTTTACAAGATGTAAGCCCATGGCCTTGAGGTTAAGCTGACATAGAGAACACCTGAAGAATGTATCAAGATATGAGAATAAGTAGTTTCATGTTCAGCTCGTAGTGTGGGAGCTGTGCCCTTGTGGCATATAGGAGATGAACCTCCAGCTCCCCTTGAGGTAAAAATTATAGGCTCATCTGTCCTTAGAAGGGGGAGAAAGTAAACACCGGAGAATACATGAGAAAGTTAATCAGTAGCGCTTCCCATAGACTAGTGGTATAGACTTGTATGCTTATGACGTAGGATTTATTTATTCAGTAGGCTATAAAAACTTGTATCTTTGTATCAATAAATCAGAGAATATTCCTTGTATACAGAACTTGGTCTGTGTCAACTTTCTCCAGCTGATTGAAGCGCTTCCAGATATACTTGATACCACAGGCAAACTTGGATCAGAATTTTAGATCTAACATAGAATGGTGAAGGGCAGGCTGGCATGGCAGGTACTATAGAAACACTAAATAGTGCTGTGCAGTACAGTAAAATTGCATAGAACTACTGCACCTTGCATTGTGCAGCACATCAATAAAGTAACAACAATAAAATAACTTGACACACACAAAATGGCAAAACAGTAAATACTGTGCAAAGCAGACCCAGCACCACTGCATAAAGTTCTATATAATAGTCCCATGCCCACCACATTTAGTCTTGCATCACTGTTAACAGCCCAATGCTTACTATAAACAGCACTGTTTCCAACATAAGAATAGCTTCATGCATGCATCACATGCCCACTGTACATTGCCCTGTGTCTAGCATACCAGCTTATTTGCCCACACAGGCCCGACATATACTGCCTGTGACCAGTATAAAAGCCTCATGACCCCCATTCTTATCATACACTACCATATGCCCAACATATAGAGCTGGTGTCCCACATAGCAGCCTCATGCCCACCACAATCTAATTTCCACTGGGTAGATCACAATAAATACCCATTTAGTATATATCAGGTCTTCAAATCTGAGGTTTAATCCATAAAAAAGTGGCAATCAGTGTGTTTCGGTAAGCTAGTGACCTTACTCACTTCAGCCGAAGAAGGTCACCAGAGTTCAAAACGTGAGCAAATTATTTTGGATTAAAAATCTCAATTTAAGATTGAAAATAGTCGAGTATGAGTCTATCATTACCCCACATCTCCTCTTTCTCTATTTTATTGTGATTTTGTGTTTCCCCCTATCTTCCAATTTACCGAATGCCAACAAAATAAAAAAATTTGCCAGTAAAGATTATAGGTGGTTTCAGCCAATGAAACCAGTATGAGTTCAAGCAATGAAGCCCCAACGGTTTCATATTGAAACTGCACAGCTTCTATCAGTCAAGCAATAGTGCTTTCACCTAATTAAACCACTTATTGTTGTGACTTAGGATAGTGAAGCAAAGTGGTCAGCGAGACTGGTTGGCATCACTGTGGGATGGCAGCTATGGGGCATGTTATTAGCAGCAGCAGGTTGCCACCAGCTGGTCAGCACTAATTTAGTTAAGCCCAGGTTAAAAATAATTAGAAAGCCAGTGTGAAATAGGGGAGCAGACAAAATTATTGATGAAATGACTTGGCTGTCTTATAGGTCTATATTGTACTAAGAATTAAACACATATACATTTTTCTTTGTGTGTTTTTAGAGTTGACTTTGACATGCTTTTAAAGGGCAGCTCACTCTAAAACACTTTTATCCAAAAAAAAGATATACATTTTTATGCCCACATATGTCCTGACTGACCACCAGTGTTACCTATTAATAGGCATAAGCACATGAATTTTGATGCAAGCATAGGATCCTTATTTCAGCTACTAAGTGTTATATGAGGTGGGAATGTTCTGTATGGAAAAGCAAACTGACTGTGGCATCTGATTAATTAGCTGTAGCACTTTTAATAGATTCTTTCCATCTTAGTGTTGTAATTACAATGTTGGGGTTCCGCAAAAGAGACTTATTACAGACAGCCAGTAGCAAAACGAAAACAGTTGCAAGTGGGTCCCAGTAGCAATTTTCTACTACAAAAACTAACCCTGCCCTAATCGAACGTAAAAATTAAGTTGGAGTCACCAATATTCATAATCATGATTAATAAAAGGTTCAGGAAACAATTTAGGTTGGGTCTGCAGCAACAGACTGGACAAGGGGAGGGGGTAAACTGGTCCTTGCTAACAGCAATTAATCATCTTGGTAGTGGCTTGAGAATGTGGGAGGTACAGATGAGAACCACTTCCTCCTCTGTCTCCCACATTGTCATGAAGACCATTCATGCCACTCTCTTAGCTCTACTCCTGGTTCAGGTAAGTACCATAAGTCTCTTACTTCCAATACAAACCTTTAGACATACAACACTGCATTCACAAACTTACACACCAAGCCTAATGAACCCACATATTTTACTCTTTATATATATTATATATTGACACTCACTTTATTTATATTAATAAACATATAATTTAGGTGCCGCAGCAGGAGATCTTTAATTCTGAATTTGAGGGGTTTGTGTAGTTACATATGAAGGCTCCTTCCAATATTCATGTGCTCTACCGCTTTGCAGAACACAGTAGGAACTTAAGCAATCAGGCTTACAGTTTGTGCATTGTACAGAAAAGTGAAAACATCATATAACAAAGTACCGAATTTGATTACGTCAAACTCTCACCCCCATTCATTTGTACTTTTATGCTTTTCCTATAAAATACTCTGCATTTTACACTCTTTTAGGTATATAACTAAAGAAAGATTAGTTTTCAGCTACTTCATTTTTCAGATACCTATTCTCTCGCTTTGGTCCACCAGTCAACAAGCATAAGTTACTCTTTCTAGAACAACAGCCATCTTGTTATGCAAATAAATGCGAGGTCTTGCATACTGAGGTGCACAAATAGCAAATGCGTAGTCAATTTGTGACATTATCATTTGCAGGTATGTTGGCTAGGATCATAAATGCCCACACTGACTCTACATGCTGATCCCTTATTCCTCTTCTCCATAAGGCTTTCTCTTGCTATCTTGGTCGCAATAACTAGCACTACCATTGACCTTCAAAGAAAAGCAACTAAATCATCCTGTTATAATAATCCCCACCCTTTTATGTTTCTGGTACATCTTACCTTTTCATGTCACTCATTACATACCCATTCAATATGATAATTAACCTTGGACTAGCCCTGCAGGACTCTATTTTGGCCATAATTTAAAGCAAAATATGCTATTTTTGGACACATTAACACAAATCTAGACAAATGCAGATTGTCGGGTCATCATCATTAAAATATATCCAGACAGTCAAGGCAAATTGTATGTTCTGCCCTTGCTCAAGCTTGTATTAATCTCTACTTTGCACCGCACTCTGACAATGTGCTATTGCAGCAACCAAGGCACTTCTAGATTAACCAGAAACCCCATCTACATCGTTATTAGGGGTTCCAATAGACCAGCGATACTCCCTTCTCAGCTCAAAAAACACAAAGGTGTTATTTATACCTCTCCCGTGAGCTTTCTTCAAGGAGTAAAGCATTGACAAAACAGATACCTGTTTCAAACAGGCAGGCAGTAAATAAGGAATGGAGCTGGGTTCTTCAACCATACAGGAGATCGACTGGATCAGTGGGTATGCATACCGCAGGTAAATTGAACAATATAGCATTAACCTTTATTCATATAGCACCAAGATAATATCCAGTCTCTGAACGAATAGTCTAAATTCTCTACCAGATGCCCTCACCGTCCAAACCCATAGAGATGGGGCCCCGGCTAGAAACAAACCAATGACCACAGCGCTGTGAGGCAGCAATGGTAAGCAGCGTGCCATCACCTTGGAAATATTTAACATAAAATTCTGAGAACTATTTTAATTTTTCCAGTTTCAAAGACAAAACTAGATATACGAGATTCAGATGAAGTGAGACAAATTAACAAATGAACTTGCTCTTAAAAAAGAATCAATTTAATAGCTTACTAATATGATGTAGATAAAATAATATATATTGTGGAAATATACACAATTCTTTATTATTTACTATCATTGTGATTTGTTCACTAATGTTTCTGGCTAGATCAGTTCATGAGAGAAGTCTTGAGGAAGTTAGCTTGGAACGGCAAGGTCTGCACGACACTGACATTGCAGTTCTCTGTCAAGTGCCAATAGGCAAACAAAGGTTAAAATGAAATAAATTCCCTATTGCAGTTTAATAAACCAATTGACTTTTGAAGATTATGTATTGAGATGCATAGCTCTGCAATAAATATTGTACCAAAACAAAATCGTTATTTTATGTCTGTAATTGAGTGTCACTAGAGTTGACAAAGCAAATTGTGTTCTGCCAGCTTGCTGACATCTGCAATTCCTAATTCACAATAGGGAGAATATATATTTTAAACAGAAATCTAAGCTGTCAAAGTAAACTATGCATACATACATTATTCTGGTCATCTTTACTAAATCTTATATGGTTTATAAGTAAGCACACTGGTTCTCCTGATTTATAAAACCATATTTTATCTATACAATCCATTGCACATAACTACTTTACAGGACAAAAGCTCGTATTCAGACATTCATGCAGTTTTATAATTATGGCCTGCAAGCTGCAGTGAGAACCATCCTAAACAAGCACAAACCCATAAACCACACATAATACAGCTCTTAACTCACCTAATTTAATGTCTTTTAATCCAGCCAGTTGTATTTGACACTTCTGTGTGTGCAGGGAAGACGATCTCGGTTGCTACATACTAACCATGTAACATTAGTTCCGGAAGAGACAAGGTTCCGCCCCTCTGACACATACAGGAGGCGGTGTTATGCATGGCATTGCTTTCCTTAACACAGCCTGAAAGCAGTAAGTGGGTTATACTGTACCAATATTTTCTTTGTTTGAACCATATAGGTTGCTTAACAAAACCTCATTACTTTTACAAAGGATAACACTCACTGTTTTTCATTGAAACATCAACATTTCACCACCCTAGTTTTATCTTAATTTTTTTTATAACACCTCCCCTATACACCATGCAAAGAAATAGGAAAATCACAAACACAACCCAGACATAAATAAACTATAACTTATCCAAGTGAGTCTATTTGTTTAATTTTTCATCAAACCCTCCCCTTTATTACACAAATATCACATACACGAAGGGAGCAGCATCAGGCCATGTGGTGGCATAGTCACGTCTCAGGGGCATGACGAATACTTCTTAAGTGCTGGTCCTTTTAATCCCCCTTACCCTCTCCTAAAAACACCCATTCAATGGCTGCTGGTACAGTTAGCATTGAAGAGGCACCTGTAAGTAGGACACATCTGGGCAAAATCACAGGACGGTGGACGGTCCCCTCAAAATGTGTCTAGCTCAAAAACAGTAGTAAACAAATACAAATTAAATTAGGTACAAACATCTGTTTTTCCCTTTAAAAATCAAAGGATAATCTTCTTTCCTGCAGTAGTCTAAATGGAAATGTGATTTAGCTATTGCAAATAGACAGTTGTTCATATAATATAGCTGCAATGTTGATTATTTAAGTATTATCGGCTTGATGGATCAATATGCAATCAGCCAAACAAAAGAAGCTAGATCAATGATGGGCAACCTGATATACTTCAAGGGCCATATGCCAAAAGGGGCGTAAATTAACTTTAATTTTAGTAATTAAAAAAAATGGCCAAAAATGAGCTAGGCACCCCCACATCACTCATCCCAAAATACCTTCTAGCCCTCTAGCACCTGCAAGAAATACGTCTCCTAAAAGGCATATCTGCTGATGCGTCCACATCTAATTGTGTCAGTTATCACAATCACCTGATTGTCTCGAGATGCTAGTTTTGGCCACCAGTCCAGAGGTGCCAGTTTCGGTCGCTTGTCCCAAGGTGTCAGCTCCTGTCGCCTGTCCAGAGGTGCCAGTCTCTATCTCCAGCTCCAAGGTACCAGTCTCTGCCTCCTGTTCCGAGGTGCCATCCTCTGCCTCCTGTTCCGAGTTGCTACCCAGTTCCGAAGTGCCAGCCTCTCCCTCCTGTTCAAAGGTTCCTGCCTCTCCCTCCAGTTCCGAGGTGCCAGCCTCTGCTTCCTGCCGTTGTCTCCAGTCCCAAGTCTCCTGCCATTGTCTTCTGTCTTGAGCCTCTGGTCTCTGCCTCTGCACCCTAGTCTTCTGCCTCTGTTTCCAGTTCCGAGTCTTCTGTCACTGCCTCCAGTTCCGAGTCTTCTGCCGCTACCTCCAGTTCTGAGTCTTCTGCTGCTGCCTCTAGTTCCGAGTCTTCTGCCGCTGTCTCCAGTTCCGAGTCTTCTGCCGCTGTCTCCAGTTGCGAGTTTTCAGCCGCTGTCTCTGTGCCTGAGCTACAGCCTGCTTCCAAGGGGGCGCTGCCCTTGCATTCCGTTCCAGAGGGGGCGCTGCCCTTACAGTCCATTCCAGAAGGGGCGCTGCCCTTACAGCCTGGTCCAGAGAGGGTCCTGTCCCTCCATTCCACTCCAGAGAGGGTCCTGTCCTTGCAGTAGGTTCCAGAGATGTTGCCATTCCATGCGGTTCAGCCCAAGTTGCCAATTGGGGCTGCTTGCTCTGAGGCTGCTCACAGTGCTGTCTGCTCTGAGGCTGCTCACAGTGCCGCCCAGTCCGGGTCTCCATCCAAGTCGTCCGCCCAGTGTGGAACACCTTCCAAGTCGTCCGCCCAGTCTGGAACACCTTCCAAGTCGTCCGCCCAGTCTGAGCCGGCCCTGTCGTCCCAGTCAAGGACCCATGTTCTCAGTCTAAATCTCCCCCAAGGTTCCTCTTACCCCATTATCTAAAGTTGCCAAGACTGCTGACTCTTCTATGCCATCTTCTTTGTCTCCTGCTACCCAAGCCTTGGAGTTGCCTTCATGTTCCATTCAAGTTGAATAACCATGTGTCCTTCAAAAGACTTATAGAAAGAGAGTTAAAAATAAGAAGAGGATTGGGGCCTCAGGGTGTCTGCATACTTTGGGCGAGGTTTCTATACCTTTTCTGTCCTTTAAACAGGACCTCTCTACATGCCCAATTCTGGATTATGATTCAGACTTTTTTGGCAGAGCCTAGTAATTTGGGCATCTGGAATCTGCCCTTAAAGAGTGGGTACTGTCACGAGCTGCAGCTCCTGTCTGCCAGGAACTATGTTGGATCCTTTGTGTGTGTGTGTGTGTGTGTGTGTGTGTGTGTGTGTGTACATATAGATATATGAGATATATGATATATGAGTATGTATGTGTGTATATATATATATATATATATATATATATATATATACATACATCCTGCCTGTAGTACCACTGTTCCTCCAAAGGGGCCACTGTGGTACTGGGGCTGCTCTCTTACCTGCCAGAACTGCCTTGTTACTCCAGGATGACTAACACCTGCCTCTGACCTACAAAAGCCTACTTTTCCCAGTAATCTTGGCCAGATCATTTGTTGCCATTATTTGTGTTGCTGTTCCTGTGTCCTCTCCTGATTCATTTCCTGGAATTGATCTCTGCTCGTCCCTCCGTTTTTGCACCTCTGCTTGTAACCCCTGACTCAGCTTGTCTGTGACTCTGTACCTGCTTTCAACTTTCCAGTGTTTCTCATTATCCTGCTGCAGAGTATTACCAACAATACCTGCTTTCAGCTCACCAGTGTTACAGAGGACTAACCTGTTGCAGATTGTTACCAACAGTCTCCACTACTTTGTGGTAAAGTCTTGCAGATCATCTCATCCTGTGTCTGTTATCTTCAGTGCCTTGATCCGCAGACCATCGCACCTTGTGTGTTATCTCCACTACTTTGTGGTAAAGTCCTGCAGACCATCACATTCAGAATCTGTTGTTTACTGAGTTCCTTGCTATTTCTGCCATACCCTACCGTACTGCATCCTGACAGAAAGAGTAATAATGCCACTGCATAGGTCATTAGTGTGGCCCCATCTAGAATACTGTGTTCAGTTCTGGAAGCCATATCTCCAGAAGGATATAAATACATTAGAGACTTAACAAAGAAGGGCAACTTAAATGGTGTATGGCCTACAGCACAAAACTTACCCCGAAAGACTAAAAGATCTTAATATGTATAGTTTGGAGCAAAGAAGGGAAAGGGGGGCATGAGAGGAACTTTCAAATATATCAAGGGTTTTAACAAGGTACAGGAGGGAAACATTCTTCAAAGGATGAGAAGTACTAGAACATGTGGACATGCATTGAAACTGGAGGGAAGTAGGTTTACTTGAGGAAAAATTACCTCAGAGAGGTGAGAAAGGCTACTACAGTAGAGCAATTTAAACATGGTTGGGATAGACATAAGGATATCCTTACAAAGAACTAAGGATCAAATAGGGTTTGAGGTTACAATAAGTAAAAAAAATGGGCAGACTAGAGGGGCCAAGTGGTTTGTGTCTGCCATCAAATTCTATGTTTCTAATGTATACATAATCCGTTAATAGGACGTACTTTAGAGCTGCTATTTTTGGTTTATGCATTCTAGATGCATTCCATTTTAAAGAAGCTCCTGGATTGTAAAAGATAAGTACCCCAGATAAGGAGGATTACTTTTTTATATACTGTATAATTTTTTTGTCTAATTCATAAGCTTTATCGTATTAATGTGTTTGATGGTGAGGGGGGGGGTACATAGCAATGCCCCTTCTTCATTCTGATTGGTTGGTCCCGGTTGGCCCCACCCCTCCCCCCAGTGATCGTACCTCTTCAGCATAATTTAATGGGATGAAGACTGCTGTTAGAGGTGGAGCGATTTCCCGAACTACCCCTCTCGGGATCCGCCAGTGATTACACTTTGTTGAGCACCCCTCAACATAAAATGTATGCACATTTCAAAGTTTGGAAATGTTTTGTTTTTTTAAGTAGGGGCCAATCAGTAATGTGATTAGCTAATGAATCTTTTAAAAGAGCAAATAAAGTACACATCCCCCACAGTCTTGAGAAAGACCTGTCTAAAGTTGAAACACGTTTTGTTATTTTGTGACAAATCCTGTTAGAAGCGTCCTGTGTACACTGGATTTGGTAGGAAGCAAACTGCTTATGAGATTTTTTTATTGTTAGTTTTTCTTGTGAGTGTAATTTTACTTTTACTATCCATCACTTAAACCTTGGTATTATACTATGTAGAGCCATTTCTCCTTTTAAGTTTAAGTATGGACCCCGATTGAACATATTGCTGGAGAGTTGGCTTCCTTTTTAAACGGTGAAAGGAAAGGAGAGAATAAGAAGAAAAATAAGTATTGTATTAAATTTTATTAATATATATTTTTTATTAATATACCTCACCTCTATTAAGCTTGTGCACAAAGGGTTCGTGGTCATGAAAATATTGTATCACTAAATCTGTTTTTGGTGATACCGAGTGACCCAAGCAGGGTGATATGAGGCTTTGATTACCACCTTGGTGATCAGTTCAGCATTTGATGGACTTAAAATACTACATTATTTACTATTCTTTGTTCTGATTTTCTTTTTGGGGAAGATTTATTTATTGAGGAATCGATTATTCATGCTATTAAATGAGAAAAGAAGATATTCTTCTAGGACTGTTGAGAAAGACTTTTTTCGGCTTCTGTGGAAGATTTAGAGACTGCATCTATCCCCTCAATTTACTGTTGCTTCCCCCTCCACTACATATCACCCTGTCCCCCAGAACACCCAGTCCTGCCAACCTTATTTCCATCATTCCTCTTACTCACTTTCCCCTGTCCTTTGCACTCTGGAATGTAAGATCTGTGTGCATCAAACTCACTCCCATTCATGACCTTCTTCTCCATTCCTTTGGTCTATTGGCCCTTACAGAAACATGGATCTTCCCCTCTGATACTGCTTTCCCCACTGCACTCTCCCACGGGGGGCTCTCCTTCTCCCACACTCCCCGTTATGGGGACCACGAAGGAGGGGGTGTAGGTGTCCTACTGTCTCTTGGCTACACCTTCAGCGTTATTCCCCCTAAAACCTCCCTCTTCTTCTCTTCCTTTGAAGTTCACTCCATCCGTCTCTTCTCCCCTCTCCACCCTCATGTTGCAGTCATCTATCGTCCGCCTGGCCCATCCTCTCACTTTCTTGATAACTTTGCTGCCTGGCTTTCCCATTTCCTCTCATGATCTTCCCACTATTATCATTTTTGGATTTTAATATCCCTACTGACTCTCCTATTACTACTGCTGCCTCTAAATACCTCCCTCTTACTTCCTCCCATGGCCTTTCCCAATGGACAACTTCCGCCACCCACTGGGATGATCACTCCCTGGACCTAGTGTTCTCCTATCTCTATGGCATCTCCAACTTCTTCAATTCCGCCTTGCCCCTCTCTGACCACAATCTCCTTTCCTTTACCCTCTCTTTACCCCTTGCCACACCTCTCCCACCCAAAGTCGCTCGCACGCTGCGTTACATCAACAGCATTCTCGAACCCTTACTTGCTCCCATTTCTTCCCTATTATGTCCCAATGCTGCTGTCTTTCTTTACAACACCAAACTCTCTATTTCCCTTAATACTGCAGCCAAACCACTTTCCTTCATCCCCGCCAATCTAAACCCCAACCCTGGCACCCCCCTCTTACTTGTCTCCTCCAAAAGTGCTCCCACTCCTCTGAACGGCAATGGAGGAAATCCCGCTCCATTGCTGATTTTGTCCACTATAAATTCATCCTTTCCTCCTACTATGTGCCCTCTCTCTTGCCAAACAAACCTATTTCACATCTCTCATCTCCTTCCTTTCCAATAAACCCTGACGCCTCTTTGCTACCATTGATTCTCTACTGTATCTTCCCCCACCTCCTTCCCCCTCGTCCATCACTGCTCTTGACTTGCCACCTACTTCAAAGACAAAATTGACTCTGTACACAATGATATCTGTTTTCGTCAGACTTGCATCTCCCCACCTGTCCTCTCTATCACTCACTCTGCCACCCTTGGCTCCTACCTACCTGTTACTGTGCCTGAGATCCTTTCTTCTCTCCTCTTCTTCTACAACCTGTCCTCTCGATCCTGTCCCCTCCAAGTTCCTCCACTCCCTCTCTTTCAATGCCTGTTGTCACTTTGCTCACCTCTTTAACATCTCTCTCTCCACTGGTATCTTCCCCTCTGCCTTCAAGCATGCTCTCATCTCTCCTATTCTCAACAAACCTTCCCTTGACTCCTCCTCTCTCTCCAACTATCACCCCATATCTCTGCTTCCCTTTGCTTCTAAAATTCTCGAACGACTTGTCTTCAATTGTCTGACCCACTTTCTCCTTCCCACTCTCTTCTTGACCCTCTCCAGTCTGACTTCTGTCTCCTTCACGCAACTGAATCTGCCCTCACTAAAGTAACAAATTACTTACTCTCAGCTAAGTTCAATGGTCACTTCTTCCTTCTCGTACTCCTAGACCTCTCTGCTCCTTTTGACACTGTCGATCATTCTCTTCTTCTCACCACCCTTCACTCCCTAGGTCTTCATGAAACTGCTCTCTTCTGGTTTGCCTCCTACCTCTCTGGCCACTCTTTTAGTGTGCCTTGGAGTCACCCTTGACTCAGCCCTCAGGTTTACCCCTTTATATCTAGTCCCTCACCAAATCCTGCCACTTCTGCCTCCGTAAACATTACGGAAATCAGTCCCTTCCGCTCTCAGGAAGCAACCAAATTCCTGGTCCATTCACTCATCATTTCTCATCTCGACTATTGCAACCTCCTTCTCACTGGTCTTCCTCTCTCTCACACTTCTGATCTTCAGACCATACAGAATTCTGCGGCTAGGCTCATCTTCCTCTCCCACCGCACCTCTTCCACTTCTTCTTTGCGTAAATCCCTTCATTGGCTCCCTGTCCATTTCCAAATTCAGTTCTCACTTACAAAGCCCTTACCAACACTTCTCAATCTTACATCTCTGACCTTGTCTCGAGGTACATACCTACCCGGTCACTCCGCTCCACCTCTGACCTCCGCCTCAATTCACCTCTCATTACCTCCTCCCATGCTCGCCTCAAAGACTTCTGCCATGCTGCCTCTAATCTTTGGAACTCCCTACCCAGTCTCACTCGACTCTCCCCAACCTTCAGTCCTTCAAACGCTTACTCAAAACTCACCTTTTCAAGCTTGCCTATCCTATCACCTCCTAACCATTCTATCCATCACTTCCTCTTCCTCATCTGCCATCTAAATTTTTCTCCCAGTAGATCCTACTGTCTCTCACCACCCCTCCCTTTAGAATGTAAGCCCTCGCGGGCAGGGTCCTCTCTACCTATTGTCCCACGTCTGTCTCCTATCTCTCTTACATCCTGTCATGTCTTTTGCTGCACTCTGTGTGAGTCCCCATAGCACTACTCACACTCACCTGAGCTACTGACATGTGTTACCTCATCTATTTGTTACTTGCTGCTGTCTCCGGCGCTACGAAATCTGTCGCACCTTATAAATAAATAAATAATAATTTCGAACTGTAGCTATCTCATCCTCCCCACTCTCACATCATTTCTTAAATCAAATAAATAATTTAATCTCTTATTCAACATATTATTTTGCCTCCTTTTTCTAGCAGCTAATCTTAGCCATTTAATACTAAATTACGTTACCCCAGTCTCCTTCATCCAATCCTGACATTCTATACATTATGTCATTTTTTCTTACTTCTTCTTCCATCCCACTTGTCAAACATATCCAAAAATGACCCCTATAACCACGAATCCTACAACAAACTAATTTTCAGTCTCCACATTCTTTTCCCATACACCTTTTCCAATATAAACTTTTAACCATGGCCAGATATGACCTAGTGGTATGGACTGTTGATTGTAGTTTCACTCACCATATGGTTTTGCAGTGTCTGCACATGCATCTGTCTCTCTAGGCTCACAAAGGAAATGGATGAGGGCTTCAGCCACCAGGGGTAAACTCAAGAAAAACCTGACCTGACTCACCAAACCAAATAAGCTTCAAATGTGTAAACAAAGGAGTAGCTGGCACATATATTAAAGATAAGAGGGGAAGGTAAAAGAATGATGTAAATGTGTGTGGCTGGAAGACACAATCCTGTGCAATAAAAATATACACAAATGTAAACAACATCTAATATGTAAAAATAATTTACCAATTCAATAACATGGGCATTGCAACAGTTAATGTTTAAATATCCAAGATAAATTGTATTACCCAGTCTGATGCAGACAGGGTTAAGTCTCCGCACTTAACTACATGGAGAGCACATGATATCTGGTGGATCACGTGGGTGTAATTATCTAATGATTTAGCTAGTTAGTGCCAGGAGGGAGCATAAATAACTGGATCTGTGTTGTGGGCTAGGCGACCGACGCAAGCCAGTGGATGGTCACTAGTGAGGGGACCGAGTGTCTAGCTAGAAGAAGAGTCACTTGGAATTGTAAAAGTTTCTGTTCATTTGATTGCTTGAACTACAAGATTTTCTATCTCTACTATACTGACATCCCTGAATAAACTACAGGAAAGTTGTTCACAAGTTGTCACAAGTGGTGTCCTCGTGGGATTTTCAAAGGACAACCAGTTCCTGCTGTTCATCCAGCCAACAAATCCAGAGTGGTGAGTAATGCAAAAACTGGTTACTGCAAATATATTTGCTGCAAATGTGTTAAATGTATAGGTGATGCAAACCTTAAACACTAATGTATAAAAGTGTGATTTACAGGTGACAAAAAATCTTTTTCACAAACAAAATTGTTAAATTTATGTTTAGGGAAGCAAAATTGTCCTATCCTACATGCTAAAATACTATTATGGAGGATTTCTTGAGGGCTTTGGTGAGTGTGGCCACTATGCAGCAGAGGGCGTTGCTGAATGTGGCCACTACGTAACAGGCGCAGCAGGCCCAAATGCTGCAGGTCGCAGAGGCCCAGATAGAAAATACTAAGCTCTTGCGTGAAGAGCTAGCTCAAGCGAGACAGGTACATGATGTGTCTGGAGCATCTGTTTTGCAGAAAAATGTCCTCCTCGGATGATGTGGAGGCGTATCTCTTAGCATTTGAGAGAAGCACTGCAAGACTTAAATGGCTGCCAAGAGTCTGGGAATAAAAACTGGCTCCGTATTTAAGTGGAGAAGCTCAGCGGGCTTATGTTGATTTGTCTGACGAACAGGTTTCTGAATATCAGCAAGAAAAGGCTGAGATTTTGGCCCATATAAGAGTGACAGGACAGAGGAGAGCTCAGCACTTCCATGACTGGTGTTTCCTCCAGGGTAAAGCAGTTTGTTCACAGCTGGCAGTAATAACTGGTTACAGCCAAGGACCAATTCACCTGGCCTTATGGTGGAGATTCTAGCAATTGATCACCGTGTCCGCAGGCTTGACCGGACTTTACAGAGGAGGGTGCTACAAGCGGACCGCAGTCTTACGAGGAGCTTGCTACGGCGATAGACCATATTTCGGCACTGCAACACATGTCTAAGGCTCCAGAGGGGAATCCAAAGCTGTTGCCCAGGCAAAAGTTGACACCACTGCCAGCGGAGTTGGTAGGAAAAGTCTCTCCATCTAAGTGCTTTGAATGTGTTGAACCTGTGCATTACTGTGCTGAATGTCCAAGGTTTCAGGAATGAAAGGATTATTCTTTTTTCATCTGTGACCTGCCTTTCCTAGTTGCTGCAATTATTATTATTATTATTATTATCATTTATTTGTTAGGCGCCACAATGTATCCGCAGCGCCGCACACAGTACTAACAGTAGACTATACAGGGTGAAACCATACAGAACAATGAACAAAAAGTACCAATTACTTCAGAAACTCCGGCCAGTCATATGCAGTAAAGACGGAGCGGAAGAACAGGTATGGAGACAGGAGGGGAGGGGGCCCTGCTCATACGAGCTTACATCCTAAGGGAGGGTAAATAGACCAGGCACAAGAGGAGCCAGTTGAGGCAAGAGGAGAGAAGGGAGGACGAGCTAAAGGGAGGAGATGGGGGTTAAGTAGATGGTTGATAGGCTTTTAGGAAGAGGTGAGTTTTGAGTGCACGTTTGAAGGAGCACAGAGTAGGAGAGAGACAGATGGAATGAGGGAGGTTATTCCAGAGAAGGGGGCTGCACGGGAACAGTCTGGGATTCTGGAGTGGGAAGAGGTGATAAGAGTGGAGGAGAGGCGGCGGTCGTTGGCCGAGCGCAGGGAGCGGGCAGAAGTGTGAATGGAGAGGAGGTTAGAGATATAAGGGGCAGTAGAGTTGGAGAGAGCCTGGTGAGGAGTTTGAAAAGGATTCTGTAGGGGAAGGGGAGCCAGTATAAGGCAAGGCAGAGAGGGGAGGCAGGGGAGGCAATCATGTCACCCTTCACGGGGAGTCTGTTGCTATTTTCGGGTGACTGTCCTGATAAACCAACATGCTGTTTTGGCCCTGGTAGACTTGGGAAGCGAGCTGACATTACCAAAAGAGGTGACCGCAGGGGCGGATCTAGAATTTTTTCTTACCCGGGGCGATTTAGTCCCCGCCCCCTTTTGAAAACTCTTGCTGCCGACAGCTGCACCCTATGTACAGGTCCGTTCGGCAGAGACAGGCAGGGAGAGTGTGCTGCCCCGCTGCTCTGATTGTGTTTTAAACATTTTTATTTTTATTACAGCAGGACCATATAGTGATTGCATATTCCCAATCTTCTTTATTTGGTGTGGTATAGTAAGCCATACTTTTGCAAACAAATTATATCCCCCTTCTGTGCCCCAATATCTAATATAGCAGATCTATTTGTCTTTGCTTTAAAAACCCTAACGTTATTTTAAATATCTGATTTTATAGGTGCTTCAGATGAGAGAGTGCAGATGGAACCGCAAAAAGATCTTTCTCCTTGGTAGATCTCCCTGAACACCTCCCCCTCTTCTTCTACTAGAAAACCTTACATCACTAAAAACACTTACTCCAGACACTTTTTCTATTCAGTTAATGATGATGAAGGTCAGTCCAATTTGATCCATTGTTACCTAGTCTACCTGGTGCTGCACAGTGCTTGAAAAGCCAGTCATTCTAAGATAGAGAAACAAAAACGGGAAAGGAAGTTTAATTATTTTTATACAGTATTTACAAAACAGTAAAATGTGTACATACATTAAATACCAGTACAAAATGAAACAAAGGTTTTAGAGAATCCTGCTATTAGTAGCTTGTAATCTGAAAAGAAAAATGTAACTGGTTAGGAGAGATAAAAGGATGGAATGCAATTGTACTAGCAAGAGACATTTTCAGATGCATAGTTCTTGTTGTCTCAGGTTGGTAGCAATGACATACTGCCATATGTCTTTGACCACCATGACATCACATGTCCCTCTTTTTACATTTCTGCAGTTAACACTGCTTTGCAGAGTTTTCTTTTAAGATTAACTTAAAGATCAACTACTATCCTTAACCTAGATAACCACATCTCAAAGTACTTTATTCTCCCAGTATTTTGTTATGTTGGTCAGAACACTTGTTGCTCACTGCTTTTCTTGTTACCTTATCTACAAATATTATCTTTTCTCCCCAGGATAGCTCACATTATATATGAAAAGAAACCGATCATGGGAGAAACATTTTTCTGTGTAGACCAGACTTCCTATATACATTTCTAAGAAATGAGCCTCTCGTAGCATTCCCATACAAAGTAAGATTGAATACAATATCTAGTATTAAACATTCTGAAAAGACAGTTGAACTTTTACATAAATATGCGTGGACGTGATATTTTTTCATATTGTGTTTTAGATTTAGCGGACCTATACATTTTCTACCTCACACACAGTCCACCAAAAACAGTGTACTCTTACCATAACAGTAAATTCTATCTCTTTCATTTTGAGATTGCTTATCTTACTGAAAACATTTTTGATGAGATTATAAAAGCCAAATGTTCCGTTGTTCCACGCACATGATGCATTTGTACAGCACCTATGGCTAATGAACGAACATCTGCTAGTTGTGTAATAGCAGTAAAGTCAGTGTTTAGTTCTCTGATGTAATTTTCTGGAAGTGATCTGTCTGCACTGAAACTTATTAGATTAGTTATTGTCTGAAGGACATGCTGGAATTTATGAAGGCTACATCTGAGGATCGCAAAACAAATCTTCATGTATCCTTCAAAACCATAACATGGTAATATGTTAATTGTAAAGTGCGTGTGACTGGGCATTCAGAGTTATATTGGGAAACTATTATACTCCAGTTTTATTGAGGAAAAACTCTGTTAACCTATATATTCTCTCTTTCCTCTAGTAGCACAATAGTAGGATCCCAACCCATGGAGTAGTCTGTGCTCATCATAATTTTTGACAGTACATGAATGTTCCAAGCACTGCTTTAATCTATTGGAGCCTGCCTCAAATTGCATGGATGGTTACTAGATCAAGGCTGGTGGGGGACACTACTTACATTTGCCACTATTTCAACTTTCATTATGTGTTTGTTTATAACTTGATTTCTACTAGAACAATTTCCATGGCAGCCAAATAATAAATCATATGAAATATTATTATATAACATATGTTTATGAAAAGATAACATTAGGGGAAACTTATAACTAGATTGAATAGCAGAAGTTGCACCATGTTTAGCACTGTTGCACCTGTTTTTGCTCTCAGTGCAGTTCACGCTCCACAGTGCAACAATAGATCCCATTTGCTCAGTTGAAAGATGGTGAAGGAAGTTTATGAACCACAAAATACGCAGACACACAGAGCATTTCATTTTGCGAATATGCTCTGTACACCCACATTCTGGTTTCTAGAGCCAGCTTTGAAGAATTAAGGGTCTAGCTGTAAATATTACAGGTGGAAACAGTAAAAATGTCACTACAAATCCAACCTAGTAATGTTTTTTGACCACGTACATTCATCTTCATGTTTTTTATTCTCAAAATACAGTTTGGTTTAGACTTATTTATGTTTTAAAAGCACTTTGAACCCATTTTAAAGCATTCCTATATGGTTTATTTAGTGAAGTATTAATGAAATCTATTTATATTAAAATGTGTACAGAATGGTTCTGTGACAGCTGCTGCTATAAACACCAGTTAAACAGCGTATTTAAAATACCAGCATTGATCAGTTTATGTAGATTTAGGTATATGTCTTGAATACTGAGGGGTATATTTACTAAACTGCGGGTTTGAAAAAGTGGAGATGTTGCCTAGAGCAACCAATCAGATTCTAACTGTCATTTTGTAGAATGCACTAAATATATGATAACTAAAATCTGATTGGTTGCTATATGCAACATTTTCACTGTTTCAAACCCGCACTTTAGTAAATATACCCCTGAGAGAGAGGGCATTGGGCCTGTCTTTATTACATGTGTCCCTTTTGTGTGGTTGAATGTTTTAATTGCATTGTTAGATGTGTGCATAGAAAAATGCAAAATGCATCCTATTAAAAGAAAAGGGATGGAGTTGGGATTGCAGCACCTATGACCAGCCAGAGAATTCCAGTAGGCTATGTGCCTACCCCTAAACAGGTAAAGCCTTCATAATTGTGCCCTTTCCTTCTGCCACCAGCTAATTTAAATAATCTCATTCTGCAAAATTAAATCTCTTTTTTTGTCTTCTGCTGTGCAAAACTGGTTTGGGGTGTTCCTTGCTAATTCTCCATCAGATGGTGTAACTCTCTGCACATCCACAGATTACTTTGTCCCACAAATCTATGAGCTTATCCATAAAATTGGGTGCATTTACATAAAATTATGTGTGTTACAAAAGAGCATTTGCAGTGCACTTTTGTATTGTTTATAAATTAACCTTAAAATGGGTACACACTACAGAAAATTACTGCAGATGCGATTTCTGTAACGATTTTACCGACTGAAAGTCCTGATAAGCACACAGATTTATGTGTACACACTTACACGATATACCTTCAGATCTGTGTTTTTTATCTCTCATAACCATCTACAGAAAAGATTGTGACCCTGCACACTCTATATAGATCTGCCTACACTGCTGGTCGTGAGTGCGTACACACTGCCACATTGGGCTGATATCGTTCCATTCGTGATTTTAAGGAAGTTTATAAAACCAAATAAATTGACACAATGTGCTTTGGTGCGATAAGACATGATCGTGTGAGAGTACACACTAATCCAATATCTGACCAAGTGGTCGTTTATCGACATCGTGCTATGTCATGCAATTATCGTGCACGATAATTGCAAGACATAGACCAAGGGAGGTCAGGTATCTCATGGAGAAGGAGCGGTTCTTTGGCATGATGGGGCCGTAGAGCATTGCAGGGGGCACAAACAGAGACTACCTGCTCAATGTCAGCAGCCATAGAAGGCCAATGCAATGCATCCTTAACCCGTTGCAAAGTGGCCTGCCCTGGTGGGCATAAAATTCTTGAAGAGCATATGGTATTACAAACCACTGACCACACAGGAGAATGCCCTCTGAGATAGTTAGCTTGTTCGGGGAAGCAAAGAATGACTTGAGGTCATGAGGGAATTCGCTGGAGGAATACGTCCAACCATGCAGGGCAACATGTGACAACCGTTGGCAAAGATCATCCCTGAGTGTAACATCACGCAGGTCTTCCATGCATCGGGAGGAGAAGACATCAAACTCCATAACATCCATGTCATCGTCAGCATCAAGGACACCTGAGTGTGGAAGGTGAGCACGTGATAAAGCGTCAGCTACGTGGAGGTCCTTTCCACGCTTGTACACCACATCGCTATGGTACCTCTAGAGCTTGTGCACAAACAGTTGGATACGTGCCGAAGCAGTGTGCATAGGTTTGCGAAGAATAGTGATCAGTGGTTGGTGATCTGTTTCAACCACCACTGGACGTCCATAGTTGAACTCGTGGAAGTTTTGACATGAAAAGACCAGGGCAAACAGTTCCTTTTCAATCTGAGTGTACTGTAAGGGCTCTGGACGCATAACTGATGGATTTGTTGTGCTGCAAATAGACAGCACAAAGGCCATGCTGGGAAGCATCAGCAGAGATTACCACAGGAACAGGTACATCAAAGAACTGGAGCACTGGGCTAGAAGTGATCATAACCTTGAGGCAAGCAGTAGCATCAGCATGACAGCCCATCCAAGACCACACAATGCCATTGTGCAAAAGCTAGCAAGGCGGAGCTGTGATGTCGCTGTAGTGAGGCAGAAATTTTGAAAGGTAATTTGTCATACCTAGAAATCACTGCAAACCCAGCTTGCCTATGGGGTTGGTCATTTGCTGGATGGCCCGAGTCTTTGCTGGATCCCACTTGACACCCTCTGACATTAGAAGGTGACCGACATATGGGACCTCAGTAACTCTGAAATGACATTTTTCAGGGTTTAACCACATGTTGATTTCACAAATCCTGTGGAGGACTTTGAAGATGCACTTGTCATGTTCCTTCATGGTGCGATCCCACACGTGGATGTCATCAATGATGATTTCACAAGGTTATCCCTCAAAGAGGTGCTCCATGCTGCTTTGGAACACTTCACTGCCTGTGCAGATGCCATAGGGCATTCAGAGGAATGCATGTCTGCCCAGAGGTGTCACAAATGTAGTGAGCAAGGATGACTCCTTGTCCACTGTGATCTGCCAGAACCCACACTTGGTATCCAGAGCGGTGAATATCTTTGCATTTGGCATGTCGGCTATGATTTGCTCCACGGTCCTGAGTGGGGGATGCGGTCTCATCAGATCTTTATTCAGATGCACAGGGTCAATGCACGGGCTGGTTTCTACCACTGGAGCAATGACACCTAATGCTGTCATACCAATTATTTCTGCTATCACCTTATCTTTCATGGCCAAAGGCACTCCTCTGGGAGCATACACTGTAGGAGGAACAGTCTCATCAAGACGCATGTGATATGTCACATATCACATGCGTCTTGATGAGACTGATGATCTGTTTGATTAATAGGTCATTGGAAAACAGTCTCTTAATTCTGGAATATCCCATTGCAGCGCGTGCACCTCAGCACTTAACGTCATTAACCCCAGTTTTATACTGTCCAGCAGACCTAGCACAGTTTTTACTTTACTATCCACAATATGAATTTGCAGCGGGACATCTGTGGAGTGAATCGTGGCCATACCCACATTCTTGATTATCTGGCCACTGTAAGCAATTAGATTCACTGTGTTAGAACAGTCAATAGGTGTCTTGGGGTTTGTACGCTGGAGGAGTTCACGTGACATGATATTGCATGGCGCCAGTGTTGATTTTAATTTTGATGGCATTATTTGTCTTCTTATCAACCATGGGTAGTAAATATTACACCCTTTTCAGCCCTGAGGTCAACACTCTCACAGTGAAGACCGTGTCAGGATTGTTTTCTGGCGAGGTATCTACTGTATGGATTCAGTGCAACGGGCTGCTGGAACATGCACTGTAGTGTTGTCTGTCATCAGCTTTGGGCTTGGACCGGAACCAGTGAACAAAGTGATTTTGTTTACCTCAGGCATTGCAGCGTTTACTGCAAGCAGGACATTTGTGACATTCATAAGAATGGCGATCACCGCAATTCACACAGCATGTTTGTTGATGCTCATGTTGCCGGAGATCACATATATCAGACTCTTTTTTTCAACACAATTGCACTTTTGCAGGACTGCTCATGTAACAGCAGTGTCAATGTCTTCTCCTGCAGGAGATGTGTACATCATAAGTCCATCACACAATTCTGTCCCTGACAAACTCACTTGATAAGGCACCGTATTCACATTTCTTTGCTAATAATTTCATTCTGGCAGCTTATGACTGGATGCTTTCAGAGGGCTCTGCACAGCAGTGTTAAATGCATGTCTGTCCATTATGACATATTTCACTGGTAAGCATATCTAATCAAATTTTTTTATTAGTGTGTCTGGATCCTCCTGATCCTTCCCCTCTGAATGGACAAATGTGTCCGCTTTATTTACAGCTTCAGCACCAGCTAAATTGAGCAGGCTGTATGTCTCACACAAATCAAAATAGGTACAGAGTCCAGCACAGCAGTGTACACGCCATTCCTTTTAAATTTGAGCCATGCCTTTGTTGCAGTAATCTGTACTTACAGATTTAGGGCTAGATTTACTAAACTGCGGGTTTGAAAAAGTGGAGATGTTGCCTGTAGCAACCAATCAGATTCTAGCTGTCATTTTGTAGAAAGTACTAAATAAATAAAAGGTAGAATCTGATTGGTTGCTATAGACAACATCCTCACTTTTTCAAACCCGCAGATTAGTAAATATACCCCTTAGAGTTGAAACGGGAGTGCATCACAGCGTTAAAATAAAATAAAGCTGCCCAGTATTTTTATGCTACAATTAAAAGTAGACAGCATTTTCGATGCATGCCTGCCAAAAAAATGTGCACCCTTTGCATCACAACAACGTTGTCCAGGTGCAAATTTCTACCCTATAGCTGGATTTGCTCCTCACTCTAAATGGAGCCCAGTCTAGCGAACAGGTATTTAGAGTGGCATTCCCTTTTTACTAGGAAGTGTGTTCAGCATTTGCCTTCCCGCAAAAGAACAGTATGCAAAGACGTTGTGGCTTGGTGGTATCCTGTAGGGACACACAAAAAATTGTTTGACCAAGTGATTTTAGCTCTCTCCGTTTCCTAGGCACAAAATTAGCCTAAAAGTACAATAGTACAGCAAAACTGCCTCAAACCACAGTTTAATTTTAGTCAGTACTAGTCAGTTATATAGTTGCATTTTAATGGCTTTGCAATGGTTACAATTAATTATTTATGTAGATATTTTAAGAAACAATGATGTAAACTGTTGCTCCGAGAATAAATGCTGCTGTTTATACACATTCTTATATATGATGAATATTGGCTTCTTATAATAGTCCTGAATTGGCTGACCTCTATCTGAAAGATGATTCTGCTATTGTGTGAGCCTACAAGGTTGTTTTTGTATAAGCTATGTCTCTTACTTTTTCTGATGCATGCATTGCTTTTTAATAAATTTTTTATGCATTTTAAAATATTTGAAATGCACATTGAGATTAAAGAAAATGTCCTGTAATGACATTGCTTTCATCTTTGTGTCAGTGTTGTATTTTTTTATTTAGATTGTTGTATTTGGGTGTGCCAGACTCTCCGGTGTACTTCCCGGGTCCAGCGCATAGCTCATACTGCTGTCAGATGGTTTGCCATGTCAGGAGTCTTCTGGCATCTTGTGCAGTCACCATTGCTTTGAACAAAAAGGGCTTCGCAGGCATGGATATTGTTGCTAGTAAGATTGTACACAAATCAACCATTTATTGGATCATCAAGGAAAAAGGTTCAATAATTGTGAAGAAGGCTTCAGGGTGCACAAGAATGTCCAGCAAGCACCAGGACTTTCTCCTAAAGTTGATTCAGTTGCGGAATTGGGGTATCACCAGTGCAGAGCTTGCTCAGGAATGGCAGCAGGCAGGTGTGAGTGCATGTGTACACACAGTGAGGCAAAGACTTTTGGAGGATGGCCTGGTGTCAAGAAGGCCAGCAAAGAAGACATTTTTCTCCAGGAGAAACATCAGGGACACACTGATATTCTGCAAAAGGTGCAGGGATTGTACTTCTGAGGACTGGGGTAAAGTCATTTTCTCTGATGAATCCCCTTTCACATTGTTTGGGGCACCTGGAAAAACGCTTCTCCGGAGAAGGAAAGGTGAGCGCTACCATCAGTCCTGTGTCATGCCAACAGTAAAGCATCCTGAGACCATTCATGTGTGGGATTGCTTCTCAGCCAAGGGAGTGGGCTTACTCACAATTTTGCCTAAGAACCCAGCCATGAATAAAGAATGGTACCAAACCATCCTCCAAGATGAACTTCTCCCAACCATCTAAGAACAGTTTGGTGAGAAATAATGCGTTTTCCAGTATGATGGAGCACCTTGCCATAAGGCAAAAGTGATAACTAAGTGGCTCAGGGATCAAAACATCAAAATTTTGGGTCCAAAATTCTGCACCGTTCAAACCCATTGAGAACTTGTGGAGTTCAAACCCATTGAGAACTTGTGGTCAATCCTCAAGAAGCGGGTGGACAAACAAAAACCCACAAATTCTGACAAACTCCAAGTATTGATTAGGCAAGAATGGGCGGCCATCAGTCAGTATCTAGCCCAGAAGTTGATTGACAGCATGCCAGGGCGAAATAGAGGTCTTCAAAAAGAAGGGTCAACTCTGCAAATATTGACTCTTTGCATAAACTTCACATTATTAAAAGGAGGTTCACGGCACATGCATAAGAAGCAGATCCCAGTTTAAATATTCCCTTTGGCCAATCAGTTACTACTTAATAAGATTTGTAAACTGTTCTGAACACTATTCTCTGTACAGATTGTACAGACATTTGGAGAATATGACACTATCCAATACTATCTATCAACAATCAGAACACAGATTACACCTGAGTAGATACCAGCCATGTATTATTATGGTGTTACAGTATCAAAATGATCAGATAGTGAATTTGTATTTCATTTTATTCTCTTTCCAAGCCAATAAATATGTGATTCACAGACATACAAAACATTTAAATATCCACTTAATTAAATGTGACATTTCACCTTTTTAAAGTGTTTTATGTTCATTCCATCATAAGTTGAAAAGGATCAGGTAACATGTAAAAAAAATATCTACAGATTAATATTTACACTACCTTTACCATAGTTTTTAAACATTTTCTGACCCACATATTTTTCGTACAATCGCGCCTGTCTGTCATTTTAACATTTTTGTTCTAAACAAAACATTCCCCTCTGCATGAGTGTGTCAGGGAGAGATTAAGGAATTTCCTGAATTCTCTTCTAGATTTACCAGGGAAGAAAAGCAGTTATAAACAATAGGATATATTAGACATTTTCAGGCGCTGTGACAATTTCTATGTGAGGTACAAATTAGTGAGATTAAATACTGAAAAATGTGTCATCCGTCTAGAGCAGGATACTTTCTGTAAACTAAATGTAAGAAAATAGAGAAAATGCTGCAAACTAAACATAAAGGGTTGGGAAAACAGTCTAAAACTTGCAAAAGCAAGAAAGAATATTTACTCAAGTTATGTCTAAGTTATAAAGTACACGTCTTTATGTCTTAGCTAAATACACATGACAGAGCTATGTTTGCTTTTAGAATGTGAGAGAGGCCCACATTTGGGGAAACACTGTTTAGATCAGCAGTTGGCAACTGGAAGCCCATGGAGTGCATGTAGCCTTCAAAGGGGTCACATGCTTCCATTCTGTCTGGTGAAGATACACTAAGCTCGCAGCAGGTTAGTCCATGAGTCGGTGGTCTTTTCTTCACTTAACTCGTCAGCTAAAGGTTGCGTATTCTTCGGGCTACATGAACACTTATGGCATAAGTCCTCTTATATCACAAGGAGATATTCTGCAAAATAGGAGGAAGGGAATTTTTTTCTTTAACTTATTTTGGGAATTGTACTTCTTTGTACTCCATATTCCGTAATGATATACCACCAATTTTTACAACACTTCTGACTTTTTTTGTGCCAATATTTGCCTTGTTAATGGCGCTATAAAATATCACTTTTATATAATACATGCAGGGGGCATAACTAGAAATGAGTGTGGGCCGTAGCAAAATTTGAAGGGGCCCTGAAAGTTTCTATGGAGGGGCACACTCCCCTCACTTACCTTGCCTTTGCCCTCTACCAATCTGCTCTCCCTCCTATCCATAATTTAATTTTAGAGCCTTAGAAAGTTGGTTCATGTGCAGGGCATTCTGGGGCTTCAAAGGCCTTGTGGTGCGAGAGGTCACACAGCAAGGAGCTCATTAAACTGCCTGCTGACTTCAGACACCACACTATACTCCTCTGAGTGCTGCAGCTTATCTGATAGGAGGGAACAAGGCCAGAGCAGCACGGGGGGCGGCTATATGTGGCCTATCAGAAGAGGGGAAGCCTTCACTGGACAAACTCGACAAATCTCTTCAGCAATGGTAGCCATTGATGGGCAGGGAGAAACCTTATGTCCAGCGAAAACACATTTTCTCCGGAGATGGGGCTTTTCTCTATATAATAAATCTTGCTAATGAGTTTTCTGAATTGACATTAATCAACTGTTTAAAAGTGAGCTCTAGTGGTTACAGAGATTATGCACAAATAGCAAAGCAAGACAGTAAGCTGGCACAAATGCTGTTTGTCATATTTATTTTATCTCTGAAGCAGCAATTATGAAATTAAAGTTTTATTTATTTGCATGTATAGGTAGCAATGTATTACAGTTGTAAACATCTTAGGAGATGTGTAAAAGGTAGTCCTTGTATCTCAGGGATTTCCCTCTGTTGCCTCTGATGTTCCACACACTTATAATCAGAGCCAGTTCTAGACCAAGTGCAGCCCATAGCAAAAAGTGCTTTTTGATGCCTACCCCCCAAAAAACAATAAAAAGCAAAACGATTCTCCTTATCTGTCGTTTGTGCATTAAAATTCAACCTGAAATAATTGCATTTACTTGTCAAGTATGTGTTTTAGTTGTGTAAATAAAATTGTTCTACTTTTTACATGGGAGCTACTTGTGTTAGCACTTCTGCCTCACAGCGCTCATAAGTTCTGTTAATGTTGGCCAAAACCTGTGGAGGTTTCTTAAAGCTCTACTTTCAACAGACCAGTATGAAGAATGCAAGGTATTTATTGTTCTGGATGTTTTCTATACATGCAAGCACAGTGTATGCAGGTGACCATGTCATGCATTCTAACCTGTGCGGTCTCATCCTGCAGGTATGGTGCCACCTTTTTTGGAAACAAATACCATCCTTCCTATCTTGGTTATGTGTCTGCCTTACTAAAAACTATTTTATAATACCACTAGGTGTCAGCAGAGTGACAGACAAGTTATATCTAAAGATACAAAAAAAGACATTTTCTCTTTTTATTTTTCACTAACAACTGGGCTAAGCTATGCAAAATACTCCATTAAAATAAGAATAATAAGTCTTTACAATGACCTTCAAGTTGATGAACTTATTTAACAGCCTCTTCAAATGAGGAATGCAGCCTCCTGATTTATTTATTCATTCCTGTGAATGGTACTCCTTATTTGGGGTTAAAAACAATATTTATATTATGTGAACTTTACTGTTCTGTTAACCACAAAGAGATTTGCTCAAATCAAATCAAGTGAACACAGATTTATTGTCAGCATATTAATTAAGGATTGAAAGTATTCTTTTCCTGCATGTTTTGGGACAGTCTGCAACTTTCAGTGAGGGCAAATGCTCCTAAGGATATATCTGGTTAAGCACTAGTGTGTTAATAAATTGATTATTATAACCAGTTTGTTGTTTTATCTTGTGGAAAAATGGTAGGGTGCAGTGCCAAAGTCAAACATGGTTTAAAAGGTAGTACCCACTCAAAAATGATTTTGTCTAAATAAAATGACGCTAAGTAATAAAACGTACTGGAATAATTCATGTTACTTCAAATAACACTACTGCCTGAAATTGCCTGATCTTCTTGATCAACAAATGTAACCATGGAAACACACTGTGGGCTGCACTGATTGTTTACATGGTTACAGATGTTGCTAAGGAGGTCATTTATTTACAACCTATCTGTCAAATAGCAGCATCACTGTGTTTCTGTGTTCTTTTAAAAGACAGTTTCTGGAGTTATTCCAGTAACCTGTAGTAGCCATCATAGTGATTTTAAGTCAACAGCATAATATTTTAGCGGAATTACCCTTTTATTCAGCCAGGTGGCAGTCATAATAGGAAGATAATATTATTTGCTAAAGATGAAAGACCTAGGGCTAGATTTACTAAGCTGCGAGTTTGAAAAAGTGGGGATGTTGCCGATAGCAACCAATCAGATTCTAGCTATCATTTTGTAGAATGCACTAAATAAATGACAGCTAGAATCTGATTGGTTGCTATAGGCAACATCCCCACTTTTTCAAACCTGCAGCTTACTAAATCTAGCCCCTAGTTGGTCTTGGGCAGACCAATGTGTACCATATGGTATATGTGATATCTGCAATAATGCACCTGATTGTACATAATAAAGAACAAATGTATGTAATATTACAGCTTCAATGAATAGAAATTGTACATATTTAGGGTGTTCTCTCTTTCTTGGTAATCCACAGATACTTTTTAGCTGCACAGACATTGTTCTGACGTAGATGAAAAGTGGGAAATTTAGTTTTTGTTTATGGATAACAATGTCATGTGTGTTTTGCCAAAGGCAAGAATCAACTTTTTATGCTTGCCTGATTATTTTCATTCGGAAGTTAAGACTGTCGCAGTTACATATGACTGAATGTTAAAGTGGACCTTGAGAAGTGAGAATATTTCACAATGGAATCCACAATGTCAAGTAAAGGTAAAACATTCGTACATATGGACGAACTTAGCAGCTATGCAGTGAAGGAGTTAATGTGCAAAATAAGTTTATAATCTAGCATCAGAATTTACTGATTATAAAGTATAATGCAGGAGTATACCTGAACTCTGGACATTTCCTGAAGAAGAAAGGCAAACAGACAAGAAACTGACCCTGTTGTAGACAGCTGGTTTTGATTAATGATGAAGAAACTAAGTAAAGGAATATCCTGAATTTGCAGGATGAAGAGAAGATAACTACACTCTGGTGGAAGCTTCAGTCTTTTCTTTTAACATAAACCCTGTGGTTTACTGTAAGAAGACTCATGGAGGTTTCCTTTTTTCCTATTACCTTTATTATTCAAACTGCCATTAATGATTTAAGTTTGCTAAGTGGAAGGCCTTTTTTTCCTGTATGTGTTAGAATAGGAGCGCAACGCTCTGTCTCCTAACCTGTTAGTTTACCCAGTGCTCTCTTGTAGGAGGAAGTGAGGTCGCATGGCAATGTCCGCGACGCACTACTGTCAGGATTCCCAATATGAAGACCACTGAGAGAGTGTCAGTGGAACAAAGTGGTTTATTTATGACACAGGTTACACAGGTTTGGAAATGCAACAAATGGTAATTTAACTAATACAAGTCAGGGTATGGCAGTACTGGGAAGCCGGATAAACCAAAGGTGTCAGGATACCTGGTTTGCTCTGGAGGCACGAGGCACCAGGTGAGTCACGGGTGTCAGGACTGCAGGTTACTCAGGAGGCACGATTCACTGGGTGAGTCACGGTTCTCAGGACTGCAGGTTACTTGGGAGGCACAAAGCACTGGATGGCCAGCAAGCAGAAAAAGTTTAGTGGTCTGCAGGACGGAGTACTCGGTGGTCCAGGTAGGCAGACAGCCAGGAGACTGGATCAGACACAGAGGTGTAACAACTGCAGACACAGGAGCTGGATATGCCATAGACTATTGGTGCTAGATTGCTAGTGGTGAAATGGAATGTAGGCACAGGAACTGGATATTCCACAGACTGTAGGTGCAGGATTGCTAGTGGTGCAATGGAATGTGGACACAGAGCAGGAGGATCAAACAAGCCAGGGTTCAAAGCCACGCGGTCCACCACAATACCAGGGAGAAGGCAGAAGAAAAGTCTCAACAAAGCCGGGTCTGGGTCATAAGATTAGGTGCAAAAAAGGAGCCAAGCAGAGGTCAAAACCAGGAAAGCAATCAGATTCATACACAGGAAAACCAGCAGCAGTAAAGGCAACAGATGAACTGGCAAAGGTTTCTGGGACAGACAGACTTTTAAAGGTTAGAGACAGGTGTTAAGCATCCCAGAGTACGAGCTTAGCTCTAGCAGATAGCAGAACAATCCAAGTACCACAGTGGCCCCTTTGGTGGAACAGTGGTACTGCATACTGGTTACATATAATGGTAAAGCCCAAGTTAGTTCTTGGCAGATAGGAGTTGCAGGAGGCAATTCATGACAGCTACTGTGAATACGCGAATGTCTAAAACCAGAAGTTCGGCTTTAGTGCCGAGTCTTCCATTATACTGTGCACGAGCTCTAATAGCTGAGTGTCAATTAAACTGTATAAGCCCCAAAGACCTAACAGAAAGTGACCGGAGGATGTCCTAACTTTATAACGACAGTCTGTTCCCACAACAGAGATATCATCCTGCATACATGTGCAAAGACTAAGTACCATTACAATAACCTGCATCTGTATATACTGCATTCAAGTCTGTATACCTGTTTGCTGCTGTACTACAACTGTTATACATTCAACTGTGAGTACCTGTATAATCTGTTTGTTACCAAGTTCAAATAAACCGGCAACCTGGTTAAGTTAAAAGCGATTGTTGCTTCACATTCACCTACCACCGCTAACACCTTTTACATCAAAAGGTATAACCAATAGTATGTTCATTCAGAGCACAACCATCAACCCCTATCTTCCTCTGCCTTCATGTGCATGTAGGGAAGACTTAGAGATCAGATGACCCTCTCCTGCGGAACAAGCTTGAGTGCCTAAAAGTAAATGCCTTCCAGTTGAAAGACTCTGCTTTAATATATGAAGAGATTTTGCAGGGAAGACTGAGTTATTTAAGTTAAACATGTACAAAATTGCTGTTTTATAGAAAAATTCTATGTGGGATTGCAATTTTAAATGCAGAAACACCAAAAAGGGTAAGTTGAAAAGTTCTGCTACCCAAGAACTGGATAGCCGAGCGGAGTTTAAGCTGGAAAGGAAAGGTGGAGTGTAAGCTAAAAATCCAGTGGTAACATCGTAGCCAAGTATCCTATGGTAGCGTGTGCATCCAAAAATCGAGGGGATGTGTTTCTCACAAACAGTCGTTCTATAAAATGAAATAAAAATATGTTTTTGCAAAGAAACTCTTTGAACAATTTCTCTACAAATAGAATTAATGTGATCAATTTGATTATAATGAGAAAGTACAGAAATGAGATGTACCAACCACTATAGTAGTACATTTTTTTTATCACATGATGATGCACACACAAAAACTTCTTGCTTTAACTTTGATTCACTTGTATTGTCAGAATGGCAAATTAGTTCACAGCACAATATTCCACACCATTTTCCTCTACCCTCATGCTAAGTTTAACAGAGACCAGATCCCTAGTCACCGGCCAACTTGTCCAGCATCAGTCACACTACATAATGGACAACTCAGGCTTCAATTCATTATACTCCTGCCCCCTACCTTGATGGACAGCTGACACTCCTACTTTTTATAATGGAGGTCTCTTTTTGATGAGTCTCTCTGCCGAAACTCCTTGCTGTTAGCTGTAGAAGAAAATGCATCCAAAACCACCTCAAAATATATAAGTTATGTCACACTCTACACTTTTGCTTTGTCACACATATGTCCTCCACCTGTATATATTTAAGCTAGGTGCACTGCTGTACAAATGAGTAACCCTGTCTGCAGACTGTCACCTGAATACCTAACTTTTTTCTTAGAGACCTGTGGAAAACCATTCCATTTGTCACAATATGTATTAATTAGTAAAGCATAAACAGCAGCAGTAGCTAAATAATTGAGAACTATGCCTAAATATGCCCAAGGTCACCTCCTGAGCTTTTATGAATCTTGTGTATTGGTTTGAGTGTTCACATGTTTATTTCAACATAATACTTTTTGCACAAACAAGCAGTGCCTACCTCTTTACTTGAAGGCAAAAGATCTACTAAAATAATGTAACCACCTGTATGCCTGGTGTAGGTGTATTTCTTCATGACATCTACACCTAGAATACTCTTGTGTCTACAATAGGGTAATTCCCAAAAATCTTTGAAAATGTCAAACACCATCCCACCAAAATGTGCCATTATGTGAAAAAACATAACAGTAATTCTTATTTTGAAATCATATTATATTTAGAACTTACACAACTCAACCAAAGTTTATAACATGACGATTACATTGTGATAATGCAGAACAGTGATTTGTTTCATAATATATTAAATATTAATGTTTCTTTTCATCAAATATTTTAAACAATCACCAAGTTCACGCTAGTCACTTTGGGCCTGATTCATTAAGGGAAGTTAAGTAAAACAATTGAGTAAGTTTTCTCCTGGACTAAACCATACAAGGGGTGCAAATTAGTTTTATATTTTGCACATAAGTTAAATACTGTATGTTTTTTCATGTAGCACACAAATACTAGATATCTTATTTGTACACGGGCATTTAAAGTTGATATCTGTGTGCTAAATGAAAATACAGACAGTATTTAACTTATGTGCAAAATAGAAAACATCAAACTTTGACCATCTTGTGCAACTTGAAAATATGCACTGAATAAAAAAATATTTATGATTCAATGTCAGTATACCAAGTGGAACCGAATGATGGGTTGGAGAAGTATGAAAAAAAAAATTGCCCATTGGATATTGAATCACCCTAGTCTACAACCTGACTATAGCTCAGTCCCTCTCACCTAAAGCTTTTGTGGGTAAATCAGATAACAGGTGTCCATGTACATGTAGGTTTAATAAGCAAATACATATAGTAAATAGTAAATAGTAAATATAGCAGTGTACAGCTATCAGTGTTGAAATGAATGGGAGTCTGTCAATAAAAATAAATGAAATATGACTTTATTTACATCTTCCACTTTACACACAAGCACAGTTGATTTATGCAACACATTTACTTTATACAAGTCAAGTTACTTGACAGCTGACAGTAGAATAAGCGAGTAGAACTTCCCTGTATGTGCACAGTGGCAGCCGCTCAGCTTGCTCACATACACTGGGTGCAAGTTCATCTCTTTCATCCTCAGCTACACTTGGGACATTGATCACAGCAGTCTTGGACCTCATAGATATCTCTCAGAGTGAACACCCATGCTCACACTACCCAGCTGTCAGACAGGCTAGCAGCGTTTTGCCCTGGTTGCAGTCTTGAGGACATTACCAACTCTGTGTTCTGGAGCTCCCCTCTTGGAACTCACAGACACCAGAGCAGTAACCGAATCTCAATAGCCCAGTGTCAGGCTCACACAACAATCAGGTCCACATGGCAAGTTAGAGTTGAAGGCATACAAGACTTGAAGAAGTATGACTTGAAACAGCACATAACGCAAACTCACTCTCCCCTCCAAGCCAGTTAGCTGACTCCAATTTATTCCCTCCTGTATTCAGAATCATGCTTTTAAACAATTGGGTCCCAGAAACACATTTAAACATGCCCCTGGAAGCAGCATACACTATCACACGTCCCAAGGGGCATGACAGACATATCTGTCCCAGGGCATTAAAGTAATATTGTCATGCACCCATACAGCAGAACGGGTTATATACTCCCAGAAAACACCATTGCAAAGGCCCACTGTAGAGTGCAAAATAGAATATTGTAGGTAGCACTCATAGGGCCAGGCTTAGCGTAGGCAGCAATTTTGTGGTCCAAACATAGGCATAAGCCTAGGGCCACAAAATCGGAGCCCTGTGTGTGTTCTTTGAGTTGTCACTATTTTAATATAAGTGCAACTCAAAATACATGGAGAATTAAAGATCTAAGCATATGTTGATGCTGCCGGAATAAAAATATGGCAGTCTCCATATTCAACTTAATATTAAAAATATAATAAATACATTTTAGAAATGCATGCCCCCTCTTAAAATAATAATCAGAACCAGTGCTATAGTGTGGGTTGGCTACCACTAAAACAGTGGGATAATGAGCGTAGTTTATGCTAGACTTGGATGGCCACAGCATAGGTTCTCCTTGTTATAATGTCAAACCAGAACCAACTTGGTCAGCATGGAGAGTAATTCCCCAGACCTGAAAGAATCTATGTCCCCACCACACCAGGGTAAACCAGCCTTGTTTTTGAATAGCATCGGGGTCTTCCTGGCACCCTTCGGAAAACAGGTATAAGGATAAAGTAAAACAAAGTATTGAATAAGTCCCAGACTACAAATCCCAGCAACCCTTGGCAACCATTGTCTGATTGGGCATGCTGGTGCTTGTAGAATTACATGTAGAGTTGCCTGGTTATTGAGGTGCAAAACACCTCTGGATATAAAGAGGTTATGAGTGTAATATTTCAGGATTGCCAGTGGCAGTTCACATTTTGTATAAGGCTTTGTGTAAGCAGGTATATGGACTGTAGATTCGGAGGAAAAAGTAACCCAATTTCTGTGACCTGCACAGGACAGAACCAGGTCTAAGGAATTGTGTACTGGGGACCAACATTTTGTGCAGTGTGGCTCCAACTTGTTGAAACAAATCATGAGATGCTGAATAATCAACCATATTCTTAATGTGTAAATCTATTTATGCTTCTCACTAGAGATGCTCACAATAAAAACAGTAGGCAGCAAGAATGTATGGATTAATTAGTTAGTTTTATATCTCCCTTTCAATAAATGTGTCATAATTGTTGTGTCCATTGTAAAAGATAGAGAACTATTACTATTACTGCTGTCATTAGTTCTCTGCCTACTATCATGTTGCCTAATGTAATATGACATGCAAGCTGTTTCTATTTATTGAAGTGGACACTCCCACCATTCCATGTGACTGACCACTTCCTGGCTGTCAGAAGTAACACCCAGAAGCAAATTAAAATAGGTTACTAGCTGATTTACAAGCACAAGTATTCTGGTTTAATTAAGAATATATAATAGATTGCTGCTGCACCCTCTACATTATTGCAAAAAATGAACAGGAAATTGACATTAGCTCCATCACCATAAATGGAAACACTGCAAAGCACTTTCTAAGCCTCATCAATGTTAATGGAGAGTTCATTCTCCTCCTCTTCTATCTTGAGGGTGTACTCGCAATAGTTTTGCCCTCAGTTTTTAGAAACCAAAAACCAATCATCCTACATTCAAGCCTGTGTCTATGGTCAGCAAAGGCTGAAAGAAGGCTCTGTGCTTTCACTGCTTGTCATTTGTTCAGTTGGCAAAGAGTGAGACCCAATGCTGAGAGAGAACAAGGAAGACCTACAGAGGCTGTCTTTATAGAGGTGATAGGTACAAAGAGTGACAGTCCCAGGGGAGAGAGTGTCAGTTCTTGTAACCATCTGGGTGAGCCACTGTCTTTACGTGTGCATAAACACAATGCAAGAAATCTGTGCATTTATTAAGAGAGATGCTCTGGTGTGCATTTCTTTAAACAACTGTGGGGCTCATGAAGAGCTGGGTGGTAAGTATAAGCACAAATGCGCTGTTCCAAACTACACATATGCAGTAAAACTGTACGTCTAAGTCTGTATCTCTCTACTTTTAGAGAGGTGGGACAAGGAACGGGTGGGCAAAGCAAATGTGCTTTCCCTCTAGGGAAAACCATATTCGTGCTGAAGGCACTGGGGCTGTTCCCATACCCCTGGTGCTGTGGATTAATTTGAAAAAGTAAAGTGATATTTTACTAATTTTACATGGCGCACTACTGATCCCAGAATGCCCTGGCTGTGTTTTGTTATGCTGGTGCTTGCAGTACTACAAATGCCAGCATACACATGGCTGCCTAGGTCCACCTTCAAAAAACCATATTTACACCATAGTACAAAAACACAAAACACAGACACCCCACTCACCAGTGACAATTGCAGAGTAGCGCTGGGGGTGATTTCCTTTTTATCCGTTTATGAATCCAAAATAATCGCTGGTTCTCTCCAATTGAAAATGTACCATGAGCCATGAATTTTAAACAGATATTTTAAACAATCCCAATTGCAGTGATCAGGATGGTTGGGGTTGCATTCAACCTGAAGCCACTGTGTAAGTCGCCCAATTAGGGCTACATTTTCCCATGTATTTATCTTAGAGGGTTTGCAATTTGAATTTTCCCTACAGTGATTGGGGTATTTGTGACAGTACAGAAAAGGTGGCCTAGAGGGACAAATAATGTAAATACTGGCCTGCATGTGTGTGCATAAACGTTTTAGTTTTATACACACATATATATATATATATATATATATATATATATATATATATTTACATATATATTTACAGCACTATTTTATTTATCTTGAATCATGCAATTTGTGTTTCCTTTGTGCTTTTAATAGGCTTTGGTCAGTACCTTTAAATATTTTACAGTTCCAGTATTCAGTTCCCAAAATAGCACAATAATTACATGGAAACAGTGTGGATAATGAAGCAGGTTGAGGTTGATGCATTCAGATGCACTCACATTTATCTCGTATAGCAAGTAATTTAATTCATTACAGTTTTATGAAGTGAATTTAGTCTCTGGAGGGATAGTTCTGAAAAAAAAGGAACCTTTTTATTTCATTTCTGAAAGCAGCTTTACAATTTTCAAAGTCAAAAAAGACATAACTTAATGAGCATCTTTACCACAAGACAGACGTTTTAGAAGTACCCTCTAATTACATTGTTGCACCAAGACAGACACCAGCTGCTCCCTGTTTCCACGCAATGTCAGCAATATGACAGCACTGTTTAGGAATGAATCTGTTTGCATATATAAGCATTTAATACCTAAATATCGGACAGAAGCTTCCAGGATAAATATGAACAGGTTAGATGTACATTCTGTAGAGCTTGTTCTGTTTACAGAAGACTGGGCATTTGGGGCAATATAAAACATTGTAAACATATCTGTTCTGTGTCACTGCTTATACACTTCTTCTATTAACAATTTACCTTATAAACCAACAATAATTTCAAGTTATTTTATATATTTTTTTATGTATGTAATGATATACTACTGTCTACTAATTTGTTTTTCAAAACGTATTTCTATAAACAGATTAATTTTTTTATACATATATTTTATATATATATATTGTATAGTGTATTGACTTCTCAGTGAAAAATGATTTCTATGTATTTCGAAAACATGGATTTGCTACAGCAAAAAGTTCTCGAGAAATGTAATATATAATGGGAGCCATCTACAAACTGGTAGCCTGAGAAAGATATCTTGAAGTGCTGCAGTGTTATCACAAAACTGTATTTGCAGGTCATGTGTCTATAATCAGGGCTGCCTTCAGAAACTGTGGGGCCCAGCACTAATTAATTTGGCAGGGCCCCCCCTCCCCATACATGTGCCCTCCTCCCTCTTCGCCATAAATACGCCCCCTATCCCTCATCATGGTAAATGTACCCGTCCCCAAAGTAAATGTTTCCCTCTCCCCCCAATCACAGTAAATGTCCCCCTCTCCCCTCCCCGCATTCACAGTGAGTGTCCCCCTCCCCCTCTCCACAGTTAATGTCCCCCTCTCTTCCCCCCCCCCTCCTCCACAGTTAAGGTCCCCCTCTCTCTCCCCCTCCACAGTTAAGGTCCCCCTCTCCTCCCCCTCCACAGTTATGGTCCACCTCTCCCCCCCTCTTCACCCCACAGTTAAGGTCCCTCTCTCTCCCCCCCTCCACAGTTAAGGTCCCTCTCCTCCCCACCTCCACAGTTAAGGTCCCCTCTCCCCCCCAGGCACAGTTAATGTCCCCTCTTCTATCTGTCTCTCTCCTATAAAATGAATACTTGATTAACTTAACTTCTCCTCCGTGATGCTGCAGCTTCCGGTCACTGATACACTGGGAGTGCGGCGCGCAGTGATGATGTCACCGCAGGCTATCAGAGCCTGGGAGGCGAAGCTGCAGCATCGCAGAGAAGATGGGGCAGCTCGGTCAGTCAGACTGAGAGGCCTGGGCAGTCCAGGGAGCCCGGACAGATGGAAAGGTCTGTCCAGGCCCCCTAGTCTGTCTGGGCCCCTCACAGCAGTACTGGCCATACCCCCCTGATGGCGGCCCTGTCTATAATAAGGAAGATATATGTTTGCATATTTGTAGACCTTTTGTTTTTAAGGAGTGCTTTCTTGTCACGTACATAGACATGAAACTTACACTAACTTGAGTTGGAACTAATCAGTGCTTTTTCTGTGTCCCTTGTTACATTTAAGCACAAATGAACCAAAAGTCTCATAAATATGCTCATGTAAACCAAAGTGTGTGGCAAGTAAGGCATAATGCTCTTAGGTGCATGATAACCAATGTGTTTTTTTTAAGTTATTTAAAATGTTTTTTTTCTTAAAATAAAGACAGCCTCAGTGTCCTTTTAACCATCAGAAATTATATGAAACATGAAATTCAGGTTAGTATATTGGGAAGCAAATAGAAACGTTTGAGTTTAATTGAATATCACACTCAAAACTGCATTGATCATGTATATCAAAATTACTTATGATTGCAGTAGCCAGATATCTAATGATACCATTGGGTGGTAGATGGGACTCTCCCTTTAAACTCACTGTGCATCATCAGCCATCGTATTATAACTGTTCATTAAACTGCAGTCTAGGTGGATCAGCAATGCAGAGCAATGTGTGATCAATGTAAAACCCTACTTTATTTAATGCACCATTATATGATGATATTGTATAGGTGCTTCGTCAGGCCACTTCTATGTAAAAAAATAATTAACTTAACAAAACTGTAAAAATCACTTTGTTTCTTTCTAAATATAGCTTGTTGGACTGTAGCAAATTACACTGTTATTAGATAATATCTCTTGTCTGTTTCTCTCAATCAGCCGCCTCCGGGCCTTTGACCCTGTCCTCTGCTTCCGCTAGGCCCCTTATGTTACCGACAGTCTGAAAGAGAATTGTGGAGATGTATGTGTGGGAATTGTTTTATGAACACTAATCGACGTTGTAATATAATTTAATTCCTATTAACATGACAACACACTGATTAGACAAACACAAACAAGGAACATAGAGCAGATGCAAGCTAAATGAATTATTAAGTTAGTTAAGATAGATTTGCTCTTCTTAATGGCTTGTATGCATGCAGCTATGACGTTTCTTAAAGTCCATTTTCTGTAAATAAGCCCTAAATCCCTTAATATGTGCGGATGTGCCTGGATAATGCGTTCATTTCAGGATCATAGAATTACAATGACTGAATGACTTTCTGTCTTAAGCAAAATGCTTTAGAATTTCCTTCGTCGAACAGTCTGTGAAGAATCTGGTACTTAGAAGGCATGAGATTGACTTTTAGCAATGTAGACTTACACCAAATAAATTTAGACTTGACAAGCCTACTTACCAAATAGAACACTATGACTTTTTAACCAAAATGAAAAGCTTCAATAAAATATAAACTGCAGGTGATCCATAATTCATAATGTAATTCAGCTAAGTTAGGACCACTAATGTTAAGTTCTTAACACATATTTATTGCGTTTCAGTTCCTTTGATAAATGCTCTAACAAATTATTCTTATTTTATACATTTATTTAAAGGTTGCACTAAAAAATATACAAGCATGAAAAAGTATTACTGAAATAAATATTAAAATGAATGTTTCACTGAACTTGTGCCAAGATATATATGTGAATAATGGGAATGGCAGATGAGACGATAAAAAGCTGCATATATATTATTAAGTTCCATCCTTACTGAAATAGAGGATGAATTATCTTATACATTCATGGGCTATATGTATGTGCCCAATAGCGCTATAAGGGATTTAGATTGTTGTGAAATTTATGAAGTTGACATGAGATACATCGCTGCAGCACTTGTCTTATAGTCATATTCATTTTGAACTATATGTTTAGCGAAGATTGCATTCTCATGATGATATATAATAATAGCAGAATAACAGCTATAGAAATAGCAGTTTTCTGTTTTTAACTTCCGCTTTTATATACGGGTTTTACAACCTTCCGTGTCTAGCCGCTTTTAAGCTGCTTTCAAGCTACTTCTATACATCTCCAAGTATATTGCAGAAAGCATGATTATTCCAATTAATTAGAGGAGATTGATTTCATTTATAACTAATTTTGTGAATTAATTTCACTTAGAAGTTTTGAGAATAATACGCTGAGTGTGCTGACGGTCTCAGCTGTGTATCATCGACGGCCAGCACACACTCATACATCATTATAACTATTTTCTAGATTTGTTGTTCATCTATCTATTTGTGCATCTTGCAGATGTTGTTTCCATTAGAATATGTTATAATATATTTATTTTAGACATGCTTTTTATTATGTCTTTTTATTTAGTCTGCCGCACTATATAAGGCAACTATTTCCGGACAGAAGTATCACCTTGAAAAAGACTTTTTGAAGTTGAAACGCGTCAGTGTCATACAGACTGGGGAGTTCTGATTGCCTGTTAGATATGTTTGGTGATTATAACATCGTGATCCCAACCGCTGAAGTCTTTTGTTCTACACTTGATTTCATTGAGCTTGTGACCCGTTCACCTTCTGGTACGGGCAATTGAATCCAATGGATTTTAATATGTGTTATTAAATTGTGTTTTACGTATTACACAAGCATGTCTTTCTTTTCTCTTTATATTTTATTCTAACTATGTGGAGAGGTGAAGATTGAAAAAACGTCTAAACTATATCAGCTGCCGCTAATTCAAACATGGGAATCAGCTGTATCGTGGAGGATTGACACAGAACTCTTTGGGGAAAAACTGCAGGATATTATCTGATACAAGTAACTGCTACATGAACATCATTTACTACCTGACTGTAAGTTCATTTCTTATAGTCTGCAACTTGAAAAATTTCAATTAGAGTATGAAGAATACGACCATCATTTAAAAGTCAGTGATTGCCTAAATGCCCAGTCAAGTCTCCTGCATTGTCTCTAATTCTTTATTGTTCTTATATAAATGGAATAGATTGTTATCTGTAGGACAACAATTTTAAACCTCTTTCTCTGTATTTTTGATTAATAGAAAACCCAATAGCGCTGCAACGACTCCTTTAATATTAATATGTATCACAGGCAATAATGGGACTGAGGAGATGAGTAGCGAGAAACATGAAGAATCTCATCTATTGGCCTTCTATATTTGGATCAAAGGTTAGTTGTCTTTGTATGTATACAATACCCACACCATTACACATCTTACCTTAGGGGACTTTTTGAGATGTATGGGTAACGTTGATTGATGTTAATGTATCTTGACAAAGTAACTTATAATCATAATCAATATGTGGTATTGTCTGATGCATACTCACTGCTGTGACTTGTTTTCTTTCTTTTTACTTTTTATTATTGGTATAGATGAGGTTTGTATGGAATATCCAGGATATTATGTTCTTCTATACATTGAATACTCAGACCTTACTAATCAGCCAGAAACATCCACCTGATATATGTGATTATGGCTAAATGTTTAAAGCTATTCATCTGATAGCCATTGAGAGGTTTCTACCAAAAAGTGCGATGTGCATCAACTATTAACTACCAAGGTAATTTCTCAAAGCAGTAAGCCCCACCCCCTTTGGCATGCAATAACGTGTGTATGTCCCGCAGTTTGATTGATTCAGCTCACTACCACTATTTGTATAACTCTACTGGACAGTGCCTAGGTTCCAACACATTGTGTACACAGACAAAGGATAGCTTTGTATATCTTAAAGATGCCACTGGCCTTATTACTGGAGATAAGTAGCTTTAGCTTGACTAACACTTTTTTTTTAAAAGTTTTACAGATGTCTATGGTGTGCCTCCCTATAACAAGTCCAGAAAAAAAATTAATGTATATTTTTGAATGGTTATTGCAGTGTTTTTTTGAAGACTCAATAGATTTGAACACAGCCCTGCTCAATGCATCTGAAGCACTAGTTGTTGTGCATGCACATTTCCAAAGTGAGAAGACATGGACATCAGCGACGATATTCAGGTCACTTAAATATAATATAGGGGCTTACACTACGGTTGCCAATATTTCATTTCCTAATTAATGGATGAGAGAACCACCATGAGTGGCAATTTTGGAGATGTGGTTATGTGTATGTATAGGTGTGTTATTAATTTTAAAATGATATGTAAAGATTCAGTGCCTCCTATCACTTCATCTATTCATTTTAGCACTACAAAGCCTTTATCATGCTAACACTTATCAGGATGCTACACTCACAATCCCATTATAACTTGTCCAACTGGAATTATATAGCAAAGCTAAGACTACTGCAGTGCCTCTACATGTCTGATGCAAAGCTCCACCAAAGACTGTCAGTGTCTCCATCTGATACTGCCTGTGTCTCCATCTAATGTAAAGTGAAGCACAATATTGTGTCTCGCTAATGGTTTGGAGAGGAGAAGGGAACTGTTCCTCTTCTCTTGGCTGACTAAAATTAAGCTGCCACTCTGTCTTTTCAATATGGTACATTAACAAGCAGTGAACGAAATGCTGGATAGCAGCTGACAATGGTCAATAGAAATAAAAAATATCATAAGTACTGTACAATAGCTTCACACACCAGGGACATAGAAAGACAACAGGTAAAGAGACTTTACCAATCACGGGGTACTATGGAGGAATTTCTCTTGCTAGGATCCCCAAATTACTCATTTCTTACTGCCCACTGTTGCAACAGTCCAGCCTACATGTAATGCACTTTAAGTGAATACACAAAAGGTACAAAGACTGATGGGTACTGCTTGTAACATACGGGTATTAGCACTTGTCTCAATCTTGTCATGGATGTACTGCTCCAGTGGGAGCCATAACCCCCAACCAGAAGTGCCTGCAATACTGCACTAAGCTCTGCTTTGTTCCAAGTTGCCTCCAGCTCTGTGCCTCTTCCAGTAGAATTGGTACTGCCTGCCCCCCCCCTTGACCCTTGCTGGGATCAGTATATCCTTTAAGACAATGGGGAGTTCAAACTGGGAACAGTGCCTTGTCAACCTCGTTGGCTGTGGAGGGATGACCATCCGCAATTTAAAACTTTAGGTTAAATCTGTCACCGGAAGACCCCTGGAAAACTTACACATCAGGGGAATGCACATATAAGTTTGAGGCATTTACATCACATTATAAAACATAAATGATCAACATTCTTTTACAGACTTGGTACATAGTAGTATAGTTAAAACATATAATTCATGTTGTACATACTTACTATCAGGGGGTAAATGTATCAAGCTGAGAGTTTTCCGGCGGGTTTGAAAAACCAATCATATTCTAGCTATCATTTATTTAGTACATTCTACAAAATGACAGCTAGAATCTGATTGGTTGCTAAAGGCAACATCTCCACTTTTCAAACCCGCCGGAAAACCCTCAGCTTGATACATTTACCCCCTAATTTCCTGTTATTGAAAGTGTCCTGTACTCCTGTCACACATAGCGACATCTGGGAACAATAGGGCTAAAATATGGCCACATGCGTGAGGTACCTGGTGGACAGGGTACTCTGTGTAACTAGTTTCATCTAATTCCTTATAGACTAACACTGGTGCTATGCTGAAATATTTTTATAATTCTATATAGCATAATACATATTGTATGCCAATATGTTTTTGAAAAAGTAGAAATTTATTGAAAATTATTTAAAAAAAGACATTACAATGACAGCTGGAAGAGTGGAGAGGACTGGATAGGTCTTGAAAACAAATTGCAGGGCAGGAAAAAAGGAAGAGGTCAAGTTGGGATAAGTGAAGCAGGAATGAAGGATTATCATGGTGAACATTTTATTTGGATCTTCCAAACATGTAGTAACTCCTACAAACCTATGTAACCTCAGAAGATCCCTGATTCCTTGGCTAAATTATGACTTCACAATATCTCACATTAGAATAGTAATATATATTAAGGAACTGCTATCACAGATTTCTTTTTGGCAAGAATATCAACAGGTGTTTTAAGTATACTATTTGAGATTCTCCAAGAAATACTGTAACTTTTATTACAAATAAAGTGTTTTGTTTTTTAATTTAGCACAATATATCAGTTAGTGAAAGTGTGGTATTCCAATTAATAATAATAATAATAATAATAATTCCAAATTAGTGTCAGCTTTACAGGATTACAATACATGGTTAATGAGAAGATAAAAGCAAAAGTAAAATGGTATGAAGAAAAATAAATAAAATCTGCGTGGTTAGCCCAGGACTTTATGACCCACCACCTATTCACTTATAGTAAGAAAGAAGTCAACAGGTATTGAAGAAGATATTTTCCTATATTTATTTTCATATTTGTTTTAGAGATATTAGCAATACAAAAACATAGTGATAAGTTAAATGGCTTCTGACAAAAATGGACACGTGTGTGTGTGTGTGTGTGTGTGTGTAGGGAATGCTGATTGTGAGCCCCATTTGGACAGGGACTGATGTGAAGGATGCCATAGCAGCTGAGCACACCCAAGATGGCTGCTTCACCCTCTGCACCAATGCAATGTGCTTTGAGGCCTATTGGGAGAAAGGTCTTTGAAAACACCTTATAAAATCAATTTGCGTCCAAACCCCTCCGCTTTAGGACCACCCTCTTAATTAATTTAAACTTTTTAAATACTCCTGAAACACTTTTGGTTTAACTTATTTTATGGGTTAAATGAATTATGAGCGTGAGGAGAGTAAAGTAGGCAACGATGAATGGGAGCAACAAATGCTGGTTGTGAGTGTGTACACAAACACATTTGCCCAATGTCGTTCTATTGTTGATAGTGATTTTTAGTCAGTTTATACAATCAAATCATATGATACAATGTGCGACATCTGACCAAACAGCCGTTTATCATGTGATTGACATGAGGATTGTTTGAAAAACCTGTAGTGTGTACCCAGTTTAAGACTGAGGCCCTTGCCTAAAAGAGCTTTATAATCTGAATACATAAATTGGAATTTTTGCAAAGTAGAACACTGGAGCACCACAATGACATCATGTCCAATGCTCAGTTACAAAAAGCCATTATAATTTTCCTAATCAAAATAAATTCAAACAGTTAAACCTATTTATTTTCAGGATTTTTTTGTTTATCTTAATTTTATATCATAATTATAAAGTTGTTTACATGTATACAAATATTAATTCATACAGATAGATAGCTTACACTATACTACAAAAAGATTAACAAAATTAAACGGGCCTCACACGCTGTCACTGTTATTTCAATTATCCACTACCTATGAACATTGATATGTATATAAACTAGACAACTCAGTGTCCTGTGCATTGATAAAGGTGCTTATTTGTACAGCTCTAAAAAGGCTATATAAATGGTCTGTTTGCAACTTTCTCTCTGCGTTCTAAGATACTGATTGACATGTTTGAGAGAACTAATTATACCATACACAAGCTATGAATAAGCAAATGAAAAGCATTTGTCTTCTGTTATCTAGGTCAGCTGTCAGATGTTAATCAGAATGGTATAGAGCCACTGTGGCATTGCAGCAATACAAATGTAATAAACTGCACATTCATCACAATTCATAATCCATAGTGAGGAACTGAATCACTTTAATATCTGTATGTCAATACATAATAATAGTAATAATAATAATATAATATAATTCAGTTTTTTCATTAGCAAACATAAGAAGCCATAAGCATTAATATATCATATCAAAGCATATTTCATGCAAAGCATATCTTGTCTTTTTTGAGAAGGACACAAGTATTGGTTTTCACAAACTTTGCTGCTTCAGTGTTGTTAGACCTTTTGTCAGATGTTGCTATGGTATACTGAAGTAAAATGACAAGCATTTCATAAGTGTCAAAGGCTTTTATTGACAATTACATTAAGTTTATGCAAAGAGTCAATATTTGCAGCGTTGACCCTTCTTTTTGAAGACCTCTGCAATTCTCCCTGGCTTGCTGTCAAACCACTTCTGGGCCACATACTAACTGATAGCCGTCCATTCTTGCCTAATCAATGCTTGGAATTTGTCAGAATTTGTGGGTTTTTGTTTGTCCACTTGAGAATTGACCACAAGTTCTCCATGGGATTATGGTCTGGGGAGTTTCCTGGCCATAGACCCAAAATTTTGATGTTTTGTTCCCCGAGCCACTTAGTTATCACTTTTGCCTTATGGCAAGGTGCTCCATCATGCTGGAAAAGGGGGCAAGGTGCTCCATCATGCTGGAAAAGGTATTGTTCATTATCAAACTGTTCTTGGATGGTTGGGTGAAGTTGCTCTTGGAGGATGTTTTGGTACCATTCTTTATTCATGGTTGTGTTCTTAGGCAAAATTGTGAGTGAGCCCACTTCCTTGGCTGAGAAGCAACTCCACACATGAATGGTCTCAGGATGCTTTATTGTTGGCATGACACAGGACTGATGGTAGCACTCACCTTTCCTTCTATGGACAAGTGTTTTTCCAAATGCCCCAAATAATCTGAAAGAAGAAATGACTTTACCCCAGTCTTCAGCAATCCAATCCCTGTACCTTTTGCTGAATATCAGTCTGTCCCTGATGTTTTTCTGTTTCTCTGTTTTCTTTTTCCTGGAGAGAAGTGACTTCTTTGCTGGCCTTCATGACACCAGGCCATCCTCCAAAAGTCTTCACCTCACTGTACATGCAGATGCACTCACACCTGCCTGCTGCCATTCCTGAGTAATCTCTGCACTGGTGGTGCCACAATCCCGCAGCTGAATCAACTTGAGGAGACGGTCCTGGCGCTTGCTGGAAGTTCTTGGGTGCCCTGAAGCCTTCTTCACAACTATTGATCCTCTCTCGTTGAAGTTCTTGATGATCCGATAAATGGTTGATTTAGGTGAAATCTTACTAGCAGCAATATCCTTGCTTGTGAAGACCTTTTTGTGCAAAGCAATGGTAACTGCGCGTGTTTCCTTGTAGATAACCATAGTTAACAGAGGAAGAAGCACCACTCTCCTTTTAAAGCTTCCAGTCTGTTATTCTAATTCAGTTAGCATGACAGAGTGATCTCCAGCCTTGTCCTCGTTAACACTCTCACCTGTGTTAATGAAAGAATCACTGACCTGATGTCAGCTGGTCCTTTTGTGGTAGGGCTGAAATACAGTGGAAATGTTGTTTTGGGGATAAAATTCATTGTCATGTCAAAGAGAGACTTTAAAATTAATTGCAATTTATCTGATCACTCTTCATGACATTCTGGAGCATACACAATTTGCCATCATAAAAACTGAGGCAGCAGACTTTGTGAAAAATAATATTTGTGTCATTCTTAAAACTTTTGGATATGGCTGTATAATTGCTTTACTATTATACAATAAATGTAAGAAAAGGGAGGTGAGGGCAAAATGCATTTATGTTTCTATTGTGTGTTGTTTCTGGTTATTCCTATATTGAAAGTCCATTAAATAATACAGATTTTAATGTAGCCCTATCACCTAAACATCGTGAAGATCAATTGTTGGATGAACCAGTATGTAGTCAATCATTTTGCTTGGGAGCCAGTGACATCATAGAGGCAATGCCTGAATAAAATGCATAAGGTTTGACTTATGTTCAGGGGCAGAAGTATGGGGTTCCGGATGTGCGGTAACTATGGGGCCTGGTGGTGAGGGAGGGCCTGGGTATACCTGATAGGAACGAACGGCTTTGCCAGGCCCCTACCCACATTTTGCTATGGGTCCTGGTAAAGCACTGTTCCGCACCTATTTTTATATGAATATAAGCAATATACATTTTTAATATATTAAGCAACATTAAAAACAAGTAAACTTTTGTAAAATTTGTAAAAGAGAAAAAACATGGCTTATTTTGTATTGTTTAGATATAATGCACTTCTTTTTTAGTATTATGTTTGGTATTTTTAGCCTTAATGTGACATTAAATTTTTACTGACATGAAAAGTTACTGTATAGTTAGTGACCAAATCTCAACATGTTAGACATTAAATTATCAATAATATGTAAGTGTGTTTTATGATGAAAACTGTATTTTCTCCAAATCTGCTGCTCTATGTCAAGAATATATTTTTAAAAAGTGGCAGATTTAATGGAAATTTGGAAATTGTTATTACAAATCTTGGTCACAACTAGAGTCCTTTTCCAAATAAAGGGTCATTCATTGTGATGTAAACAGTGATGTGTTAAGACTAGCTTGAGCCTGGGGAGCATAGGGCCTTTATATTTTCTATGTTTAATAGCTAATTACCCATTTTACACTGTTCCATATACAGTACTTAATCACCTATTAACTTATCACCTATAGGGAGAGGGGAACTTTTGGGTTAGAGGACAAGCACTAGATAGTAGCTCAAGGTACCACAGTTCCAGCCAACATACTAACAATGACACGTGACAATGGAAAGGCATGCAATTGTAGCAACCCATTAGAAGCCAGATGCTGGGTCCTCCTGCAATGGTGTAATGGATATGTATTCTGTTCTTAAAGAGAAACTTTCAGGTTCTCTGTTTCCTTTCTCTTACATGGTACATTACTAAATAATACAAGGAACTATTAGGTCGCTACTAACCTTGTTTATGGATGTTCAATATTCCTCATGTGATCATGTTAGTATGTAACATAAACACATGAGTCCGCATTCAATTATAAAATTGTGAAATCCCAGAAAGGGAGACAATAGATTACTCAGCAGTTGGCTTATTATAATACATGGCGAGAGATCTTCAAAAGCTAGAAACTCCAAATCAAGCTCCATGTGAAAAAAGACAAAATAATAATGTTCTCATTTATTTTTATATACTATGTATAAGAAAGGAACTGGTTCCTTTTTATTTTTGTGGGGAATGAGCTATGTGATCACTTATATGGACTACTAAGGTCCAGTAAACAGTTACACAAGGTCAGGATGAAATAAGTCCTGCCGTTTGATCAACCCAAATCCTTCTTCACTTTTTCCAAACACCACCCCAATCTGTCTAGCTAAGTCATAGTATTTTCAAGAGGCGGTTCATGCGTAGCAAAACAGAAGAGTCCTGCCAATAATGGGACTATTGGAAGGTATGCATAAAGGGATGTATATCACTTCCATATCTCAGCATTAGCATTAATTCGCAGCATGAGGGACCAAGGGGGCAACTAACCTCTTTCCCTCTTTGTCAAACCTCATTCACCCATGAGACCATTTGTGTCATATTCAGTAAACATATATTTCTCATCAGGTAGATTGTGCCTGCAAGTATAAGCATGAACCACTGGTTAATGGGGTAGCGGTTTCACCCCACCTGCAAATGGCAGACTTATACGTCCCTGTTATAATCTGTACTTAGCAAATATGAAGGGAAAACACATCACGCTTGTATCTGAGATTCGATTCCTTTTGCCTACATATTTTACATTTCTACGTCTACATTTTTTTTGTACAAGAATCACATTCAGTTTCTGAACTGCCTGGATTTCATTTCATGTGATTGATGTTTGAAGGGGGTTTTGAAGAATGCAATTCTGCTGTATAAAATCATCCTAGAGATTTCCTTGGACATGAAACATCTTCTGGTCAACTTCCAAAGGCCTAAAATTGTTAACGAAAGCTTGGCTGAATAAAGAATGTTGCAAACATATTGCAGACATATGTTCTGGACACTTAGACAAACATTTAGCCTCTGTGCTCTATATAGTTTGAAGTCTGCAGTTCTGAATTTTAAAGGCCAGGAGTCATTCCAAAAGAATTACCTTCATATTAGTGCTTTACATATGTGTACGTTATTGTCATAGCAAGGTATTTATAGAATGTATGTGTCTGGCTTTAGGAGCTTAGACAAGAGAAAGGAAGTCTGGCTCACTGTCTGTAGTTGTGTGTTGCAAGATTTTATTTTTAATATATAAACAAATTAGGTATACAGATATTTAAAATTGAGGAAAACAATTGAATTTTTTAGACCTTTTTTTATTGTGTGCATTTTCAATTTCATCAAAGTGTTGAATTTTTATCTCTAGTATGAAGAAAACACATTTTGTATACCAAATCGTTTCCATGTGGTACATTATCTATACTCTGCATTTCATTATAAACAAGCTTTGAGTATTTGCACTTTTGGTTTGGAAGGGCTTTCACATTGGATATACAGTTGTGTGATTAAAAAAAAGTGCACCATCTTTCAAATCTCTGATCTCTGATTTTACAGGACATGATTATCATAATCATCATCATCTATTTATTTATTTATAAAGCGCTCCCTCAGGGCCATCTTTTCCATTGGGCACTATGGGCAGCTGCCCGGGGGCCCCACGGGCAAGGGGGCCCCACAGGCACGGCTCTTAATGAGAATAAATAATGCTGCAAAAGAAAAAAACCTTCAATGGTCACTGAGCAAGTACATCTATCTATCTTTATCTCTATATATCTATATCTATATCTAGGGGCCCCAGTGCACTGCTTTGCCCGGGGGCCCATAATGTTGTTAAGATGGCCCTGAGCGCCACTAATTCTGTAGTGCTGTACAGAGAACTCACTCATATCAGTTCCTGCCCCATTGGAGTTTACAGTCTAAATTCCCTAATATGCTCATACACTGAGAGAGACTAAGGACAATTTTAATAGCAGCCAATTAACCTACTAATTAGAGATGGTCACTGACCCCCGTGTTTTGGTTTTGGTTTTGGATCTGGATAACCTTCGGGTTTTGGTTTTGGTTTTGGCAAAACCACCCTTATGTGTTTTGGTTTTGGTTTTAGTTTTGTTTGGTTTTGTTTAAAAATCAATTTTTTTGGGCCTAAAATAACCTTTTTTAGTGCTCCACCTGTTTCTTGGATAAGTAAGGTAATTGTAAGGCTAATAAATTATGAAAAAAAACCAGTTTAATTCCTGGTAGGCCGTCATTAATTCTACACACAAACCAGATTGTCTTCCTCTCCATCTATGCATATTGCCAATGCAGCCATCGTCTTTGGGTGTATATTACACCCTACACTTATAGTTAAATATATAAAGAAATGGACAAAGGCAGTTTGGTTCCTGTCTCTATAGGCCCCCCTCCACTTGTAGAAAATAGTAAAAAATTCAGCCATTATAGACTGTACAATATAAATTGAAATGGAGAAAGGCAGTTTGGTTTCTGTCTCTATAGGCCTCCTCCACTTGTAGAAAATAGTAAAAATTTTAGACGTCATAAACTGTACAATATAAATTGAAATGGACAAAGCCAGATTGGGGTCAGTCTGTGTATGACACCCTACCCTTAATGAGAAATTGCCAAAACAGCAGCCTTTCAAGACTGTACGTGATATAGAAATGCCCCAAGTCCCTTTCCTATTTGGGGGTAGATTACACCCTACACTTATACCTTATACTTATACTTATAAGTATACTTATTTTTTTTTGGGTGTGTTTTTTTCCCTGAACTAAAAAGACTATGTACTTTTACATAGGCTTTACCAGATGACGTACAGGGAAGACTACCATCTGGACTGGTGCCAGCACCTGCTTGCTGATTCTGCTCATATGTGGACTGCTTAGAATCCATTTTAATGAGCCCAAATCACTTGTAGTGCAAAATATTCAATAGATACTGCTGCTAGATATGACTTTTTACAGCCAGAAAAATTATTGTTTCACACTGGGGAATATGGGACATACCCCATCGCACTTGTAGTGCAAAATATTGTTTATATACTGCTGCTAAATATGACTTTTGGCAGCCAGAAAAATTATTGTTTCACACTGGGGAATATGGGACACCCCAAAGCACTTGTAGTGCAAAATATTGTATAGATACTGCTGCTAAATATGACTTTTGGCAGCCAGAAAAATTATTGTTTCACACTGGGGAATATGGGACACCCCAAAGCACTTGTAGTGCAAAATATTGTATAGATACTGCTGCTAAATATGACTTTTGGCAGCCAGAAAAATTATTGTTTCACACTGGGGAATATGGGACACCCCAAAGCACTTGTAGTGCAAAATATTGAAAAAAATGCCTCTATCCTCCTGCTCTAACAATTGCTAATAGAATTGGTATCAGAATTGAAATAATAATAGAAAGAATAAGGTATACAATTATTGGTCTGTCCCTGCTCTAATACAGCCTGTGACCTAACCCTGCTCTCTCCCTCTGTCAAATGGCGATGGATTGCTGTGTAGGCGGGTATTTATGCATTTCATATATCGCGAGAACCGAGCTCTGAGATCCGACTACATCACGATGACGTTTTGCCTCGATTTTGAATCCGAATGGGCGGGAGAGTACCGAGCCTGCTCGGCTCGGTACTCGGATAGGCGAAGTTCGGGTGGGTTCGGATCTCGGGGAACCGAGCCCGCCCATCTCTACTACTAATATATTTTTGAGTGTGGGAGTAAGCCCACAAAAACGCGGAGAGAACATGCAAACTCCACAGAGATAAGGCCATGGTCAGGAATCAAACTCATGACACCAGTGCTGTGAGGCAGAATTGCTAACCACTGAGCCACCATGCTGCCCATTATTAATAATCATCTAACTCTTACCAAATCCTGAAATCTGATAAATCTAATCTTATGTGAAGAATAGCTCCTAACAGATTTTACTTTGTCATTTATTTATTCAGCAAAGCAAAATATGAAGCAGCCAAGTGTGAAAAAGTAAGTAAATGCTAGCACCTCTATATAAAAGCAGAACCTTTGACAAGTCAGTCTGGAGCATTCAGGTCTGTGTTAACACCATGTCAGTGAGGAAAGACTGACCATGCATGGCTTTCAAGGAAGAATGAAACCTTCTAGAAAAATGTCCTCCTGAATTGTTTGTTCTTACTGCTCAATGTCTGACTCATTGTACAAATCTCAGGTCAGACGGCTGCTTTAGCAAGAAGTCCTGTTTCCAGTGTGTTCCTGGATGGGAAAGATCTCCAATTGCTCAGTGTCTCAGTACTTTTCTGTTCTGCTTTGCTCCCTTTCTCAAAGTTTCTGCCATCAAATCTAGTCATTTAGCCACTAAATATCATCATCTTGGTGCTCTTTGCCTCACCTTTGCCAGTGGGAAATATTTACGTAAGCTGGAATACAGGGCCAGATCCCCTGAGATAAGAGTACTATAAAATGCTACATAATTCAGTGCTCTGAAGCACAACACAATAACAGTTGTTGGCTGGGATGCATGGGAAGAAAGCTCTGTTACTGCAAACATGCGCTACAGACTCATTCATTTGCACACAAATCCCATGTCACACAAGATTACTTTAGAGACCATCATGGAGTATTTGGATGATAAACAAACTACATTAGAGGTCATTTAGACCTCACGAGACATCATCCAGCTCCTGAAATCATCAGCAAAAGTTAAAGTAGTTTGATGCTAGAAAAACGAATTGTTTACTTTTGTCTAAACAATGTTTTGATGGATTATTTGGGGATTATTTGATAATTACTTGATCAAAACCATTTTTCCCACTAAGATATCTAATTTAAATAGTTTGCTCTATACACTGTGAAGAAGAATCAATATCTAAGAATGATTCCAAGAAGATATCCTGCCCTGAGGCAGCAACACAATTTTTTTCTGCACTATTAAATATAATAAATATGGACAAACTGTGGTTATTTGTTATATGTATTTAATGTGTAGTGTTCCATGAATAGCAGTGTAGACCCTATGCCGCCTGTTACCTCAACGCTCCTTGGGTGGGGGGGGGGGGGGGTAAGTTTCACAGTCAGGTTAATATCACTTCTTCTCAAACACAGTGCCTCCATCCAAATTGTGTTTTCTTTTTGGGGTTGCAGACCTTGGCAAGGTCTACCATGGGTTTACGCGAGAAACCCCTTGCCCTGACTAGTGATAAGATAACTACACACACACCAGGAACAGGTGCAAAAAGCCGCTAGCCTATTTATTAAATGGCCAGGTAACTTAAACAATAACTTGGATGACATGGATGCAATGGAAAACTAGAACACAAGAAATGTATAAACTCACTGTCTGAGTTAGTAAAACATTATGTTGCAGCATATAATGATGCAATTCTTTACAACACTGATGATGAAGGTAATAAAGACAATGAAGAATATGATTCTCACTTTGAAACAGAAATTAATGATGGGATTGATAATTATGAGGATGAATACAATGATATTGGAAGTAGTTCCAGCAGCTATAATATTTGGCAAGAAGAAGGCAATGATGAGGATAGTAACCTTTTGGACAGAAATAAGCACAGCTATGTGCAAAAGATGAAGGAAGGAATAGTCCCAACAATGTAGGGGAGTTCAAGGCCAGATCTCTACCTCAGGCAGGTCACAGTACTTAAAAATTTAGTAATAAATTAAGTATTTATTACTTATTAAGTAATTAAGTAATAAGTCTTGTATATGGTGCTATGCAGTATATAGTGGATTACGCACACTTGAAGTGGACACTGACCAGTTCTGGAAACCTGGTGGACTTTCAAAATACAGTTCAACAAACTTTAACATTAACAACAGGTACCTGTAACAACTGGAATGGATCAGGAAATTCTACAAACATTTGAAACTGTTACCTCTGGACTGGACCTGGACTCGCTCAGCACCTATGACTGAAGTTGGTCTCTCTCTGGTCTGGACCATGGCTCCTTATGGACATCTGGCAGCTTGTACTGGACCTCTAACAAATTACTGTCTGGCAATGGCAGACTCCTTTCTGGAATAAGCATATCCCTCTGTGGTTCTGGCAGCCCCATCTAGTAACTTGACATCTCTCCCTATTAGATTGGCAGCTCTCTCTGTCAAACATGCAGCTTTCTCTTTAATACTTGCAGCTGTCTGTAAGGGGTCTGTAGCCTCAATGCTCTAGTCTCATTGTAATGACATCGCCCTCTCCATTTTTACCTGTCCCGTCAGCACATTTTATCAAAGTACTCACTTTCCCTGAGACTCTTTAGCTCCATGGAAGGTTCAGTGGATTCAACTGTGCCGCTCACCTCTATCCACCGGCTTCACTTGGTGAAGCAGCATCCCACCAATGGCTGCGCCTACCTCCTCTCTGGCTGCTCACAAATGATTCTTCTTCTTTACCATGAAACTCTGACATCACTTCCTCCTCATCTGCTCCTCGGGCGAATGCTGGGATGTGTAGTTTTCAGTATCCTTGGAAGTGTGGACTGCCCACTTGGCAGAAGCTACTTCTCATCTGTCTTTAAAATCCAGGGGTTACAGTAGTATGATATTTATTTATCCTGTAAAAAACATATATTACATGTAAAAGACAGTTCATATCTGCTACAAATTTTGGTTATTTATCAAATGTTTATCATGGCAACTTGCAGTGCTTGAAATTTTTACTTTTGCATCACAGGATAGTCATATATGCCTAGGCACAATTGGTGAGCAAATACACAATATATACAAAAGTATTCGGACGCTTGTCCATTAAACCAACAGGGAGTGTAATGACATTGTTTTCAAATACATACACTTTAATATGGAGTTGGTCCCCCTTTTTCAGCGATAACAGCTACCACTCTCCTTGGAAGGCTTTCCACAAGATGTTGGAGTGTTTCTGTGGGACTTTATGCCAATTCATTCTGTAGAGCATTTATGAGGTCAGGCACTGATGTTGGACGAGAAGACCTGGCTCATAATCTTTGTTCCAGTTCATCTCAAAGGTGTTTGATGGGGTTGAGGTCAGAGCTCTGTGCGGGCCAGTCAAGTTCTTCCACACCGAACTCATCAAACTATGTCTTTGTAGTCCTTGCTTTGTGCACTGGGGCACAGTCATGTTGGAATAGAGAAGGGCCTTCCCCAAACTGTTGCCACAAAATTGGAAGCATCGCATTGTCCAAAATGACTTTGTATGCTGAAGCATTAAGATTGTCCTTCACTGGAGATAAGGATCCTAGTCCAAGCCCTAAAAAACAGCCCCATACCATAATCCCTCCTCCACCAAACTTCAGAGTTGGCATAATGCAGTCAGACAGGTAACGTTCTCCCGGCATCTGCCAAACCTAAACTCACCCATCTGACTGCCAGAGAAGCGTGATTTGTCATTCCACAGAACACGCTTCCATTGCTCCACAGTACAGTGTCGGTGTGTTGACACCATCATCATCATCATCAACATTTATTTATATAGCGCCAGCAAATTCCGTAGCGCTTTACAATTGGGAACAAACATTAATAAAACAATACTGGGTAATACATACAGACAGAGAGGTAAGAGAACCCTGCTCGCAAGCTTAGCATTGGTCTTGGTGATGTGAGGCTTGCATGCAGCTGCTCAGCCATGGAAACCCATTCCATTAAGCTCCTGCTGCACAATTTTTGTGCTTACATTAATGTCAGTGGAAGTTCGTAACTCTTCAGTTATGGAATCAGCAGAGCGTTGGCGACTTTTACGCACCATGCGCCTTAGCAATTGTTGACCCTGCTCTGATTTTACATGGTCTTCTGCTTCATGGCTGAGTTGCTGTTGTTCCTAAACACTTCCACTTCACGCAGGGATGAAATTTCACGAACTGTCTTAATGAAAAGGTGGCATCCTATCACAGTACTACGCTTGAAGCCACTGAACTCTTTTGTATCACAAATATTTGCAAATGGAGACTGCATTGCTAGGTGCTTGATTTTATACACCTCTGGCAACACCTCAATTCAATAATTAACAGGTGTGGCCAAATACTTTTGTCTTATAGTATAGGCTGATGTGGGGCAACCAAGACTGTCCTTTACCCTGTACTGTACATTAACCAAACATATTTCCTCTTTTGGTTCTAGTGAAGGCTATCACTGCTGCTTTGCTCTTGTGGTAATCTGATTGCTCAGAGTAGCTGTGTGACCGATATATTTTTTTGTCATTATGTTTGCTGCCGGAGCCAAGACACTTGTTCTCCATGTTTGCAGAAGTTGTGTTGTCAGCTGCCACCACCTAGGAAGCCACAGAAATCACCAAAGGAAAAACTGACAGTTAAACCCAACAGCTGACTTGAGATGGTATTCCAGTTAATCTCTGAAACAATGATGTCCTTGGTGTGTGGACACTCTTCAACACTACTCTGTAATTTCCCACTGCTTTCATAAATGTTTACATATTTTATAATTCTGAAAAGATTATATTGTGGGAGGTAGATCTAAAATGCAATCATCACTATCTACTATTCGCATGCCGTCTAAATGAGCCCAAAGTTAAAGTTACAGTATATAAATGAGTAGTAAAAGAAATGCAGAGGTATGTGTTGCTTACTTTTGTCGTAAATAACTTAATTTGTATTTGTGTGTTTCAAGCGTAACACCAACCAAAATGAAAAAAAAAAAGAAAAAAATAGTTGCTGATGGGAGTTTGATGAGCTTAATATAGAAGAAAACCAAATCTTTGCTTGCTCCATTTACTGTATCCACTGGGGGTACCCACTCTCCAAAATATCCCTTACCACTCTACTTCATGCACAGCATGTCAAATCGGAGTATGAATTTACTGTTTGAAACAATTTTTTTAAAGTTCTGCTAAGTCTCCACCAAAACAATAATTTTAGCTCAACATTTACCCTGTTCAATTAATTAATAGCAGGTGGCTCCGTGGTTAGCTTTGCTGCCTCATAGTTTTGGGGTGGGTTCAATTCTTACCATGTTTGTGTGGGTTTCCTCTGAGTGCTCTGGTTTCCTCCCTCACTCCTAAGACTCTGGCAGGCTAATTGGCTTCTGACAATTATATCTCTAGTGTTTGGAGAAATCCAACAGATTTGAGAGTTGGGGTTCTGAGTAGATACAAAACACAACTCGATTCTTTGTGGCAAAATCAGATCTGAAAGCAAGGCAAATCGTAATTTCCAGGAAAATATGAATTCAAAATGCTTGTTTTACAGGAAATGCGTCATTGCATTTCCAGTTAATGCTATTTGTATCAGAGGTGCGTTATTGCACCTCCTTTATATATATCTTAGGTACTCATGGGGAATACACACCTCCCAGGCAGATGTCCCAGTGACTCACCTAGGTATCCCTGTGTTTGGTTGTTATAGTGAAAACTCATTTGTGTACTTCCAGTTTTGGCACTTCCGGTTTTTGGGTTCTAGGATGGAATGCATATTGTTTGGAGTGCCTCATAGAGAATACAAGGAAGCTATTGCCCCATATATTTTGCAATGATATACAGACTATGACCTTTTGTTGAATCTTGAGCTGAAATCTTTTCTGAATGAGATGAATGAAATGAGATGAGATGAATGAGATTAACCTTTTCTGTTGTTCTCTGTGGTTGTCTTGACAAAGGTGCAAATGCAGGACCAAAATGTTGACTTATAATGAGAGGTATGGAATTGAATTAAAAGAAAATGATAGCAGATATGGTGACTGTGTCTTTTAGTAAACTGCCATGTATTTTAGCCAGCCAGCTTTTGGCGAAAATTAGTGAAAATTTGGACAGTTGTGAAGAGATCATTAGAAAATAGACCAGAAATGACTAAAAATGAATGTTAATGCTATAAACAGTAATATAGGAGGAAAAACAACCTATTTTTCACAATTTTTAATTAAATCCAGATCTAAAAAAAAAGTTTTAGGAACTTTGGCAAAACATGTAACAAAATCAAGACACGAAAATGTTTTAGAACCAAAACCACATCCAAAACCCAAACACAGGAGTCAGCGCACATCTCTAGTAGGGAATGTAGATTGTAAGCTCCACTGGGGCAAGGACTGATGTGAATGATTAAATATTCTGTGTAGTATGTAGGTGTTATATAAATGTTTGTTAATATAATAATTGGTATAAATAGACTACTGTGTAACTCTCACATACAGTTTCAAACCTTGCAATGAACCAGTATAGTTTGAAGTAAGTATCAAAACTTTAACACATGGTAATGGGACCGTATGTACAGTTTGTCCCCATGGCAGGAATGTGTTTCTGTTTTAGATCTCTATAAACTTCACTAAGGTATTCAACAGTTTAATGTATGATTACAACTGACATTTACAAGCATCCTGCTGGCATGAATGATCTACAAAATCATTGTAAAGAAAGAAAATATGTTGATGAAAAAAAGCTAACACTATTAAATGAGAATCATTCTTTACTACACCTAATATTTCCCCATGATTGTCAGTAGAAACCATCATAAAATGCTAATCAAAACTGCTGATATTTGAAATATAAAAGAGGGAGGAAAGGGTGTAAAATGTGATGTGATTTCTTCTTGACTCATATATAAAATCCTGTTTACAAAATGACATACATATGGTAAAAATCTTTGTGATTCACATTATTGGCATTCCCAAAAATGTCCACAAGAGAAAATCTGCAGCAATCATTTTAATATATTAGAGGGAAAATTGTGCGCTATTCAAAATTGCAGTAGTGCTTCTAAACCCTAAGGGGGCTATTTATCATAAAGACCGCGAAAATTAGCCATTAAGTCTCAGTACTTATTGTTGGTTATTGCAAAGATAAGGAATTATATTTCTGAACATTTTATCAAGTAAGTAATACTGGGCCAGCAGCGATAAAAAGTGTATGTCCTGGCAAGGATTGATCACCGCAGAGATGTCTTTCACTGTTTGCTTAACGCGGGAGTTTGCACATGTGCCGAGTCTGCAGTACACTGGACAGTCCTCTCCGCTGGAGCTGAAAATGCAAGTAAGAGGTGTTAGCATTTCAGGACCAGCAACGATTTATATTTAGAGGTTTATGAGGACTGTGGCATTCGGCAACAACAAGGCTAACGTCTGGGGATTCTACTCTTTCAAACAAGGGTACCCGCATTAGAGTAGAGCTTCCACTGTGACATCATTTGCCCTTTAACCTGAAAGAAAAACTCACTAGTCTGCTGCTGATTGACCAGTGAGTATTTCTTCTGACCCATGGGCCTCATATACCACTGAGCATGAGTGGTTCATTAGCATTAATGGGGTTTATGCGCAAATTGAGCCAAACTGGCCATTAGCCCTGAATTTATTAAACTATAAAACACATGTAATGCAGTAGTTATCACAATAAGCACATGGATAAGCATTATTCTAACCGCAAGAATTAACTTTTTGAATGGGTTGATATTTTATTATGGTGCAAACTAAACAAACCCTGAACCAAACAAAGGGAAATACTGTAGGTTTTATGCTTGTAATTCAAAGTAACCACCGAATTATTTACATAAATATAGGGCAGTGCTGTGTTATTTGTATTACTGGTAATCTGCAAGTTGAAGTTTTTGAATTATTTGCTATATAGTAAATTATTGAAATTATCACATTTACAACACTTTTGTTATTTATATTTATTAAATACTGTATTCTTAGCTAGTGTACATAAAATCAATTGATTGGTTGCTATTAGTTACTCAGCTTAAACTCTTTGCTCTATTTTTTCTTAATAACTTTATTTATAAAGTACCAGCACACATTTTATACAAACAGAGTAAAAAATTAAAAAGGCCTTAATAAGTGACATTGCACAGATCCTGCAGGGGCTGTATATCAGACAGAGCTAATATACAAAGGTATAGAAAAGAAGCAAACAGGTTACACATACATATATCTGTTCTAAAATGTGCAAACAGTGAGACAATATCCATAACAGATGTATAGTGGTGTGAGGTTTTTTCTTTTTCCCTTTAATGTTAGGAGAAGGAGAGGGGGGTGGAGTGAGAAGGGAGGAGAAATAACTGGGACTAAACATGGGACTCCCGCCAGCCAGTGAGCCATTGGTGAAGGGACTGAAGTTGATATCAGTCACCGGTCATATCAAATTATAAGAAGAAGGTCGATATATCCTGGGAATGAATTATAGAGGTATGAGAACCTGGGGGACTGTTATATAAGAACCAATCATACCAAGTTTGGGGAAGTTTGCAGGATTTATTATTCAAATATCATCATCATCACCATTTATTTATATAGCGCCACTAATTCCACAGCGCTGTGGAAAAAATGTTGGCATATCACTCACATCAGTCCCTGCCCCATTGGGGCTTACAGTCTAAATTCAATGACACACACACAGACAAAGACTAGGGTCAATTTGTTAGCAGCCAATTAACCTACCAGTATGTTTTTGGAGTATAGGAGGAAACCGGAGCACCGGGAGGAAACCCACGCAAACACGGGGAGAACATACAAACTCCTCACTGATAAGGCCATGGTCAGGAATTGAACTCATGACCCCAGTGCTGTAAGGCAGAAGTGCTAACCACTAGGCCACTGTGCTGCCCTTAAATATGCCAACATTTTTTCCATTGAGGCTAAGAACCAAATATTATTTAGGAGCTGTTGTCTGGAGGGGGGATCAGGGTTCTTCCAGTGCTTGGCCACCAGGCATCTGGCCGCATGAAGGATTTGTATGGACAGTTTCTCCGCATATTTACCAAGAGCATCTAATGGGGAGCCCAAAATAAAGAATCATGGACATTTAGAGATCTGAACCTGAGTAATGTCACTGATTAAGGAAGCCACGTCATCCCAAAACAGCAATTTTTGGGTAGGACCACCAGATATGAAGGAAGGACATACGTTCACCACAGCCCCACCAGAAAAGATTAGATGTGGTACTTCATATTGCTTTCAACCTGGTCGGATTAAGTACTATTGGAAAAAAAAATTGTAAGCGTTTTCTTTTATAATGGAGGAAATAGAAGTTTTTGAGAAAATGTTCTCTAATTATTGTCCAGGTGTCCTCATCTGGTGGCCTACCCAAATCAGCCTCTCAGTTACGTTCATGAGCTGGGGTGTTGGTCTGCCTTGAGGTGAAGAGAAGATTATATAAATTAGAGATAATACCTCTTTAAAGAGGGTTGCAATCACAAAGGGATTTCAGTGGTGTCAGCTCTTGTAGCAGCAGGTTTCAGAAGGGCTTCGACAAAATGTCGGACCTGAAGGTAGACGAAAGGGCTGACAGACGGGAAATCAAACGTCACTTGTAAGGACGACAGTGGCATGCAGGAACCAGATTCAAGGACGTCTCTGATCATCCTGATGCCTCTTCTAAGCAAAGATTGAAATTGAGAAAGACATTGACCTGGAGAAAAAGCAGGATTACCCCAGAGAGGCACTACTGGGTAGGGTACGGTGGTGGTCTCAAATTGTAATCTGCAGTGGTCCCAAATCCGACAGGTGAATAGGTGCCCTATTTTTTAGATCTGTGTTTACAATTTTGTAACATTTGCATACATTTCAATGCATAATGGGATGTAAGATTGACATACAAATTAGCAGTCTTCATTTGAACTATTTATCCTTACTGTTTGCTTCAATTAACTAAATGGCTATAAATAGTACAACTAAAAGTGTGAAGTGTATAGATATCAACATATGGACCTTGAAAGAACGAATAGATTTATGGGAAAACGTGATATTCATATTGGAAACATTGCATTTAATCAATCAGGTGTATCAAATCTATAGGCGTTCACAAATTCTAATACTAACCAAGTACTTTGCAGTTAAATATGTATTTGTAAGGAATATCTGTTTCTGGCACTTCATTTTAAAGTGTAACTTATTTGTGTATACAGTGATGGGCTTTTAGAAAATGTAAAAGTTCGTTTTCCCTCAGTCATACAACAAGTCTTTCCTCTAACCTTCAAACCTGTAAGTGTTCTCTAAAAACCCACCTCTTCAGACAAGCTTATCAATTTCCCGATCCCCTTTCTTTACCTTTCTAGGCATTTCTACTAGAGATGCTCAGGCTCGGTTCCCCGAGAACTGAACACACCCAAACTTAGCAGATCCGAGCCGGCTCAGTACTTTTGCACACCTTTGGAATTGAAAATGAGGCAAAACGTCATTGTTACGTCATCGTATCTCGGATATTGCGAGATTTGGATTCTATAAGTACCGCCCTCCACTGCGATCCAGCACCATTTCACAGAGGGAAACAGAATGGGTAGCACAGTTCTTCGCAGTCTCTAGTGCAGTTGGGCAGCATCATAGGTAGAAAAGAAAGAGGAGGGGTAGCAGTGTTCTTCAAAGTCTACAGTGACATTCAGGAGAGCTCCATTGCTCCATTGCTAATTGTCATTGCTGAAATACAAATAATAGGTCTGACAGGCTTGGTCTTCTAAATCTGCAGTCACATTATACTGTGTTATATAGGTAACATACAAAGAGGAGAGCTGAGCTCCATTGCTCCATTGCTAAAATACAAATAATAGGTCTGGCAGGCTGAGTCTTCTAAATCTGCAGTCTTTGAAAGTGCATGAAAATAATATTGTGACCTGTGAGGTGGTCAAAATTGACTGCAAATGACTTGAAATTAGTGTTATTGAGGTTAATAATAATGTAGGGGGCAAAAAAGCAAAAATATGTGATTTTAGCAAAAAAATCCAAAACCAAAACATGCAAGGGCGATTTTTCAAAAACCAAAACCAAAACACAAAGTTAATCCAGATCCAAAACCAAAACCAGAACACAGGGGTCAGTGAACATCTCTAATTTCTACTTGATTCCCACCCCTCTACAAAATTCACACAAAACTTACATGTATTTTCTTTCTCTACTCAAACAACCCTCGGAACCACAAAACTACATTGCGTTGTGACAGGATTACATAGCCACACAAAGCACTTTTTTCCTATTGCAACCTGGCTACACTACCACTATGTGCCTCTATGTGGCATATGTAACCTCATGTATCAAACATATTTCCCTATAGATTGTAAGCTTGCAAGCAGGGTCCTCTTATATTTTATCTGTCTGTTAATACCCAGGTTTGCTTTATTACTGCGTTTGTTCCCAATTGTAAAGTGCTGCTGCATATACTAGCGCTATATCAATAAAAGCTAATGAATAAAATATTCAGATCTTGCAGTGCAATAGTCGGTTCTCCTGGTTTTGCGCAAATAGGTGTTAGGAGCAAAGCAAAAAAAAGGGATATATATTCACCTTGGCAAAACCATGTTGTATTGGAGAGGAGTAAATTTTAAATGCTGAGACAGATCTATAGTTGGGATAGGGCACATCCTAGATCCATAGCCGGATTAAGGGGGGGGCACAGGGGGCACGTGCCCCGGGCCCCCCTCTCTCAAAGGGCCCCCGCCTTCCCGCATCATCTCACCTTTCAGCTGCTGTCAGATGCGGCTGCGGGGGTCTCCTGATGCATGCACACACTCCGTGTGCACATAGAGATCGTTACGATCTCTAAATCTGTGCCAGTAGTACAGCAGCACCTGCTGGAGGAGCTGCTGTACTGCCTAAAATGGCCGAAATGAAGCTGCTGGGCATGCTCAGCAGCAGCTCCTCCAGGACATCAAGTGAGCAGGTGAGTCGTTTCACTGGGCACATATTTATACAGTGAGTCACAAAATAAATCATATATAAATAAATATATCAAGAAGACCCCTCATAGCATGTTTATTGCTTGATTTTATATATATATATATATATATATATATATATATATATATATATACACATATACACATACTTGTTGGTATAGGTGGCTACATTTGACATATTTAATCAAGCAATCAAGTAATAATCATGCTTTGAAGGGTCTTCTTATTAATGTATATACATATGATTACTTTTTTCATCAGTTATGTTTCAATAAATATACCAGACTTGCCAACTCTCCCGAAATATCCGGGAGACTCCCGCATTTTGCGAGAGTCTCCCGGGCTCCCGGGCGAGTGTGGCAATCCCCCGCATCTGGATAATTCTGCCCACTTCCTAGTGAAGTGGGCAGAATTAAGTCCCAAACGCCGCGATTCCCGGTGAATCGCGGCGTTTGGCCCCGCCCCCCGCTGTCAAATGACGCATTTTGCGTCATCACGTCATGGGGGCAGGTCCAAAATGACGTCACTTGGAGCCCCGCCCCCCCGTTACGCCCACCTCCTCTGCAGGCTCCCGGATTTCACCAACAGAAAGTTGGTAAGTATGAAATATACACTGAACATTAATCATTATTAAAGTAATTACTGAAGTCAGACACTTATATTAAAGCTTGAATGAGATACATATATATATGTAATTATAGTTTTAATGTAAGTGGCAGGCTTCGATAATTACTTTAATGATGATTAATAAAATAGAGGATCTTATAACATAGTTGCTACGTGATTTTATATATATATATATATATATATATATATATATATATATATACATACATACATACATACATAGCTACACACATATATACACAAGTATTTATAGTCTAAATTGGTGTTATGTTATCAATGTTTATTTTTTATGTTAGTTTTAATGTGTAGTATCATTGCTAGTTTTAATGTGTGGTGTCAATACCCATTTTAATGTGTGGTTTTTATGATTGTTTCAATGTACAGTATTTTAGCTTGTGAAAGCAATGATTTTTCTTGTGCAGACAACCTAGGCGAGCCCTCTGGATGAGGTATGTCATATTGTGGGCTGTAGGTGTCGTAATGCAGGATGTGTCACTGCTTATAGCCTTATACCCAATGGCGTTATATAACATGCGTTTTATACAGAGGTGCCTGTACAATTTACAAGTAACTGTACTAATATATATATATATATATATATATATATATAAATATTACATCCAGCCATCCTACCTTCACATCTTTGTGGATTTAGCCAACTTTCCAAAAGAAGTAGAGGTAGCTGTAAGTAGTTGTAACACACACATATATATATATATATATATATATATATATATAGTATATACATATGTATTTATGTTATTATGCATACTTGCCAACTGTGGCAATCTCCCGGGTCTCCCCACTTATTAGTGAAGTGGGCAGGTTTAGGTCCAAAACGCTGTGATTCGCCAGGAATTGCGGCGTTTGGCCCTGCCCCCGCTATAAAATTACGAGTTTTGCATCATTAAGTCACAGGGACGGGGCCAAAATGACGTGATTTTCGGAGCCCTGCCCCCTGCACGCCCACCTTCCCCGGCAGGCTCCCGGATCATAAGTTGGCAAGTATGCTATTATGTTTGGATACATGTTAAATAAATATTCCTTTTATGATAGAATTGGTCAGATTGACTTTTTAATATTCACCACCTACTTGTAACGTTCTCTTGTGCATGATGACACTTTGCTCTTAATTTCAGATCTTAAGGGCCCCCCTGTTTTAAATGCCCCGGGCCCCCCAAAGCCTTAATCCAGCTCTGCCTAGATCAAATCTATATTTCTTGTAAAAGTTGTCCAGTATTTGTGTACTACATGAAGCCAGTATTTTCCTTGCATGCAAAAAAACCCCATGGATTTTCACCCCTTGCATTGTAACATGGTTTGCCCAGGAGAAAATGTACTCCTATTTTTCTTTGTTCCTAACTCAGCATCAGGCCCTGAGTGTGGAATAGACGCATGAATGTGCCAAGTTAAGCACCAACAGGCAAAAGTGAGATTTTTATTTTGTGGGACAAGATTATTTAAATTATTTAAATGAGATGGCACATTTGGGGAACCATTTTCAGTTTTCTGGAAGTGTACACTGAATAACAACATGTTATCACTCCTGGGTGGCATAGATTAACAAACATTTATTGAATGATTAAATGTATGGTTTTTAAGAAGGGATCAGTGCAAAATTCCTTTTGCACTTTGATTTTATTCAGTAGTCAAATATGACTTTGTATTATTTTTAAATGTTTTTAGTACGGTTGTTTTAGGTGTATTTCAATACAGGAGCATCCAATTTGTCCAGTGAACATGTACTTGATGAGTAAGATGGTATATATAAATAGCGGTAAAGTTTGGTGATTTGGACATACTTGTATTTTTGTCAGTCATATAATTTGTACTGTACTGATTGACTGTATTTTGTTCACACTTCGTTTTTGGGCTTTTGTTCAGACATAGATTTAAAGCATCCAATAACCATGTCTGCCTCTGAATGCAGTTACGGTAAATGTATCAGAACTGGGAAAATAACATGAATTATGTCTTGTTCATTCTATTAGACATACTTTGTGGCTTGACTACAATTTTAAACCTACATATTCCTGACATAGCGTTCAGTGTTGTTTTAGTGTCAGGTAGAGTAAGAACTTCTGAACACATTTTTTCATGGAACGTTAAGGAAATTATCTGACCCCAAATCAGTAGCAAGTTGCCAAGTTTGATCTGGATCATTACTTTTTTCTTCTGAGGTTTGAGATGGACGGAAAAAAAATTAGTAAACGTTCAAGAAGATAGAACTATAAATTTACAGCCAGACTATTCTGTCTGTCTAGCACCTTTACCAATTGTGGTCAGCATTACAAAGTTATTTGTCATTAAAAGGAGCCAGTGCTTAAACGAAGATCTGTAGTTATAATCTGTCATTTAGTATTTAATGATTATTGGAATAATCTTTTATTTTTAAAACGCCACCATTTTACATAATGATGGCTGGCTCACATGCTCAGCACCAGCACTTACTCACTGCTGTCCCCCTTCACTGGATAAGGCATAAGGCAGATAGCGGTGAGTAACACACTCTCGGTGAGGCACTGGTGGCTGGCCCGCATGCTCGGCACCAGTGCTTACTGATGCCTGCCTCAGTTCCCCATCACTGGAGAAGGCATGAGGCAGATAGCGGTGAGTGACACACTCTCTGTGAGGCACTGGTGGTTGGCCCGCATGCTCAGCACCAGTGCTTTCTCACTGCTTGTGTTACGCTGGTTATCCACACACCCCTTCTGCCACTTGATTTACTCACCTGTTAGGATACCACCAGGCAGCAGACAGGGAACAACCTTCCCCCACCCTTCTCTTGCTCATTCACAGTATGGAAGCTGCCTTACCGCACACAAATAAAAAATAATTGCGGCTTTGATGGAGCTAGGGAGGTGAGCAACCCCTGCTACCACTCTAGTTCTGCCAATGTTGAGGGCTATTGGAAAATATGTACTTTAAGGGCTCTATTTACTATGACTACGTAGTGTACTGTGATGCATAATGTTGTATCACAGACATTTACTAAGAATTATCTTCTTTGTGAAGTAATGTGAACGTCCCCTCGTCCACCGCGATAGAGAGGGCTTTGCTTTGCTCTTTCCACTGCTGCAATGGTCATAAGTGATGGATCTGGCTTATTAATTATCAACTGTGCAAGCTTCTGTAGCAGAGTGTCCCCTGTAGTAGTGCCCATGAAGAGGGGGAAGAAAAGAAAAGTCAACTTACCAGACCAGTGATCCAACACAGGTAAGTCTGTTTTCATCACATTGCTCCCCGGTATTGGTGACAATGAATCTAAACAGACTCGCTGTCAGCTAAACAGTGGCCAGGGAAAGCCAATCACAGCTCGCCACATTGCTAAACTCTGTTCAACCATCGCAGTAGGCTGAAGTAAGAAGACCAGAAGAGTTACCCAGGGGCGAGAAGACTAGAGACCTTCTTCAATCAAGAGGACCAGACCGCCAGATGAAGAGAAAAAAGCTAGAGCCTCTTCAATCAAGGGCAGCACCGAACAGGAGAAGAGTCTGAAATCTTTCTAAAACAGAGTTAATAATATTCCCACCCACCAACAAGAGCATACCTGACATTTCTATCTCTGTTAATAACATGACCATAAATCCCACCCCACAAGCTCGCTGCCTAGGTGTAAACCTTGACTCACACCTATCCTTTGTTCCCCATATTGACTCTATATCTAAATTATGTTACAGACATCTAAAGAACATTTCCAGAATTCGCACATATCTCACACAAGACACTGCTGAAACCTTAATTCATGCACTTATCATCTCCCGCATTAACTATTGCAATTCCCTCCTTACTGGTCTTCCCAAAAACAGACTCAAACACCTACAGTCTATTTTGCATGCTGCTGCAAGATTGATTTTCCTTGCAAATCGTTATTCCTCTGTTGAATCACTCTGTATGTCTCTGCACTGGTTGCCTGTTTTCTACCAAATCCAATATAAAATACTTTTACTAACCTACAAGGCCATCAATAAAGCTGCACCAACATACATCTCCTCTCTTGTCTCATAATATCTTCCAACTCGGCAACTCCGTTCTGCACAAGATCTGCGTCTCTCATCCACCCTCATTACATCCTCCCATTCCCGGTTACAGGACTTTGCTGCACCTACACTATGGAATTCTCTCCCTCGCACAATAAGACTCTCCTCTGGTCTCAAAACTTTCAAGTGTTCTCTGAAAACCCACCTCTTCAGGCAAGCTTATAATATTCCTCATCCACCCTCTTAACCTCACTACCTTACCCTATTACCCGTTACACAATTTCACACAAGACAACTACCCCCTGACCAACTTTGTTGTGTGACAGGATCATTTAGCTTAGGAGTCACTTTTACCTTTACAGCCTGGCTGGGCCGCAATGCAAAATGTAGACTTAGAATTAGCCTAATGTGTCAAACTCCCATTGTCCCATAGATAGTAAGCTTGCGAGCAGGGCCTTCTCACCTCTTTGTCTGTTTTACCCAGTTTGTTTATTAGTTTACTATGTTTGTCCCCAATTGTAAAGCGCTACGGAATATGTTTGCGCTATATAAATAAATGATGATGATGATGATAATGAACAGTCTGAGACATATCCTTGGCTACTGCGTATGTGCAAAAGTGCTTAGACTACATAAGGCCTTACATCTGTAACCGACTTTAAACTAAATAAGAAAATATAAAACCATTCTTTCAAATGTATTTGTTGTCAGTAATTTAGAGTAGAGTTTTTCTTGAGTTATAAATAAATCTGGGGGGTGTGAGCAAGTTCTAAGTACTTGGAAAGCAAATTGCTGTAAAGCTGTTCTGTTGCACAGGATATCCTCGCATGTCATGATGCCACTACTTTATGTTCTGTGTGTTCTTGTGTAAAGAAAATATAATACTTACTTAATGTGCTGTAAATCTTTCACCAGTTTTGCATTACACTCTGTCCTAAATGTATGTTTTTATTGCTTTTTGCTAGTCTACAAAGTGTTCTTGCTTTTAGTGTGTCACTTTCTATGGTGTTTCTCTGTTTTATTTAGGTTCTAAAATTTCCCTACAATTCCCTTTTAAAAGCTCAATAAAATATAGCTAATAAATAAAAATCACTGAAATGCATTGTAGCAGATCTGCTCATCCAGCTATATTAAGGCACTACCAGACAAATATTGCCATTTTAATCATGATTAAATCTAACAAGGTAGAAACTAATTTAGCCATAAAATTAGGTTTTTAAATTGAATTTCCTACATATTGCTGACCCCAAAACTGCTGTGAGAGACTGATTGCCTGATTATCAACATATTATTGAGTCAACTCTATAGAAAAAGTTTAACAATACTCAAATAATGTGTAGTTGCACTTGATTTGGCAACACAAAAATGAAACCTGACTGTGTTTAGAAACTATGAAACTGTCTCACTTTGTAAAAGGCTATGAATACTTTTCTGTAGTAAATGTTTTTTTTTTTTCAGATCCCCCAAGATTTGGGGGTATATTTACTAAACTGCAGGTTTGAAAAAGTGGAGTTGTTGCCTATAGCAACCAATCAGATTCTAGTTATCGTTTATTTAGTACATTCTACAAAATGACAGCTAGAATCTGATTGGTTGCTATAGGCAACATCTCTAGTAAATATAACCCTTGGTCTCTCAGTCTTTGCCTGTCATTATGCGAATTAAAGCTGTAACCTGGCCAATATTGTCACTGCCATGTGATGCAATAAGTAGAATTTGTAATAAAAATGACAAATAATAAATATACATGTATTGGAATTAAATGGGTTCTACATGATTTCTAAACAGTTTACGGATATATGTGTTAAAGCTTGTAGTTATCTATTTTGTGTCTTTTTGATGTCATTCTCTGCTTTGTTTAAGGATGCAGCTGTGTGCTAGAGAAGGTTACATGCCTGACGATTGTCACTGAAAAACAGGAACATGCTCATTGGGTGGGTATAGAGGATGGAAGGAAATGCACAATCGAGCTCTACAATCTTTTCCCATCTTAATACATATTCTCTTGTGATTCAGCAGAGGTATAGCATGGATCTCTCTGCCTTTTACCCAGCAGGAAAGATAAGAAACAACTGCAAAAGGATTTTTGCTGTTCTGGCATCTTCACCGTTATCCTAATACACAGGCCACTGTATTACCAGATTAACTTAAACTGGCAATTATTTTCATCCTATATAGGATAATATTTACACTTACTTGCCATTTTTTCACCATAGGCTGTCAGTCAAGTAAAAATAGTAGTAATCTTTGTCATTTGAATCCTGCATAAAACCAAATAGTGTGTGTTCAGCGCTAACTATTCAATGTTATCTTACAATATCCTCTTTGCAGCTCTCATGTGTACAGACTAGTAAAACCTGACAGGAGAATCTTGACAAAATGTGATTATGTTGTATAAATGAGAAATATTTATATTTTTATTGAGACAGTTTACAATTAATAATACTGCTGAGAAATAAAAAAAATATAATATAAAAAGCATAATATTATAACTGCTTACTCTACAATACTAATACTTACTGCACTTAATACATAAATTCTTAGATATACTCGATTAAGCAAAAGTAAATGAAAGGGTTAGACATAGGATAATAGGATGATACACACCCCAACCAATCAACAGATTGTGTGAAATCCAAGCTTTATAGTTAGGCATAGAGATGGATGAAAGCAATCAGAATCAAATCCTGAAATTCTGTTGAATTTCAGACATTCCCCAAGTCAATTCTGATTCACCTAACACTAACCTAAACAGAATAAGTAATATCCGCAGGAGGATCAGGGCAATCAAATGCTCAGAATGTACAATTGCCTATTAGCAAGCGGCAACAAATGTTACATTTTATAGGCTCAGTCATTCTTACTTCACTGTACTATGAGAAAATGTATGTGGGTTCTCTTTTGTGGCTATGGGGTATATTTACTAAACTGCAGGTTTTAAAAAGTGGAGATGTTGCCTATGGCAACCAATCAGATTCTTGCTGCCATTTTGTAGAATGTACTAAAAAACTAGAATCTGATTGGCCGCTCTAGGCAACAACTCCACTTTTTGCAACCGGCAGTTTAGTAAATATACCCCTATAACTGTTAGTAACTCAGAGTACTGTACACTTGTGTATGCATGACTGGAGCAAGCAATGGGAGTGCCCTAGGTGAACAATTTTTGTTCATAAAAGTGTAGCATAGTCAGGAGTCAAGCCAGACACTAATAGTCACATCTATCCTCAGAAGCCACAACTAGCATCCAGAGGTTAGACCCAAGAACAATCCAGGAAAAATGAGTGTCATAGGGATCATAAGCTGGTTTTATAAGGCTATAGACAGGACAAATATGTTGATTTATGCTGATTGGCTTATTTATGCTATATGCATTGTGATTGGACAATTTATCCAGTAGTTGTAAGTTCTAAGAAAAATGCTGGGCACATCTGGACCTGACTTTCAGAATCAGTTGAATGAATTTACCTATCTCTATCCACAATAACCTTATGTCAGTGGTAATGAAAGTAATAATTAAATTGATCAAGCTGTCATCAAAGCTTCTTACCAGGGAAAGAGAAAATGTAGTAACGTGTATTTGGAAAAACAGGATGAAGAGTCACCCAATTCTGCAACTTATGGACAGAAAATGATGGAAGGATACCTGCCCTATACTACTTGATTGGAATTAACAGGAATTTTTGAAGAGGAAAGTTGACCAGTGGCCAGAAGTATCACAATTTGCTATTATCTAGTGAATTAAGTAACCGAAAAGCGTAGTCAGTTATCCCATAAGAAATGTGTAATTGCTGATTCATTTAGAATTTGTGATTTACAAGAAGTCTCAGCAGTTTGAAAAATTGAATTTCGGGGAATTGCGTGGATAGAATTTTTGGGGTTTTATACTTCTCTTTTTTTCGGGGCGGTTTACCCTTTGTCTTCACTAATTTACTAATTTAAAGTCAATGGGGCAGTTTTGATGTAGAAAAAAAAGACTGATTAGATATAGATTTGTCAGTAGGGCTTCTGAATTTGAAGTTACCTCAATGAACGGCTTCCTGATGTTCAGGGTTTGGACATACATCAGAATGCATCTGTGATATGTATCATCATGATTGTACATCTGATAAAAGTTTTTAAAAGGAGACCTAGGGATTTATCATGGCCAACTGATAAAACTTATATTACCACCTAGAAATGTTAATGGTGTGTGATCATCCTTGTGGTATATTTTGGTACTTATCCCTTTAATAAAATCTCTGATCTCAGAGATCTTTAGAGGGGATGAAAACCCAGCCACATCATAATATTTATTTTGACTGGCAGGGATCTACCTGGCCAAAGAGGGCATCCCAGAGTTGGATATGAGCATCATGTGATCAACATATGATAACTAGTGCAATGCGGCCGGAGTGTTTCCATACCCTTATGACAATTAGTGATGCAACAATAACATGTCAAGTTAATGTTTTTGTCTGTTTTGTTGAGTTAAAGTTATTGTGTTTCCAGGCTCAATTTATCTCTAAAAAAAGCACTTACAGTAGGTTTTGTGTTTCATGTAGTTATGTAACCTGTCTCAGACTACCTAGACTGCTGCATAGTAACATGCTTTAAACATAATTTAAATTCTACAATTTTCATGATTGTGGTTCTTTCAGGAATTCTTGTCAATGATCACTTGCTTTATCTGTGATGACTGGCCACTTGTTGGGATCATGTATATTGGTCCTTATACATGGGAGAGGGCAAAATGAAGTTCTTAGCTATGCTCAGCATAACAAGGGTGGAAACATTAAGGTTGAATGAAAATCACCGACCTCTCCAAATAACCATTGTTAGATTTCCCATGTGCCCTCATTTACAGACAACAGTCCTAGTTTTTGACACTGAAATACAATAGCCCGGAAGGCTTATTTTCCTAGAAACCAGACTCCTGAAAAACCCATATTAACAATAATTATTAGGAATAATATCCAATAATATGTACTGCATTTGGGACCCCAAAAGCAGCAAAGTGGTGACTTTTATGGACCTTATATTGCAGGGGTGTTTCAGTTTTCTGCTTCTAAATATAGGTAGAAATCCTATGTGTCCTGATTTTTCCTGCTCAGTTTCCTTTTATGCCACCTCACATCTTTAATGTACATTCTAATTTTCACATATTTTAAATGCTTGATGAACCCAAATAAACATGAAATATTGGAATAGTTTCCTATAACAGTTTTAAAATACATGAGACCTAAAAAAAAGCATGTGGTGAACCTAATGACCTAAGCTTACTCCAGCAACATATGTGTCTGGTTTCTCCTTCTCTATAAATTGGTTCCCAATCATGAATCAACCTACACAACTCTGAAACTAATTGTAGTTCCGTGTACAGACCAACAACAGCACATGCATTTTTTTTAATATATTATATATTGAATGCTAAAGTATCAAAAAGGGATTTAACATTTCCCATATTTTCTATATGTGAAAGTAGTGTTAGAACACCAAAGATAAAGCAACAGACAACACATACAGCATGTTATTAATTGTCAGTGGAAGGAAATGTCTGTAATGACGCATTCTCTTCAGACAAATACCTTACTAGTGTAGCTTGTGGCTTCCTCCTTGTGTTCATTAGCTGCCAGTGACGCATTGAACAGTAACAGATGCTTTATGACCTAATCCTTTCATATAAGATTTGTCATTATTAGTTTTTGAAGAATTAGACAATATTTTATTATGATATAAGCACAAAAGATATAATAGACTACATTTAAATCTGGGAGCATATCCAGCTAATTGGTACAAAATTCACCATGAGCCATGTGGCGATACAAGGGATGCAAATGCATTTTGTTTGCATGTAGGCAAACTACTTCTTTTGCATGTGAAACACAAACACTATGCAGCTTTATCACAGCGATTTAGAATTGATCTAGGGCACACTTCACTCCCAACTCCCCCTACCACCCCTCAAAATTACACCTTCTAACTGGATTTACTCCTAATAAATCCCAATATGAGGATCAGAGACTTGTAACAATTTTGACATGATTGCACTTGTTTTGTCAAACCTATAAGTTATAATGATATCTTTGCAAATGAAGATGGAGCAATTTGAGAGATACGCAGGAATTGTCTACGTAGGGGCAAAATGACCAAGGAGCCTGCTTAGTGCCTGGATTTTGTCCAAAGAGCATTGGACTGTGGAACAAGAAGACAGCGCTTGCACAGGATGATGTTAGGTGGAGTGAGGGTGTTGCTTGCTAAATATGGAGTTGGTGCAGCAGTGGGCCTAGTTTTGCAGAGCAGTGCAAAATTAGATTTTATTTGCTGATTATTGATTATTGAAGTGAGTAAATATTTGGGGGTGCTCCCTGCTTTGTGGAAGAGCGCATAGCTGTGTTGATTCCATACAAAGATGTGACTTCTGCCCAACTGTGAGCCTACACTTTTAATGGAATGCATTTCACAGCTTCTAATTGCACTTCTTCAAACAGCATCTATAGGCACACGTTGCCCAATGTACAGAGAACTTCCAACACACATAAGCAACACATGTAATAAAAGTAGCCTCACATTTATGATTTAGCCACTGTATGTGAGATAATCAGTATTTTGAAGAAAAAGTTTATTAATGTAAGAAATGGTTTTAAAGTGGTAGAAAATTGAACTTTAATGTGAAGTTTTCATTCTGCACCATGCACCTCTTCAGACACCAGGCATCTCCAAAGATTAGAAAGTAGGTATGTAACTAGAAACACTCTTGGTGGACCATCTATGCCCATTATTGCAAAAACAAAGCGATTTGCGGTGTGCCTCCAGTACTCTTCTTTACTGGGTCCATAGTTGACAGATCGGGGAGGATAGTTGGGTGTTACTCCGAGCTTTGCTCATGCTTTGTAACAAGGTTGATGCTAGACCATGAAAACCAACATTGTGGAAGCCTGATATTTAAATCCACATAAAAGAAAATCTCTGTTTATATTAATTGCTATTATTAATGTTTGAACGTAAACTACTGTATCTTCAATTCATCCTAACCCCACGATATTCAAAAGTAAGCTAGTGTGCTAAAACGCTGAGAATTTCAACTTTTGAGTATTAATTATGCATTGTCAGTATTATTATAATTAGAAAGTTAGCTAGCCAGCTTTTATTGAATGAAATGTGCATCATTTAATAACTTAAATGTATTTATTGTAAAATAGTCAAAGGGTCATTTTATTAATTACAATGGTGTTGCCTACTGCCTTAGAGTCTATGCTGATGTACCTGCAACCACAATTTGGCCAGCTACATTTTTGCATTTGCGTCCATTGGTTGTCAGCAGAAACTATGTATTTTAGCAAGCCATGCCCGCCCCTGTGCTTTATACCACCATCAGTGGGTGTGCACATGGGCAGCTTTCCACCAGCTTATTGTGGGTTCCATCTCTGTAGCTGGAGCCTGTTCCCTATTGAGTAATGGTTGGCCAGTGCGCACTGACTTGCTGTCAAACTGCATTATATACCCAAGAATACAAAAACAAGGTTATACCATTGTATATTTATAAAATGATCCACTCCCTGTGTAACAAAATGCTTTATATTATCTCACTCGTACACATTGAACCTTGTAATTGAGCTTTTTAATATTGAAATCTACCCAGATACAGGCTCATTAGGGAGATTGAATGCAAATATATTTTAATAAGGAAAAAGACTGAATGCTCTTATGATTGCTGAATATTTTTATGTTTTACAATTACATGTTATTTTAAGACATCAGTTCCACATATTTGCATTCAAAATCATTTTAATGTGATCATGTCACACACCTAAACAAAGCAATAAGTCTATGCACTGTATGGGGTCTTATTTCACTGCACTTATCGTGGGGAGAATGATTATTTAATCAGCAGATTAGGTGATTGCTAATGAAAACAAAATCCAGCAATGGCAACAATAATGAGAGCAAAGCTTCTTTCATGGTGATTGTTTTATTTACAAAGTAGAAGTAGAAAACTTACATTTACCAGTCAGACATATATAGGGTAATATTGCATATTAACTCCAAGTCATCGAGATACTGACATTCGCTGTTTTAGAAGCATTTATGGAGGTGCACATGTAATTGGCATCTTGATTAAACAACACTGTAAATGAAAAAAAGTGCAGTTCCTCTCATTTACCTTTAATGTATAATGGATTACACATTATTAAAACAACTAAATATACTAAATGGTTATACATAAACACTACCGCTAACTAGGAGTGATTTTTATGAACAAAAATGATATGTAGAATTATAGACGCAGTAGGTGTTATAAAATATGTTCAGTTATTACTAAACAAAACATATGGTAGTATCTCGTTACTTTACACCCCATCCATACTGTCTTCCCAAACCCTGAAGAACTAAAGACCTCACCTTATACACATGGCTGTAAACTGAAATGTCTCAAAGATCTCAAGGGAGGGCTGGAATGTTTTGGCAAGGGGAGGCGGGCATATCTAAGTGGCACAGGAAATCGACAGCCAACATTTTTACAATAACAGGCCATTACAGAAATAAATTAGATGTATCAACCTACTAATTGCTACTAGCTGTATTTCTTGCAAGATATTTATGGTTAGAATTACTTATTTTCCTGAATACTTTGTGGATATCATTTGTGCCAGCTTGTATAGGCCAGTAACATCCACACAGGTACAATAAACAGAGATTTGGTACTGCTTAGTACATAAAACTTAAGAAAGCCTCACTATCATTTTTAAAAATAAATTGTGGAAATAGGAGTTTGGTAAACAACTGACATGTTAATTTCGCCTACAAATGAGCCTCAACGGTATCACATATATTTCACATTTCATTTAATCTCCTTACAAGTGAGCTTCACCCAAACTAACCTTCTGTCAATGCAGAATGAATTAACTCAATAAGTTTTTCTGTGCGTTCTTTTGCGAATGTATATTCCACATATGTATTTCATGTATTGTGTAGTACATCCGAGAAGGCTATCAGTATCCTCTACCCTCTACTCTTTATCACTATCAGTTGCAATTTTACATTTTTGGATGGGGCTTTTTTAATGTTTTTTTTCCAGGCTTCCTTGTAACATATCTCCTTACCACTGGTGTGACTATCCCTGACTCCTCACCAAACAACCACTTGGCTAGTCACTCCTGTATCTTCTGTCTCATTGACACCATGCCAAACCAGCATAACTTAGGTACGTCTGTCCCTTTACTTCTCATCCCACCACCACTGCCTTGGGTACTCCTATTTCCCATATCTCCATGACACTCCTGATCCCACAACTCTTAACCCAACCAGCATAGTCTAGGGACCCATGTCCTATGACTTTTCAACTTATCAAGAATGGCCTGGGCACTCCTCTACTCAGGCCTTCTCAGCCTGAGGCCACTTGCCTGGATAAGCTGTCTCCCACTGTCCCCATGTCTCTTCACCTGACCTCACATCATCACCATCTGTACTCTTCTGCATCTTATAGTTCTGCCCTGTTTCATCACAACTGGTTTCACTATGGATGAATTTATGTTATACAAAAGTTTAAAAGTATGTTTATATAAGATTGCACTGAAGATTTTTACGATTTCACCTTGATGCTTCCTAAATGAATAATATAAGGTAGGTAATTTTTAGTGTGGTACAAAAATCTAAAGTGAAAACTACACTTTAAAAGAAGCCCTCCTATTGTTTTTTTTAAATAAACATCTCCGAAAATAAGTTACTTTGAAAATAAGAAGAAATAAAATAAGAATAAATGTATCCTTTACACTCTTTATTAATAAATTTAAAATCACAATGATATTTTGAGGGTATATAGCTACTGTAAAATGCACTCTGTATTAAAAATGTTATTCTATTTTTTTTATTTTATTCTGATTGAATTCATGTATAGTTAAGTGTAACATGTTTTGCAATATATGGAACTTTTTTAAAACAATATACATTTTGAAGTATCTATACAGCATGCAAATATCAAAAGGTCGGTAACTCTTTCTTGGTAGCACATCCCCATTGCACACTAGTTTTGATTTAATGGTTCTGGTTAGCACAATATGTCCTGTCGTATATATATATATTATGGTTCACCCTGAATTTAGGCCTAGCTTATGTGGAGTAGACCAATATATTTCTGGAGTTATCCAGTTGGAAGAAAATTGATTGCATTTGTGACCAAATGTATAAATCCCATGCATCTTGGCAGCGTGTGACAGCTTCCCTTATGGGACTGTCTGCGGGTGTTAAACTGTCCTCAAATAGTCTGGTCAAGTTATGTTATGTTCTGGTGTTCTTCTGATGTCATCACTTTAGTGTTTATTAGGAAAACTTGTGGATTATAATGAATCATACACACACTATTGTATATTATTGCAGATATTAGAAGTGACCACTGAGTTCTGTGACCTGTATAAAAGCACTAGGTCTACAGCCTTTTTTTAAGAACATGTAAGAGTATTGTAAAGCACCTCATCATCCTATGGTCAGTGTAAGCAAATTTTGCCTTTGTCCCCATGCTACTGTGTTATTGCAGACCACCTAAGTGGCAAAGTGCAGTAGATGTGTTCCTTAAATGTACCCTTCTTATAATAGTGCATTCATTCTTCCATTGGCAATACATATACAATTACTCACGGCAGGAAACTATATCTTGTAAATATTTTTTGATACATTTTAATCCTCATATTGTGTTACTAGGAGTACCTTTGGATGCAATTTGTTCCCCTTGCGTCAACATCCTTAGTGTTTAGATATTTGTTCTCCATCCTAAGCCATCTTCCTCTAACCACAATTTAAAAATAAACAGCAAATCATATTTTCGTTTCTAATCATTGAAAACACAGCTTTGCAATTCTATGCTTTTTCGCTCATACATGAAAAGAATTTGTGGTGTAGCGATGTTCCTTCAATGGGGAGTTAACCCTTAAGCATCTGTTTTCTTTTTCTTTAGGATAGTGTTGTTGGCAGCTACGACTGTTTTGACTGCTCGATATGGCTTAGGCACACGCCTTTTGTCTGAAACATCTGGGCTTCTGAAGGGGGCAGGTATGCCCCCGGGGGTAGAAACAAAGAGCAGCTGTGAAATTGTTTTTTATGGCTCAACATATTGAACTGAATCAGCCTAGCCTACATGTATAGTGTGCTGTTTACATGATCAGATATACTAGTCTGAGCTCTGCTTGAAAAAATATTTGTGGCATGTGCTATAATCTATCCACTCATTCCTTCTTTTCTTGACCTGCCTCTTGTGGGGAACCAGGAATGTCAAACATTTTGACTGCATGTTTCTGCTCAGCATATTCTCTCCTCTAATTTGCACTTGCTCAATATTCGCCAATCCAGTCACCAGTGGTTGCTACATATTTCCAAAATAATCATCCATTTTATCAAAACAAGTGAGGTTATTCAGGGTGCACCCTTCAAAAACACATGATTAGAAATGAAAGGTCATTCAAGGTGGAATGAGGCTACTTTATGGTTACACTTACTACTTAGTATTTCTCACCTGTCTCTGCTTTTACGCAAAGAGGATAAATATAGGTGTATATACAAAATATACAAAACAAATACAATATAAAAGTAAAAAACTATTTTAACTGTAAAAGCAAAGCTATAATAAAAACCTAATTAATATGGCAGATTAGCGAAACATTAAAATACTTAGCTTAAATCTTACATTTAATTACATAATTAAAAACAACAGCAAATACCTATAGAAAACATATACATTTAAAATATATAAATCCTTAAAACTGTAGCAATGTATATATCAGGAATGCATAATACATTCAAGGTAGAAGGGCTATGCACTGTATATAGTTTTTAGAGAAAAGAGGTAAGTTAGAAATCGGTTTGTCCCAAGATACAGTAGTACTTTTGGCTCACAAGCTCATATAATTTATCATGTCTTTAGGACCACTCCGACACACTGTGAGTAAACTCTGACACTGAGTCCCAAGCCCAGGCAATAGTGCACAAAACTATATCTTAATATTATCATAGGTAGCCTTACAATATAGAGAGCCTTTGTAATGGCTAACATTATTCTGGCTCAGACAAGTTCTCTCAGCAAAGTCAATGCAAGAACAGTATCCAGAGTAATAGATCTTCACCCGCTGTTGAACACACATTTAACTTGTGACAGGATGGACCGCCTATACCACCCTGTCTGTTGTTGATGGGAACCGGCTGGGCTTACTTTGCCACCATCCCCTTTCATTATTCCGAATACACCCCTCCTGCCGCAATAGAAGGAGCCTGCTGCCACCACTGGGCTCCTTTATGGTGCCAGAACCACGTTCCTTCTGGGAAACTGTCGCTGCTATTGTACTCCCGTGCTGGTACACTTGGGCTGGTATCCCTGACCGCTTACTATGGATCAGGGTGCTGTGCGCCTGGCCTATCACTCTGGCCAAAGCTGCTGGGTAGCAGCAGAGCGGTGGTACTGGAGAGCTGGGTCCAAACCTCAGAAACAGCCGGAGGACGGATTAGATTTAGGGTCTAATCTGTAGGTCACATCAATATTGAAAAAGTTGTCAAGCAGGGTCTTGAAGCAAAGAGTGATGTTTATTTTGCTCAAGGACAGTTCCACTGATTAAAGTTGTCAGTGGTTAGGTCAGATGGAACATCAGAATGATACATTTCAGTTCACAAGGGCTCCTTTTTATACTATTTTCTACACAGCCTTACAGGATATTTTTAGAATCAGGATGTAACCTGTTTACCAAAACATAGATTTACATGCATTGCAAAGCTAACAATATTTACGCTTATCTGTGATATCTTAAAACCTTGCTGTGATATCCTGCATCTTAATTTGGACACAGTGGACATCTGACAGCAAGTCTAATTAAATCTTTCTATGACCCTTACACATCAAAAGATCTAATTAGCATGAGATTAGCATGAGTCCTTTCTTCCAACAATTGCAGAATACACACTTCCTCCAAAGAAAAGAATTCCCCAAGAAAGTTGCAAACCCCAAACAAGACATTTCCTTACACCAAAATATACATAAGGCTTTCTAAACAAAGGCTTATTGTATCAGATATATACATCAGAAATAAGGCATTTCCTCCAGCAAGGTTAAAACATAAAAAACTAATTTTCTCCCCCTGGTCTCAGAAATTAAAGATTTCCCTTACCAAAATATACACAATATCAAAAATAAGTGCATGTGCAATTATATAAATAAACGTCCTGCGCTATTTCCTTTAAATAAATTTATACCAGAAGTTATTTATAAGTGATCCAGTCACACAACTGTAGTAGCTAAAGTTTATCATTTTAGAAAGAGACTTTATTAAAGGTGACTAAGTGACTGAACAATCCCAGTATAACTCCTCACCAAATAGAGTAATTTATGATCCGAAGACTGTGCTCCCAATATGCAACTTCATCATATTCTCAGTGACAATGTTACAAGATTTTCATTTATTAATCTAGTATCAGTGGACAAAGTGGGCTGGTATACACTGGTATGCCATACCACCACTTCTCCTACTGTCTTCTTTGTAAAACTATCAAATTCCATTCACTTACCTCTGCCATACAGCCACTTCTAAATTTCCATATCGCCACTTCTAAATTTCCACTTCGACCACTGTCTAGTATCCACAAAAAAACAATCCTTTATAAAAGAAGTATATCAAATGCACAAAGAGAATCGAATAGCAAGAACTGAGCTACATAATTATCTAATCCCATCAAAATCAATAAAGTATCTAATCAATAACATTAATAAAAAACAGCATAATTACTGACTTACAATCTATTATTTTAAATTAAAAAATGATATATATCCAATTGACCACAAATTGGCCACTTTAGGTAATATTCATAATCCTAAATTAGAATACATTAAGGGCAACTACAGCGGTCCCTAAGAATATGTTAAACCAGTAGAGCAACTCCCATTCGTATCAGGAGTCCTTGTGCTGTATATTAGGCTACATAATGAGTTGATGCTCCATACAGTTAATAGCATGCAATGTATGCTCAAACTTTTTATAAATAAACACCTAATTTAGTAAAACTGTGCCACGTATCTTTTTCCGATATTCAGACGTAGCTTAACAAATAGTCTAAATTAGTTCTTGAAAACCAGAGGAAATAGAAATAGTTATTATATCCATTGTGAGAACTTGGGAGTTTGTAACCACGGGAGGAACACACGGAAGATATATGGATGCAATACAAAGAGAAGTTGTCCCACCAGAATATACTTAGGTGTTTGACACTGTAGGTCAAATACTGAGGGTACAGCTGCATACACAAAGTTTGGGTGTTTGGTCATCCGCAGTACACAGAGTTTGTAGGCACTGCCTGGGCAGTGCGCAGAGTGTAATAAGGTACCCAAAGGTGTTGGCACTGTTTGAACAATGCGTGGTGTGCTATGAGATACACAAATTTGTTGGTACTGTTTGAACATTGAGTAGTGTGTAATAAGGTACACAGATGTGTTGGCACTGTTTGAACAGCATGTGGTGTGCAATGAGGTACACGGATGTGTTGGCACTGTTTGTACAGCGCACAACGTGCAATAATGTACAAAGAGGTGTTGGCACTGGTTGAAGAGGGTAACAAATGGATGCCACCAAGTGTATCACAGTGACACTGCAGAACAGAAATACACAGTAAGTGTATTGGAGTACGCACCCATAGATGACAATAACTAGCAGATGGCATTGGTACAACCAAATCCTCTGGAGCTGAGTTTAAGACCCCCATCATCACCAGATATCCCCCAAGAGGATATGGACTTTGTTCAGTGAGGACCCAGGTTGCAGCACAGTGTTGTTTTCTCTCTCTGTCAAAGCAGCTGAGTACTTAGATGGAAATGTGGATAAGGGAGTGTTGCTGTTTGGGAGACTGGACACATGAGTTGAAAAAAACGTGAATAGTTGCTATACTTCTTAGTATATTCCTGGAGCGGGAATATCAATGTTGGACACAACTGATACTCAGGCACTGAGGAGTGCACTGAGCAGGATCTTAAATTGTCTGGTTGATCAGTGATTCCCCACATGTGTCATGAGTACTGGATGGACTGTTGAGTGTTGGAGGCAGACCAGTGCTATCTAAGACTGCTGGTACTGACATCCATGGATTTGGAGTCTCATAATGACTAACATTAAACATACAACTGCCTTGACATGTATAATCATAAAGGTTCCCCCTTCATGTTAATCACTCCTCTCTATCATGCTAAATGTATTACAGCCTTTAAACTAAAAGGAGAGTATGAAAAACATATCCACATATATATTAGTATGTTTAGCAAATAAAGGGCCACCAACACCAATAATAATGATAAAAAGGGGGAAAACTAGATGTATAAATGTGAAGTACCATTTTCATACAAGCCCATTAAATACAGTTGACCCATTGAAGCCTTCTGAATGCAGGGTATGATACCTAAACACCCAAAAAGGCTCCCTGAGACAAAGCCTCCTAAATCTGCCCCCTCCACATCGAGTACTACCCATAAGCTCATCACCTGTGATAATGAGATCAGCTAAATTACCCCATGTACCATTGAAAAATGTTTATATTCAGTATGAGTACTAAGTTGGTTGTTTGGTTTGTCCTATTTTATGTCACTCAGTACTGACTCTTGTTTCAAAATCTGAAAGTTGTTATGAATTCTTTTTGAATCTGTTGAGACTTATTTCTATAGTTTGAAATAAACAGAATGAACTGCTTTGAGGTAAATCTACCTGAATTTCCTGTAGCAAATTTTCAGGATATCTTCTCTGCCTAAAGATACCCATCATCATAATGTACTTCAACCTCTAGGTTATGTTTAAGTCTGATCAGGTGACCTTGTGGGATATTACTGATCCAAGGTCTGTGGTGGCCTTGATTAAAATGTACATAATTATTAGAGTCAGCCAGCTTAAAAAAGTTGCTGAGATAATGTTAGCATCCTATATCTAATAAATGTTCATGTGTCTAAAAGTGTGAGTGAAATTTAAATGATAATTGTTAGAATTTAAATATGTGACTAAACCAAGTGGTAAATTGTCATCCCCATCCCAAATTGTAAATAACTCATTAAAGTTATGCCACATAGCACAATGTCACCCCAAATGGGCGACCCACACAAATACCTGCTCAAACGTGCACATTTAAAGGTTTGCAAATTTTGAGGCAAACTTGGTGCTTATGGCTGTCCCTAGTGTATGTAAATAAAACTTAATGTCAAATAAAAAGTACATGTGAGTTAAAATAAAAGTGATGGAATCAAGAAGGAACCACATTGCGTTTCTGAGATCTCCACGTCTCTACAATGTCATTATTTGCCTCTACTACAGAATTAATGTAAGGAAGCCACTGGTCTCCTTCCAATAGGTATTTTTAATTAAATTCAAAATGTGCATAATATATCTGTTATGGGATTTCAGAGAGCCAAAGTTGCTCTGCAAGAATGAGTCTTATAAATATTCCACATTTTCTTGCTACAGGTCTCCTTTTTATAAAAATTATTTATGGAAGTGCTTCTAGAACTCACAAGAAAGAACTCTGATTTATGTTTAAATTTAAATATCTTATTGGCCCAGAAGAATTTGTCAGACATGACTGATGTACATCGTAAATTGGACACAACTCCCTAACTTGTTTGGGTGTTTCCCTTTTCCCATAAAGATTCAAGTTCTGTAATACTTGTAAAATGATTATCATCTAACACTATTTGCGATCCTGCTATACCTTTTTGTTGATTCGATTCAATTAATAAATCAAGAAGGTTAAGGTTAGAGCTAGGCACTACATTTAAACCATTCATCAGAAGTCTGAGCTGTGCGTCACTTAACATTTTTCTTAATAAATTAAAAATCCCTTTATTTTCTCTCTTCTTGACAAGTTTTCTATCAGCACGTTCTCCTGGGACTTCAGGTAAATAACTTCTCATGGGGATTTTGAAAGCAGAATAGATTTATCGAATGTGTCTAAGAAATTATTGTTCTCATCTGTGCATTTGGATTTGAGATTAGTCCCCAAACATCTTCTCTGTTGCAATTTTAATGATTTATGTGTTTAAATGCATATTATTATTTTAAATAGATATTTGTTGTTGCTTTTATTTACATTGTTACATTTATGAATAAAGCAAGTTATTGCAATGCGAGTCTGTTCTGCCATATTAATTAGGTTTTATTATATAGGTGATTTTACAGTCGCTCCGTACGGAGCTGCATACCCTTCATGAGCCAAAAAAAGACTACAAATAACCTCTTCACACACAAGCACATACACACATGCACACACTCTTTTTATAAGCCTGTGAAGAGGAGAATTTACTATGCTATGGGCATGATTGATGCATGATATGACAACTCAGTCACATATATGTATGATCTGGGCAAACAAAAAAAAGTTTGCTTTATTTTGCAATTTTTAGAGACATTTTGCTAAATATTTAAAAATTTTACTAAAACATTGCAATTTTACAGTAATAGTCTTTTTGTCATTAGGTTGTTATGTTATCTGCGGCTACTCTGAGCATTCATTCTCACAGCAGCAAACAGGTTTAAGTTTTGGAATGTTGGCTTTCTGGATCTGGTTGGTAGTCCCAGCCTTGAGGATGACTATTTCATCAGGGAGAGCAGTGACATCCTTGCAAGTATGGGACAGTGTGGAGACTCCCTCACTGCTCTTGCTAGTGACACATCATTGCACGTATTGTCTATGGAAGAAGTGGATCCGTTGATGGCCACAGTTCTTCCCCATGCTGTGGCATCTGACAGCAAGAGCTCTAGCAGTGATAACCTGATTGTAAGTAATTTTGCAGTTGGCTAGTTAGTAGGAGGACCCCATTCCACATGTTATTGCCCACTGTATTTGCCACTGCCAAGTAAAGGCACAGTGAAAGACTTGATAATGGTTAGCTGCAATATACGTAATTCCGTTGCCTGTGCAGACACATGTGCCCTCCAGCCAACACCTCAGGTTGGTGCACAGGATGAACCTAGGCAAAGTTGGCATGGGTCTGGTGGTAGTTGTAGAGGTTACTGCTTGCACTGCGACCTCAACTGCTCTATGTTATGGTGTCATAACTAGCAATGGAGCCAATAGCAGCAGAGAGGGTGCATTTGAATAGGTTGTCAGGGCCAACCAAAGGCAAATGCAGCTTGCGGTGAGTGCCTCTGCCAGCACAGCAGTATAAGTGACTTTTGTACCATTTGTTCCATACCAACCATTGCCCAGCCAGCAGGATACAATTGTGGATCAAGGGCAATTTAGCAACCAGAGTATGTTTCTGTATCTTTCTATTAACATGACAGATAGCATAGAGGGGGGGGGGGGGGTTCCTAGTGCCTGGAAACCCCCCTCCAAGCCTGGGGCACTGTATAATTGAGGTAGCTGGACCCTGCCCCCACTTCACACGACTCTGCTTGAAAAGGGAGAGCTGCGTGCACCTAACAGTAGTGCACGCAGCATTGCCCATGTATATTATGGGGATAGGAAGAGTTGGAGAGCAGTCTAAAATTATAGCCACGCCCCCATGCATGCTGTTCATGCCCACTGGCAGCGTGGAAACCCCCCTCTACAAATCCTGCATTTGCCCCTGGATAGACTCGTTTCTCTTTACCTGACTGTTATGAAAGGGTGTCTTTTGATGAGTGGATCAAAACATGCTACTGCACTTACAGGCATAGCACATGTACCATGAACTGTGGAATACAATGCAGAGAAGTGACATGTTTACTCAGCAACATGCCTCTTCAGGTTCCAATGCTAGAGACAAAACATCCAATGCAGCACAAGCAGGGAGACTTTAGATGAGGGACCCTGGTTTGGACAATTTCCTATTCCCCATAAATTGTCCCTCTATTTTGAATAACAAGGTTCTTAATTAACAATATAATACAATATGCAACAGCTCAAAGATTAATTAATATGTTAGAATAGGAGCAGCTTTATTTAGTGTCTCACAATAAAAGAAGGGGTTTGCAGAAGGAAAAAAACACCTTGAATGTAGACAACTATGACAAAAAAACCTGTTTCTTACAGGGTGATAGATCCATGGAAAAATCTCCCAACAGTTGTGTGGTGGTGTGAAGATACCGGGCTTATCTGGCCCATTTATACCTACCTTGCTCTGGCTGGCCACCCAGGGGTGCCTTAATATAACTGGGGAGTATACCCATTGCATTCTAGGGGTTCATCAATCTCTCAGGCAAAGCAGTTATCAACTACAACAGTACTTTTATTATTTTCTCTTGGTTCCTTGTGTCACATCCATTCCCAATCAAAGTCCCCCTGCTCCAGCAGGCCCACCAAACTATCAGGCAGGGTGATGTGTTGAGGAAACATGAGCAAGCACTAGTCCAGCAGAGACCAAAAACTCCAACGTGTGGACCCTCCAACACAGCGACCTCTACACTCTTCTCTTCTCTCCACTCTGAACCAACCGCCCTAGGTTTGGGTTCCTCCTTTTAAACCCAGTTAGATTTCACACACTTCTGGGAATAGCTATATCACCCCTCAGGGGTTTGACAACTGGGACTGTTACAGAGTTGTACCTTCTCAGGTCAATACACCCCTGCTGATTTGACTACCTGAGATATTGCGCACATACTCATGTTAAGTTAGGGCTAGACAAAATTTGGATAATTCTGGCCACAAGTCAAAGTATTATAGAGCAATCCAGGTATGTGTCCACTGGTTTCTGTCCACAAACTGCTCTTCATCTCTTTTCTCTATCATTGTACTAGGTTAAGCAATTGATCAAAACAGTTGTGTGTATATTCTCGCACAGCAGGGCAGCAAGAGTATTTAAGCTATTGTCAGATGTCCACTGATTAGTAGTTTGGAGAACAACCAATGCTTCTTTAGTTGAAAAAAAAAACACAAGATACTTGCTACTATGATTCTGCACAAGTCATCATTTTCTGAAATGATGCTGGTTTAACTAGTTTGAAAGGCATAATTTTTAAAGCTGTAATTTTTCACTCTAGGATGTGACCTGCTGTATATTTTCACTCTATTCAATTCTTTCATCAGTGATGGTTGGCGGAGATAGCTTTGGCTGATTTGGAATTTTCCTGTGCACTTATTACAATTATTAAATGACAATTACTGAGTTTGATGTTAGAGTTGTGCATCTTCAGTCCTAATCTGTACAGTATCACCATAGTCACCATCAGCAATGAAAACAACACTAGATAAACAAATAACATGTACACTTTTATGGTATGATGCGGTTTTCTCAGAAAGGAGACTATACAGCCTATACATATGTTTGATCAGGGCCAATGTTCCAAGCTTTATTGCTTGATGACCTCATTTGATCCTTTGTGTGCGCAGTTGGCCATTCATATGTTAGGCATTTCAATGATTGAATTTACTTTATTTATTTACTTTATGATACACTAAACATTCCCTCACAATATAATGTTTTTTTGGGGAGGCATGGGTTGTTTACATATTTTGGGACAGGCAATTTGTATTTACTTTTATGTGACTGTTGAATGGGAATTGCATCTAGTTTCATTATTCTTTCCTCTTCATCACATATTGACACTACTTCGTAAGCACTTTCTAAAAATTGGTTGTCTAATGTAATTCATTTTATGAGGCATTAATATCAGAGTCTACAAACAGATTGCTTTGCATTGTGCATAACTGACAAATGTTTCCACCCATTACATTTTTATTAATACTAGTGCATGAGGATTCATCAGCAGAACTTTTTATGCTTTATTGCCACTGACACTAGTACTGCTTAGAGATGTAGTATTGCCTGAGAACATTTATCCTTTATTGGATTATTGATTAATGGTAACTTTTCATCCTGATCTGCCCATTGTTAAACATGGTATATGAGTAAATGTCCATCCTCAACAACTCTCTGAGGAAGACTAATACATTGCAGTATTACTGTTTCATGATCCTCATCCTCCAATTACTGCCAATAGATTAACTTTATTTTCACCACTTCTTTAACCTGACATTTTATCCTCAAAGTCTGCATTGTTAATGGTTACAGTCACACAGAACATCCCTAGGGTTTTTCCTGTAGTACATTCAAAGTAGAATGAATATGGAGGGACTATAACAGTGATGGCTAACCTGTCACACTGCAGGTGTTGTGAAACTACAAGCCCCAGCATGCTTTACCAGTAGATAACTAGCTGATAGCTGGCAAAGCTTGCTGGGGCTTGTAGTTTCACAACACCTGGAGTGTCACAGGCTAGCCATCACTGGACTATAAGCTCCTTCTATATGGCTCAAGACAAGTGACATTTGTTAATACTTTCTCATTGGCTCCTTCTTGCTCCATGTACTGTGACAAGCCTCTTTCTATTGTGGTTGTTAATTATTTGCTGATCATTTTGGCACATCGGGACTGATTTGAGAATTAATTCCCTAACGGCAAATCTCTGAAATTTGGACAATTTTCAGAACCGGACAAATGGTTTCCCCCATCTGTATTCACTATTATTATACATGATGGCACAGTGATTAGCATTGCTGCCTGACAGCCTAGTACCATTGATTATATTTAGACAAGAACACTCTCTGTGTGGAATTTGTATGTTCTCCCCATGTTTGCGTGTGTTTCCTCTGGGTGCTCTGGCTTCTTGCCACACTCCAAAACCACAGTATGTGTGTTCATTTATACCCCATTCATACTGCACCAAAATCCCGGGTTTTTGCCGGGGCGAGCTCAAACTACCCGGGTCTTGGTGCAGTATGAATGGTACAAGTCCAAAATCCCGGGTCTAAAAACCCGGGTCTTCAACCCGGGATTTATCGAGGGGTAATTCCCGGGTCGGACCCGGGTTGCCTGCCCTGTGAAGGGTGCAACCCGGGTTTTTCAACCCGGGTTGCACAGAAAACATGCTGATTGGCTGTCTGCCTGTCTCTGGAGGATGATGTCATCGGTGGGAGCCCGTGGAAGATTGTAGAAGCTTTTTAGGAGAGATGGTGGATGGTGTACTCAACATCAAGCTAAAGCAGAAACGTTCTTTTAGGGAGAAAATTGCTTTTATTAGTTCACAAAAACAGTGTTTATTTTCAGCAATAATGACACACTGGATGGAGGAAGAGGTGCGTGAGCTGCTGAATGTCAGAGGGGAGGAAGAAATTAGAAGGCAAGTGACTGGGACTGTGAAGGATGCCACAGTGTACTACAACATCGCCAAAATACTCACACAACGTGGCATAAAGAGGACACAGCAACAAGTCCTGAACCAATCGAAGTCCCTGAAGAAGCAGTACACTAAAGTCCATGACCACAACAGGCGCAAAAGTGGCGCTGAAAGAATGGACTGGTCCTTTTATGACCGGTGCAATATGGTCTTTGGACATTCTCCTCTGACAAATCCAATTGCACTGTCATCTTCTAGCAATGTGGATGCGGCTATACCAACACCACCAGAGAGCACACAGACGAGCGAGACCGCAACGATAATAATAGAAGATTCTATTGAAGACACCCCAGAACTGGAGTGCTCTGCCACAACAGAGGACACCAACATGTCTTGGGAGGAATTGAACGATTCACAGCCACTCCCTGCTGCACAAGTCGTTACAGAGACTTCGCAAGAAACGCAGCCAGAACCAGTGCCGGTGTCAAAGTCTACGCCAGGTCCCAGTTTACGCTCCAACAGTAAGTATCTTTAATAATCTCACATAATAACCAACTATATACACATACATATATATCTACATAATTGAAAAAAAAAAAAAAGAACTGTATAAACAAAAGTGCCAAAAACAGAGAACTATATTAACCGAAATGCAAGCCAAATACCAATAAATATATCTACATAACTTTAAAAAAAAATAAAAATGTTTGAACATAACTGGCAAAAAAAAAAAAGTATATCAACCGAAATGCAAACCAAATACCAATATATCTACATAACTTAAAAAAGAGAACTATGTCAACAAAAAGCCCAAAAGTCAAATATAATACACTCCAAAGTATTAAAACATTAACACGCATATGTTGCAGTGCAAAACTACTGGGCAAGAGGGAGGAGGCCTCAAGCACATATCAGCTTACAACACTGCTTTTTTGTTCTGCCACATTATATATTCTAATGTATGTTTTACTGTGTTTTTTTCTACGTACAGTTTACAACGTTCCTAAACAACGCAAAAGGCCCAACAAAATGGAGCAAGCAACTAAAATAATGACAACTGTCATGATGGATCAACTGCGGGAGATGGACAGCACCATGAGGGAACACGAGAATACACAACTGCAGCGTTTCATGGACAATGAGCGGGAACTGCAGGACTCTTTCCTCATGCAAATCATGAACATGCAGGAACGCGTGTTACGCGAAAATCGTGAGTGTATTATGGGATTCATGGACAGACTCCTCTCACGGGTGCAGGCACCTCCTCCAAGTCCTTACTATTATGACGGACATTATCCTATGTACCAGCGGGGGCAACCCATGTTAGGCAACAATAACCCTCCAAACCCGGTACAGAATACACAACATGCTCAACCTATGGGTAACCCCAACATAGAATACCCACCGGGTAACCAAACCACTCCACAACCAGAAATGCCACAATATAGGCAATTGTAATAATCATGTTTTATGGTCAAATGTTTCACAGTTAATTGTTATCATGTATGTTACGTGTGATCTGGAATCACACCGTTAGCTTCACATATACTGGAAAAGCAAATTTGCACTTACTGTTTGGGCACATTTGTGTCTTTTGTTTACTACTTGTGTATATATTATTTTTTTTTCTACATGCAAGTAAGCACTTTTATATTGTGTAATTTTATATATTTTTTGTGAAGAGACATATGAGGAAATATGTACAAAAGAAAATACAATATGTGAAATAACATGTTTTTTTTAATTTTACATTTGTGTAGTACATTCAAACAAGTGAGGTCAAATTGGCAGTGAGGGTGGTCCTAATAAGTTCAGCAGAGGTATTGGTGCGCTCTCCTTCAAAAGTACTGGAGTCCACTGACAGCACTGGCATTTCAGATTCCTGCACATTCCACTCAGGTAGAAATTGCTCTTTTTGTATTTCGCAAATGTTATGTAAAATACAGCAAGCAGCAACCACGTGGGGCACAAGCTTGGTGTCAATGTCAATGCGCTTCAATAGACAGCGCCAACGTCCTTTCAAGCGCCCAAAAGCATTTTCCACGACCATCCGAGCCGAGCTGAGGGTATGTGTAAACCGGATCTGTTCCTGAGACAGGTGATGTTTCTGAGTGAACCCCTTCATCAGCCAGCGCCTCAAAGGGTAAGCAGCATCCCCAATGATGTGTACCGGTATCTCCACACCATCAACAAACGTAGATTTCTATAAATAAAAACATGCAGTTTCACGTCACCATGTTAAAAATATTGGTCACATAACGCAGTACACTTGGTACTATATGGTGAAAATGCATTTTGCAAATGTTACATCTATATTTAAAAAGGGGCAGTAAATACATACAATATTGATAGCAAACAATAGTATATAAGCTTCAATTACAAAAACATCATACAACATTTCACCTAAATTTACCTCTCTAGGGAACAGCCAGCCATCTTGTCTTTCCTCAGCAATTTGGTAAAGGTCTGAATTTGCTAGAACTCTGGCGTCATGGGAACGTCCAGGCCAGCCGATGAAAACATCTGTGAAACTGACATAAAAAAATACATATAGCAATGTTTTACAATACGCATTACACATGGTACAGTCACATAAAAAAACCCATAAAACATGCTTACCAATAGTTGGGGTCAACCACAGCCTGCAGAATGATGGAATGCCAGCCTTTGCGGTTGTAGTAATCCGCATGGTTGTCTGTGGGGGCAATGATGGGGATGTGTGTCCCGTCTATGGCTCCAGCACACTGTGGAAACCCACGCTTCAGGAATCCTGCAATTGTATCATCCAGGCGCTGACCTTGCAGTAAGGAGATGAAGCGATGATACAGGGCTTCCAGCAATGCCGTGGTGACTTCATGCACTAGAGTGCACACCGTGGATATCCCCACTCCAAACAAGCAAGAGATTGTCCGGTATTCTCCAGGGGTAGCATACCACCACAACACAATAGAAAGGCGCCTACATGGTGGAATAGGTTTCCCAAAGTTAGTGGCCTTCCTGGAAAGTGCTGGGGTAATAAGGTCCAGCACATAGTTAAATGTCCCACGTGACATTCTGAAGTGTTGCATCCACTGCTGTTCCTCAAACGCTTCCACAGTAGACCAGAAAGCTTCTCCGTGGCTACGCTCTCTGGCACGCATGGTTCGGTTACTGGCAGCACTGAATCTCAAAATTGAGGCAAAGCTGGCCCTGAGAAAAGCTCTCCTCCTGCGCATATACAGACACCGAGTTTTCTTCTGTTGTGCCATAAACTTCGCCTTCCTCCTCCTGAACTGGGACTGTGCAAGAGTGCACAGTGTCAGCAGCTGCAGCAAACTCTCATTTGCTGCATAAAACAGCAAAAACACACTAGTAAACATGAACTCTGGGCTACACAACAGTGAGTCGTCGGCCATGATGAAAAGTAATGTGGTAAACAATCACCACCCACTTTTGCATCATCTTTATGCGTCAAAAAAACGGTCACCTTTCAATGACATCACCATTTTTCACCCAATGAAAACTGCTCTGGTGATGACTCCCACAAAATGCCAGGGCACAGACTTGTGCAGTATGAATGGGGTCAACCCGGGAAATTCCCGGGTCCGAGGTGCAGTATAAATGGTGTTTCTGAGCTGGGACGCTCCGAGACCCTGCAAAAACCCGGCTTGAAAAACCCGGGATATTGCAGGGGCAGCAGTATGAAAGCGGTATTAGTAGAAAATATAAATTGGGGCAGGGACTGATATAAATTATTAACTATACTCTGTAAAGCACTGTGTAATATGTAGGCACTGTATAAAATAAAGGTTAATAATAGTAATAATAATAATAAGGTTAATAATTTTTTGTCATGTGAATAAGGCTAGCACTATACACAATTTATCTCAACTTTACTTCCACAAGTACAGGCGCCTTTGTTTACACAGTTCTTATCTGTCTTTTAGAAGGGAAAGGCCAAAGCAAAGCTACACTGCAAGAAGGTCTGTAATGAATATGCCATTATCTAACCATACAGACATCAAAGGGACTAATATAAAATTTTGGCAGCTATAACATATCAATTTCAGTACATATATATATATATATATATATATATATATATATATATATACATACACAAACACATAAATGTACTTATGCTCACTGCATTTAAATTAATTATTATGGTGATATTTCTAATGCTACTGGTGCCACTGTATTTAGTGGCAGACCATTTTATCTCCTAAAGTTGACCACACCTGAGGCCAAGTGCCAAGTGACTGATTCTATCGTCAGCTTTGGCATAAATGTGGGTGGCCAAAACAGACAGTATGGTGATTGGGCCAAATGTCTAGTGCCTGTTAGTGCACTTGGCAGATGATTCCACGCACGGTCATTCATTATTTGTTGACTGGATATTTAGGTTTGCAAAAGGAGCAGGACTGGGATTCACTTTGCATTTTTTTTTTAGTAATTCATTATTTGCATATTATAAACATTTAAACATGTTTGATTATAGATGAATTATTTCTATCTAGAAGATAGAGTTTTCCGGGTTTTCTTCTCAACACAGTGCCTCTACCCTAGTCAGTCTCTCTCTTCAGGATGTGGATCATTGGAAGGTTAAACAGGGGTGGACTCTGGTATCCCCTACATGACTCTCTAAAAAACACTTGCAGAGATTAAGCCACTTGGTACATTTATTAGGATAAAGATTCGGTAACCTGCGGCCTAACACTTTGTGACTAGTGGGTCGTAACAACAATTATAGAAAAGGGTATTGAGTACTATAACCGTAAGATTTTATGGGTTAAAATCAAGCACTTGGAATAGGATGCAAGTTGCATAATAGAATAAAATTGAATAACAACATACTATTGATTGCAAAATGGATAATAGCATTAAGTATTAATGCAATAACAACATACTTGCCAACATTGGCAAGGACTCCTACAGGAGATCAGGGGCAGGTGGACGTGTTGGGGGCAGGGCCAGATGGTTCACAACATTTGGCCCCGCCCCGCAAAACATCAATCACAGTTTCCGTCCAATTACAGCAGGGGAGGGGAGGCATGATGACGCACAATTAGCTTCCTAAGCACCGCCTCCCACCACTTTCTATTATGGCGAATTGGAATCGGGAGGTTGCTTCGCTCTCCAGGGATTTTAACCCATAAAATCTTACGGTTATAGTACTCAATACCCTTTTCTATAATTGTTGTTACGACCCACTAGTCACAAAGTGTTAGGCCGCAGGTTACCGAATCTTTATCCTAATAAATGTACCAAGTGGCTTAATCTCTGCAAGTGTTTTTTAGAGAGTCATGTAGGGGATACCAGAGTCCACCCCTGTTTAACCTTCCAATGATCCACATCCTGAAGAGAGAGACTGACTAGGGTAGAGGCACTGTGTTGAGAAGAAAACCCGGAAAACTCTATCTTCTAGATAGAAATAATTCATCTATAATCAAACATGTTTAAATGTTTATAATATGCAAATAATGAATTACTAAAAAAAAAATGCAAAGTGAATCCCAGTCCTGCTCCTTTTGCAAACCTAAATATCCAGTCAACAAATAATGAATGACCGTGCGTGGAATCATCTGCCAAGTGCACTAACAGGCACTAGACATTTGGCCCAATCACCATACTGTCTGTTTTGGCCACCCACATTTATGCCAAAGCTGACGATAGAATCAGTCACTTGGCACTTGGCCTCAGGTGTGGTCAACTTTAGGAGATAAAATGGTCTGCCACTAAATACAGTGGCACCAGTAGCATTAGAAATATCACCATAATAATTAATTTAAATGCAGTGAGCATAAGTACATTTATGTGTTTGTGTATGTATATATATATATATATATATATATATATATATATATATGTACTGAAATTGATATGTTATAGCTGCCAGAAATTTGGGAGTCTCCCGGATGTTCTGGGATAGTAGGCAACTATGAATAACAACATACATGCACTGTAATAATATTAACTTACCACCTATAAGATAAGGTAAGATAAACAATGCAGTCTTTAAAAAGTCTCTGCTAGGTGGATACTTAAAATGCAGAAAACACTGATAATAAGGGCATGAGTCCCTATAATTATCTAATGTGAGGAAAGTTCCTGTAACATCAGGTTGTATGTTCAAAGTGTGGAGTAATGGGAGATTCAGCACACTATAAGAATATACTGTTCCTCTACAGATAGGGATAGATGTAGTGAGATTGGGTGGAGTCGTCTCTTAAATGGTGATCACTAATAAATGTGTGGTAGGGTTATGTGAGGGCGAAGTAATCTCAGCAGTTTAGGGCAATGCCAGCATTACCTCTGTCTCAAACAGACTGTCCCATGGGCAAATAGATCTGGGTCTGGTACAATAAACTGACTGACTGGCCTACTTCTTTCTCTGCAGCTCTGCTGTAAAACTCATTCTGTTCCAATTTCTGGCCGGCTTTGATGTAATTTTGTGGCACCTCACGGCTAAGTGTTGGTCTGGATATTTCACCACCCGTCACTCCGGCCACCAATTAACTCTGTGGACTCAACACCACCCCTCTGGTTATATATGACTCCAGGGGTAGCATTTAATATTGACCAAATGCACCTTGTCACTCTGTGTTAATGGAAAAAGAATCTTAACATTTCTGCTAGCGACTCTTCTAGAGGATGCTGTGGGGATTGGGACCATATCGCGGTTGGAGGAGTGGGGAGGGAGTGGCATGGAAAGTGTGGCCACGAGGGACATAGATTTAAATTTGAGCCTATAGACTAATTTAGAAGCATGATAGTGGGCCCCTCACAGTGATTTAGCCATATCAGCATCAATATCACTGCATATATTGCCACCATAATAAGGACACTCCAAGCCCAATCTCAGATCCTCTCTTTGTTAGTAGTGAATAGAGTTGTAATGATCATTTATGCTACTAGCTTAATTTTTGACTGGTACAGTAAATAAAATAAACACAAAGGGCCTGATTCAAGTCCGATTGCAACTTGCACGTAAGTTCGGCTTTCAAAAGAGCACAGAACTTGAGAATTTTTGCAACCATATTCAAATCCAAGAATATCTCAATATACGTTTTGATTTGAAGTACTCTTTCCCTACTCAGTACTTGCCGTACATAGACACAAAGAACAGACTGCAGTATACACACATGTCCAAGTACAATGAAAGTTCACATCAGAATGCATAAAACATTTTTTGTAATATAAAATAAAAGAGGAACTCTTAACACTATATTTATTATAGAAAAAAAATCTAATATTTTCTTTTTAGATTTTATTTAGATTAATTACATAAGGGCTAATTTTCATAAGATGCTTTCAATGTGTGCTGTACATACAATGCATTTTTACAGTCTGTCTTAGTTGAATACCGTTGTTCTGTCCTATCTATTGGCAGGCATATGTGTACTTTTTAATTAAAGATTATGCCATGTCAAGCATCACTATCCGACAACATTTATACCTGCTCTGTAGTGAGTTGAAATGATACTGGTGAAACCAAGTGTACTTACAAGAAACATAGAACTTGAATCAGTGGCATCTGCATCGGAATGCCCTTACTGTACTTGGCCTACATTAGTAGAGTTGCTTCCCCCATTCGTCTCTTAAGTCAGAGGAAGTCAGAAATCATAAGTCGGAATCGTAAGTCATTTGCATTCGGAGATGATTAGCATGTAGTTGCGTTCATTGGCGTAATGTCCATTTCTGGCCATGTGCAGAGCTATTTCACACAACATATCTTACGCAAATGGACATACATCTTGAATCAGGCACATAATGTTCTATAGGTTTGAGGAAGCCTTGATGCATATCTTGTTCCTCTATGGTTAGTTAAAAGAGCTCTGTGGTCCCAACACTATGGTCTTTCAGAAGGTAGATGAGGATGGTAACTTTTTGCCAGTAGTTAGCACAACTGAACTAAGAGTCTAAAATGCCCCTGGTATTCGAAAGGGAGTATAAAGATTGCTGCGTCGGACATGTAGATCGTGGTTCTCAAAGTTAATGGCGAAACAGGCAGGTGAAGATAGCAAGGTCAGACAGTTGAAGGTCAATAGCCAGATGGGAACCTGGTACCAGAGTAGAATCTAAAGAGAGGTCAGGAAAGCCAAAGGTCAAAGTAGAACAGGTATTACAAACAGAATCAAGATCCAAAGGGATGTCAGAGGCCAAGCCGAAGTTACAACTGAAGGATCAAGCCAAACAGGAATCAGGAGAGGAGAACTGGACATTGGTATAGATAAGGATTCAGGTAGTATAAGTTACTGGAGCTAGGGGACCTAATACTCTGGCACCCTATTGGTGCCAAAGTCTGCCTTATATAGGGGCTTAATTGTCTGCCACGAACAGAATCACAGAAGCGCTGGGAACAGCCAGACAGAAATGGCGTCCCGTTGCTAGGCAAGGAATAGGCGTCCATTCCTGCACAACCGGGAGGACACAGGGATGGCGTCTGACAACTACAGTTTGTAAAGTTTAGTATACATAAAAACAAAGCAGCCATAATGTAAGAATTTGCTCTGCTAAATATAAACATAAAATTACTGAAAACACTAGACATCAGCAGCAAAACAATTTAATATAGTTTCATAAATTATTCCCATCATGATGCTATGCTTCATGTCAGTTATAAACACCTAAGCCAGGACCATAGACAAAATGCATATTAATTATCAAGAGTGACAGTAGTAGACACATATATCTGTCAAATTTATAACTCAGAATTATTATTATTATTATTATTATTAATAATAATAATAATAATAATAATAATTATAATAATAATAATAATAATAATAATAATAATAATAATAATAATAATAATAATAATAATAATGGGCCTGATACATTAAGGAAGGAAAGCAAAAAAGTGAGTAACTTTTAACCTTGGCAAAACCATGTTGCAATGCAGGGGTGCACATAAGGAAAATACTAGCTGTTTTTTCATGTAGTGCACTTGATACCTTTTTTTACACTGACATTTAAAGTTGATCTAGGACATGCCCTACCCTAACTATAAATCTGTCCCCACATTTTAAATTTACCTCCCTTTCCAGTGCAGCATGATTTTGCCAAGGTGCAAAGTTACTCATTTTCTTTGCTTTCGTTTCCTTAATGAATCAGGCTCAATGTGTTTATATAGTGTTTTTATAGTGTATTTATGACACCCATATTACCATAAATCTATTATATATCATAAATATATTATTATAATTGCTTTAATGACCCCATATATTGTCACATAACATGAAATAGTTGGTAAAACAAAAATGTGTTAATATGATGAGTATGGAGATCCTGCCAACCCTACAATCCGGCTGGCCTATGATCTCAGTTTTAGCCCTAAAGAATCTAGTGCTACAGTTAAGAAATCATTGAAGCTGTAGATGAACAAGTAGAAGAAGTGTTTAATGAATACTTCAAATGGTGATTATCAGCCCACCAGGAAGAAGGGTACTATCACAGATAGAATGCTGCTTGGCACAGATTTAGACCAAATAATTATGAGTAAGTAGATGTAGCATACTTACCAACTTTCTGTTGGTCAAATCCGGGAGCCTGCGGAGGAGGTGGGCGTAATGGGGGGGCGGAGCTCCAAAATGGCGTCATTTTGGACCCGCCCCATGACGTGATGACGCAAAATGTGTCATTTGACACCGGGAATCGCGGCGTTTGGGACTTAATTCTGCCCACTTCACTAGGAATTATCCAGATGCGAGAGATTGCCACACTCGCCCGGGAGACTCTCGCAAAATGCGGGAGTCTCCCGGACATTCCGGGAGAGTTGGCAAGTATGAGATGTAGGGGAGGGACTTTTAAACAGACCCATGGGATGTTGTTCTAAGTCTCTGTGAATGCTCCATACCTTGCCCCCGCCTGTTGATTAAAGGCTACGTCTATCTTTGTGGACGTTTTTCAAAATAATTAAATGCAATAGGCCCATCAGGCCTAAATTCTAAGTACAACTCCTTGCCTATCTTTAATTGTTTGTTAGATAAACTCACTAGTAGAAAGTGTTCCTGAAACCAAATAATAAATTGTGTATCCTGCTCTAATGTTTGTGAAGGGCACCGTTTGTAGACAAGCAAGCATGCACATCCCACTGCTGCATCATTGTGTCAATCTTAGTGGGGTTGAAATGTACGTCACATTAATTCAATAAAATTGTATCTAACAAAATTATTAAATGTCCCTACATTGGTGGTGTTTGATAATTAGAAGTAGGATACTGATACATCATAGTGTGGACATCCCTTCTTTACTACGGCATCTGAGCAGCACTGGTAGGATTTCAAAACAAAAAAAACAACAACATTAAAATGGATTAAAGAAGAAACAAGCAGTAAGATGCAGTAGAAATTATTTAATATAAGGATGGAGTTAAACATTTTAGTATGATTTTATGAACATGGATTCTTCATTTATTTATTATCCATTAACAGTTAATTATATAGTGCCTACATATTACTCAGCACTTTACAGAGAATAATTAACCATTCACATCAGTCTCTGTCCCAGTGGAGCTTACTATCTATATTACCTACTACACAGGATGGAGCTGACCAACCTTAGCTATAATAATTACTAAAATAAATAAGTGTTAGGTATATATTTAGTGACAGGGGAGGGATGAGTGTCTAAACATGTGAGTGCTATTAGAGTGAGTGACAGCTCATCCAAAAACTTTATTTTTGGGAAGCCACCCAGAAATCATAAAACCACAAAAAAACAACCTTAAATCATATAGACATTTAGGGCATACACGTAGCTCTCGACACACTTTCCCCAGAGGGGAACACTAAAAAATTCACGTAGCAACATGCTAACTAAAACAAATGCAAACACACAGAGACAATGGCACATTTAAGTAATGAAATAACATTGTTTTGCCTGTGGGTAGGGTCTCTTATCAAAAAAACGTTTCTCACACAAAATAGGTATACAAGAAGGTGTAATTATAATTTGCATTCAATGTTTCTAGTTTCTAGTCCAATATTAGAGACATACAAAATATACAAAATGACCAATCCTGTCATTTTCTAGTGTAAATCAGAACAAAATATAAAATGTTTAATGAAAGTAAGCAGGTTTCTTTTGAAGGCAGCCTACACTCTACATTTGCTTAACTGTACTAAGTACAGGTATGTGTATGCTATTCCAACATATTATTCTTAAGCAGAACTACCATGGATGTAGGGGCTAAGGGGCTGGGAAGTGAGGGGGCAATGCCAGTGACCCCCCCCCTCTCCGTCTGAGGCCCCAACAGGAGACACTCCCCTTCCCTTGCAACACTGGGGTCCCCACATTATCCCTTGAGGCTACTGGTTTGCTCTAAAAAGAACAGACTAAACTTTGCTATGTTGCCCAGTGATGCAGGGTCCCATCCCTAATCTTATCTCTCTGTACAGATTATGGGAAAACATATGAGGCTGTGACTGTAGTACCTGTGCTTGCTCTCTGTCATTCCTTGTTATGTCCCCACATGACATGGTGCAACAGCCCAAGTAACATTAAACTCCCATCTCCTGTCAATAGACAACACTCCAAAGCGGAGAGGATTAGTATAAATAAGAGTTATGAACCTTTAGGTAGTAATACAGAGCATATGTGGCAGAGGCTAAAACAATTGTTCTTCATTGTAAGTTAAACCACACTGTTTACTTTGTAGACACAAGTAAGATACAGTCATGCAACATGACTATTAGTATAAAATTATCTCTACATTTTCATGAGACAATAGTTTTAAGCTTACAATCTATAGGACAATGGGAGTCTGATACATGAGGTCAAGTTTCACACATTGCATATTAGTCCAGCCATGCAGAGTTAAAGTGTACCTAGTGGGCCAGCAATATTGGTCAGGGGGTCAGAAGGTTTTTGTCCTGTGTGAACTGTGTAAAGGTTGGTTATTGGGTAACCTAGGGTGGCTCAGGAATATTATAAGCTTGCCTGAGGAGGTGGGTTTTCAGAGAACGCTTAAGGGTCTGAGCAAGAGGATAGTCTTATTGCACTAGGAAAGGAATTCCACAAAGTGGGTGCAGCCCAAAAATAGCCCTGTAACCAGGAATAGGAGCATGTGATGAGAGTGGATGAGAGATGCAAATCTTGTGCAGATCGGAGGTGTCGAGTTGGGAGATATTTTGAGACAAGTGAGGAGATGTACAGAACGTATTTTGCTGTAGGTTTGTATTTTATTGTCATCAATATTTTTTTTTGCTTTCTCATTAAATAATAGTTTATTATTCAAGCGTATTACTATCCCACAACATCTATATTTAATGTTCACATTTGCTTGTGATAATCTACTAGAGAAGCACTTCACCTTACAACAGTTTATAGCATTGAATTCAAATGCCAAATCTTGAACTTTTGAAGTCATAAATAATGAATTCTTTGATTGCTTGCAGACATCATACGTTCGAATGAGTAAACCTACCTTACCCTGACGCATTCCCAATGAATATCCTTAGATAACTTGCTAAGGCTGCATAGCATACTGATTTGCATTAGATTTATACTCTAAGGGGGAGATCTATCAAAGATTGATTTTGACCAACTGTCCAATATTTTAAGTGATTTACACAGCAATTTGCAATTCATCTAATCTACAAAAGGCAAATCGCAGTGTAAATCTCCTCTGTTTCAAACATACAAATAAAAATCAACATACATCACACAGTCACAGAAATCAATGAGTTCAGCATTGCAAAGTGTAGACTCTATTAATAATCTCACTGGTTTCAGACAGTCGAGAGGAACGGGAAAGGAAGGGAACCAAGTGAGATTTTCAGGGCTAGAAAGCCCATAGAAATGCATTGCAGGGGAAATGAATGGAAAAATCACCACTAACTAAATACATTAAAAAAAAAAAAGTAAAAACGAGATTAAATACTTCTGTGGAACCAGTAGCAGAACTACCATTGGTGCGGCAGGTGCAGTGCACCGGGGCCCATGGAGATATCGGGGCCCACTGCATGGCAGATGCAGAGGGTCAGGGGCCCTGGTTCCCTACTCCCTGCACCGGAGCCCACAGCTCGCTATTTCCGCCTCTCTGTGGAAATATATGTCCCAGGAAGCCTTGTCAGGCATTAACTGTTTTGACTTACTGGTGCTTATGCAAGTGCCAATAATTTCAAGAACTTGTGGAACAACAAGGACAAGCATACCCTACCAACCAGAGCACAGTGGAACTGTTCCTAATTGTTATTAGTGAGGCTGAAGGTGGTTGCTCTTCTAATCAAAAACTAGCACATAAACATTGCTTGTGATTGGCTTAGATTTTCCTATTTATTTCAATACGAAAAGTATTTAAATTACCTTTCTGTGTCCACTGAAAGTGTATTGCCTAGTGTAAAAGCACCCAAAATCACTTCATTGTAAAATACAATTTCAATAGATTTATTCTCCACTGTAAGCCAGACTCTCTCATGTGCTGGGCCCAGCATGCCCTTAGATTCATGTCTATCTTGTATGTACCTGTTTTATGTATGTCCTGTTTTTCCTACTGCGGAGCAATGTGGTACCTTTCAAATCTATGATGATAATAATAATAATAATAATAATAATAATAATAATAATTATAAGATGTTAATGTTAATTGATTTTAACTTCTGAACAAAATCAGCCCTTGATAAATCTCCCCTTAACCTTTCGAAATGACAGCAATGGCAACAACATTCTAAGACAGTAAAATGTATAGCAATAGCACAGGTGTAAATCTACAAGCAAAATACAATAACATATGTATATGCTTAAAAGAATTTATCCATTTCTTGGCGCAAAATAAATTAATTAAAATAGCCTCTGAATGGGTTCATACTTTCAAGAAACCTTACATTATTGCTTTGTTTATACCTTAATGTAACCATTATTAAATACATTCAAGGTCATTTACACAAGGACCTTTCTGCAAGGCAAATTTAGTTTTTGACCAGCTGTATGCCTCAAATTGAACAAATGCACCTACATTTTCTCTGAGAAATACTTGTTTGCTGAGCTGATTGGCCGTATTTGTGGAAGACCACAAGTTTACGCGGACAGATAAGAGTAGTTGGACAGAGTCTGGCGAAGTAAAGGTGTTCATCCAGTAGTGTCACAAATAGCTCCCTCTGGCTAATCCCTGATCTAATATCTTATCATATATTCACACAGTCAGACAAAATATCATCTCTATTTTGTCAGGAAAACATATCCTAAACTCAGCACTTAATGCACTAAAAATTAGGAAAATCCCACAAGCTGCCACCAACTGTCTGCAGGCGGAATACACTGATCTCCAGGTAAGTATGTAGGCTCAGAATCTGGATCACTTGGTGGTGCAATAGTCTGTGGACAGAGAACACTAAGGTCCAGGTAAGCGTGGAGGATCTGGATCTGGAGCACTGGAGGTGCGATATTCTGCAGACGAAACACACGAATGTCCATGTAAACTTGGAGGCACAGGATCTGGATCACTTGGTGGTGCAATAGTCTGCGGACATAGAGCAGGTCCAGGTAAGCGTGGATCTCTGGATCTGGAGCACTGGAGGTGTGATAATCTACAGGCGGAATAACAGGAGTCACTGAGAGTCACGTCTGGCAGGCAGAGAGACTTCAAAAACTGGCACCATAACTAGGGACCAGGTACCTTAAAAAGGGTGGAAGGCTGACACTCATTAACCAATGAGTGTGGGACAGAGCAAATATAAGTATGGGTCTGTGCTGACAAGATGGCGGCTGTCGCGAGTGGCCACGGTGCTTAGTGCCGAAGAGAGCACCAAGAGAGCAGGAGCTAGATGGTAAGCACACCGGACCTTGACTGAGCGAACGGCAGGTCCAGCGTGTGACAAACTCTGTTGATAGAGCTCTGTTAGCAAAAATTTACACAAAGGACTGACATGTACCGTACATAGTATTGCCCAAAAGGCTTTTCTCTTGTCTCAAAAGATTGTGATTCCGTACACACTGAAATACTATATGGCCTCCTTGCAGCGATATGCCAAATCAATTTAAATAAAGGGCTGAACATCACTGACAAGAAACTTCCACAAACTCAGAGTCAGGAAAATGAAATACGTAATTGTCATCCATTCTATAGCACATCTTTGTGTACAGTGTACGTTAGTTCGTAACTGCACATTAACAATATTTTAATATAATGGGTACTTTTGAACTATAACAAGCTTTTGGTCTTTTGATACTTACTATGGCAAGAAAACTGCAAGCACAGACACGGAGGGAAAGAAGGAGAAACAATCAATCTTGTTGGACCAAAGAGTGGTTCCAGATGAGAGATTAATTTTCTCATATGCCCCTGCTACAGGAAATACAGGACAACAACACTGATGACTTCAGGTATTTCCTGAGGATGAATGAACCCACATTCCAGGAACTGCTCCAACTTGTCTCACCCACATCCAGAAGGTTGACATCCATTTAAGGACACCCATATCTGCAGAGCAGAGGCTGGTTGCTACCCTGAGATTTTTGGTCCCAGGAAGGACACTGGCAGATCTAAAATACAACACAGCAATTTCACCTCAAGCCCTGGTTCAAGTTCAAGTTCAGCATGGACAGAAAGTTCTGGGCAAATTATTCTGACATATCTGCAAACATAAAGTTATTATACACGAATGACATTCGCCCACAATCCTCCATTCTGTAACTGTACCTGCCGCGATTGGGTCACCAACTGCGAATGCCCATGTCTGCTTCTATAAAATTAGCGAGGAGCCATTCTGGCGGCAGCGGTATGAGAGAAGAAGGCGGATGATGAACAGGTGCAGGAGAAAAGTGACAGACTTGATGGAGGAATGGAGGGGGATCGAGAAGTGGAAATGCAATTGAGGGACATTAAAAGAGCAAAGCCATTGAGCCCAAGGGAAATGTAGATTATGGTAAGAATGCAGTACCAGCAGGCAGGGCCATCTTTTCCATTGGGCATGGTGGGCAGGTGCCCGGGGGCCCCACGGGCAAGGGGGCCCCATAGGCAGGGCTCTTAATTAGAATAAATAATCCTGCAAAAGAAAAAACCTGCAAAAAAAAACTTCAAGGGTCACTGAGCAAGTACATCTATCTATCTATCTCTATCTCTATATATCTTTGTCTATATCTGTATCTCTATACATCTATATATATATATATATATATATATATATATATATGTAGGGGCCCCAGTGCACTGCTTTGCCCGGGGGGCCATAATGTTGTTAAGATGGCCCTGCCAGCAGGACTATGACTGTCAAAAGAAAAAATACCAATAAGTTAACCACTGAAAAAAGTGATTATGCAGAAACTCCTAAATCAAATCAGGGATAAACTTGAGAAAAAAAGGGACAAAATCCCAAATTCAAAAACGGTAGTCCGATTTAAAAAATAAATAGCAAAGAAGGCTTATAAGAATCCAAAAGAACATTAAAAAAAATGAGTATTAAAAGTGGATATTATAAATGTTTAAAATTAGTTCGTAAACGGTGTTTAATTTACGATAACAGTAACAATTAGTATGATTGATAAAAGCTTTACTTCTTTTTGCAGAAAGAAGAATGCATGATGAAGTAAGCTGCGCAGCTACTGAAAAAATGAAAATGGCAGATACTATAGTGTATATAAAACCTGAAATAGTTAGAAATTGGTGAAATAAAATTGGAACATAAAGAAGGAAATTCTAAACCCTTGTAACTAGAGATCATCATCAGCACCATATATTTATAAATTTGTGTGTCTGACTGTGTGTTTCTGTCTGTGTGTCTCTGTCCGTCTGTCTCTGTCTGTATATGTCTGTCTGTATGTTAGGGAATTTAGATTGTAAGCCCCAATGGGGCAGGGACTGATGTGAGTTCTCTGTACAGTGCTGCGGAATTAGTGGCGCTATATAAATAAACGGTAATAATAATAATAATAATAATAATAATAAAGATGGGCGGGCTCGGTTTCCCGAGAACTGAACCCGCCCAAACTTCCAGAATCCGAGTTCCGAGCCAAGTCGGCTCGGTACTATCCCGCCTATTCAGATTCCAAAACGAGGCAAAACGTCATTGTGACGTCGTCGGATCTCGGGATTTTTAGACTGAATAAATATCCGCCTCCACAGCGATCTAGAGCCATTTGAGAGAGGGAGAGAGAAGGGTTAGGTTGCAGGAATAGAGTAGGAAGAGAGCAGTAATAGAGCAGGACGAGAGTAGTAGGAAGCATTTTTCTTAATTTACACTACAAGTGTTTGGCATGCCAGATATTCCCCTCTTGTAGAAAAGCTATTTTCTGGTGCTGAAATTCTAATATACCAGCACTATATATTTCTGATTTTTCAGTACAAGTGTTTGGGGTGTCAAATATTCCCCTCTTTGAAAAAAGCTATTTTCTGGAGTTGAAATTCTAATATACCAGCACTATATATTTCTGAATTTGCACTACAAGTGTTTGGGGTGTCACATATTCCCTTTTTTGAAAAAAAAAATCGATTTTCTGGTGTTGAAATTATAATATACCAGTACTATATATTTCTGAATTTGCATTACAAGTGTTTGGGGTGTCAGATATTCCCCCCTTCTAAAAAAACTATTTTCTGCCTGCTGAAAATGTACTATACCAGCACTATATATTTCTGAATTTGCACTACAAGTGTTTAGTGTGTCACATATTCCCCTCTTGTAAAAAAGCTATTTTCTGGTTTTGAAATTGTAATATACCAGCACTATATATTTTTGAATTTGCACTACAAGTGTTTTGGGTCTCATTAAAATGGATTCACAGCAGTCCACATATGAGCAGGATCAGCAAGCAGCTGCTGCCACCAGTCCCGATGGTAGTCTTCTCTGTACGTCATCTGGTAAAGACTATGTAAAAGTACATAGTCTTTTTAAGTCAGGGAAAAAAACACACAAAAAAAACTTTTACCGCGTTGAATAGAAAAAGAGCTGTAAACGAGGAAAAGTTAACTGCCGATAAAAATTTTTTTGCCAACATGCCATTCTACAAACGCAGTGGCAAAGAAAGAATGAGGTCTTCGTCTTTATCTATTAATGCGAGATCTAAAAATGTTACTGAGCCTTCTTCTTGTAAGGTCATTCGTGACCAGGCAAGACCAAGTAATTCGGAGTCCAAAAGTGGTGCACAACTCCTGTTACATGTGAAAGCCGTGCTGCAAGAAAACAGTAAGGCATTAGAGGAAAATGTATGCTCAGAATCAGAAATGACACCAATCCCTGAGGAGAGTCCATCCATGAGTGGTATGTGTAATCGTGACCATTCTGTACCCATATAGAAGGGCCCTTTCAGCATTTCTGCTGATGTGTGCCTGAACAGCCCAAGTGTAGCCAGTGATACACCAATTGAGGATGCCACTTTGGAATTAGTAGAGGATGAGGGGGAGATTTGTGTAGCAGACGAGGGCGCTAATGAGGATGTTGGTGAGGATGAGGTTGTTTGTATAAGTCTTGTACCAGTGGCAGCAGTTCTGGCATGTGACAAGAAGAAGCCCATTGTCATGCCTGGGCATAAGTCCAAAAAAGCCACTTCTTATGTGTGGAATTTTTTCTACCCAAATCCTGACAACAGTTGTATAGCCATTTCTAGTGTATGTCAAGCCACAGTCAGACGAGGGAGGGACCTTAACCATCTTGGAACCTCATCCATGTTATGCCATTTGACGTGTTTTCATGGCATGGTGTTGGGAAAACCTGAAAGTTTTGGTAAAAAAATAACAACAAGCACTCCATCATCAGCTAGGACCCTTCTCTCACCTACATCCCGACGGCTGCATTCTACACCCACAACACCGTCCTCATCAATATCCTTAGTAGTGATCAGAGTTAGCCCTGTATCCAACTTGGTAAAGCTCGATGACTCCTGCACTATAATTGATACCTCTGAAGAATGTTTGAGCATTAGTCCCACTGCTGCTGCTGTTGCTGCTGGTGGGGGTGAATCTTCCTCCTGTAAGAAGCCTAAAAAGAAAAGCACTAGTACTTTACAACAATTAACTGTGAAACAATCTTTTGCTAGAGGAAGCAAATATGACAGCAGTCACCCAGTCGCCAAGTGAATCAAGACGTCATGGCTACTATGCTAGTGTTAGATCTGCGTCCAGTATCCACAATAAACGCAGCTGGTTTTTCACAGTTAATTGATGTTTTGTGTCCCCGTTACAAAATTCCATCGTGACACCATTTATCACGAAAAGCTATTCCGCAACTGTACTAAAACGTTCGTAAAAATGTACTAATTGGGCTCAAAAATGCCATTCTTCCCACTGTACAGTTAACCACAGATATGTGGACAAGTGGAAGTGGTCAAACCAAAGACTATATGACAGTGACAGCACACTGGGTTGGTCATTCGCCTTCACAAGCAGGAACAGCAGCAGCATGTACACCACAACGTAACATTTCTCACAGGCAGGCTACTCTTTGTATCACCGGCTTCACTAACAGGCATACAGCTCATAATTTGTTACGAAAACTAAGGGATGTCATTGATACATGACTTATACCACTTGGACTCTCCCCAGGATATGTTATTTCTGATAACGCCAACAATATTGCAGCTGGGTGAATTCCATCACATTCCCTGTTTTGCTCACACAATAAACTTGGTGGTGCAGAGCTTCTTGAAAAATAACCATGAGGTGCAGGAGATGCTTTCGGTAGCCCGTAAAATTTCAGGACATTTCTGGCATTCTGCCACAGCATGTAGGAGATTGCAGCAGCTCCAAGAACAATTTAACTTGCCCTGCCACCAACTTAAGCAAGAGGTGTTAACAAGGTGTAATTCCACCCTGTACATGCTTCAGAGGATGGAGGAACAGCGCAAAGCCATACAAGCGTATTGCACAAGCCATGACATTGGGAAAGGAGGGGGAATGTATTTCACTCTTGCACAATGGGGAATCCTTTCTGTGCTGTGCAAGGTGCTGAAACCATTTGAAGTTGTGACGTGTGAAGTGAGTTCAGACTCTGCTAGCTTGAGCCAAGTCTTTCCCTTAATTCAACTATTGGAAAAGCAGCTTGACAAACTGAAGGAGGAGATGAAAGAAAACAATTCCGCAAAGTGTGTTGACCTTGTAGATCAAGTACTTAATTCGATTCGCAATGATCCAAGACTTATTAAAATCTTGAAGTCGGATCACTACGTTTTGGCGATTGTGCTTGATCCTAAGTTTAAGACCTACATTGATTATTTGATTCCAAATGACCGAGATCTGAACATTTGCAAGGAGCTTTTGGTCAACAAGTTTCCTGCTGAACTGGGCCTTGGCTTGACGATGTCTCCTCCTTTAGTTTCTCAGGCAGCTGCTGCTCGGAAAAAATCGCACTTTCCAAGGAGAAGCAGGGATGACGCAGGTGGCAGACCACAACAGTTTGACATCTGGGCTTGTTTGAAAGATTTTACCAAAAAATGTGTGACCTTGCCCACAACTCCATCCAATCCTACTATTAACATGCAAAGGATGGTGGAGGAGCGCTCGTTGAGATTTATTAGCTGTAGAATTAAGGAGGGCCTAGTAGGGATTAAACTGTATTTTTCCTAATTTGCACTAATAAGGTTTGGGTGTAATATACACCCAAACACAAAAGCTGCTTTGGGCATTTCGATTTATCGTACAGTCTTTGCAGGCTGTTTTTTTTCTATTTAACTATAAGTGTAGGGTGTAATATACAGAATGACACCAAACTGCCTTTTCGCTATGAATTTCAATCGCTCTTTTAAGTGCGTTGTCTGGCACCCTGGATTGGGGTGTGTCTGATAAAAGCACACATCCCGGGGGGGAGGGAGGGCAGTGCTCGTTGACATTTATAAGCTGTAGAATTACCTCACCTATCCAAGATACAGGTGGAGCACTCGTTGCCATATATTAGCTGTATAATTACCTCACTTATCCAAGAAACAGGTGTATCAGTCGTAAAAAAAGTTTCCTAGATGTGGTAGGAACTGTCGTGTGTTTGAGTCTTTGCTCTGTCGCTTTGCATCCAGCCAGATCGCTGCTGAAAGTATATGAAAAGCATATTGTGACCTGTGAGATGGTCAAAATTGAATGGAAATGACTGCAAATTAATGTTGGTGAGGTTAATAATAATGTAGGTACAAAATAATACCTAAATTATGTTATTTTAGCCTAAAAAAATTGAATTTTTTAACAAATTGCAAAACAAAACCAAACAAAACCAAAACCAAAACCAAAACACGCAAGGGCGGTTTTGCCAAAACCAAAACACGAAGGTAATCCAGATCCAAAACCAAAACCAAAACACGGGGGTCAGTGAGCATCTTTACTTGTAACACACCCAGAAAGGAGTCGCTGTTTGAGGAACTATCGGCAATTGGTCGAGCAATTGGACGTGATTTCCTACACACTGCAGGATCAGAAGGCGGTTGGAATGAGACTTTTAGTTCAAATGAAGATAATTATTTTGGACCTATCGTTCATTGTGTAAGTATACACTCCATTGTGTAAGTATACACACTAATGTGCTATCTGGCTGAACAGTCGTTTATCGGGTGATTGGCCCAATAATTGGCTGAAAACACTGTAGTGTGTACCCAGACTAACTCTTCTATTTTTTTTCATATTGCCTCATTGTGGCTGCATTTATATTTATATTCATTATTTCACACACTAATCAGAAAAGTCTATTCTACACTGAGGACCCATAATAAAAATACAAGATTGTGTCATGTTCTAAAAGCCTCTAGGGAGTAAATGTGTCAAGGTCCGATTTTTTTTAGCGATTTAAAATCGTGGCAAATAGTCCTCAAGTCGCCAGATGTATTAAGCTATGATTTTTACTCTGATCTTCAAAATTGCTGGTCATCTCTGGCGATTTGTTGCGATTTCATACACTCCCGTGTTTAGCTAACTCTCCCATGCTTAGCAAACTCTGCTGTGTTTCCTAGCTGTGAGATTAAAGAATTATCGTGCACCGCATCAAGTAGACCTTTGTAACTCCCAAAATATGTATAGTTAGAGAATATATTCTCATATAATTATTGTTAGTTATTAGCAGAGGGTGCACTCTCACACTGTTATCAAATCACATACTGCTAAGAAGAAGGGAAAGTATGTTTATTGTGAGGCACTTAAATGATCATTTTATTAAAAACTTAAATTTTTATTATATACTATTAAAATTTATAAACAAAAATGAGTCCTTTAAAGAACTTATAGTGAAATATTAAAAAATGAATATGAAATCTGATTGTACAGCAAAAATAACTGTTAAGATAGATAGTGAACCACTACCTAGCTACGATGCTCTTCAAAACATTATAACATAATACTTTGATAAGTTTGTTTAATTGAAATTATAATTACTCAGACATCATTCATGAATGGATAAAATTGTTAATCCATAACCACCGGCTGCATATTAAGATGCTTGCCTTAATCATGTGCTGATTTTGTGATCCACATAAATTAGGGATGATATACCACAAGGTTAATATATTAACACCTGTATAGTTAGTATTTTCTAATATCTAGTTATAATATAACGGGGATAAGAATATCCCTCTTAGATTTTATATCCCACCTCGAGAATGTGAGACTTTTTTATCCCCTATTTATCTGGTGTATAATATAATTTATAATGCAATTTTGGACAGTTTAATCAGCACTGAGCATTCATTCAGTACTGGTGTAGATAAGTTTAAATATTAATCAGCAAACTCCTATGCCTATTAAAGGTCTAGTAAGCTGAAGTATACATCATTAGGATAATTCTATAGCGTCTTATAAATAATCTCTTGTGGATAAACAATCTATTAATAATAATAGGTCTGAGTTGCAAGTAACAGCGAACGTGGCGTCCGCCGACGCACATTTCGCTATAAGGCTTTATCAAGGCAAGCCGAGGTGAGTATTAATTGGCTCTTTGTAGGGAAGAATCCACCCACATTTAGTTGCGTCATACATAGCAACGTTGTTAGGGACCAACGTAACCATGTGATTGTATCGACCTATCACATGGGTTGTTTACAGAGTCCATAGATCTGGATATGCACTGTGATATGTGACGAAAATACATTAGTTATTATAATACAAATAATTGCTTATAATTCAAAAGCTATTCTACCCGGACACATCTCTTTTATTATATGTACATATAGTAGTCTATAGGGAAAGAAAAGAAAAGATAAGGACGCATCAATTCTGAAATGGTTATTAAATCCAGATTAGAGGGAGTTTCAAGTTAACAATATTGTATATATATATATATATATATATATATATATATATATATATATATCCTTTCAATTTATTGATATACTAGATATTGTATTCTAAGCACATTTATGATAAGTATTGTATTCAAAGCACATTTACAGTAAGTATAATGTTAGATCCCGCATGGTATTACGTCATACATAGCAACGTTGTTAACAACCAACATTGCCATGTGACTGCATCAACCTATCACATGGTCTGTTTATTGAAAATAAGTACATCCATAAATCTGAATATACACAGTGATGTATGGCAGTAATACATTAATTATTATGATGGCAATAATTGCTTATGATTCAGAAGCTATTTTGCCTGAACATTCCTCCCCTATCATATGTGCATGTGGTAATCCATAGAAAGAGAAAGGGAAGATGAAAACGCGTTTTCGTAACTAGTTATTAAATCCGCATTCGAGGAGATTTGGGATGTACAGTATTATCTATACATTCCAATAATTTTATTAATATGCTACACATTGCACTGGAAACACATTTAAGGTAAGTATAATGTTAAATCCCATTATATGGGATATGTTGTTAAATTACAAGAAGATGCTCTATTCCATGAATAAATCTAAAATTAATATCAGAAATTAATGAATTTGAAATCCACTTTCTAGATTTGACAATTTCCAAATCCATTGATGGTAAATTACATACTGACATGTATCGCAAGAAAACTGACACTAACAGTTTGCTTCACTCTTCTAGCTCACATTACCCTCCTGTCATCAGAGGCATTCCTAAAGCTGAACTTTTAAGAAGAAAAAGAAATTGTTCAGATACTAAGACTTATATGCAAAGATCAGGTGAATTGAAGGGAAGATTAAAAAGAAGGGGCTATAGGAATAACACCATACGTAGAGCGGAGAAAGTTGTGAACAAACAAAATAGGGAAGCTCTTATACATCCCCCTAACAATAAAAAGAAAACTTCTGACTCTAAATTAAGAATAGTGGGAACATTTTGTTCTGAATTGCGAACTATTGTACAAAGTTTTCAAAAACATTGGCATGTATTAATGCTGGATAAAGATCTAAAACAAATTTTAGAAAAGAAGATTTCATTTTCCTGGCGACGTTCAAAGAATCTCAAAGATCAATTAGTACATAGCTTTTTGACTCCAGTAAAAAGACTTTCTAATATACCGATTGGATTTTACAGATGTGGGACCTGCAAGGCCTGTCAGTGCATGATGCAAGTTAAAACATATCAGGATCAATTCCTGAAAACTTGGAAAATTCAACAATTCATAAATTGCAATTCTATCAACGTAATTTACTGTCTTTCCTGTTCATGTGGGCTCAAATATGTGGGCATGACGAGTAGGCCGTTTAAAAAGCGAGTTTTGGAATATGTAGGAAATATTAAAAGAGTTTCCACTGACACAGCTAACTTTAAACAGATAACCACAGTCGCTAGACATTTTTTGAAATTCCATCAAAGTGATCCTAAAGATTTGACTGCATTTGCAATGGAACAAATAAACTTGGTAATAAGAGGTGGAGATATTCAAAACGAACTTCTAAAAAGAGAAACAAAGAAAATATTTCTGACGGGTAGCATGACCCCCACATGGACTTAACGACTACAATAACTATACTGCTTTCCTATAACTATTGATTGAATTAATAACATATATTTTTATTCAATTACAGGTACTGGGTTCCTTTTAATATTATAATGAAGTAGTTAACACTTAAGCAATTATTGAATTATCATTTGCCTATTAATATCTATTTGATGACTGCCATATTTTTACAACAAATTCTAATCATAATGTCAAACGGATTTCAGTTATTAATTAAGTAGTGTAATCACAAATTACTATACCTCTATTCACACTAATATCCTTCTTGTATACCTTTTTATTTGACACTATTGTTATTATGTTTTCCACTTTATTTTTATTTTCACCACAGCACTTTACACAGTTTTATTAAGTATCGATTATATGCATAATTTATGCTCTTAACCTGTATATTCACATCTTTTTTTGTTTTATTCACAAGCAGAGATCAAATTAAGGAAGAACCCTATATTTATGAGAGACTACCTCTTTATATCAATATATAGTTAACCATAAGCTGTTATAAAATCTTTGCTGATCTATAATATAAAAGCCTAGCGGTGTGTGTTAGTCTGTGTGTGAAAAAAAAAAAACAAGCTGCAGCGCCACCTGCTGGGCGGAGTTATACACTGACCTACTAAATTCTTAGTGTTATCTAATATATAAAAGTAAAAGCCTAGCGGCGTGTGTTAGTGTGTGTGTGTGTGGAAAAAAACTATTTTCTCAGAAAGGGCTCATCCAATTGACCTGAAATTTGGTATAGGGACATTATTTGACAAAAAAATTAGAATAGTGAAGTCAGTTAACTTCCATCATCCCCCCTCCCCCGGTGGGAGGGGTAGTAAAGGCTAAATTTACGAGTTGAGGGGTCAAACTCATTTCCGTGAGGTAATTTTACCTCATGAACACACATGTGTAGCGGCGTGTGTTAGTGTGTGTGTGTGTGTGTGTGTGTGTGTGGAAAAAACAATTTTCTCAGAAAGGGCTCATCCAATTGACCTGAAATTTGGTATACTGACATTATTTGACAAAAACATTAGAATAGTGAAGTCAGTTACCTTCCATCATCCCCCCCTCCCCCCCTTAGGAGGGGTAGTAAAGGCTAAATTTACGAGTTGAGGGGTCAAACTCATCTTCGTGAGGTAATTTTACTTCATGACCACACATTAAAAAGGGCGCTTGCGTCGGGAAGTAACGCTCTTCCCCTGAGGAGGCCTGGGCTAGGCCCAAATGCATGACAAGAACCTTTTTAAGACCTTAAGTAGCTTGATTTGACTAGAATGCATGAGTATCATGCACGGGTTAACTTGTACATATATATGAACTGTTATAGAATGTTAATAATGTTACAAATAGGGATTGTTACACACAATGTTAGACTCCACATTATACTTATACTTACCTTAATTATTTTTTATAGTGCAATGTGCAGTATGTTGGAAAATCTTGTAATTCAATAGCATATGCCATATAATGGGATTTAACATTATACTTACCTTAAATGTGTTTCCAGTGCAATATGTAGCATATTAATAAAATTATTGGAATGTATAGATAATACTGTACATCCCATATCTCCTCGAATGCGGATTTAATAACTAATTACGAAAACGCGTCTTCATCTTCCCTTTCTCTTTCTATGGATTACCACATGTACATATGATAGGGGAGGAATGTTCAGGCAAAATAACTTCTGAATCATAAGCAATTATTGCCATCATAATAATTAATGTATTACTGCCATACATCACTGTGTATATTCAGATTTATGGATGTACTTATTTTCAATAAACAGACGATGTGATAGGTTGATGCAGTCACATGGCAATGTTGGTTGTTAACAACGTTGCTATGTATGACATAATACCATGCGGGATCTAACATTATACTTACTGTAAATGTGCTTTGAATACAATACTTATCATAAATGTGCTTAGAATACAATATGTAGTATATCAATAAATTGAGAGGATATATATACAATATTGTTAACTTGAAACTCCCTCTAATCTGGATTTAATAACCATTTCAGAATTGATGCGTCCTTATCTTTTCTTTTCTTTCCCTATAGACTTCTATATGTACATATGATAAGAGAGATGTGTCCAGGTAGAATAGCTTTTGAATTATAAGCAATTATTGCTATTATAATAACTAATGTATTATGATCACATATCACAGTGCATATCCAGATCTATGGACGTACTTATCCTCAGTAAACAACACATGTGATAGGTCGATACAATCACATGGTTACGTTGGTCACTAACTATGCTATGTATGATGCAACTAAATGTGGGTGGATTCTTCCCTATAAAGAGCCAATTAATACTCACCTCGGCTTGCCTTGATAAAGCCTTATAGCGAAACGCGCGTCGGCAGACACCGCGCTCGCAGTTCCCTGCAACTCAGACCTATTATTATTAATAGATTGTTTATCCACAAGAGCTTATATATAAAATGCTATAGAATGATCTTAATGATGAATACTTCAGCTCACAAGACCTTTAATAGGCATAGGAATTTGCTGATTAATATTTAAGCTTATCTACACCAGTACTGAATGAATGCTCAGTACTGATTGAACTGTCCAAAATTGCATTTTAATTTATATAATACACCATAGACAAAAAAGGGATAAAAAAATCTCACATTCTCGAGGTGGGATATAAAATCTAAGAGGGATATTCTTATCCCCATGATATTATAACTAGATATTAGAAAATACTAACTATACAGGTTCTAATATATTATCCTTGTGGTATATCATCCCTATTTTATGTGGACCACAAAATCAGCACATGATTAAGGCAAGCATCTTAATATGCAGCCGGTGGTTATGGATTTACAATTTTATCCATTCATGAATGATGTCTGAGTAATTATAATTTCAACTAAACAAACTTATCAAAGTATTATATTATAATGTTTTGAACAGCGTTGGGGCTAGATAGTGGTTCACTACCTATTTTAACAGTTATTTTTGCTGTACAATCAGATTTCATATTCATTTTTTAATATTTCGCTACAAGTTCTTTAAAGGACTAATTTTTGTTTATAAATTGTAATAGTATATAATAAAAATTAAAGTTTTTAATAAAAGGATCATATGAGTGCCTCACAATAAACACACTTTCCCCTCTTCTTATTAGCTGCGAGGTTAGTAAACACATCACTGTTACATTGGCTGTCATAGGGAAATCCCTTATAGTATAAATAGACTTTGCACCTGTGCTAAACTCATTGTGTATTGGAGCTTGTATTAGATACAAGCTAAGTTTGCGCCGTCTGTAATCAGGGTTTTTTTTTTAACCAAGCATGTTCCGGATTTGGAATACAATTATGGGGGCCTTCTGGCCTGAAGAAAAGAAGACTGTAATCAACAAGGGGGCCCTTCTGGCCAGAAGAAAAGAAGACTGCAATCAACATGGAAATACAAGATGGGGGTGTATGTCACCCGAAGAAAAGAAGTTTTTTTCAAGCATGGACTTTTGGAAATACAAATTATTTGGGACTCTCAAGCATGGACATTTGGATATATAAATATTTATGGACATGGGTTTTAGTGAGGGTGTTGTGGTTTTGTAAACATTTTTATTTGTTTCTCAGCCAGCCATGGGTGTCATGTTGGCACATGTGGTTCACCAAGTGCCAGCATGACCTGGCTGCCATGGGTATGCTGGTGCTTGTAGTTATACAAGTATTAGCATGCCCACACTGTTTATGGCACCCTGGCATGACTGGGACTTGTAGTTCCAAAAAACAAACTGGTGTCTGTTTTTTTAACATTATAACCGCCAATATTACCCTACACCCACTGCCCAGTGGTGTAGGAAGAGCCCTAGTGCTCTCAGTATTGGGCTGGAAATTCCTTGAGGGGGGCCCACACATTTTTTGTGTGGACCCCACATCATATGGAGTCCAGCCCAGTGCTGAACAGCCTGGGGTTGGTATGTCATTGTGGCAGGGGGTATGTTATTGTGGCAGGTGAGACCCCTGCCACGTGTCCCCCTGCTATAGTGTCAACCACCCCGGCTGGTTTGCCTAGTGCTGGTTTTCTGAAAATCAGGGGGACCCCACGCAAATTTTTCCCAGATTTTCACGTAACCAGCAGTAGGCTGGCAGCACTAAGGTTAATAGTGTTCGGATGGGGAGACCCCACACTTTTTTTTTTTAAACAGTTATCTATTTTTAAACTTTTGACAGCCATGGGAACCTGCGGCTCTATAGACAGGGCAGTGTAACAGTGATGTGTTTACTAATCACGCTGTTAGGAAGCAGCGTGTTGTGTCTAGCGATTTTTAAAGCTAACTCGGGAGAGTTTCCTTAATCGCAGCTTCATACATTTGAGACTTGCATAGCTAGAGTGGCAAACAGTCGGGACTTTGATCTCTATCGATTTTGACAGAAACACATCTCTGGCGATTTTACATAAAATTTCACTTTAATACATCTGCGAGATGAAACACCCGCAAGTAAATTGCGGGATATTCAAATCGAAGCTTGATACATTTGCCCCTTGAAGTCACTTCTCCCGTCTTGGAGTGTTTGTCTGTCAGTAATGGGAAGCACAGTTTCCCCAACAAGGCTCATTCGGTAAAACCCAACACAACTGGCATACAGGCATTAAATACAAAGTTTTTTAAATAACTTACTGGTCATAAGTTATAAGTAAAAGTAAAATAATTGCTACTTTTCTTTTTAAGCTGTTTGAGGGAGCTAGTGGGTAGGGTGATTCTTCTTAATTATATGTTAGTAGAAAAAGATTAATGACCAGTTTAGCAGAATACTTTTCATAGCCTAGTGAACATGCAGACATCAGCGGTTAAAAAGATTTTCAAAACCTTTGAAACTTGAGTCACAAGCCCTCATTCATTAAGTCATTGATTGATTACATTTCACACAACTAAAATGTGAGATACATACTTATGTTATTTCCATAGGACTTTTCTGCCTGTCTCCCAGCTTCGCCCATAATCTCTTTTAAAAATAAAATGTATTGAAACATTTACACTTGCACAGTGAAACATGGACACATAATTGGTTACAGAATGATCTGATTTAGTTTTCAGTTTTCTTCAAATGATTGATGGTACCTCTGAATAAGATGTTCTGTAAGTGTCAGTATTACTTTATTAATTTCTCCTCTGTCCTCTGAATCTGCTTTAACAGTAAGTCAACATGATTCACTGACAACAGCAATCACAGACCTTAAAAGACACATAATGTAGTGCATATTAAAACAATAAAGTAATCTGGAAAGCAGTGAAGGAGTTAATGAAATGGCATGCTGGTTTTATCATAAGGTCAGAAGGTCAATGTCAGCCTCTATGTGGACTGCTTGCCTCTATGTATCATGAAGCAATTTAAACTCAGAACCTTAAAATGATTTTTAATGATAGACAGTGGGAAGACAGAAACCAGAGTTGCAGATGTTTATATTTTTATGCGTATAAAGAAATGTCAATATAAGGTTTTGGGATAAAGCCTGAGTTAGCTGATTGTGTGGTTGGTAAAAGCATGGTTAGTAAAACACTATTACTGAATGATTTGCTCAGGAAACTGGTTTAAAAGTACTTTTTTATTTAGTAAACTGCAGTATACCACACTATACTATAGCATTAGAATGCATGTGCGCAACATTATGAAAGCTGTATGTAGTATACAGGTGGATAACTTTGACCTAGGTGATGGTATTATTACCTGAGTGAAGCAATTCATATGGCCCTTACTTCAAAGAGCAGTACCCTCTTTTTTCAAACTAAGTCACTACCCATTCAGGCTCCATGATTAAAAAAATGCTGTCAATGGACCCTTTGGGGGGTATTCAATTGACGGCGATCACGCCGAAAATCAAGTGCTCGAAAAATATTACCGTTAATACGGTAATTACTCGCTGAAATCCAGCGAGTAAATTATCGTATTAATGGTTTTTATGCGCAGATTACCGTATTAACGGTAATATTTTCCGAGCGCTCGATTTTCGGCGATCACGCCCTCAATTGAATACCCCCCTTTGTCTTCTAGAGTTCTGCTTAAATTCTCCTCTTTGCCCATTGTGCCTTATAAGGAGAATGTAGTTACTATTCATAGCTATTTTAGCTCTCCATACATGTTATCAGCTGTCATTTTTGGTTCATCCTGACTTGGCCACCTCTCCAATTGCATAATGCCACACCTCTTAGGAAGGAAGACTCTACAGCTAATGTCTTGTGCTAAAAACATTGGTTCTTTAGGGCATTGTATGAGGTGCAAGCTGAATTAATAATACATCTCTAAATACTTACATTGGACAAATACAAAAGTAAACTAAAAAAAGCTACAGTAAGCATGAGAGAGAGCAGGAAGGTTATTCAACAGAGAGCAAAGTAGCAAAAGATTCACGTTACGCATTACGCAGGAATCCAGAGGAAAGTGTAAAAAACTTTATTTTACCTCATGAGGCGTGCAATGAAGACAATTCAAACAACATTACATGCTTCATATCCATATAGACACTTAATCAAACTGTTACAAATTAATCAATGAGAGTGTGTGGGGGGTATCTAGACTGTCTTTATTACAGACTGCACTTATGTGTGTTTGAAGGTTCTCTTCTTACATGGGGAAAAGTTTTGCAAAAGATGCGCTTCTTCACAGAATTGCAACTGGAAAGTGCAAAATGCTTCTCTTTTAAAGTAGAGCACAAGACAAAGTCTTGAATAGTGCAAAATTCATGGCCTTTTTTCCTGGACTGGAAATTGCTCTGTGTACATCTGCACAGCAAGTAACACCCCTACAAATGTGCCTCATTTTAATAATTCTGTCTTTGCACAGCCCTGCAATACTGGGTGCATTCATACTTTTGTCGAAGTCAGATAATTGGATATAGTCATTTCAATTAATATCTAACAACTTGATTGTCTTTGTCCGAAATTGTGCATATAGCACGCTACGACGTGGAGGAGGGTAATCAGCCGCAACACGTGGCAAACACTTTTGGTTTTACATTTACACACATACACACGGACATGCACATTTGTAATTAGTACACATTAATAGTAGTTGCAAAACATAGTTATTTATGTCGAAATGTAGCAATGTTTATGGTTAATATTATAAGTTATATACATGTTAGTGAAATCAAAGGTTCAGGTTACAGGAAACATGTCATGTTTAGTATCATTCTAATCCCCTATTTATCCGCAGTTGTCCGGTTCATTCGCCGAAGGGATCGTACATTGCATACTCTAGTTATCAATGTTAGGGAATAAATGGTTAGAATGATATTGTCTGTGTAATGTAAATAGACTAGTTTAAACTGGATTCTTGGCGGGAAAGTTGGAATGCATCTCCTGGAGAGCTGACCCCCACCCTTGGATATTTTCGTTTGAACTGGCCACTGACCTGCATTACACTGGACCTTCCTGAAGCCTGGACCTATGGAAACAAGCCACATAATCTGTATTATTTTACTGTATTCACTAACTGTATATAAGCAGGAGCTCTGGACCCAGTAGCCAGTCTACTTGACCACAGCCTTCAGACCTGAATGCTGTACACTGGATCCAGAGCGCCTTGGATAAGTAACGGCTGTACTTATTTTATTTCTCACTTGTTACTTTGCTACTTTTGCTAAATAAATCGAATTATGCTTTGGAACCACATCTCTGGAAGTGGACAATCGTTATTGGTCAGCAACTTGACGCTCATAACACTTTGAAAAGAACACTCCCACTACACCCAACTGTAACAAAAACAAAAAAAAGTGTTGCGATAATTTACAAGATTCATATCCTCTCTATTGTACTGCTGGAATTAGTGTAGTGTCATTTTCATTGGATAGAGGGCAAAATAGATAAATATGTGGTAACTAGCGTGCAGGATATTATACATTATTTTGTTTACAAAGTGTTTTCTGGCACCGGTTTTCATTCACTAACAGTTTGTTGTGTCTTTGGTAAACACAGTAAAGTATTGTATTACTTAGAATGAAAATGCTCTTTTTTCTCACATTTTTTATCCCTCTCTTGCTTTTAGGCCTTCCCTTTTTTTTTTTTTTAAATCTTTATCAACAACATGTGATACAGAATAAAGAAACACAGTAATGTTAACAATATCAGGTTGAAAGAGTCCAAATTACATTTCTGTTCACCTGATAAGCAGAGTTGAAGTGAGTACGGCCAAGAGACCTAAGGTAGCTAGCTTGAACGTGATATCACTATGCTGCTTCAATGACACAAACAAAAATCTGGTCTTCCCTTTTTGTTGATTGTTTTACCCTCATTGACTGCCTCCAGTTATAATAAAAATTAGTCCAACAGGCAAGGTCTGTTTGTTTCATTCAGAGAAATACATGGAAAATTTACAAAAGATTCAAGAGTTAAAAAGTTGTCCTAAATATTTAGCAAGGTTTTTGCCATCCTTCCATGGGGGTACCCTCGTCTCACCCAATCACCACCATTATCTGTATTATCTGTAACTAAGTATATCTTAAATGTCAATTTAAAACACACTGGAGGCCAGTGCAAAAGTGTGCATCTTTTGTGTCACGTGCTAGCTGCGGACCTCCTGATCCACCCATTGACCAGCAGAATATCTGCAAAGCTACCTTCTTTGGGTGTACAAATGGTGGCTGCACATCCTGGTGTAAATGCAGACAAATTTAGGTCACAAATAAGCAGTCTAGACATTTATACTGTGCTGTGCTCTGCTGTCATAAGTGACGGCCATTGTTAACTTATCTTGAACATAATTAATTTTAATATAATTGAAATATTAACTACAAAGAAGTATCTAGCTTCAAAAAGTGTAATCAATGTAGGCTAGTCATGCCTGTATAATTAATTGTTTAACCCGGGATATTCAACATTCATGAATGTGACCTTCCTTGGCCTTATAAATAAAAAAAAGCTCTGGTAAAGTTCATATCTAAACTGACATTTTTAAGTTTTGTAAACTTAATGGATGATTTCATTGCTGTTACTGTGGAATGTCACAGAAAATGTCCATGTTTACAGAATCTTCTGTGATAAACGATTTCTTATCGTGTCCTCCTATGCCAAAGACTAATTAGCCTCTGACATTTTTCCAGATTGCATTAGAAGCAGCTTAATAAGTTTCAGTTCCTTGAAAACATCTGTTATTCTGCCCATGTTTGTTGGATTAATGTATTCCTCTTCTAGTGGTTAAAAAATCCAAAATTAGTGTCTTGTAAATGATCATGTAGAAATGTTTAACTTCTGAGCAGATGTATCTATGCATGTTTGTGCAGCAGACATAAAGTCTACACATCCCAATGTGCATGATCATCATTATCAATTTATTTATATAACGCCACTATTTCCGCAGCGCTGTACAGAGAACTCACTCACATCAGTTCCTGTCCCAATAGAGCTAGCAGTCTAAATTCCCTAACACACACACATGACTAGGGTCAAGTTAATAGCAGTCAATTAACCATTTATGGTTGATTTATAAGTCCACTTTCAATATTTTTTGGATAAATGTATGTAATTTAATTATATTAATACTTGCGAATGATATAAGATGCTTTACATTTACATTAACAAGAATTCCACATTCATGATTATACACTACATTACAAATGTATTCATGAAATAATGCAACCTTAATAATGACAGCAAGAAAATCTCACATGTATACAGGCACCTAGCTGACAGGCCATGTAATGATCTGTAATGATCCCAGCATAGCAGTGGGATTGACAGGTAACAAACAATGAAATCTGGAAGATTTTCTTTCCCATTATTGAAAGTTGACCATACATGCTTACATGATACCAGCCAATTTGAGCTTTTAATATTAAGCCGACATTGTAGTGTGGATGGCCATTAAAGTGTTCATCCTATCCAGGGGCGGATTGGGAACTCAAAGTGGCCCTGGAAAAAATTGTGGAAGTGGCCTCATGTGGGCGGGACCAAATCAACTGTAAGCAGGGCTAACACAAAAGGAGGCGGGATTAGTACAAAGCTGGCTATACCCCTAGAGGTCTGCCTAGCGCTGTAAGGCATTATGCTGCCCATTAAATACCACCCTTCCCCCAACATTACCACCCACAGGACAAACATGTCTAAATTGGGACAATTGGGAGGTATGATAATTGGCTCACCCACATAATGACTGCCTCCTCTGTGCACAGGAGATGGGTACCCTTTGACTAATACATTGAAAATAGGGCAAAATGAGCAACACATTTTATCTATAGCAAACCTGTAGCAGAAAATGTAATCGCAATATACATATTCGTAATAACGGTGCAGACAAACTGCCAATATAGAAAAATACAGTTGGCAAACTGTCCTGCTCTCTCCTACCTGCTCTTGTTGCTTTCCCTACCTGTGGCTGTTGGTGTCTTTTGCTCAGTTGCTGCTTGTCTGGATCCTGGAGCCCTATTCGGGGAAAAAAATGGACACATGAAATTTAGAAAACTTCAACCAGCTCCAGCATTAAATCAATAGCACCCACATTTAATAAATAGGCCTCCCTCCAGCCCCAACATTATAATAATAGTATTCACATTTGATAAATAGATCTATTAGCCTCCAACCAGCCTTGACATTAAATTAATAGTATGCCCATTTAATAAATAAACCTATTTCCCTACATCCAAACAAGCCCAGAAATAAATAACATTTAAGTTTAATAATTCATATTCACATTTAATTAATAGACTTCATTCTCCCCAAACTCAGAACCACTTTCAATTAATAGCCCTCAAACCACCCCATCTGAAATTAATATCCCCCACTATTTAAATAAATTGCCCCACCATCACCACACAAATAAAATAGCAACCAATTAGCCCCTACCTCACACCCACATTATATTACCATAAGTACCCATTCCCTTACACCCACATTATATTACCGTAAGCCCCCGTGCCCTCACACCCATTACATTGACATAAAAACCCCTGCCCTCACACACACACACACACATACACACATACATAACAATGATATAAGCCTCCTGCCCTCACACACACATACACACATACATAACAATGATATCAGCCTCCTGCCCTCACACACACACATACATACATACATAACAATGATATAAGCCTCCTGCCCTCACACACACATACATAACAATGATATCAGCCTCCTGCCCTCACACACACATACATAACAATGATATCAGCCTCCTGACCTCACACATACATAACAATGATATGAGCCTCCTGCCCTCACACACACATACATAACAATGATATGAGCCTCCTGCCCTCACACACACATACATAACAATGATATCAGCCTCCTGACCTCACACACATACATAACAATGATATCAGCCTCCTGCCCTCACACACACACATACATACATACATAACAATGATATCAGCCTCCTGCCCTCACACACACACATACATACATACATAACAATGATATAAGCCTCCTGCCCTCACACACACATACATAACAATGATATCAGCCTCCTGCCCTCACACACACATACATAACAATGATATCAGCCTCCTGCCCTCACACACACATACATAACAATGATATCAGCCTCCTGCCCTCACACACACATACATAACAATGATATCAGCCTCCTGCCCTCACACACACACATACATACATAACAATGATATAAGCCTCCAGCCCTCACACATACATAACAATGATATAAGCCCCTTGCCCTCACATATACATACATACACTAATATAAGCCACTTGTCCTCACACTTTACACTGAATTAACCCCCCGCCTTCACACTTACCTTGTTAAAGCCGCGTTTCCTGCAGTGCACACATGGGATGGCACCGGTCACATGGTGCGCGTCCCATGTGACATCTGGGATAGAACGAGGCCACGCATAGGGGGAGGGAGTTAAGCAGGAGAAGATCCGCGGCCACTAGGTAGTCCACCGCTGGCACCCTGAGCATGTCCCCTCGATCCCCCCCTCTCCATCTGTGCTGGAGGGCGCTGCTGACGTGCAGTTATCCCAGCAGTCCGGAGATTTAAACATAAAAAAAAATGTAACGCGAAAAAAAAAGATTACATCAGGAGGCAAATGAACGGCCTCATACCATCGGCCTCCCGTTAAAATTCCCGGTATGGCCTATGGCCAATCCACCCCTGATCCTATCCACCGATACCAGATCCAAGTATTTCAGATTCAAATGGTCAGGAAAGAGTGTCACACATACTTCCCTGTGTTCATGTCAATTCTAGTCAACCGGTAGATCTGTAAAGTAGGACATATGTGCCAGACATATGTTATAGCCATATTTGCAACATATCTGCATGTCAAAGAACACCTGAGTGGTAGCTTATGACTGTGAATAGACAATTTCAGCCATGAAGTTCACTATTCGTAATCTTTACAGAGAATGCTGAATAATTTAAACAGTCTCTGACCCATTGGAGTTTACAGTCTAAATTAAATAATACAAATAATAACCATGACAGGAGTTCAATGTCATCATGTTTTCTGGTCGTAGATCATGCACACAGAATTTACTCTGAATGCTACATGAAGCTTTTGAATTTTCACTGGGCAGCTCCTTAGACGATGGAAGCTCTGGCAGAAGCAAAGGAGGGCTGATTAAGGTCTTCCCAGCCTGGAAGCACTAGTAGATCCATGAAAATGTTTCATAATATTTTTGGGGTGTAGTATAATGTTAAATATTCTTAAGGATGCTATAGACACATTTGTTAAAGTATTTAATAGAATACTTTATTTTGTGGTCAAGATATTTGCCTAGGTGTGTAACTGTACCCACGGTAGTAGTATCAGTTAAAGGGATAAGGCTGCAGAATAAGCTTGGTGGTGCTAGTCTAGTGCTGGATTCACTCACTATTAAGTCTGGGTACACTGGTCATGGGCTGAGCAGCCCATAAGGAAAATTTTAAAGGAAAAAAATAGTTACCCATGTGACCCAGCCCAAGGTAGCCCAATATGGATCCCACCTGGGGGGCAAATTTCCCTCTGCCGACCAGCTCAGCCTCCCTGGCACTGGTTATCATGGGTGTCAAAGTCGAATAATTGGATGAAAGAAAGTATATTGATTAATATTGTTTTACCATGCGATTGCAATCAGTACTCTACGTGTCATGGCGCAATCGCACGATAAATAACGCACGCATACACTCGCACTTACACATTCACTTATATATAGTTCATATTTATTAAGGTTCCAATCCACATTCATTTATTAGTAAAATGTATTAGATTGTTTATTTATGCATATATAATACTGTAGTAAAGGCATTTATTGTTCAGGTGTTTTAAAAGGTAAAGAGTTTGGTCTCATATTAAAGCTTATTTCACCAGCATAAACCCAGTGTGGACGGAATAGCGATCGCAAGATACAAGCAATATTAGATTAATACTCAAAAGTACTTTTGTTTGGGTCAGTTTGAACTGGTCATTCAGAGTCGAAACATGTGAACAAGGGGGTGGGGAAAGTTTCCTCTCACCCTTTGTAAGGATCAAATGAACTGACATATAACTTGCAAGGAACTGGAATATCATTAACCCTGGACCAATGAAGACCTCACTAAGTGTTATCTGTACAGTATATTGAAGCATGCTGACTTTGTTCTACCTCTCTTTGATCCTGGCAACGTGAGAGCATGGCTGTATTCTTTGAACCTGGGTGAACCATATAAGGAAGATGTAATGTATTCTGTGTTTTTATACTTTCCTGCTTTATTTTAAACATCTTTAATGTGTAACAATGGCTTGCTGTAAAATCCTGCTATATTTTGCAATTAAATACATTGTGCGTTGGAACCACACAAAGCGCATTGGACAATGTTTTATTTGTAAGCGATAAAATTACTTTAATATGGGTAAACGAACTAGTAGGAAACCCAGTATTGTGATACTTTCACACTTACATGGGTACAGGCATAAGTAATATTTCATGTATACCCAACAGCAATTGGATTGCTTTTAGAGTGCAAATGCAAGTGGCAGATAAACAATATTCACCCTATAGATCATCTTTGGACATTCAGTCCCCAATCATGAAAGTTATTGCTAGTGACCCCAAGGTGGAAACAAGAGCATTATGACATTATGTTCTTCTAACGATCCCTTCTCTGGGCCAGACTCTGGTGCACAGATGTCACCTGCCTCCTAATGACATGGAGTAGTTCACAATCACCTCACCCCTAGGAGTGGGAGGGCAACATTCTGGTCATCTGATCACTCACTGAGATTATGGCACTATTAATTTTGGAGGTTCTAATATATATTTTATTTAAGTGTGCAAAAAATGAACAATTGACCCAATCAACTGAGGTGCAAAAACTAAACAGACCATCAAATGGCATTTTAGCATAAATCATTTTTTTAAGGTGATTAGGGTCAGAGTACTTTTTGTCCTTTTTCTTTCATTCTTTTTCTGCCTCTCTGTTAGTCCCCATTTGTGATGTATGTGGGGGTAATACAATCTGTAGCCAATTAGAATGCTCTCAGAAGCACATTGTATTTTAGTGGATTAGTGTGCTAATGTTAGGCGAGACATTAACCTGTGCCCTCATATGTCTCAGGAGAGAACTGCATTATGACAGAGGGGGAGGAGGAATTGGGGCAAGCAGTATACCACATACAGACAGATTGTGGAAGTAATAGGATTACCCAAAAGCAGAGAGTAGTGATGTAAGAATCCTGACAAACCAGTTTGTGGGGTCAAGTATACCTCTATATGAAATAATCTATTTATCAAAAGTTGTGGAAACAGGAGCATAGAGAACCGGGCACAGAGAAGCTTACAATTTAAGGGTATACCAGAACCAAATATTAGCTCCAAAAGCTCTAAAAGCTATCACTGCAGAAAATTTTGCAAACAACTCAAAACTGAGTCATACGTTCATTAAAGAAAACAATGTACATATATAATCAACATCATCAACATGTATTTATATAGTGTCAGCAAATTCTTTATAATTGGGAAGGAGCACAGAAATAAAACAACACTGGATAATATAGACAAAGAGGGAAGAAGACCCTGCTCGCAAGCTTACAATATATATATATGTTAAGCTTGCGAGCTGGGCCTTCTTAACTCTTTGTCTGTTTATTTTATATATATATATATATATATATATATATATATATATATATATATTATAGACAGACAATGAAATATAAAAAAATATAACTGAAACTATATAGCCCAAATCAAAAACCATGGGTGTAGCTCTGGGTTGGGGAAAAGGAGAACATTTGTAGCCTAGCCCCCTAGCTACATTCTCTCCTAAGTAACAAGATCACATTTGTCATACAATCAAAATTGTGCTGTGTTGTTTAAACCCCATGCCATAAAATTCTGCTCCTTGATACCTTATATCTGCCATGCGATGTTCTGATCTCTGCTGCTATACCTATTCAGTGATGCTATACAGAAATTGAGGGAAACTTATTTTATGTTCCCTTAAAATGAATATAACAAATTTTTAAAACATAAACCATAATAAATGGTAGCTATAAATTTGATAAAATACTCTTTTATTTTATTACCTGAACATGTTATAAAGCATAAAACTCACAGAGCTTGTTCTAAGCAGTCCCATGATTTTATGGAAACCGCATCAGTTCTCCTAAAAACACCTTCTAGAACACAGGATGAATAGGCATATTATTTCTCGCCATTTGGTTGTAATCCCAGTAATTCCATGAGCTTGGAAAAAAAATATCTCATGAGCATTTACAAACTCAAAATAACATATGGGATTACAAAACCAATATTACATTTAATATGTACTGAAAACAGCCTTAAAGAAATGAACACTCATTAAACAGACTAAAAACAGAATTGATAGTATTATATATATATATATATATATATATATATACATTTTTATATTAGTGTTATCTTTTCCTGACAGTAAAATTCTTTAAGTAATCATCATGCCAACACTCTTTTCATGTCATTGATTGATTGAAGTTTAAACTAGCTATATGACATCAATTATCTCACTATTACATAGTTAACAGTTTGAATGTTTGTTTTTACAGTTTAGGGTGAATTAAATATACACTTTATGGAAAACGAGTATTGAGGTATGAACGACCAGTGTTGCGCTTTAAAAGCGTTAATATTAAATCTGACAAAAAATACTTTCGAATTTTCTAATAGAGGTTTTTAATGCTTCTTTAATAAAATTGGGCTACATGTAAAAATATACTTTAATCCTTTTACACTAATCAGAAGTTTTATTTCATTTTCTAAAATAAATAAAAGATAAATTGTATCTTCTGGCACATGCATAACACTACACTGTGTTATTAAACAGACTCCATGGTTGATTATGGTTATAGGTGGGCAAATTGATTAGCCTGATTCATAAGTTCAGACAAATTTCACTGATTTTCAATTTGTAAACTATTTTGACAATTGATGCAGCAGGATCTAGCGCAGGTAAATGCTTGTGGATGGCTGTCAGGTGAAGTGGACTGACGTGTACTCCCGCTGTAATCATGTAGATTGTAAGCTTGCGAGCAGGGCCTTCTCACCTCTTTGTCTGTTTAACCCAGTTCGTTTATTAGTTTATTATGTTTGTCCCCAATTGTAAAGCGCTACGGAATATGTTGGCGCTATATAAATAAATGATGATGATGATGATGTAGTACCTTTAATAGAGGGACCACTGGGGTAGCAAACTTCCAATCTTTTCATTACCCTGGCACCTAGAGCCCATGGGGGTCTGCAAGAGCCCCAGCACGCCCCACCTCTCTGGACCCCTATTTGCAGGGACAAATCAATATTTGCCCATATGACTTATGAGGAAATATGCTTGGAAAGAAGTTCAAAGAAACCATGTTATGTGTTGTTTCTTTAAACAAAACATCTGAAATATGTTGGACCATCATACTTAAATATAAGTCCCCCATAACCCTCTACATGCACGTATTGTCACAAACTTTTGGCATTTGTTTATATAGTTTCTACCTGATTAAAATCTAAAATAATTAATAGGGTTACTTTTTTCAAAACTCTGCTTTTTTTAAACTAACTATAATAAAATGATTGATATTGGATATCAATCACAGAGCAACTCCCTATTTGTGTACACTTATCTCAGCCTAATAACTCGTATATAATCTATTACCTTAAAATTGTGCATTAGTGTGTACATCAATAACCTTACAATAATACTTGGGCTCCGCGTTTTTAACATGATCTCTTTCAATCCTTATCGCAGAAATAAGGATTTAAAGTTTGTGAGCATCTATTAAAAAACTTCAACAGGAACAGCAGTCTCGAAAAACTGCTGTTCCCGCGAAGTTCAAAAGTCACCTTTTCACTGCTGCTTCTGTTCCGATGATGATTGGGGTCCAAAGCCTTCTGCAAAGTTCTCGTGTGCACCGACTGAAAACCTCGGACATGCGCACAGACATCCCGGGCTGCAAGGAAATGCATCATGTGACAGTGAAGGATAATGTGATCCCTCCACACATGCGCTATGAACCAGCCGTAAAAGGAAAAGAAATTGCTGATCGACTATTGGAAAATTTGGTAGGAGTAGTGTTGGAATTTCAAGCATGTATTGGCCAAGCCTATGACAATGGATCAAACATGGCCTTGAAAAACAATGGAGTACAAGGAATTCTGCTTAAGTAAAACTCCTACTGTATTTTCTCCAGCTGTGGAAACCATACACTAAATCTGCACTTAAACCTGTAAGGAGGCAGTTACTTACTTTGGAAATGTGCAGCAAGTCTTGAGACATTAAATGCACATCTATCTATCTATCTATCTATCTATCTATCTATCTATCTATCTATCGTCATCATCACCATTTATTTATATAGCACCACTAATTCTGCAGCGCTGTACAGAGAACTCACTCACATAATCCCTGCCTCATTGGGACTTACTGTCTAAATTCACTAACATACACACACAGACAGACACAAATACTAGGGTAAATTTGATAGTAGCCAATTAATCTACCAGTATGTCTTTGGAGTGTGGGAGGAAACTGGAGCACCCGGAGGAAACCCACGCAAATACGGGGAGAACATACAAACTCCTCACAGATAAGGCCATCGTCGGGATTTGAACTCATGACCCCAGTGCTGTAAGGCAGAAGTGTTATCTATCTATCTATCTATCTATCTATCTATCTATCTATCTATCTATATATCATTACTACTGTTGTTGATTTGTTGGGTAAGAAAGGAGTGTATTCTAGCAATATTTTGACAGTGAAGGCAACAATGAGGAAATTGTGGTGTTGCTGATAGTGAGGTAGATTTGAAGGGAGGTGGTGACTCTGAGTGTAAGGAAGATGAAAAGCTTTGTTTTGTACATGTTGAGCTTTAGGTACCATGGAACATTTATTTTAAAATATCAGAGAGTCAGTTGGTCACATGGGATAGTAGAGAAGGGGAAAGTAAGGACAGAAGAGGTTGATTGGGTGTTGTTAGTATAGAGGTGGTACTGTAAGCTGAACTAACAAAATATTCAACCAAGAGAAGAGGTATACATGGTAGGAAGTCTGTTTTGTGTGCCATTGTTGAGGTTTGGACTGCTGGAGTGTATATGTGGTGACTGTAGCAGCAATGTATAGGCCTGAAGACAGTGCTGTTTTAAGAACTGGCAACTACCTACCATCTGTCTATCTATCTATCTATCTATCTATCTATCTATCTATCTTTCTATCTATCTACCTATCTATCTATTTCACAATGTTGCTGGCAATTGCAGAGTTTTTGACCACAAAACAATTGAGATACCCAATAATAGAATGGTAAACATTGATTAGATCAGTATTAGGCATGTTAGAAAAGAGCAATTGAAAATATCTGGTCAGAAGATAGCGCTATAGACCTGTGTGTACAGTTATATTTCAAATGCACTAACAGACATGTGTGCAAGCCAAAAGTGAACCAACTACTTGGCTCAAAGACTGAGTGGTCAGAGCTTGTCGAATTTGGTTACCCAAGAGTGTGTCCAAATTGGAAAGTGCTTCTATTGGTTGGTGTTCAGGCTATGTGGGCAACCTTAGCTGCACATTTTAGGTAAAAACAGGCCGGGGACTGCCAAAATGTTTTAGTCCTCTAAGGTTGCATGTTGCTAAATGCATAAGCCTAATGCCACATACTGTATCTTTAAGAGAGACTTCATTGAAGATAATGTGTAAAGAACTGGAATCACTGTGTTTGATTTTTTTTTTCAATAGCAGTCTAAGTAGCTGGACTATATTTATATTTCAATTGCTGTTTCTTTTTTTTTTAAACATCTTAGGGAAAAAACAAAACTCACAAAGAATAAGAAAGCGAAAACAGCATTAAAACAGCAACAAAACACTCATGGAGCTCAGCCAAATAAGCCAATTGTCAGTTGGGCTGTCTCCAAAGCTGCGTTCATATTGATCATGCAAGAATAACTAGGAAGAAATAAATCAATGATTTATACAGATCACTATTAGAGGAATTTGTGGGATTTTTCATTTTATACAAGATAAAAATTTGCTATATTGGTCAAATGTTGGCTCACATATTTTCTAATGAATTAACAACACCAGGTGGAGTTTATAATGTGGCAAAAGGCATTGCTGTAGGTCTCTTCAGAAGAAGCTGTAAGGAAGAAAGCCATGTGTGGTCTGGAAAGTGCATATAGAACAACGTCCCAGATGTATTCTGAGGATGTTCCAAAGGTAACATGACCTACAAAAATAAAGTGTGTTCAGGTATAGAAAATGGCTAATGCCAGTTAATTCAAAATTTATCTTAATGACGTTGAATTCAGTAGAGAGTCAGGGCTAATAACCCATTCATCATTTCAACATCTTTTGTGCAACCCTTTTTTTCTTTATGCTGAAAATGATCATGTAACTAATAGAGCTCATTAGTAAGATGGCACATTCCTTCTTTGTATTTCTTGGCTATCTCTGGACTATTCATGGAAAAATTCTCCTATTCATCCCACACGCATGTGGGAGGCACATGTCGCCACTCCTGTTTTCATACCAGAACCAACAGTCTTTTTTTTAAGTGACAGCAATATTTCCCTCAATCAACAACCTGAAATATTCCAAAGCAGTGATCCAAATGGAAATACACGTTAGAAACCCAGCCATGCTCTAAGCCCAGGAAAATTACTGAGCCATGTTTAAGGAGCAACATTTTGTATTACTGAACTTGCTTTAATTCATTCCCTTGAGCTGTTTGAAGTAACTTATTTACCTCTGTCCAGCTGTAATTGTTACAATTATTTGTCACTATCTGCCTCACATTTCCTTTTCTTCAATTTTACATGATGCAGGTCTAAGGCATTAATCTTAGAATTGTTAATTTAGATATATTTTTGACAATATTTTATTTTTAAGTTAATGCATTTTCAAGCATTGAAGGTATTCAAAACATTTGAAAATAGGGACAATACATATATTTGGTACTTTACAAAAAGGAGTTGGGCATTTACAATACAGGTGGGCATATTGTGTAAAATACACATTTTAACATCTAAATAGTTGGTGTTTTAGATATAATAATATTAAATGTAAGATATTTTTATTGCCCTTTAGTAATATCTACAGTTTTCTCAAGATATCCAAACCACTGGATAAAGTGTAATGGTGGAAACTTGCTGCAATATTGATTGCCAATTTGACCATATATTTATATATGATATAGACTATGACATAGACTTAATTTAATACAAAAACAGAGCATGCTAGGGCTCAAAAACACCATTGATACCTGTAGTGAAAAGAGAGGACTTACCGTTGTAAGGATTAATAAATAGCATAACTGTGGTGAATAAAGCATAATCATATGGGGCTGCATTGTAAAAATATTGTATATCAAATGAATCCATTTATAATTTGTGTTTCTCTGTAAGTTAAAAACAGATGACATCAAAGTGAAGCCCTGCTTAAAGGGTTAATGATCTAATTCTATGTGTAAAATGTAAGGCCTGAAAAACTGTCCTGTGTTACAAGATAACATTGCCACCCACCTGTGTCATCTTCAAAGGCCCTCCTGGGTTGAGCTATACCCTGGCATAGAAGTGTCTTTTAGCACCTGGAGAGACTTTTAGGAACCGCTCAGCATGTGTTCTTACACAAGGAGACCACATGATGGGTTGCTATATTTTACATAGGCAAATATAACCCCATTTCCAAAATACCACTTATAATCAATATAATTAGTGATCCAACACATATTCATAAACAGGACGAGGAAGGGCAACTCATACGTCGAATGAAGCAGTCTGTCGTGCAGAGAATGTGAAGAATTCAGCATCAGCTCAACTAATCCACTGGACCGTTACCTGTTTGGTGTCGACAGATTGGTTAATTTAAATTGCATTTATTAATAACAAAATTGGGTCTGTGTGACACTCCCCAGGAAAGTTATGTTACATTTTAGCATTGAAAAATAAAACAGGCAAGATGTAAATTGTGGTTGTGAATGGTGTCACAGGCTTCCCCTAGATACCAATCCCCAGAGGAGGGGAAGGTGACAAAGTGTCTTTAAAAGATGAGACCACTTAAAGGAAATTGTCAGACTTTGGAAAATCAATCAACTTTGATAAGCTGTCTATCTTCCAAGCCAATTTCCCTTTGCACAGATTATACAACTGTAGGTTTATATCTGGACTAATTTTATTTTATCTGTTTGCCGTATATTTTGTCATCTTTTATTAATTGTTTTTATAACCTGTAAGCATTGTACTTTTTGTATATTAAATCTAAACATGTAATAAGTGCTGTCCTTATTGCTCTAAACAAAACCACTGCCTGTTCAGAAGAGGTTGCTTGGCCGTGTTAACTCTTTAAATACCAGTGTGGAAAGTGTTAACTCTTTTAGCTATCAGAGCGCACAGTGTGCGCAATTGGGTAATTAAGTCATAGATTTTCTACGGGTCTTATAAGTAGTTGGTGTCAGTTGCGGATAGGTGTGGAAGCGTGTGCCTGTGTGGGGAATGCGACCAGTTAAATCTGTAGCCTAGGGCATAGGTGAGAGCGATATTGAGACTGGAATCCTGTGTGTTCCCTTACAGTGTCTTTTTATTCTGTTAGAAATCTTAAAGATACTTGGCTATATTTTACCATCACTAAGACTTCCATTGCACCCAAAGTAACAGATCAATTTGGCACTCACAAAAAACTATGAGATCACTTCTGTGTGGAATTCAAATTTTAGTACACATGAGTGTCCCTGATTCTAATTTCAAAATTATCTCTTATTAACCAATCAGACAATTTCTTTTATCTACAAGTTGAAAATAATATATTTTCTATTTGTGAAAATGGGCCCTTCACACGTGACAAGGAGTTCAACTACAGCACACCTTCATTCATATTGGAACTGCCCCATATAACACTATGCGTGTCCTTTTGTGGAATAGTTGGTCAGAATGGAAATGCACTGTCAGGCATCCACGAGGATGAGTGGGATCCTGCTGTCTCAGCTGGGATTGGCTTGACTCTACCTAGAGGCACGGAGTCTAACAGAGCGGAAGGTTTTCACCAGGAATTTGGGCTTTGCGGTTTCCACCTTGCAGGTCGCGGCCCTCTAGGCAAATTCCCAGTGAGACAGGACAGAGAAGTGGCTGGAGAGATGAGGGAGATCCCCAAATAGCTACCAGAGGTAGAATGAGATGAGGCTGAGAGATGAGACACTTGGAAGTGTAGAGAACAGGAGTCTGCAGCAGTATACTGGAGAAGAGAAGGCGTTGATTCAGGGTAGTGCCACCAACAAGCAGGTACGCAGAGATCAGCGGTGCACAGGATAGGCAGCAGAAGATGATCCGCAGCTATTACCACTAGGGAGTGGAACGGATCAGCTGATGTCAGCGGTGCATAAGGATAGATTACGGCCGTTGATCACAGCGATTGCCACTAATGAGTGGAACAGATAAGCAGAGATCAGTGGTGCACAGGAGAGGCAGCAGACAATGAACCAGAGCTATTACCACTGGGGCGAGGAACGGATCAGCGGAGGTCAGCGGTGCATATAGGATAGATAGCGGGCATTGATCACAGCGAGGATAAGGGAGCTGCTTCCAGGCCAGGAGTAGACATGAAGAACCAGTACTGAGAGGTGAGGGGAGGAGCCTTATAAAAGAGTGCCAACCAATGGAGTGACAGAGCAGGTAAAACAGGTGAGGTGGTTTGCACAGGCGCAGACTGCCACCGACAGGATAGCAGGCAAGATAGGGAGAATCAGGATGACGCCAGGCACGCCGATCCTCGATTGGTGGTACCAGGAGGCCGGCGTGTGACATGCACATGGTGAAAGGAGTAAAAACATCACTTCAAAGTCATCCTAGTACTACTTTAGTAGCATTCCCGTTATTAATTAAAACATTTTGCTCATTTATGTATTAAATTAACATATTTGCAATGTTTGACTATGTCAGGGAGTTTCACATAGGGACCAGTTGGCCTAATTTTCCTGTGATGACATCTGACCCTAAGGTACATAAGGATGAAAAATCACCACCAGGAGACCAATCGTGTTGGGAATTAAGAGTCTGAGTGAAAAGAATTAGTATATTACTTAACACCCACTTGAGGAAATTTGTAACATGCTTTCTATCACATATTAAGGATACTCCTGATGTCTAAAGGAAAATCAATACATTTTTTGCAAATAAGAGGGACGGCAATGGGGTCTGCCTGAACTCAGACTTATGTAAACACTTATTTGGGTTGGTGGGGGAGGGTAAAAATTTTTTGTGAAGAAAGCAAACATTCACAAAACATATTAAGTCTCTGGCACCGCTATATATATTATGTGCTGATCATATTGGAGGGATGGCAAAGGAGTGCTTGAGGTTTTCATAAAATCATTAAATATCAATGCTTTAAAGTTAAAACTGATGTATTTAATAAGAAGGAAGAGAATACTTTTTTGGATATAAAGATTAAAATTAAGGATGGAAAATTAGTAATAGACTTGAACAGGAAGCCCCTGGAGACTAATAGTGTATTATTTCCCCTATTCTGACAAGGATACCCAAAAGGAAATTCTTGCGGTTGAGGAGGAATTGTTCTGACTCTTCTGACTTTTCAGAAAGATCATCTGAACTCACAAATAGGATGTTAGAAATAGGATATAGCAAAGATCCAATAAACAAACATGACAGGTGTTACGTCTCATGGGAGACTCCCATTAGTCAGAATTATCACAGGCCTTCCCAAGACGCGGAGTCTAACGGTCCCCCCGGTTTTCACCAAGAACTCGAGTTTTGCTGTCGGAGGCCTGCAGGTCGCGGCCCTTAGGTTAGCCCCCTGACGTAATAGGGGAGAGGCTGTAGATGAGAGATCCGGAGAGCAAACTCTCAAGCTGACTGTCAGCATATTGAAGGAGAGCCTGGATGGGAAAAATGGAATCTGATGAAGAAGAAGCGAAGACATCTAACCTGACTCTCCGGAGCCTTGTTGTTTCCCGGTCATTTGGAACAATTGCTCAGAACATGACCTGGTTCTCCGCCGTATAAGCATAAATGGTTCTTGAATCGTCTCTCTTTCTCCTCCTGAGAGAGACGGGCTCTCCCTAATTGCATGGGTTCCACTAATGGTGCCACAGGATTCTGAAAGCGAAGTCCAAACGAAACGCTGGTCGGCAGGATATCTCCTTCTCTTGAGTGTGCTCCTGGAAACATATATAAATCTGGTTACACAGAGAAATTAACGCATCCAAAGAAGAAGGGAGTTCACGACCAGTCAATTCGTCTTTGATCCGATCCTAGAGTCCTTGCCAAAATGTGGCCACAAGAGCTTCGTTATTCCAGCAAAGTTCGGCTGCCAAGGTATGGAACTGGACAGCATATTGGTCTAGTGATAGACTGCCTTGTCAAAGGCGCAGAGTACCAGGGGCCATGCTGTAGACCCATCCGGGTCCATCAAAGATACGCCTGAAGGTTTCCAAAAATGTGGTACAATTATGCAAAATGGGATCATTGCATTCCCATAAGGAGAATGCCCAGGCTAGAACTTGTCCTGATAATAAAGAAATAATATATGCCATCTTAGTTTTTCCTGTAGGAAAATTCCCTGGTGTAACTCAAATTGAATGGAGCATTGGTTTAAGAAACCATGGCATGCTTTAGGATCTCCGTCAAATTTAGGAGGATTTTGAATCCGAAGCTGAGAAGTTGTTGATGCAGAGGCTGCCGAACTTGGTGCAAGAGAAGAAGGCGGTTGTGGAGGAGAAGGTGGCGTAGCCGCCTGTGAGGCTAGATTATTCTGAAGGGTATTGTCACGGGCACTAGGAGTCTTTACCCAGGGATCACCAGGTGATGGACTTACCAGAGCAGTATAGATGGTAATATGGTACTCTGGTAGCGGGGTGATCACGGAACAGGAGACAGCAGATGGTAGAGAATGCTCGTGAAAGTCTATGACTAGCAGCACTGGTAATATATAGGTAGTAGTACACGAGGAACTGACTGGACAAAGGAAACGTGAGGGTAGTCAGTGGTCTGCTGTAGCAAGTTGTACCACTGCTATAGTGAGGAGGAATGTCCAAAAGCAACAAGGAGGTGATGAGAGTCAGCGGTCTGCGTTAGCAAGTTGTACCGCTGTCTAGGTGAGGGAACGGAATCCAGGTGGAGGTATCCGGGAAGTCAGTGGTCTGCGTTAGCAAGTTGTACCACTGCTATATGGAAGGATACTGAAACAGGAATCAGTGGTCTGCCTCTAGCAAGTTGTACCACTGAAATATATATGTGAGGAGGAGCACGGGGAGACAAATGTAAAGCAGAGTATACACGGGCACACTGAACTTGATCCCACGAAGATATGCACAAAGTAGAAATAACAAAGCAGCACTGCACTAATATACAAAGTCACAGGAACTATCCAGACTACAAGGTAACACAGTCAAATGATGGCAATAGTCTCAGTGGATAGGCAACTTCAGATAAGAACAACTCAGTCCAGCAAGGTATGCAATACACGAGCACAGTCAATGATAAGTATGCATACCGTGGTTCAGAAGAGCAGGCTGTCAGAAAGGAGTGCAGAGATACCTGAGCGGCAGGAGGCCGGCAGGGTGTGGAGTCCCAGGGAAATGGAAGCGGTATCCAAGTAGGTGCAGCGCACAGGTAGGTAGACCAGCAACGATGGAACAATACTCAGGAAGCAGTAGTATATAGGACTGGTCACCTGGAGATCACTGAAGAGTATGAGCGATATCCAAGTAGGTGCAGCGCACATGTAGGTAGACCAGCAATGATGGAACAATACTCAGGAAGCAGTAGTATATAGGACTGGTCACCTGGAGATCACTGAAGAGTAGAAGCGGTATGGCAGAGAAGATAGCAGCGGAGCGTGATCCAATGCAGACAGGCGAGTTGACACAGGCAGGAACACTGTAGAAGCACGGAGAGCGGATCAGCTGGCTGCAGACACGAGTAGAACTGAAGGGTAGCGACAAGCAGGACACTGCAGGTACAGGAGGTAGCGGATAGGAATCAGCAGGTGCAGTCACGAGGAAAAACGGGAGAGTTGAGATGAGCAGGAACTGTTGAGCACGGAGGCAGCGGATAGGAATCAGCTGGAGCAGTCTCGATGAAACACGGGAGAGTTGAAGTGAGTAGATAACTGTAGTGCACGGGGGCAGCGGATAGGAATCAGCTAATACAGTCACAATGAAACACAGGAGAGTTGAAGTGAGTTGATAACTGTAGTGCACGGAGGCAGCGGATAGGAATCAGCTAATACAGTCACGATGAAACACAGGAGAGTTGAAGTGAGTTGATAACTGTAGTGCACGGAGGCAGCGGATAGGAATCAGCTAATACAGTCACAATGAAACACAGGAGAGTTGAAGTGGCCTGGAAACCACAGGAGAGTTGAAGTGGTCTGGAAACCACAGGAATCAGCTGGGCTGAATACACGAGGAAACACAGGAACACCTTCAGAGGCTCATGGGGAATGAGACTCCAAGATCAGGCAACGAGGTATAGACAGCAGGTGCTTTAAATAGGGAGTGTCGCCTGATCAGCCAATTAATTAAAAGGAACAGGTACTGAAGGTTGAAAGGGCTGCACATGCGCAGACCCTCAGGATGGTGGACGGCCACGGTTCCTAAACACACGGGAAGAAGCACTCACAGTCTGCTGAGTGACAGGTATCTAGTTGAGCAGACATACCCTGTAGAAATTGTAGTAACTGGGCCTGATTCTTTTCTTGCTCCTCCACCCGAGCAGCAAGATGCTCCAAAAGATCCCTGGCAGAGGGGTTACTGGATCTGTCCATCTAGTAGGGGTCAGAGCAAACTGTTTTGTCTCACAGGAGACTCATATTAGTCAAAGTTATCACAGGCCTTCCCAAGGCGCGGAGTCTAACGGACTCCCCTCTCTTCACCAAGAACCGCCGCGAGGCGGGATGGGTTTTGCTGCCGGAGGTCTGCAGATTGCGGCCCTTTGGTTAGCTCCCCGACGTAAAAGGTGAGAGGCTGTAGATGAGAGATCCGGAGAGCAGACTCTGAAGCGGTGAAGCAGGGCAGGATAATTTAGCTGAAATAGATTAGCACACACCAAAGAATCCTGTAACGTCTCAGTGGAACACTGGGTCGGATACACTGAAGAGATACCAGCTTCAGGAGAGTCGCACAGTTGGATACACTGATACTCAGACAAAGGAATGGACAATAATAATAACTGGGTCGGATAAACTGAGGCACAGGCAGCAGAGTAGTCATTGTCAATAGCCAAGTCGGATACACAGGAGCATGGGCAGTATAGTAGTCAGTAAGAATAGGTGGGTCAGATACACAGGAGCACGGGCAGTAGAATAATCCAGAAGCAGTGGTCTAACAAACCAAAGGTCATACATGGAGGAACACAGGAAGCAGCACAGGATACACAGAGAGAGAGAGCCAGATGCCAAGATGTAAATTGTTGCTCTGACACAGGCATTGTGTCAGAGTGTGCAAGACATAGGGGAAAAGAATTCAAATTCCCCACCTCTGTGTCACATAATCGCAGCTGTGCTGGCCGCCTGGAAGAACAGAGCAGCGGCTGCGATTGAGAACAGCAGCGAGGGACAGGTAAGTCTCTTACAACAGAAGGCTGAATAAAGGATAAATTATCTGTAATTTATCCGAAAAAAAGAACAAGCAACTGAACAAGGCCTGCGAATATATGAATCAGACTCTTGAATACAGGATAAATCCGGAAAGAACCATAGGATCAGATATTATATATATGGCAAGTTTTGTATATTGCATTTTGTGCTCCAGAGACAAGAAATATATCAGGATGACTACCAGTCAATTTAAACAACATAAATAGGAACAAATTAGTTCCATAGGAAATGCTGCGTCTCACATAACAAAAATTAAACAACTTACACGAGTAGCTAAGCGATTTTCTTTTTTATAAACAAAAAAAAAGCCCAATAGATGTTAATGCCTGTGGACTAGAGAAAATTAAATTAAGGATTAATTATCCACACAAACATCATTTCTCGTCTTTACTACTGTAACCTTCTCCTCACCGGTCTCCCCCTCTCTCACCTTTCCCCCCTCAGGTATATTCTAACGCAGCTGCGAGATTCATCTTCCTCCCCCAACGCTCCTCTTCTGCCTCCCCTCTCTACCTTGCTCTACACTGACTTCCTTTCCCCTATGGAATCCTATTCAAACTCCTCACCATCTCTTACAAGGCTCTCTCCCACTCCACTGCTCCTTACATCTCCAAAATCCTCTCTACTCACACCCCATCTTGTTCCCTGCAATCGGCCAATGACCGTTGTCACTCTGTTCACCTCATCCCACCCCAGAATTCAAGATTACTCCCAGGCTCCCTCCTCCACTGGAACGACCTCCCCTGCTCCATCTGACTGACCCCTAATTTGTGCACCTTTAAACGGCAACATAAAACTCACTACTTTCTCATAGGCTACCAGCCATCCAGCTAACATACTCTCCATGCCAGATTTCCTGACCTTTCTTTTCCCCTGTCCCGGCTCTCGCTTCACTTGCGATTGATCCCCCCTGACTGCTCATTGTGCCTCCTGTCTGTTTTCCCTCCCTTTAGAATGTAAGCACTCACGAGCAGGACCCTCGTCCCTCCTGTCTCTCTACCTATTCTTCTGCTCCATCTTCAATGTGCAAGCTATGTTTGGAGCTTTGAAGTCCTAGGGCTAGATTTACTAAGCTGCAGGTTTGAAAAAGTGGGGATGTTGCCTATAGCAACCAATCAGTTTCTAGCTGTCATTTTATAGAAGGTACTAAATAAATGAAAGATAGAATCTGATTGGTTGCTATAGGCAACTTCCCCACTTTTTCAAACCTGCAGCTTAGTAAATCTAGCCCCTAATCTTTATGAGTGTATATGCTGCCTCCCAACAGTAGTTCACTACCCGAGGAAATGTAGCCATCCTATTACGGGGGTGTGCCTAGCTCTTTACAAATGATTGATCATCCAGGGGGGATGACCATCCTCGTTACGGCCCCGTTGAGACACAGCACTGACGGTGAACTGGTCTGAACAATCATATGACAAGTTTTCTAGTTAGAAGGAAGAAACAAAAGTGGGACAGCACTTAGAAGTCCAGTATATAAACTGTCAAAAAACCTCTAGAAAAGTATGTACAAATAATTTTAATAAAAGACTAACTGTGAATCGCTAGTAATAAACAATGTATTAATACCAATAAAGCTAATTTTAAAACAAAATATGTAAATAGAGCATTATACTCTTTAAAAATTCTAATCTCGTGGCCATACCTGCACTTTATAGCTGAATACAAACACAATGTAAAAAAGGATCTAATAACAAGACACTCTTGCAGTGCAAATGTCCATGTAATCAAGGACCAATATTCAGTCCCAAGGTATTGCAATATGTTCAAAGGGTCTACAGTATCTGTCCCCGTTTCGTAATCTATGAAAACTTCTTCAGAGAAAAAATTTAGACACTCCACCTCACATACATATAGTATGATTTTAATTATAAAACTATGTACAGCTGAGTGCAATACAGTCAGTTAACGATTCACACAAACATTGAGAAATATATGATTGGAGAAAAAACAAGACATTCAAGTTGCCAAATAAATACAACATAATAATAAAAACAAATAAATATAAGTAAACATACATATAATATATATATATATAATTGCTCAGTGAGCATGAACTCAGTGAATAGCCGCTGCAATTTGATTTTAGCTCATAAAATTTCTCAACAATAAATTATATTAATAACATTCATGAAAGTCAGAAGAGTGTCCCATTCTTTGAGTACTTGAAAACATATATATATGGACTACCGCAAAATCTAATAATTATCTTAAATGTTGGTCACATACTACATTGTGTGACAATATGCAATCATACATGTTCTCATTTACAAATTTAAGGTTATATAATAATAATAATAATAATAATAATAATAATAATTCTTATTCTTATTCTTTTGAACAGATAACCCCAGACAACTCTCTGATGAGATCACTGTATATAAACTAATATTTCTCAAAAACAATCTCTGATACTAACCTGCAAACTATCCTAGCAATTTAACTCATAACAGCTATAATAGCATACCATCTATCATATATACTAAAAATTCTCAAAGGACAAAATCACTTGTAGATAAAAATTGGTATCTGCAAGACAGCACCTCAGTCCATACAGCATCATTGTCTAAGCTAACAGAGGTAAACTTTATGGCCAAGATAAAAATCCCAAATACCAACCTAACTCCCTTCCTCCTCTCATCCGCTCCCCCTTTGCTCCTCTCCTCCGCTCCCCCTCTGCTCCTCTCATCCGCCCCCCTCTCCTTCTCTCACCCCCTCCTCATCTCCTCCTCTCATCCGATCCCCTTCTCCTCCTCTCGTCCGTTCCCTCTCTCCTCCGCTCCTCCTCTCATCGGCTGCCCTTCTCCTTCTCTCATCCGCTCCCCCTCTCCTCCTCTCATCTGCTCCCCTTCTTCTCCTCTCATCCGTTCCCCCTCTCCTCCGCTCCTCCTCTCATCGGCTCCCCTTCTCCTTCTCTCATCCCCTCCCTCTCTTCCTCTTATCGACTCCCCTTCTCCTCCTCTCAACCGCTCCCCCTCTCCTCCTCTTATCGGCTCCCCTTCTTCTCCTCTCATCCGCTCCCCTTCTCCTCCTCTAATTTGTTCCCCCTCTCATCTGCTCCCCCTCTCCTCCTCTTATCGGCTCCCCTTCTTCTCCTCTCATCCGCTCCCCCTCTCCTCCTCTTATCGGCTCCCCTTCTCCTCCTCTCAACTGCTCCCCCTCTCCTTCTCTCATCCCCTCCTCATCTCCTCCTCTCATCCGATCCCCTTCTCCTCCTCTCGTCCGTTCCCTCTCCTCCGCTCCTCCTCTCATCCGCTGCCCTTCTCCTTCTCTCATCCGCTCCCCCTCTCCTCCTCTCATCTGCTCCCCTTCTCCTCCTCTCATCCGTTCCCCCTCTCCTCCGCTCCTCCTCTCATCGGCTCCCCTTCTCCTTCTCTCATCCCCTCCCTCTCTTCCTCTTATCGACTCCCCTTCTCCTCCTCTCAACCGCTCCCCCTCTCCTCCTCTTATCGGCTCCCCTTCTTCTCCTCTCATCCGCTCCCCTTCTCCTCCTCTAATTTGTTCCCCCTCTCATCCGCTCCCCCTCTCCTCCTCTTATCGGCTCCCCTGCTTCTCCTCTCATCCGCTCCCCTTCTCCTCCTCTCATTTGTTCCCCCTCTCATCCGCTCCCCCTCTCCTCCTCTTATCGGCTCCCCTGCTTCTCCTCTCATCCGCTCCCCTTCTCCTCCTCTCATTTGTTCCCCCTCTCATCCGCTCCCCCTCTCCTCCTCTTATCAGCTCCCCTTCTCCTCCTCTCAACCGCTCCCCCTCTCCTCCTCTCATCCACTCCCCTTCTCCTTCTCTCATTTGTTCCCCCTCTCATCCGCTTCCCCTCTCCTCCTCTCATCCTCTCCTCCTCTTATCAGCTCCCTTTCTCCTCCTCTCATCCACTCCCCCTCTCCTCCTCTAATCCGCTCCCCTTCTCCTCCTCTCATCCGCTTCCCCTCTCCTCCGCTCCCTCTCTCCTCCTCTCATGCGCTCTCCCTCTCTCCTCCTCTCTCCTCCTCTCTCCCTCTCATCTGCTCTCCCTCTGCTCTGCTCTGCTCTTTGAACTTACCTTGGTTCTCTTTTCAGCTTCCCTCCTTGCTGGCTCCTCTTCATATCATCAGCAATGCTGAGGGCGCCTCCTGTAGCGTCTTCTTAGTTGCAGTCTGTGTCCCGGGAGCTGGTAGGTGCTGTTCTGTGGCAGCATCACATAAATTCCAGGAGGGGTTTGATTGGGGCAAATGGCGGGCGGCTGTGGCGCCCCCTCAGCCTTGTGCCCTGGGCAGTCGCACCCGCAGCACTGCCCTTGTTACGGCCCTGGTTTAATGTCTCCTCTTCTCTTCTGCATATGGACGATAAATATCACTGACATAGACAGATAACCAAGAGATTTTAAGCTAAAAGAAATACTAAGCCTTTCCATAACAAATGGAACAATATATAGAAGAAAAATTCAATTCATGGTGATAGGATTATTACTTTTTCTTACTTGTTTTGCAAATTAGTTTGTCAAAACATAATTTGCTATTGTGAGAAAACTAATGCTAACACTGCCAGTAAAACAATCTTAAACAATAAAATCCACAGACATCTGCAAAGAAAATAGAGAGAGACTTAATGGAACAATTTTAAATTCACACTTCAGTCAATCTATTCCCAAGGGACAGATCTGCTATAATGTTTATTTTTAAATGTATCTCTTGAGTAAAAATTCAGTGCCTTGACCAGATTTGGTTTTGTTTTAATGTTGTGTGTGAATTTCCACCAGGTGTGACATAAATTGTTCATAATGTTATAGTATAATTGTCTGTTGATGTAAAAATAAGCCAATTGATAGTTCTACTAGATATTAAAGTGTATCCGCCACCTATTCACAGAGCAGACTGCCACTAAAAAAAAAATACAATAAAACTTATTCATGGTTTAAAATTAATGATCAATATCAATATCCATCTCCTGCGGAATCCATGGCTTATCAGCATCAACTGATCTACTGTGTACTGACCCGGCTTGTCAGATAACCCTTCTGCCGCTGAATCCCTGGCTTATCTGCATCAACTGATCTACTGTGTACCGACCCGGCTTGTCAGTTAACCCTTCTCCTGCTGAATCCCTGGCTTATCTGAATCAACTGATCTACTGTGTACCGACCCGGCTTGTCAGTTAACCCTTCTCCTGCTGAATCACTGGCTGAACTGCATCAACTGCATATAAAACATTATTTTATATGCCATTATTTTGTTTTTCCTGATTGTACATTTACAAGTAACTACTTTTTGGCTGTTATTATTCTACTATTTATATGCCTTTATCTTGTTTTTCCTGATTTTATATTTACCAGCAACTACTTTTACCTGTTATTATTGTTGCCTATTTCCATTGTCCTTATTACCTCTCCTTCTGTTGTTCCTTGCCTCCCACGCCCTAATTGGTTATTGTCCTCCATCTTGCTATTGTGTCCCTGCTTATTCTTACCTGTTATCCGCTGTCCTGATTATCTTACTGCTCTGCTATCATTCTTACCTGTTTTCATTGTCCTTATTATCTCACTGTACTGTTGTTCCATGCCCTCCACGCCCTAATTCGTTATTGTCTTCCACCTTGTCATTGTCTTCCTGCCATTGTTCTTACCTGTTCTTCACTGTCCCCACTATCTCACTGTTCTGTTACTCTCTCTCCCTACTATGCCTCCCTCTCACTCCATACCCATACTCTCCCCCCGCCCTACCTCTCCCATTCCTCCCCGCCCTCCTCCGCGCGCTGCTCATCTTGCTAACCTCATCCCCATCTCCCCCCTCTCCTCTCCCCCTTTCTCCTGTGCCCTCTGGAATGCCAGATCCGTCCGCAACAAGCTGACTGCTATCCACAACCTCTTTCTTTCTAACTTCTTTAACCTTCTTGCCGTTACTGAAACCTGACTCTCCGATTCTGACACTACTTCTCCCACTGCCCTCTCCTATGGTGGCCTCTCCTTCACCCACTCCGCCAGGCCTGGTGCCCGCCCAGGCAGTGGAGTGGGCCTCCTCCTCTCCTCCACCTGTACTTTTCGTGTCATTCCCCCTGAACCCTCCCTCTCCTTCTCCTCCTTTGAAGCCCACTCCTTCCGCCTCTTCTACCCCATCCACCTCCGCGTCACTGTCATCTACCGCCCTCCTCACCACTTCTCCTCCGACCTCCCCTCGATCATTCTCGGTGACTTTAACTTCCCCATCGACAACCCCACCGACCCTGCTTCCAGCAAACTGCTCACCCTCTCTTCCTCCCTTGGTCTCACCCAATGGACCTCCTCCTCTACCCACTGCCTTGGTCACTCTCTTGATCTTGTCTTCTCCTACCTATGTAGTCTCTCCGACTTCTCCATCTCTCCCTTTCCTCTATCCGACCACCATCTCCTCTCCTCTCTCGCCTCTTCTCCTGCCCAAACCTACTCTGTCTATACGCAACCTCGACGCTCTTGACCCTGCCTCTCTGTCCTCCTCTTTCGATACCCTCCTTTCTCCCCTTTCCTCCCAGGCCTGCCCCAACCAGGCGGTCTCCCTCTACAATCACACCCTCACCTTCGCTCTGGACGCGGTCGCCCCTGCCCACTCCGTCCACCCCTGCTGCTCCAAACCCCAACCCTGGCACTCCGAATTTACCCGCTTCCTCCAAAAATGCTCCCGTACCACCGAACGTAACTGGAGAAAATCCCGCTCCCTGGCTGACTTCCTCCACTTTAAATTCATCCTTTCATCTTACAGCTCTGCCCTCTCACTCGCTAAACAATCTTTCTTTAAATCCCTCATCTCTTCCCAGTCCTCAAACCCCCGCCGCCTCTTCGTCACCTTCAGCACTCTCCTGGCCCCCTCCCTCCCCCTCCCTCCTCCCTGACTGCCTCTGATTTAGCCTCCTTCTTCTCCTCTAAAATCGAGGCCATCCGACTTGAAATCTCCTCCTCCACTCTCTCTTCCACCCCTCCCACTCTTCCGTCCCCCCCCCCAAACAACTTCCCCTTCACTCCTTCCGCCCCACCACCGGCGAGGAAGTCCACTCTCTCATTTCATCCTCCCATCCCCACTACCTGTCCCCTGGATCCCATCCCCTCCCACCTTCTTCGCTCCCTTTCCCCCACCACCTGCTCCCACCTCGCTCACCTCTTTAATCTCTCCCTCTCCACTGGCATCTTCCCCTCCTCCTTCAAACATGCTCTCGTATCCCCCATTCTTAAGAAACCTAATCTCGACCCCACTTCTCTCTCAAACTATCGCCCCATATCTCTTCTCCCCTTTGCCTCCAAAATTCTCGAGAGGCTCGTCTGCAGCCGTCTCACCTCCTACCTTTCTGAACACTCCCTCCTTGATCCTCTCCAGTCTGGTTTCCGCCCCCTCCACTCCACTGAAACTGCCCTGGCTAAAGTCACCAATGACCTCCTTTCTGCTAAAGCCAGGGGCCACTTCTCCCTTCTCATCCTCCTTGACCTCTCTGTAGCCTTCGACACCATTGACCACCCCCTCCTCCTTCACACCCTCCAGTCTTTCGGTCTCTCTGGCCGAGTCCTGTCCTGGTTCACCTCTTACCTTACTCACCGATCCTTCTCTGTCACCACCTCTGGGTCTCTCTCCCCCCATCCACCCTTCCAGTCGGGGTCCCTCAGGGCTCTGTTCTGGGACCCTTACTCTTCTCTCTATACACTTCCTCCCTGGGTTAACTCATCAGCTCCTTCGACTTCAGCTACCACCTTTACACTGACGACACTCAACTATACCTCTCCTCTCCTGATCTCTCTCCCTCCCTCCTCTCTAGGGTGTCCGCCTGCCTCTCTGCCATCTCCTCCTGGATGTCCTCTCGACTTAACCTTGCCAAAACTGAGCTCATAGTTTTTCCTCCCTCTCATACCTCATCCCCTTCTGACCTCTCCATCACTGTCGACAATACCTCTATCTCCCCTGTCCCCCAACTTCGCTGCCTTGGTGTCATCCTCGACTCCTCTCTCTCCTTTGGCCCCCACATCCTCTCTCTTGCTAAATCCTGCCGCTTCCAGCTGCGTAACATTGCTCGCATCCGGCCCTTCCTCTCCCAAGATGCCACCAAATGCCTTATCCACTCTCTGATCATCTTCCGCCTGGACTACTGCAACCTCCTCCTCACTGGCCTCCCCCACTCTCATCTCGCTCCCCTTCGATCTGTTCTTAACGCTGCCGCTAGGCTTATATTCCTTTCTCGCCGCTCCTCTTCTGTTTCCCCTTCTACCTAGCCCTTCACTGGCTCCCATTCCCCTTCAGAATCCTCTTTAAGCTCCTCACACTCACCTACAAGGCCCTCGCCAACTCCATTGCGCCCTACATCTCCACCCTCCTCTCTATTCATGCTCCATCCCGCCCTCTCCATTCTGCCTCTGACTGTCGCCTCTCTTCCCCCCTTATAACCTCCTCCCACACGCATATCCAAGACTTCGCCCGCGCTGCCCCCCTCCACTGGAACAAGCTCCCTCCCTCCATCAGAACTTCCACCTAATCTGTCCAGTTTCAAACGAGCCCTAAAAACCCACCTTTTTCTTAAAGCCTTTCAGTCTCCCACTTAACTTCCTACCATATCTTCTGCCTCTGTCTCCCTACTCTCCCTCTTTCCCCTGCGTCTCTCTGTCTGTCCACCCCTCCCCTTAGATTGTACGCTCCTCTGAGCAGGGTCATCTCTCCTCCTGTTTCCACCACTTCTAACTCTGCTCTCCAGCTACTTAGCCCTCCTCCTCGAGGGTCCTCCACCCCCCGTCCCCTCTCGCTCCCTCCTCCCCCCTCTGGGGGTCTTCCGCGCCCTCCTTCTTGGGCCCCGTCATTTGCGGATCCTCCCTCCCCCTTCCCCGCCTTCTCTAGCAATGCATTGAGCTTACTGAGTTACTGTGCTTACTGTTTACTGTACTGTGCTGTCTCCCATTGTATTGTAACTTTTGTTGTCCCTGTACAGCGCTACGGACACCTTGTGGGCTGCAAGCGTGCAAAATGTTGTGCAAAGCATTTGTTTGAATGAATGTCAAAAACTTGAATGGGTCAGTGTACCACTGTATACACTTAGTGAATAAATAGACACATCTGCGCAAAATAAAGTGTCCTGGACCACCACAATTTCCTCTAACTCAAAGGTCTAAATGTATCATCTATCAGTTTTTATAAATCATCAATTTTTGGGTGATTTGTAGGTAGGATTTAAAATGCTAGTTTTATAAAAGGCAAAACCCAGCTTATAGGATTGGTAAATATATATTTTCCAATCTGACACACTGGGTTTTTCTTTTAATAAAATAAATAAAAACGTTTGGTAAGAATTTTCTCCACGTTTGAGAAACTGAAATAAGCTGTCCCATGCAATTCATTACTATAAGATCCACTAAGAAAATTGGGGAGGCCTGTGGTACTATTGATGGCTCCAACAAGCCTGTGTACAGTTGTGGCCAAATATATTGCCATCTTTTCAATTTTTCCTAATAATGCACTATTTCTACTTCCCCTAGGTAAAGCTAATTATGACACGTGTGCTGTTCTGCTTATACACACACACACACATGCGCACACACACAATAACTATTTGTGTGTATATTATATAGATCTATTCCCGGGTGTTGGTTGGTATGGGAAAGATGAAAGATACAGGGTCCAAATATTTGGATCTTGAGGAAAGAAGCAGATGGATTATAGATTAGCAATATTTTTCTGTATCTTTGCACGCGTAATAGTTGCATTATTGTATCCAAATTGCAAAAAGACTACTACACTATATGCCCTATCTTGTTCTCTTGTTTGGTTGTGGTTAGCACTTCTTCATAGCAGTGGCGTCATGAGTTTGATTTCCGACCATGGTCTTATCTGTGTGGAGTTTGTATGTTCTTCCTGTTTGTGTGGGTTTCCTCCCACACTCCAAAAACATACTAGTAGGTTAATTGGCTACGATTAAATTGAACTAGTCTCTGTGTGTGTGTGTATGTGTGTGTGTGTGTGTGTGTGTGTGTGTGTTAGAGAATTTAGACTGTAAACTCAAAATGGGGCAGAGACTGATATGAGTGAGTTCTCTGTTTAGCACTGCGGAATTAGTTGTGCTAATTAAATAGCTGATGATGATGATGATGAGACATACACACACCTATCAACCACAACATTAAAACCACTGACAAGTGAATTGAATAACATTAAATATCTTATTATAATCCCACAGAAGAGTTGCTGTAGCTCAAATTGCTAAAAAAGTTAATGCTGGCTTTGATAGAAAGGTGTCAGAACACACAGTGCATCGCAGCTTGCTGCGTATGGGGCTGTGCAGCTGCAGACCGGTCAGAGAGCCAGTGCTGACCCCTGTCCACTGCTGAAAGTGCCTGCAATGGGCACGTGAATGCCAAAACTGGACCATTGAGCAATGGAAGAAGGTGGCCTGGTCTGATGAATCATGTTTTCTTTCACATCATGTGGATGGCCGGGTGCGTGTGTTTTGTTTACTTGAGGAAGAGATGCCACCAACATTCACTATGGGAAGAAGGCAAACCAGCGGAGGCAGTGTGATCCTCTGGGTAATGTTCCGCTGGGAAACATTGGGTCTTGGCATTCATGTGGATGTTCACCTCTTCATGGCAATGGTATTCTCTAATGGCAGTGGCCTCTTTCAGCAGGATAATGCGCCCTACCACACTGCAAAAATTGTTCATAAATGGTTTGAGGAACATGACAAAGAGTTTAAAGTGTTGACTCCAAATTCCCCAGATCTAAATCTAGTCAAGCATGTGTGGGATGTGCTGAAAAATCAAGACAGAGCCATGGAGGCTCCAAATTGCAACTTACAGGATTTAAAGTATCTGCTGTTAGCGTCTTGGTGCCAGATATCACGGGATGCCTTCAGAGGTCTTGTGGAGTCTATGCCTTGACGGCTCAGAGCTGTATTGGCGGCACAAGGGAGACCCACACAATATTAGGCAGGTGGTTTTAATGTTGTGGCTGATCGGTATATATATAAAATTATTTTTTCATTGTTTAAAAATAAAGCATTTTTATTATAAATGCAGAGTTTTCAAATTTATTCTAGGTTTCATACAAGTCACCATACTACATTTTCCATATAAAAATGTAGAATCCTCAAAATGTAGCCCTCTTGGAAAATGATGTAACACACATGACACCTTTTCACCATATCGACATGGGATTGTGTTTGCAGTGTGACATTTCTGAAGACTCCTCATACACTATAATAGATGGCAAATTTACAATCCACTAGTCTACATGCACCACTTAGCCGGTGATTGAAATTGTTCTTTGCTTCAGTATACTGGGTGTTAAATAAAAAACATCATCCCAACCACAAAATGAAATTGCTCTACCCCACCAATAAATCATTTTAGATTTAGAATGTGGAACTTTCCTTCCTATGTTCCATTTATTAGTGACATTTTGAAGATGTTAGTGTCACCTGAACTGCCAACATTGATGGTGACAAATGATAAGAGCTGTCCACAATTGGCATTAAAAAATAAATAAAAACACGACTATAAAACTTTCTAGCAATTCTTAGTGGCATCTGCCATCCAGCCAAAGCTGTTTAGAAAATATATCATCTATATAAATCCTTAACTGAAACTACAGACTCACATTTAAGCTACAGTGTTATATGAACACATACAGTCATTAAAATTTAGTCTACTGTTATTTAACTTTAACTTTTATTCCTTAATACATATATTGTATTAATGTGAAATACATTTAATGAAACCTTCACAGTAGAAAAAAGGTTCAAAGCCATTGGTGATTTCCATGACCCATATTGTGGAGTACATTTGTACAAGTCACGGAAATCCCCATTGACTACTTTTTTCTACTATAAGGGGTTCATTATAATACATGTATTTCACAAAAATACAATGCATTGATGCATAAAGGTTACAATAATATACTAGGGATGAGCGCACTCGGATTTATGAAATCCGAGCCCACCCGAACGTTGCGGATCCGAGTCGGATCCGAGACAGATCCGGGTATTGGCGCCAAATTCAAATGTGAAACTGAGGCTCTGACTCATAATCCCGTTGTCGGATCTCGCGATACTCGGATCCTATAAATTCCCCGCTAGTCGCCGCCATCTTCACTCGGGCATTGATCAGGGTAGAGGGAGGGTGTGTTAGGTGGTCCTCTGTGCTGTTTAGTTCTGTGCTGTTTAGTTCTGTGCTGTGCTGTGCTGTGCTGTGCTGTGCTGTGTTCTGCAGTATCAGTCCAGTGGTGCTGTGTGCTGTGCTCTGTCCTTCTGAGGTCAGTGGTGCTGCTGGGTCCTGTGCTGTGTCCTGTTCAGTCCAGTGGGGCTGTGTCCTGTGCTCTGTGCTTCTAAGGGCATAGTTATTTCCCCAATATTCCCCTGTGTTTAAAAAAATAAAAAAAAGTTTTTTTAAAAAATACCAAAAACTACTTTAATTTTTTTTAATTACCACAAAATTTGCACAACCAATCCTGCAGTATAAGCCCATTGGTACTGCAATATTACCAAGTTCACACATTCAGCAGTAAAAGTCCAGTGGTACTGCAATATTACAAAGTTTACACATTCTGCAGTATCAGTCCAGTGGTGCTGTGTCCTGTGCTCTGTCCTGCTGAGTTCCGTAGTGCTGCTGGGTCCTGTGCCGTGTCCTGTTCAGTCCAGTGGTGCTGTGTCCTGTGCTCTGTGCTTCTAAGGGCATAGTTATTTCCCCATTATTCCCAAGTTTTTAAAAAATAAAAAAAAAGTAAAAAAAAATAAAAAATGTAAAAAAAAAAAAAAATATATAATAATTATAACCAAATTTGCAAAACCAATCCAGCAGTATAAGTCCATTGGTACTGCAATATTACAAAGTTCACACATTCTGCAGTATCAGTCCAGTGGTGCTGTGTCCTGTGCTCTGTCCTGCTGAGGTCCGTAGTGCTGCTGGGTCCTGTGCCGTGTCCTGTTCAGTCCAGTGGTGCTGTGTCCTGTGCTCTGTGCTTCTAAGGGCATAGTTATTTCCCCATTATTCCCAAGTTTTTAAAAAATAAAAAAAAGTAAAAAAAAATAAAAAAGTAAAAAAAAAATAAATAAATATAATAATTATAACCAAATTTGCAAAACCAATCCAGCAGTATAAGTCCATTGGTACTGCAATATTACAAAGTTCACACATTCTGCAGTATCAGTCCAGTGGTGCTGTGTCCTGTGCTCTGTCCTGCTGAGGTCCGTAGTGCTGCTGGGTCCTGTGCCGTGTCCTGTTCAGTCCAGTGGTGCTGTGTCCTGTGCTCTGTGCTTCTAAGGGCATAGTTATTTCCCCATTATTCCCAAGTTTTTAAAAAATAAAAAAAAGTAAAAAAAAATAAAAAAGTAAAAAAAAATAAAATAAATATAATAATTATAACCAAATTTGTAAAACCAATCCAGCAGTATAAGTCCATTGGTACTGCAATATTACAAAGTTCACACATTCTGCAGTATCAGTCCAGTGGTGCTGTGTCCTGTGCTCTGTCCTGCTGAGTTCCGTAGTGCTGCTGGGTCCTGTGCCGTGTCCTGTTCAGTCCAGTGGTGCTGTGTCCTGTGCTCTGTGCTTCTAAGGGCATAGTTATTTCCCCACTATTCCCAAGTTTTTTAAAAATAAAAAAAAAGTAAAAAAAAAAAAAAATTTTTAAAAAAAAAAAAATATATAATAATTATAACCAAATTTGCAAAACCAATCCAGCAGTATAAGCCCATTGGTACTGCAATATTACCAAGTTCACACATTCTGCAGTATCTTGTGCTACATATAATGGAGACCAAAAATTTGGAGGATAAAGTAGGGAAAGATCAAGACCCACTTCCTCCTAATGCTGAAGCTGCTGCCACTAGTCATGACATAGACGATGAAATGCCATCAACGTCGTCTTCCAAGCCCGATGCCCAATCTCGTAGTACCGGGCATGTAAAATCCAAAAAGCCCAAGTTAAGAAAAAGTAGCAAAAAGAGAAACTTTAAATCATCTGAGGAGAAACGTAAAGTTGCCAATATGCCATTTACGACACGGAGTGGCAAGGAACGGCTTAGGCCCTGGCCCGTGTTCATGACTAGTGGTTCAGCTTCACCCACGGATCTTAGCCCTCCTCCTCCTCCCCCCCCCTACAAAAAATTGAAGAGAGTTATGCTGTCAGCAACAAAACAGCAAACAACTCTGCCTTCTAAAGAGAAATTATCACAAATCCACAAGGCGAGTCCAAGGATGTTGGTGGTTGTCAAGCCTGACCTTCCCATCACTGTACGGGAAGAGGTGGCTCGGGAGGAGGCTATTGATGATGTAGCTGGCGCTGTGGAGGAACTTGATGATGAGGATGGTGATGTGGTTATTGTAAATGAGGCACCAGGGGGGGAAACAGCTGATGTCCATGGGATGAAAAAGCCCATCGTCATGCCTGGTCAGAAGACCACAAAATGCACCTCTTCGGTCTGGAGTTATTTTTATCCAAATCCAGACAACCAATGTATGGCCATATGTAGCTTATGTAAAGCTCAAATAAGCAGGGGTAAGGATCTTGCCCACCTAGGAACATCCTCCCTTATACGTCACCTGAATAACCTTCATAGTTCAGTGGTTAGTTCAGGAACTGGGGCTAGGACCCTCATCGGTACAGGGACACCTAAATCCCGTGGTCCAGTTGGATACACACCAGCAACACCCTCCTCGTCAACTTCCTCCACAATCTCCATCAGATTCAGTCCTGCAGCCCAAGTCAGCAGCCAGACTGAGTCCTCCTCAATACGGGATTCATCCGAGGAATCCTGCAGCGGTACGCCTACTACTGCCACTGCTGCTGTTGCTGCTGTTAGTCGGTCATCTTCCCAGAGGGGAAGTCGTAAGACCGCTAAGTCTTTCACAAAACAATTGACCGTCCAACAGTCGTTTGCCATGACCACAAAATACGATAGTAGTCACCCTATTGCAAAGCGTATAACTGCGGCTGTAACTGCAATGTTGGTGTTAGACGTGCGCCCGGTGTCCGCCATCAGTGGAGTGGGATTTAGAGGGTTGATGGAGGTATTGTGGCCCCGGCACCAAATTTACTACCGGGGCCACTCCACTGTGCAGTTCATATTTAGGTGTATCAGATATTAAACAACGGTGACAGTTGATGCCCAATTTTTTAATTATATTGTGGCCTCGGTACCAAATTGTGTACCGGGGCCACCACACTACGCAGTCCAGATACTTGTTTGGTGGAATTCAGACCAGTTGAGGGTTTTATTATTATTATATTGTGTGGACCACTCTATCTATACCACACTACAACTCTATATACTACTCTATTTCATACTTTAATTCTATTTCATACTTTAATTCTATTTAATATTTTAATTCTATTTCATACTTTAATTCTATTTCATACTTTAATTCTATTACTAATTACCATAAAGAGGAACAAAATAAACCAATTTTACCAAAAGTATAATATGACTTAGACTTACAAACACTACACTTGAAAGATCGTGCCTTTAAATGAAAAAGTCAGTCTTCATTGCACGACTATGTGCAACAGGGACAGTTTTTTGGGTTTACAAAGTCAAACAATAACACTTTGACCCTGTCTGTCTGGGATCTCAATGACGAATTGTCTGTACCATGTTTGGAGGAGGTATTGTGGCCCCGGTATCAAATTGGGTACCGGGGCCACCCCACTATGCAGTCCAGATACTTGTTTGGTGGAATTCTGACACGTGGAGGGTTTTTTAATTATATTGTGGCCTCGGTACCAAATTGTGTACCGGGGCCACCACACTACGCAGTCAAGATAGATAGATGCGTATCATAGATAAAGTACATTCAGTGGTGTGGGGCAAATTGAAAAATATTCAAAATGCACTGACATTATCAAAAACAAGAGGTTGTCACACGCTAAAACTCCAACATGTATATGATGGAGAGGATGGAGGAGCAGCCGTATGTGTAGTGTAATGCAGATCTGTTGAAGGTTTTTTATATATTTTATTGTGGTGCCCAGTGCCCACTCCTCTACGCAGTCCAGGTACATTTATTGGTGCGATTCATAAAAGTTCAGGGTTTTTAAGATATTGTGGTGACCCACTCCTCTACGCAGTCCAGGTACATTTATTGGTGCGATTCATAAAAGTTCAGGGTTTTTAATATATTGTGGTGACCCACTCCTCTACGCAGTCCAGGTACATTTATTGGTGCGATTCATAAAAGTTCAGGGTTTTTAATATATATTGTGGTGACCCACTCCTCTACGCAGTCCAGGTACATTTATTGGTGCGATTCATAAAAGTTCTGGGTTTTTAAGATATTGTGGTGACCCACTCCTCTACGCAGTCCAGGTACATTTATTGGTGCGAATCATAAAAGTTCAGGGTTTTTAATATATATTGTGGTGACCCACTCCTCTACGCAGTCCAGGTACATTTATTGGTGCGATTCATAAAAGTTCTGGGTTTTTAATATATTGTGGTGACCCACTCCTCTACGCAGTCCAGGTACATTTATTGGTGCGAATCATAAAAGTTCAGGGTTTTTAATATATATTGTGGTGACCCACTCCTCTACGCAGTCCAGGTACATTTATTGGTGCGATTCATAAAAGTTCAGGGTTTTTAAGATATTGTGGTGACCCACTCCTCTACGCAGTCCAGGTACATTTATTGGTGCGATTCATAAAAGTTCAGGGTTTTTAATATATATTGTGGTGACCCACTCCTCTACGCAGTCCAGGTACATTTATTGGTGCGATTCATAAAAGTTCAGGGTTTTTAAGATATTGTGGTGACCCACTCCTCTACGCAGTCCAGGTACATTTATTGGTGCGATTCATAAAAGTTCAGGGTTTTTAATATATTGTGGTGACCCACTCCTCTACGCAGTCCAGGTACATTTATTGGTGCGATTCATAAAAGTTCAGGGTTTTTAATATATATTGTGGTGACCCACTCCTCTACGCAGTCCAGGTACATTTATTGGTGCGATTCATAAAAGTTCTGGGTTTTTAAGATATTGTGGTGACCCACTCCTCTACGCAGTCCAGGTACATTTATTGGTGCGAATCATAAAAGTTCAGGGTTTTTAATATATATTGTGGTGACCCACTCCTCTACGCAGTCCAGGTACATTTATTGGTGCGATTCATAAAAGTTCAGGGTTTTTAATATATATTGTGGTGACCCACTCCTCTACGCAGTCCAGGTACAATTATTGGTGCGAATCATAAAAGTTCAGGGTTTTTAATATATATTGTGGTGACCCACTCCTCTAGGCAGTCCAGGTACATTTATTGGTGCGATTCATAAAAGTTCTGGGTTTTTAAGATATTGTGGTGACCCACTCCTCTACGCAGTCCAGGTACATTTATTGGTGCGATTCATAAAAGTTCAGGGTTTTTAATATATATTGTGGTGACCCACTCCTCTACGCAGTCCAGGTACATTTATTGGTGCGATTCATAAAAGTTCAGCATTTTTAATATATATTGTGGTGACCCACTCCTCTACGCAGTCCAGAAAGATACCTTGTTGAAACGTTTTGGACTAATAACTATATTGTGAGGTGTTCAGAATACACTGTAAATTAGTGGAAATGCTTGTTATTGAATGTTATTGAGGTTAATAATAGCCTAGGAGTGAAAATAAGCCCAAAAACTTGATTTTTAAACTTTTTATGTTTTTTTGCAAAAAAATCCGAATCCAAAACCTTAAATCCGAACCGAGACCTTTCGTCAAGTGTTTTGCGAGACAAATCCGAACCTCAAAAATAACGAAAATCCGGATCCAAAACACAAAACACGAGACCTCAAAAGTCGCCGGTGCACATCCCTATAATATACTACTTTTTGGTGACATGTTTATATTCCTGGCATTATATAGTTTACTTCCACAAGTCCATGAACATCAAGGTGAAGTACCCCTTAATAACATATTGCATACATGCCAACTCTCCCGGAAAGTCCGGGAGACTCCCGAAATTCGGGTCAGTCTCCCGGGCTCCCACGAGAGCTGGCATTTCTCCCGCATCCCCGAATTCACCGAGAATCGCGTCATTTGACGCGATTCTCCGTACTTCACACCATTTTGGAGGGCGGGAGGGGGCGGGTCGAGGCCAATCGCCTCATTTTGGCCCCGCCCCCGCGACGTAAATGACGGGTTCGCGGGGGGCAGGGCCAAAATGCCGTGATTGGCTCCACCCCAACCCCTCCCGTCATGCCCCCTCTCCCGGAAACAAGCTTCCAGGAGTAGGCAAGTATGACATATTGCAGCAGTCCAGGGTGAAGCCTGGAATCCTAGCTTCTCATCGTCTCTCTCAAACATCTTCTACCACCACCTTCAGAGCAACCAAATGCAGCTTAAACCTTATTACCATTCATGTTGAAATGAGTACAAACACCAATATTGCTTTACTCTAACAAATTATTCTCTACACTTCCCCATAAAACAACTTCCTAGCTACCCACAATTCAACAGTCTATGTTTTAGAGGATGTATGGCTTAACAGGATTTATGTCACAGGATGCATGGTCTTTTTTTCCAAGGTTTTGTTTAGATTATGCTGCTGAGAAGCTGCAGGGAGTCTTGAGACACGTCAATAGACACAATTGTAATACATTGTAAACATGCATTGAACTATGTTAACATGAGGAAAACATGCCACACTTTGATTTGCAATGCTTATGTATATGAACCCAAACAGTAAATTAAGTTCTGAACTGAAAATATTTTATTTTTTTGTGTGTACTGTTATGCACATAAGTTACATTTGATATGCTATTCTCACCTTGACATTATCTTAGCTGCTCCTGGGAATCATGAAATATGATCCACAAAAAAATAAAATATTTAAAATACTGCTGTTATATTTTGGAATAAAGGCTGCCTTGTTTTATAATTTCACTAGCACTTCTAAAGTGGCAGATGTGTAGCAAAAAAATATTTTTTATTATTATTTTTTAGTACTGTGTTAGCCAGAAAAATCTATGTGATGTTACTTTCGTGTCAAAAAAGACAAAAGTATTATAGGAGTGATACCTTTATTGGCTAACCCAAAAAAATATTATTATTACATTGGAGAGACCAAGCAGAAACTGCAATCCAGGATGAATTTACACAGACACACAATAAATAAGACTCTGGACACCCCCATGGGTAAACATTTCTCTGGACCAGGACACTCTGGACCAGGACAGATTTAAAAGTCCTAATACTGAAAGGTCTTTTTAAAAACGACAGGGAGAGAAAAATATGGGAATTCAAGCTGATAAGAACATTCCACTCATTGACTAAAGGACTCAATCTAACACCTGGATTTATGTCCCACTACATGAACACACTTCACACCCCACAGCAGAGTGCAGACCTCTGAACACGTAGGACTTTTACTCTTCTATCCATAACAAAATATACTTAGAATATCTTAATGATGTATCCCCCCCTTACAAGTTTGTTGATGTAACAGCTCTTAAATGTTGTGCCTTTTTTTCAGTCATTCATTAGTAAACTTGCCTGATGAAGGGGCCTCTGTGCTCTGAAAGCTAGCAAATATAATAATATATTTTTTTGGTTAGCCAATAAAGGTATCACTCCTATAATACTTTTGTCTTTTTTTTCACGAAAGTATTTAACATCACAAAGTGCCAGATGATAGAGTTAACAGTGGTGTTTTGTTGTACAAGTCACTGTGTGTACATTTCATTTATTTTAGGCGTTGCCAATTAATTTATGTATACAGAACATCAAAGAGCTGCAAAGTGGAGATTGATCTCTGGTTGTAACATACTCCCACATTGCCAATTATAAAAAAAAATGTTGGCTTTTAATATATGATGAGCTGTGCACGTACAAAGAATATAGTATATGGAAGCTAGTCAACAGAACAGATAATTGTCACTGAAGTTGTGGCTAGTATAGATAGGTGGATCAACAGTGATCTGTTAACTTTAGTCCTTTGATCTTTGAACAGCAGCAGTTTTTGTGGCCATATTTTCAGCTTTGCTATGTGTTTTGGTTTATTGATTGGGCTGTTTTTAAGCTTTTGTTAGGAAGAATCAACTTTTGTGTTCACATGACATGTCAATTGTTTGCATGTACTCAAGAAATAGAAGTTTAATATGTCTTATCAATAAAGTACTTCAATGTGGAATGTATAAATGTAATTGGAAGCAAAACACAACTAGATATGAGGAGTGGGTTTTTCTACTTACAGAATAACACTGCTTCCTCTGCAAAAATTGGAGAAAACTATGTACAACTATGTATGTAATGTATACAATAACTATATACATGTGTTACCCCCTGTCACTGTGTGTGGTGTGGGGTGCAAAGGTTACACAGTGCACCTCCTTCTCCAGCCCTGGCTAGCTGATGGGCATGGGTGTAAATGACCAGGGGGTCCCTGCACATGCAGGTGTTTCTTTGTAAGTAGTGGGGCACAGGTCATGTCACTTTGTCAGACCATCTCTATGACAAACTGAACTCTTTCTTTACACTCCTCTTGCTCCAGCAGGATAATCATAATGGTGGCAGCAATAAAGATATATATACATCTCCTTACTCTCTCCAGCACAGTTCTTAATGACCAATATTAATCATACTTGCCAACTCTCCTGGAATGTCCGGGAAACTCCCGGATTCCAGGTGGGTCTCCCGGACTCCCGGGAGAGTATGGCAGCCACCCGCATCTGCCCAATTCCTAGTGAAGTGGGCAGAATTAAATCCAAAATGCCTCGATTCCCTGAGAATCGCTGTATTTGGCCCAGCCCCCCACTGTAAAATTACAAGTCATTGCGTCACGGGAGTGGGACCAAAATGGTGCGATTTTCTGAGCCCCACCTCTCGCACACCCACCTCCCCCCAGCAGCTCTCGGACGCCGACTGCAATAAGTTGGCAAGTATGATATTAATATGGTTGCAAATATATCTCCTGCTATCTTACTCCTCCTGCACAGTTGTTAATGTTATCTGGATGTTACATAACATAACTTATAGGTCTCTTACACTCCGGTACTCCATACTTCACTGCAGTTCACTCCTTCTCTGCAGGGGCATTCAAATGGATGCTAACAGGCAGGCAGCTTCTCCTCCATGCAGTTCTGACACACACTGTGTAACTCTCAACTGCAGCTCACCCCTCCTCTGCGGCGATGATTTCTCCTTTGGACTCTGACACTTCTCTGTGTACTCTCAACCCCAAGAGCTCTGACATTTTAGCTACCATGCCTCTTGTAGCAACCCTCGCTCTTGGGTCTCTTCCATGCAAAATGTTCCCCTCTGTGTCTTGGGGTTCTCTTTAGTGATATGGGGTTCTCCCCCTCTCTGGGATTATGGACTCCTTTCCTCTGTATATGCAGCCACACTGCTGCTTTTATCACAGTACATACCAGGTTCTTCTGGTCACAGTAGTTCCACAGCTACTCACAGTTAAGCCAGAATCACAGTGTAGCTCATCTCCAACACATATGCAGCTCCTACATCTCATAGTGCATTATCACGCATCTCAGCATTTTAGTTCCAGTCTGATTCTTATGTACATTGGTTTCCCTTGGTTACTGCTATCTGTTGTACAGCCGGGCGTTCCACTATCCTCTGATGCCATCTTGCCAAGTATTCTGCATATGCGCATCCCTGTAAAACTTCTGCTTAACGGTGATTGGATGATCACCAGCCAGTTCCCTTTATAAGGGTCCTCCTCCTTTCTATGGGTGTCAGATCATCAGGCCTCCCTACCTGATAGGAAGCATCACCTCTGACTCCTTTTCGTGCTTATGCTTACCTCTGTTCCTGACTTCATGGGTTAGGCCGTTCATTCATCAGTTGCAGCTTCACTCGTTATAGTTCCTGTTCCAGAGTTATAACACCTGTGTGGATTTCAGTGTTTCGACTCTCTGCAGTTCATCGCTTCACAGCATTACCTGTTCAGTGTATTCCACAGTCAAGACCTGTGGCCTCACTGCAGAGCATGGCTCATCATCGGTCCTGTTCCAGAGTTACAGCACCTGTGTGGATCTCAGCACTTCTACTATCCGCAGCTCACCACTTCCCAGCTATGCCTGTTTAGCCTGTTCAGCCTAACCTGCTGCTAAGACCTGTGACTATTGGGCTTCGCTCAGCATTTGTGCTGTTCCTGAGTCCTGAGTTCTGCAGTTCATCGCTTCACAGCATCATCGTTCAGCTTATTCTGCTGTTAAGACCTGTGACTATACTACATCGCTCAGCATCTGTCCTGTTTCTGAATAACTACACTAGCGTATACCTCTGTCCTTCTGAGTCCTGCAGCTCATCGCTTCACAGTATTACCCGTCCAGCCTAGTCCATTTTTGAGACTTGTGGCTATATTGCTGATCATCGCACAGCATCCGTTCAGTTCCTGAATTTCCATATACCTGAGGCTACATTTCATTCTGCCTTACAGCTACTTCGTCATTCTCCAGATTAACTGCTCTGCGCCCCCTAGAGGACCGCGACCTGCAGTTGAGAGCAGCTAAAACCATATTCCCTTGCGTAAAAATCCCTGGTGAATACCTCTCCTCCGTTAGACTCCGCACCTCTCTGGGGGTAAGCGGAGATCAAGACCATTCCGACTATCTGACTTTCGTGACATGCATGCATGCTGCCACTTCTCTCTAGGGGTTTCTGCTCTGGAGACTCTCCCCCTATTCAGGCACACAGTACTTGCCCTTGCACAGTCACTGCACTCACACTCCCAGGCAATGCCGCGGGAGCCTGGGAGGAAACTCCCTTGTCCCCAGCTACATCTGTTCTCTCCCTGTCTCCTCAGTATCTCTCTTTCCCCCTTTCTACAGCCTCTCCTTCTTCTCAGTCACTAGTAGACTGGGCTGGGTTTTCAACATAGCAACCAACTTGTGTCACTTTTCAGAAGCACCTAACTTGCCCTCCAGGTGACACCTCCTGTATTCACTGGGGTGCAGGGGTTACTAAAATGCTACTAGGGGGTGTTACACATGCATACCTAACAATGGGTCATTGTGAAAAGTAATAATATATTCAATTGCTGACAATGATGAACAGAATGGTAATTTGTCCAACAGACTATGGAAATTATATGATAACTAATGCAATTTTTTAATCAACCCACCCAAAAGGAATCTGCAAGAAATGCTCATAGTTTGTGAAAGGGATGGAAAATTGCATCTATTGTTTCTGCAAGTCTAAATATTATGAAGGAAATGACACAGTTCTTACTTCCTGGACAGACAAGTCCATTGTTGAACTCTAATCGTTCTTCCCATTCTTTAATCTTGGTTTCATTCTATGGCCTGATGCATCATGGCACGTATCTGCCAATTATGAGTGTATCATACGCACAATCACTCTGCACATGCACAGAACCAGGACATACGCTTGCAAACCCCGCCCTGTCCGCTCTCTCTTCGAGCGCAAAGAACACTTACTACAGCCTTTGATATCGGGGAGTAAACAGGCAGAGAAGGGGCCTTTGGCCATAGTCAATTTACAGTAAGGGCGTGCCAAACTCAACTACATGCAGGCATGTCCAAATCAAGCTCTAGGCAAAGCAAAGTTACTTGTTGTTCTGCCGTATCTCTTCATCCAGCTACATGGCTAGTCTAAGTCCTGAGTACTAGTGATCACAGAGTCCTATGCATGTTATAACATTTGTTTGCAAACAGGATGAACTGTAAAAAAAAAATTCTATTCAGTAGACATTAACAAGATCCTAATAAATATATTTCTCAAACACAAATTCAGTTATATAGAATACAGAGAATGTCAGCATGTTTTCTCCTAAAAGTCCAGGGGGTATATTTACTAAACTGCTGGTTTGAAAAAGTGTTGATGTTGCCGATACCAACCAATCAGATTCTAGCTGTCATTTTGTAGAATGCACTAAATAAATGATAACTAGAATCTGATTGGTTGCTATAGGCATCATCTCCACTTTTTCAAACCTGCAGTTTAGTAAATATACCTCTAGGAGAGAGAGAGAACGCAAGGAACATTAATGACATGGGATTGGAGTTGAATATGGTAGTTTGTTAGTAGAGTATGGAATTTTAGAATTGAGATGTGCCGAAAGAATGTCCTTAGATGATGGACACCATATTTTTTATTTACCTTGTACATTACTATTTTGTAGATTTGGGGCTGTGTTTAAAGATATAATTTGGTTATGTTGGTTATCTGTAATACTACAATACATGTAGTTCCATCTTAAACAAAATATTCTTGAAAGTACTTATATATTTTTTCCAAAAGTACAACTATTAAGTCTTCATCAAGTCATGCACTTATCAATATCATTACTCTTAATGCTCTCTTTGACAGCTGAAATGAAACAGAGGTTGGCTTTGCATAGTGCATTAGAACATAGATCCCACAATATTTTTTACATATATTCGCTTTCTGTAACAATGATAAAAATTGCCTTGGTGTCCAATAAAATATATGAAATAATTACTTTAGAAAACTCAAGTGGAATAAAATGGATTTGTACGATTAAAATGCTGTTGAGGTGGATTTAGAAGGATTTGGAAGGAAATACGACATAGTGGGGAACTGTCAATTGAAATACCTCATTTAGTCATGGAAATACCCTTCCCAACAATATAAAAAAGAAAAGCTAGACTAATCTTGGCAATGTTCTCTTTCAGCTTACCCAGGGCCAATTCAGTATTTTCAGAATTTAATACGTTGCTCGGTTAAATAAATAGATAAAGTTATTTAAAAACTATTTGCTGGAAAAACATGAATAAAGAAAATAAATCTGGGGGTAAATGTATCAATGTTTCTGAAAAGTGGAGATGTTGCCTATAGCAACCAATCAGATTCTAGATGTCATTTTCTAGAATGCACTAAATAAATGAAAGCTAGAATCTGATTGGTTGCAATAGGCAACATCTCCACTTTTCAAACCTGCCAGAAACTCGCAGCACAGTTAGGACCAGTTAAACTGATCACATACATTAAGTTATGGATCTTTCACCAAATCAGCCATACACACCGGAGGGAAAATTAGAAAGATCCAGATACTAGATATTTGTCCTAGTTTGCTACCATCATCAAACACTATCTGTCCTAGAAAACTTTAGTAAAATTCTAACCATCCCTCTCCACCGACAAAGTAATACTTGGCCATGGTTACTTTTATGGCTTGATCCCTACAGGTAGTGGATGGTTACTTCTAGAACTAGTGCAGCCATTGGCCCTCAAAGATAGTTTTGATTGCAGCTGAAAGAGACAAAAGGCTTGTTGTCAAAAACGTTGTGTTTAATACAGCTCTGTGGGTAACACTTTAAACCGTTCTGATCATCCTTGTGCTGTTCTTTGTACTGCTAAACTAAGATTATACGGTTTACTTATCTGTTTTGTTATGTTAAGTTTAATTTTGAAATTGCTCTGTTCATGCTATCCAAGCAGTGCATTTGACTATACCCTAGTCGGGTTATCCAAATAAATAGCAAACAGAAGCTGCTTCTACGAACATAGTTTAGTGGTTTTGCAAAGTGCAGTAGACTGACTTATCAGTACAGATATTTATTCTTGTTCCTGATTGTTCATATCATGATCCCGTAGTCCACTGTATGTAAACTCTTAGAGAATTGGTATGTATATGATGGACTTCTGAAATGCCATGTTTTTCAAATGTGAACAACACTTTCATAATGTTTAACGTAGACGAATATCGGCAATTTTCACTCCCCTATACATTATTTGACTGGGATATGCAGTACCTACCAAAAATCACTTTTAAGGCATACTGTAGAACAAAACATAGTCTATTTTATATAAATCTATTTAACAAATACCTACATTTAACGTACATGTTATATTTTAAATATAGTCATATTTGCTAATAATTTTGAGTTATTATGTTAATTTAGCCCATGTTGGCTGTCATTTTGTCCCTAGTTAATCTTAAAAGCCAATCAAAGCTTGTGCATATAAGAGCCTTCCCTACTTATTAGGTATGTGAATACCCATTGTGCTGCCAGCTATGCTACTCACTATGCATGAATATGAGTAACTGGACTTGCTTACCTAATATACAAATGTATGTCCTGGGCTGTAGGCTTGCCTAGACTAGGTGTATATTCTGAACTTCCTGACTTCAGTGTTACTAACTCTGCTTTGTTTTGCCCCTTACGGTACTACATATTGCCTTTTAGACCTCAGCTTACATCATTGACAATGATTTCTGCTCATTGATTCTGTACTGTGTTTGTTCTGGCTTTGACCCAGGTTCATATGACTATGCTAACTTTGCCATTGGGGCAACTAAATACTGGTGAGCCTACTTGTTCCAAAGGAAAGTGCAGTTTGGTTATTGATATTTCTAACTGCATACCTCCCAACATTTACAATCCCCAAAATGGGACAATATAAAACCCACCCCCGTTCCATCCTCAAATGATCAAACTCTAGTAAAATTCCACCGGCTTTCCTGTTAAGCCCCACCTTTTTTATTATCCGACCATTGGGATGTATGTTGCTGGTTTATGGGTCAGTGTGTTATTTGACATATTAGAATTTTCTATTTAGATCGAAAACACAATAAAATTAATATGACTTATTTATATAAATGCATAATAAATATGATTTTTTTGTGCATTTTTAGTGTAATAAGACTGATTAAATATAAGCCAGCTTTAAGCTTTTGCACCAATAGCGATATAACAATGCATAGTACAAACTGAAATATTGGATCCGTAACTAAATTGAAAACAGTCTGAGTTGGAGATGTCTGGTAAACATAAATGAATGTAGCATTTGATGACAATACTTGTAATTTATTAAATGTTTCCAATCCACACACGTTTTGTTCTGTCGAACACTTTTATGTTTTTAACAATGAAACTTGGACTTCAACTCATTGTCTTGTAATGTACTCATGAAATCCTTTCCCTCTGTTCCTGGTTAGTGATTAATTTATGAAACATGGCTTATATTTCTGGAGCCTATGATCCTTTATAAAAACATTTTCACAAAAACTGCATTACCAAGACTGAATAACATAAGGGAAAATCCATCCTTTCATTCATGCAATGTACTATGCAAAGATGAATCACAACATCTGTTTGAGTGAAGCTTCCATGCCATCATTTTAAAATATAACATTTAAGATGGCTTCTTTTTTTTTTTTTAGTAAGTCTGCAAATACAAGGTGCCCTCTGTTCATTGTAGCTGATTGCATGCAAGAGCAGGAAAGAGAAGTTTGCATTTCTTAACTTGTTCAGCAGATTCTTCGTGTGTACACCTGAGTATTGGGTCTTCTAGTACTCACATGCCCTGATACAACCTTGGGCTCAAATGGCATAAAGACCCAGTTGTCTGTATGTGTGTGTACACATGATCCAAATGCTGCAGACTGCTGTGTAACAGTGACATACTCCTGAAGTTAAGTAATGTACTTTATGTAATCTAGCAAGATATGAGGGCAGGGGGGATCTATGCACTTCTATTTGTGTTCCCCTAGACCAGGGGTAGGCAACCTGCGGCTTTCCAGGTGTTTTGTGAAACTACAAGTCCCAGCATGCTTTGCCAGTAGATAACCAGCAGATAGGTGGCAAGGCATGCTGGGATTTGTAGTTTCACAACACATGGAGAGCCGTAGGTTGCCTACCCAGGCCCTAGACCATAACAAAGGGTACATGCACAACACAGGATTTTGAAACTGAACCTGTAAAAACACCCTGCATGACCTTTGCTGGTTTGCAGCTCCAGCTAGTAAATGCACTTTGTGGAGAGTGAAAACATAAAATCCATACTACTTCCACGTTAGAACCACCATTTTCATTAATTTGACTATTTTAGTCTTTCTCCTAAAATACTGCTCTAATCATCTTCCTCATTTATGGATCAAATAAATCATGAGGGGGAATTGGGACACATTTATTACAGGTGGGGTAGGAGTTTCCGATAGTGATATCCCCAACACTGTTAAGCGTGACATGAAAATTCCGAAGACTAACAAGGCAACATGCCAGAAATACTGACTTACCATGCCACAGACAAACAACATTTCCGACCTAAATACAATAAATTGCGCCTACCCAAAAGGGCGACAGTTGAAATGGACGTCAGTTCAAAACGCGACTCTGCAATATCCAATTTTAAAGCGGCAATGCAGGGACTTGGTCCTTGATCCTAATGTTAACCCTATCCATAAACCTGCCCCTTAGATTACATTATACCGTGTTGGGTCCGTGCATTGCCACTTTAAAACTAGAAATGTCAGAGTCATGTTTGAGAATTGGGTATTTTAAGGGAGGAAAAAGCCTGTAATATGCATTATCCTCTAAATGTGCCTTCTATACCACTTACATTTCATTAAAATAGTGTTGTCCAGCAAAACAAAATCTTCTTTTTACATGTGTAGCACCCAGAAACTATAAATACATGATAATAGGAAGTTATAAAATATTGTAAAAATTAATGATCAGATTCATACTAAATTTTAATTATAGAAAAAATCAGATTCACACATGATGAAATTAACCACATAATCTGCACAAATAATGTATATGAACAGCGTCTTCAGCTTGATCAGTATGAAAGAAGCTTCAGGCAAGATATTGAGATGACTTTTCTAATAATTAGCGGAATTAAGAGGGACAGTAATTTGAGGAGCGTTTGAAAGAATCACAATGTTGTTGTAACTAGCTAAACAAATATTTCCAGCAAAATTATATTTTGGACAATGTATTTGTGAAACCCAAAGAGGTGTTGGAATGTCAATTATTTCAAAGATTTCATAACTTCCTTGTTATTCTGATAAAATCTGGGTAACCGGTTATTAAACAAAGAGTCTGTTTCTTATTTAGGAAATGTAATTCTATCCAAAGGAGAGAAGATTTTAATGAGACGTGTGCTACCTTATTTCAGCTAAGTCAAGTGTAATATCAACATCAAGTTAAAAGGTCACATTCCGATGACAAAAATCAAAATGAGATTATGTCCATCAATAGTGCAATGCCACCTGTTTTCAGTCATAAGATTTATAGACTCACAAGTGACAACACTAACACATGATTTAAATTAAAGTCCAAATTTGGGCAAGATATTAAGTTCATTCAAACTTTGGCCAGATTTACTAATAGTTTTAACCAAAATATGGACCTCAAATGAACCATCCTTATCACACTTTAGTTAATGTAGAACTAAAGCAGAAAAGGAAATGAATAAATAAAAGTGTACTTGTTAATAGTAAAGAATACATTTATATTATCTCATGAATATAAATGAATATAAACTGATGGTCATGTGCCCAAGAAGGAAACATTTGCCTGGTACTACATTTTCCATCCACATGGAGATTGAAAACAATTTTTTTTTTAAACAAATTAAATAAAAACATATTCATAAAATAATATTATACAGCTGCTCCCATTGTAATATCATTATTTAAACAGAAGATGTGGACACCATTGTGTTGTGGGGGTTACTCAGTTCATGAAAACAGTTTTTCTGGGAAACGAGTGTAGAAAGACAGGTACATGACCATGTTGTTATTAATTCCATCTATGTAGAACAGGAGTTGGAAAAATGATAAAATAATAATTCACAGTTTCAGATTTGTTTATAGCCAGATTTCCAGTAATAAAAGATGGTACTTCTGGAGAAAACTGTGATACAGCGGCAGTCACAAGAGTTTTGACAATGACAGAGCCCCAACTCAAACAGACTAGGGGGTAAAAATGAAAGGAGGTGGTTTTGTCCATGACAACCAATCAGATTCTGACTATCATTTTCTAGAATGTGCTACATAAATGATAGCTAGAATCTGATTGGCTGCTACCACTTTTCCTCGATAAATCTACACCTGGGAGTCTAATGATAAGGCCAGGCATTACCTATTCCTCCTCCATGTGACCCCATGTCACAGACTGGAAGTCCAATAACAGGGCCAGGCTTTCATTTCTCCCCAGCTGCTCACACTTTGCCTGATAATTCCCTATGCCTAAAAACATAATTTCCTATACCCCAATAAGAACACATAATGTGGGCCCTAACACACACATTACCACCATTCCCAGCAGGAGTAGAAATACAAATTATGAGACAAGATTTAGCCTAGGCTGGATTTATTTGCTTTTTACTCAGATCTGACCCTGTCTGCAAATATCTGTGTGGTGTTTAAAATGTGTGAGCTACTGTCCAGAGTTGAGATTGTTGTGAACGTGTTGTCGGTTGCAAATTTTGCCAGACTTTAATAGACAGTCAAATTCCAAATTTCCATCACTGCGTTTTGTTTTTTACGGAAATGTACACTTTTTCACTGGTTCCACTGAAGTTAAGTAGATCTCTTTGCAGCCAATTTCTGTACTTATCATTTAGTTGTACTTTATATTCTGGTAGCCCAACTCAACCATGCAATCACAGAATCTGTTCAACTCTGAATATACTGTACAGGTACAAGGTAGATGAAACACACACTGTACTGCACATATATAAACATTACAAAAACTGTTTACAGGATAGCTTTCTTTAAAGAAACATTAATTCAACAAAAAGAGGGCAATTACTGCTTACTCAGAGACATGCTGAGCAAGGCCAAGCCCTGCTTTATTCAAATAGAAGTGTTCTGAATGCATTTTATTTTATTATATAGGATTTCCAGCATTCTACATTTTTCAGCATTTTTTTTAAAAAAAAGTACTTTCAAGGCACAAACAAGACCTTATACAGTATGTCAAAGTCTGTGTATTACATAGATTAATTATATGACAACCATAGCTGAATTGCCTATAGAGAGAGAGAGAGTAAAATTAAGGCTTATGGGAAATCAGGTTTACTCATTGTTAATTAATTAAGGTAATACCAATCACGACCAGCTGTTCAGATTGCTGTATCTGAGACAGGCTGGGGTGTACATGACAGCCTGTATTAAGGAAAGCAGGATTATGCCATTTTGACCTATTTTAATGCTCATTTATGACAAGAGAGTCCCCTACAGCTGAATGCACTTATCACAATATTTTTGTGTGACCATATAAGGTACTTACCTTTTCAGGGTCAAAGTTTTTTAAGGCCGTATTCCATCAACCAATTAGATCCGTAGGGGTGGTCCTTTAGATTCTTTGTATAGGTTACCTTCTGATAAAATTGTGCCTCTTTTGCTGCACAAAATCTATCCCTTTTTAATGTTGATGTTTTGTATAATGTATTTCCTTCATTACATTACGGACGAGGCACAGTTGGCAGGAAAGCATTCCGGTCAGCGGCTAATACAAGGCACTTTAATTAATTAACCGCAGATTACTTCCCCCATCAAGGTACTTTGGCTCATGGTCCATTGTGTGGGGGACCCCTTGTCCTGTTTGTGTGGACACGTCATTGTCAGTCCAGAGAGGGTATTGTTTCTCTGATGCCAACTTAAGCGCCATTCACTGCTTAGTGGATCCTGCACCAGTTGGCCATCTACTTGTTTTGGTTTAGTATTAGTCTGTTTAGATGAACTTGCCTTTTTGTTTTCTCCATCACTAGTTTTCAATTATAATTGAACTGTAACTTTTTTTGTCAAATTCATACTTGTGTCCGTGTCCTATTTTCAATGTTACAGTGAAAAGTTTGACATATTTTAAGTGGTTTATTGTTTGAGAAAAGGATCAACATTATGTAGTTTATGAATCTTCTATATTTCATCATGTTTCAATGAACCTGTGAAACATTGTTATAGCAATACAGTGGACATGTAGACAAAAGTGTGCATGAGGGAGTGAAAATTATAATAATAATTCTTATTATTTTTACTATTATTAATAATATTGTATAGAATGAATGAATGAAAGAAAGAGAGAATATTAAACAGATAGACAATAGTAGAATTATGCAACAATTTTGCACACTAAGATAAAAAAAATAAAAAGCATTTTGCATGCAATACATACTTGCTAGTACTCCCAGAAGATTATACTACACAATAAATCATTTACAGCTCATATTAACTGCTATTGATTTGTTTTGTAAGACGTGTAATTCCATAAAGATGGACTACAGAGAGCTATAAAAAGATAGAGCTTCATCTTATTTTATAATTGTCTACTATTTATATAATTTAATTTTGTAGCAGCAGGAATAAGCATAATAAAAATGGTATAATACACACAAATTGCATTTCCTACTGTAGTTTCCTGTTATTGCTTAGAATTTTTTTTTATTCTTTTTATGAGATGAAAATATAAATGAGGATTATTTTAAGTAGACAGGAGTTGCAAACAGTCAGAGTATTAACTAATGCTACCTACTTACAAAACAAATTAAGTACTGGGTATATTTTCTGTATGACTTATCCTACGAGAATGGATGTATTGCTTTATTATTATTATTATTATTATTATTATTATTTTTTTTTTCATGAATAGAGTCTCATAGTTCTTTTCTTTTTTCTACTTTTAGTGTAGAAATAATGTCCTGTTCCTGCTTTCCATAACCATATTAATACATTCTATAGACATTTTTAAGGATTGCTTAGATGAATTGTTTAGGGGTGCATTTCAGTGCAAGAAAAAAATGTCTGTGCTCTCGAATGCAGCCTCTGTACATTGAATGTGTGTGGCTCTGATGCGCTAAAGCAATCTATTCATAACAATAGACTATGTACATCCCACTTGCCGAGCCTTCATGAAATGATATTTAAATGATTGCTTTCTCGTAATTGCCCATGTGCATATGCATCAAAGACACAAATTTACCCTAAATTCTGGTTTTATAACTATGTGTGAAGTATGAGTGAATGGGTTAACAAACATATTTAAAGCACATTTTTAAAGCAGCAATCTCATGTACAAAATTAGGTGTGTTTAACATAAATCACTGTGGTAGGCTATAATATATTTTCACTTGGTTTCTGTCTGTAGACTGAAATTAATGATTTATAGTTGAATATTTTTTCAAGTGTCGTGGACTACCATGGCAACAACAGTCACATGGCACATGATTTAGTGAGCAGAGAGGCTTTGCAAGCCTCTCTCAGCTAGGTACTCACTATGACATCATCCTGCTCTTTCTCCTCCCTTTGCATTCACATAAGCCCCTGTCTGTGTAGCAAACTGACTGTACCTGTGTCTGGCAGCCAGACAATGTGTTTTGTCTGCTCTGTGCACTATGGCATCATCCCACTCCAGCCTCCTCCCTTCCCCCAGCCATTACATGACATGCTAAGAGCTATGACCTTTTGGCAGTCATATTTGTTTGACAGTCAGAGAGCTTTTGAAAAAGAGATAATGATCTGTAGGAGGATAGCTAAGAACAAAGATTATCAGATGCATGCATAACAGGTACTTAACTTGCTATTTAAAGAAAAACAAAAACCTTCTATGTGGGATTGCTGCATTTGTTCAAATTCCACTTTTATGAGCATTTGTGTTAAAACCCCACATTTTATATTACATCACTTGGTCAGGTGTGCATTAACCATACTGTGAGAATATTAACGCATTTAAATGGCCAACAAATTGGCATGGTTTACAATGTCCATATATAAAAAAAATACATATGTTTATGCACATGTGAAAGAGCTCTCTTTCTTTAACACCACTGGAGACTTAATGGCAGGGTTGAATTAGTTGATTTAATCTACAATATGACAAAATATATAGGCATGCAAGGTATTTTTTGCTGTTCCTAGCTCCACTTAGAGCATCGGTAGGCTTTAACCTTTGTACAGTACTTTACCCTATGTGTAGTGCACTATGCATTTACATTATCAGTGATAGTGAGGCTAAAGTGTAGAATGATGGGAGATTCATTTCATAGCATGAATTGCATTTCTCTATTGACTCCATCACCACATCAGTGGATCAACAGAGTATTGCTGTACAGAAGTCTGAACACAACTTTATCCTTTGGCAACTGGGCTGTCTGCAACCACACGAAGAAGAGGACAGAGACATCTTTCATTTAATACATTTATCCAAACCATTTTCAGTCTCTCTTCTCAGCATGTCATATTAAAATAGTACTGTAAATAAAACAAATATTCAGTTACCACAATTAATATTTGGATTTAGAGGGTCAGTCCATATAAGCATACAAGCACACTGGCTGTAAACAGGCATTGACATTATGATGAGATTCTCAAGGGACTTCTTCTATCTTCTCTCTGAAGTGCAGTTTGAAAGACTTAAGTCTTCAAAGAGAATTGCATGGATTCTTTTCCACAACAAGCCACCTGTCCCTTTTAATGTAACACATCAAAGCGGCACAATCATATGCACAATATTAATGTATGGAAAGTCTGAAAGCCATACTAAACCAACCAGCTCCATACGGCAGCTGGAACAACACGTTCATGTTTTATTATGTAATAAATCCACATATCTTTTCTTAATAAGACTGTGTTGGTTTATTATTTTTATTATTTAGTTCTTTAGTTGTTGAATACAAGAACTAAAGAATAAGAATAGGAATACAAGGTTCTTGAAAACAGTTAATAGGTTTTGTAGAAACTCAAACAAAGCAAAAGCCATATATTAATAATCATAATAATAATAATAATAATAATAATAATAGCTCAATATATTCCCAGGTTCTAGTGGGCAAAGTCCTCCAATTGTGTTGATGTGTTTGTGCATTAAAGAATTTAGATTGTCAGCTCCACTGGGGCAGGGATGGTTGTGAATGATTACATATGCTCTGCACATAGTTGTGTAATATGTTGGTGTTTTCTTAATAAAGGTAACTAATCGGGGGGCTGGCAAATTTTAACTTGGGGGCAAAAAATGCAGGTAGCCCAATGACCCAGCGCAATGTAACCCACTATAGGACCAGTCCGGCCCCCCTGCCCCCAGCCCAGCCTGCTCATGTTACTAATATTGCAAGATCTGCGACAGGTTAATCTACAACAGAGCAGAGCTTATTTTGCCATTGTAGACTTTGCTTTTGTGACAAGTTACGTGTCCAAGATGCTGTCTTGAGCCAGCTCTGATTTGGGTAGACTAATTAGGACAGTAAGCTTTCCTAAATTCACACATGATATCCGACAGGTGCACTGAAAAGTAACAAAACCAATATAATAGATGGCTGATGATAATTAAATAAACAGCGATGTAAATTTAGAGGCATTCCCTTCATGTGTGAGGGATCAAAGATTTTTCTACAAGGCATTAAATGCCTGGGCGTCAAGGTGTTGTTTAAGTGGATAACTCCCATGCTTATACTGCATTCTTACACCAGGTAGCAATTAAGTATGCATCTGAACGATTACCTCCTTGTTGCCACTAGTCTTTAATGGAGGCTGGAGGAATTTGGCCATTGGGAAAATTCACTCAGGAGATATGTGAGTGCAGAGGAGTTGTCGGTCCAGAAAACTCACATTCACAGCCTTATTTCATAGTAACTGATCAGAGATCTGCACACACTGTGTGACTTCTCTTGTTTATAGCAAGGAATAAACGCAGAAAGCATGTTCTAGGGTTTTTAATTTCTCAAATAATATAAAAACATTACTTTCCTGAGCAAAGCTACACATGTAGAAGATAATAAATGTCTGCCCACTGCAGCAACATATTAGCAACAAGTGTAGAAAATGGTTTTAAAGAAAGCGCACAAATTGTACTTGCCCAACAATAACCTACATGTAGTAGGTTATTTTTGGGCAACAGCAAAGAACAATTTTCACACTCAAATAACATCTATTTCCTCAGAATAATCATTAATATTCCTGTTTACTAACTTGGCCACTGCTTCTTTCATTACAGTCCATTCCATAATATATTCACAGCAACCACATCTGTTATACATTACGAGGCATGAAAGCGCCCAGTCCATTCATTATCCTTGTCTTAAAATTCACATTTAGCCACAGGCCAAAATAAATACTGGCTCATTGGTGTAGCTTTTAGACATTTTGCCAAAAATTTCTCCAACATTTCTATTGTTATAAATCAGAATCTGGCTGTTTTCACTGTCTATTGTCCATTTATGTAAATACATGCTTAAATGAATTCTTCCTTTTATGCAAATCAATGATAAGCGCTATCAGCTCTCCTCCTGAAGTTTGATAGTGACCTTAAATCCCAGAACTAAAGTTTTAACTACGCTCTTTTTTCTGTTGATTCTGAGTGGTAACATGATGCATGTGGATTCATTTAGATGTTTAGCTGTCAAAATGTGGGATATAGTAAACAAAAACCCACTGGCAGCAGATTAAATAGATCCATTGTTAAATCCATTGTTTCTCTGTAATATTGATATGTGGCTCTTTTAACAAGCCATAAGTAAGACTTCTGCAAAATATTCTGTTGCCTACACTAATGAATACCTTGTATGGTTAAATATACACTATACTGCAACCTAAGATTGCAATTATTAAGGTATTTTTTTAAAAAAACTTTCAATATTGCTTTTGGTATTTATAGAAGATGTGAAATCAATAATCAAAGTGGTAAATTATTTATTATAATATACAGTCATGGCCAAATGTTTCAAGAATGACACAAGTATTGGTTTTCACAAAGTTTGTTGTTTCACTGTTGTTAGACCTTTTTGTCAGATGTTGCTATGGTATACTGAAGTAAAATGACAAGCATTTCATAAGTGTCAAAGGCTTTTATTGACAATTACATTAAGTTCATGCAAAGAGTCAATATTTGCAGTGGTGACCCTTGTTTTTGAAGACCTCTGCAATTTGCCCTGGCATGCTGTCAAACAACTTGTGGGCCACATACTGTCTGATGGACACCCATTCTTGCCTAATCAATGCTTGAAGTTTGTCAGAATTTGTGGGTTTTTGTTTGTACACCTGCCTGTTGAGGATTGATCACAAGTTCTCAATGCGATTAAGGTCTGGGGAGTTCCCTGGCCATGGTCCCAAAATTTCAATGTTTTCATCACCGAGCCACTTAGTTATCCCTTTTGCCTTATGGCAAGGTGCTCCATCATGCTGAAAAAGGCATTGTTCATCATCAAACTGTTCTTGAATGGTTGGGAGTGTCACAAGCTGAGTTGCTCTGATGGCCTTACCTGCCGGTATTGGCGCTGCTACGCTGTGAGGCACGGAATCTAAACACGCCTCAGGTCTTCACCAGGGACCTCCTCAAGGAGATTTCGGTTTAGCTGCAGAGATGTGCGGGTCGCGGCCCTCCCAGTTAGCTACCAGTGAGGTATGGGTGAACTATAAGAGTCGTACAATCAAAGGTCAAAACCGAGCGGGCAAAACAGATACCGAAGGATAAGGCAAAAGAATCGTCAGGAAGCCAAAGGTCAAAACTAAAGAATCAGGATGTGTCCAAAGGAGAATCCAAAAGAGTAGTCAGGCAGAACTGGGGTCAGAATCCTAATATCAAGGGTACAAGAAACACAGTGCTGGAGCCTAGAAACTAGCTGTTCTGACCGCCGACAGGAAATGCTTGCTGGCATCTCCATTGCTAGGCAATGGAGATGCAATGTTCGGGCACATGTGCCTGAACTTCCTACTAGACCCAGAAGTAGCGTCCTGTTGCCTAGTAATGGGACGGCTGGGCAGAAATGAAGGCGACCGTCCCCAGCACCTAGTGTGTGTGTGGTGATGGCACCTGAAGTTGCTCTTGGAGGATGTTTTGGTACCATCCTTTATTCATAGTTGTGTTCTTAGGCAAAATTGTGAGTAAGCCCACTCCCTTGGCTGAGAAGCAACTCTACACATGAATGGTCTCAGGATGCTTTACTATTGGCATGACACAGGACTGATTGTAGCACTCACCTTTCCTTCTCCGGACAAACGTTTTTCCAGATGCCCCAAACAATCTGGATTGTGATTCATCAGAGAAAATGACTTTACCCCAGTCCTCAGCAGTCCAATCCCTGTACCTTTTGCAGAATATGAGTCTTTCCCTGATGTTTTTCCTGTTTTTTTCCTTCTTGACACCAGACCATCCCCAAAAAGTCTTCACCTCACTGTGCTTGCAGATGCACTCACACCTGCCTGCTGCCATTGCTGAGCAAGATCTGCACTGGTGGTGCCCCGATCTCACAGCTGAATCAACATTAGGAGACGTCCTAACCCTTGCTGAAAGTTCTTGGGTGCCCTGAAGCCCTCAGCACAACTATTCAACCTCTCTCCTTGAAGTTCTTGATGACCCGCTAAATGGATGATTTAGGTGCAGTCTTACTAACAGCAATATCCTTGCTTGTATAGCCCTTTTTTGCAAAGCAATGATGACTGCATGTGTTTCCTTGCAGGTAACCATGGTTAACAGAGGAAGAACAATAATTTCAAGCACCACCCTCCTTTTAAAGCTTCCAGTCTGTTATTCTAACTCAATAAGCATGAGAGAGTGATCTCCAGCCTTGTCCTCATCAACACTCTCACCTATGTTAATGAGAGAATCACTGACCTGATGTCGGCTGGTCCTTTTGTGGCAGTGCTGAAATGCACTGCAAATGTTGTTTTTGGGATTAAGTTCATTGTTATGGCGAAGAGGGATTTTGAAATTAATTGCAATTCATCTGATCACTCTTCATGACATTCTGGATATATGCAAATTGACATTATAAAAACTGAGACAGCAGACTTTGTGAAAAATAATATTTGTGTCATTCTCAAAACTTTTGGCCATTACTGTATTATGGCACATAGTGGGAGAAAGTCTGTCTATCTTTACATACCATAGCCTGTGGTTAATCTCAGTTTAAAAATCTAAATAAGCAAGCTATTTACTCAAATATATCTTCATAGGGAGATGCATTGTTCATTCCACACCAGAGGATTTTCTAAGATTGCAAAATTGCAATTTTTTGAGACTAGTCATACTACAAACAGACAGGCTCATAACTGACAGATACACATATCCATTCAGCTCACTAGTGGCTTGAACCTACTTTAGGCAGTAATTGCAATAACTACTGCCAGTGTTAATTAGATTCATAACCATCTATACTGATTTAGTAATGACTGTAAACCCTGTATTATCTATCGCTACTGCTGAATAAATCCTGGCTAATTTGGGTGATAAATTCCTAATCCCACTATGTGCTCACATTGACAACATAATGGGTGTTTTACAGTGATAGCTGCTTGGCTAGTTAGGTGTTTGGTATATTATTGTTGCTTTGTAAAAATTACTAAATCAATGTGGCAGATGACCTCATTGCAGAATTCATGAATGAAAAGGAGAGTGACAAGGAAAATTTGGAAGCATTCTTCTTCTCTCTAGTTGAAAAACTTGCACTTTGTCAAGAACTGGTCCAATAATAAGCCAGCGCTATTGAAAAGTGCAACTTTGATAAAGAGATGAGAGAAGCTGCTGCCAAATCTTGTGTTGGAATGGCTTTTGCAGAGGTATGAAGTTCTTGTGATTTATTCTTCAAGTTCTGTTTTTGCTTCCCCAATCCACACAGGTAGTCTGATGTAGAGGACGCATTTTGGCAATGCATTCAAAATTTCGCTCATCTCTGATGTTATGGAAATTATCTTCTAAAGAGGGAGGTAAGCAAATGGAATATACAAAGATAGTATTAGATGTGACTTCCAGTGGGAATGCTTGTCTCAGTCACAGTGTCCCAGGTTATCTATATTTTTGTTTTTCTTTTAATTATTAATTTATAGCAACATAATATACTTAAAATGTTGCATGACACTAACTCCAGATATGACATAATTAACAAAAATGTCTTCTTCTGTTAGTGAAATGTAACTTTTTTCCTTGTGCATGTGAATGGTAAAGGTAAATGCTTGCCATACTTGCCAATATTTTAGAGGGGGGGGGGGTAGCGTCATTTTGGCCCATTCCTGCGACACAATGACACAAAAGCGTCATTTTGCCACAGGGGTTAGGATGAAAATGACACGGATCGCCATGAATCATGGCATGGAGGCTCCCATCCTGTCCACTTCACTAGGAAGTGGGCAGATGCAGGAGGATGACCTACTCTCCCAGGAGTCTGGGAGACCTACCCAGAATTCGGGTATCTCCCGGACATTCCGGGAGAGTAGGCCTGGACCCAGGTCTTCGAAAACCAAGCAACACTTATAGTGCATTAGAGCTTTGTTCTCTCAGTTACACAAGATCATCCTGGACAAATATTTACATTATGCAACTTATAAATAGAGATTTGTACACCCGGAAATAGAGGTACCATTCACTGCTCATTGTAAATGTTCCTTAAAATACATTTTATTGCTACTAATGTATGCAATTAGATTGTAGAGGTCAGGATAATCAAAATATTAAAAGTTATTTTGTTAAGTATGTGTATCTATGCAAATTTCTTCATAGCTTATAGGCTTCATGCATTTTCCTCGGATCTTTGTGTTGTAGGAGAATGTGGGGCTCTTTTCAACCAATGTGCACATCACAAATTAGCATGGCTTGTTTAGTGCTTTTCTGTCTGCTTATGTGCTATATGTCTAGGAATATGGGACTTGTGGGTATAAAAGGGGTAATTAGCACAAAGCCACCTCGCCTGTCTAAAATGAAAAAAAAAAAAATTACTGCAAACTCACTATTAAACACAACTACCTGTCACCACTAAGATTTAGTTTAAAAGTTGACACTGTTAGGAAGTCTTCAATTATTCCATCACATATAGTTATCTTTTTTATATTCCCCATCCTATCCCATTAAATTACTGTCAATTCAAAAAGCATTGCTATATTTTTTTGGTATTGAGGATCAATCATCTTATTTCTGATGTCTTCTAAGGAAGCAATTTATAGGTATTGGCATTTTGGTTTGGCTCCTTTGGATTCAGTGTCAAAGAGTGTGCTTTAAAACACATCAGGGGGCATATGAACAGTGTCTCCTAATGAGTGTTTCCCTTCCTGGCTGTAAACCAAAGCAGCTGGTGCTGCTTAGTACACAACCCCCTCCTGGCATTGGAAGCTATACCACTATCACCATATCACTGCTATCTATGTTTTTCTACAAAGAAGCGTGCTACAAATCAAATGTGATACTTTTAATCTTCGGCAGCAGATATGTGCAAATCATTGAAACATAAACAGCCTCCTTTATGGCTTTTAAATGTATTAATCTATGCAAATGTTATTGCATTGGTCTTACATTGTATGCAAGATTAACAATAATAAATAAACTAATATGGCTATATGTGATAAAAAAAAATGTGCTTAGTCAGCTGTACTATAAGTCATTATAAAATAACCTACATATTTATTTAAAAATATACCATTATGTGAATTATGTAGTCAACTGTGTAGCTTCAATGGCTGATATTATACAGGAAAGTGTGTGTTGAGGTCTAACTAATCCCATACCTGCCAACTCTTCCGGACTGTTCAGGAGACTCCCGAAATCCGGGTCGGTCTCCCGGACTCCCAGGAGAGCATGCAAGTATCCCGCATACTGCAACTTACTCGTCAAAATGACGCGATTCGCGTTGAATCGCATCATTTTGGCCCCGCCCCCGTGACAAAATGACATTTGTGTTGCGAGGTTGGGGCCAAAATGACGCGATTGACCGTGCCCCGCCCCCTCCTGCCCTCCAACCATGCCCCCTGCCCGGGATCTCCCAGAATTTACTTTTCAAAGGTTGGCAAGTATGACTAATCCTTTGTCTCAGATAGAGATTGTCTGGTGCATATACTTCTGAAATATTAATTGTACCAATATGGCTGATTCAGGCAAAATTGGCAACAACTGATAAAGCCTGCTTAAAGATTGTTATCTTCCTGTGTTCATTGGATAAAAGCACTAATAATCCTGTTGTTCAGCCACATCCATTTGTGTTTTCCAGGTATTCAGGCAACATGGCAGGTTCTACCTGTGTGCAAACAGCTTTACACTACATAGTTAATGTGTGTGGTCAGCATTGGTGTTGTAGATATAACACAAGCTAGTAAGTATACATAGCAATCTCGTCATGAAATTAAACAGATGGCACTTTCCATTGTGCACTATTATGCACAAAAGTGAAGAGAGATACTCAGTGATGTGGGCAGGCAGGTAACAAGATTGGTATAGTCCATCTTTGGGTCTAATTTCCACGGTGAAGTTTCTTGGATATACTTTCATGTTAGATCCAACTCAAGTCACATAGTATAGGAGTAGGGTATTCAATTTAAATATGTATAGTTTTTGGAGAAATTTTTTGTAAGTCCATCTCTGTGGCTCAAAAATGCACAAGCACCACCATGCTCTGGCAGCCACTTGCAGGCGTGGGCATACGAGTGCTTGCATATCTATAAATGCCATCATGCCAAACATATAAAGGCTGTTAGGGCTTGCTGGGTCTTGACGTTTAAGTCACTAAACCAGGTGGTTTGGGACTGGGAAGAGCCCCAGTGCTAATCAGCATGGGGTTGGTTTTCTCTAGTGAATTCATGCCTGGCTAGATCTGGCACACATTATAACAGGGGGATTATACACTGTTATAGAGTGACCAGCACACCATGGTATAGCCTGTGTCTGGCTGCAACTTTTACGAGAGCACCATGTTGTTTGTCCACCCAGGCTGCAAGCAATGGTGGTAGTTGTGTTGGTAGCTGTGTTCAGCAGTTCATGGGAGGTACGTTTATTTATTATTTTACTTTAAATGCCAGTCATCATTGTTAAGTTTTTAATGATGACTGGCGTATTTTTAATGCAGTTACTTTAAGATATGCCTAAAGTGTATCTTTATTTGACCTCATACTTATTTTGGGTTGCACATATCTTAAAGTACATGCAACTCATAAAGCGCACATTAGGCCACAATTTTACATTCGGGCTACAAAATTGCAACCAACACAAAATGAGACCAAAAGTAGCAATAAAAACATTAAAAAATCCTGTACTACTAGTCATTTAAAACAATTTTTCCTTTACATTTATTTCCAACAGGTCAAATAATAGTTTCATTTCTCTAATTCATCTACACATCCAACTGTCTAACATCATTAGAGGTGAGAAAATAAATACTTAAGAAATAAGATTTGGTCAGATTTTTGTTTTTCAGTTTTAATCGCATGTTAATACTAGAGATGTTCACAGAACATCTCTAGTATCTCTAATTTTGGTTTTGGATCTGGATTAACCTTGTGTTTTAGATTTGGATCCCAATTTTTTTTAAAATGCCTATTTTTTTTGGCTAAAATCACATAATTTGGCTCTTTTTTTTATCCCTACATTATTATTAACCTCAATAACATTAATTTCCAATCATTTCCAGTAAATTTTTCTCAAGTGACAAGAATACTGCTACCACCACCCCCCCCTGTTTCTGTATGAGCAATGGCACTGAGCAATGGCACTGGAGACTGGAGAGGGACAAAAACACTGCTAACCCTGTTTCTGTGTGAGCAATGACACTGAGCAACGGCACTGGAGACTGTAGAGTGACAAGAACACTGCTGCCCCTGTTTCTGTTTGAGCCATGGCGCTGGATCTCCTGGGGAGGGAGGTACTTATGGAATCCAAAACCTGCGAGATCCGACAACGCAACAATGACGTTTTGCCTCGATTCAGATCCTAGGATGCGGAAAAGTAACGAGCCGGCTCGCGAGCCTACTCGGATCCCCTAAGTTCGGGTGGGCTCGGTTTTCAGAAAACCGAGCCTGAGCATCTCTAGTTAATACATACCGAATTTTCCAAATAAATTGGCCTGGGTCAATGCCAGAATGGAACAGGTCAAATCAATGATAAATAATCAACAAATTGTTATGGGAGTTTGAATTGCATGCATTTTATCATTTTTATCTAACACTATCAACATAATATAAACCTTCCATCTCACAGATTTCCAGGTTACAGTGCAAGCAAATAATCTTTCTACATTACTTCTCTTCTTCTGGTGTAGTAACAGTAATTTGACAAGTTTAGTAGATAGCCTGGGAGAAAGATTGGGAACTTTAGTTCCAACATTCAATAAGTAAAACTGGTTCCAGTGCAGTATTTTATTTTTGCATGTAAATCCCTCACTCCAATACACTTCTGAAGTCATTAGCTCATTGAGATATTTTCACTTACTATGGTGACATGAGTCACACTTTGTAATGTGCAAACATCCAAACATTTACACCCAGCTTATTATAACATTTCCTAATTAGGTTGCAGTCAGCTTTTTATAATGTACTAATAGAATGAGAGCTAGGAAGCATAGCTTAATCTTTCTGATATTATTCACGTGCCAGGAATGCAGAGCCAAGTCTGCTTAGCTGGATAACAATGAATGTGCGGCTGATAACTGAGAAGATGAGGAGCTTTCCCTGGGCTGTTTAAATTTTATGTGTTTGGTTACAGTGTCATGTCTGGCAAGCAGGTATTCACATTAGAAAAATATGAGCAGTAACAGGAATTTAGAGACATGCTGAGCATCTGCACAGAGGTCATTTCCAGAAAGTTTTCCCATACAGTGAAAACGTAAGTTCAGTATGGAAGCACTCACAAGATATATGTTATATGATGCAATGGTATACAGCTGGCCTCCAGAGATCCATTACTGTATGATTAGCATTAGTTGTTAGCTACCAACCTGCCAATAATCCAAATTAAAACTATGTTTAATAATTGTGTGCACACACAAATTGCCTAATGTAATTCTCTTTTCTCTAATATGCTTTAGGTATGACACTTTTATGTCTATGGGATGTTGTTTTAGAGTAGTGAACAGATAGAGTGCCATATGTGATATATTGCCTACATCTGCCAAGACATTGTCAGTATTGAACTAACAATCTGAGTTGAAGAATGGCATTGGGTTTAACAGTGCTGGAATGCAATATGGACAATAATAGTGTAATATGGTGGCATTGCTGATATAGCTAGCATAGGGGCACAACTATTATAATTAAATGTCACCAAACCTTAATAGGTTAAGGAAGACTGTTGAAATGATGTTTGGAGGACACCAAAAGAGAGACTCACAAGACTGCTAAGGGCCTATTTTGTCTTATCAATCTATTAGGCAGCATGGTGGCTAAGTGGTTAGCACTTCTGCCTCACAGCACTGAAGTCATGAGTTCAATTCCCGACCATGGCCTTATCTGTGAGGCATTTGAAATGTTCTCCCCGTGTTTGCGTGGGTTTCCTCCAGGTGCTCCAGTTTCCTCCCACACTCCAAAAACATACTGGTAGGTTAATTGGCTGCTAACAAATTGACCCTAGTCTGTGTCTGTCTGAGTGTGAGTGTGTGTTAGGGAATTTAGATTGTAAACTCATGATGATGATGATGATGATGATAATGATGATTAAGTGAAAGGTACACAGCTCCAATTGCTTAACCTTCTGCTTATTTCTCAGTTATGTGCAACAGGGGTAATACTCACTAATTATGCAATTAAAGATATCATCAGTGGCATTAACCCGATCTCCGAATGTATAGCTGTCAGGCTCACTTCCTGTTCCTAGTGAACGTCCCAGCCGTCTCCATGACGACCGGGGCGTCACTTCCGGTTCTCGGGCCCGGACGCCAAGTGTAACAAGCGGTGCGCCCCGGCAAGTGAGGCAGCCGGGCGCATGCGCTAAGATAGCCTGTGGGCTGATTATTTGTCGGGGCATGGGCTGTGACATGTTGCAGGGCTAAGCCCTGATTGGCCAAAGTCTGTATATAAGGCAGGGAGGGCTTAGCCTCCCTGCCGGTTATAGCGTCCAGTCTGCCTGTCAGCTAACCTGCTCCTGCTCCTGTTAGTATTGGAGAAAACCTGTTTGGACTGATTACCTGTGTATGACCCCTTGCCTGGATTTGACCCTGCCTGTGTATCTTGTGACCCTGACCTTCTTGCCTGTATCTGGACCTTGCTACCGTGCTTGTGACCCCTGACCCTGGATTGTGTATTGGATTCCCTGTCTGCTGCCGGCCCCTGACCCTTGCCTGGACTTCACTCCTCTTACCTGGGTTCCCCCTAGTCGGTACACACTTCACGACCCTCTGCTAGTCCGCGGCCAAGTCTGTCCCCACCACTAGGGGCTCCAGTGAACACCTGACTGGCAGAGCAGACTCCGGGTTGTGCTGTACCGGCTAGAGGGGTTCCTAACAATAGCTAGTACAATTAATGTGGTTACAGTGTGTGTTACTCGATGGAAAGTTGATCAGGAAATTATAATGTTTGTGACTATTAAATTAAATGCTTCAATTTACTTAAAAAAAATTCCACAAGTAACTGAATAAGAAGTGCAACATTCATGGTAGTGGTACAGTAAAATTTATTTATTGAGGGTCATGAATCAATAGGTAGTACTCAGACCTAACTTGAATTAAGTATAACTGTGCAGAGCAGTGAGATCACCACTGTACCATCAGTAGCTTTGGCTATTATTATATTTAATAATGGACATGTGAATTACAGAAGTTATGTGGCTGGTTGAGACCAGTTAAGATGCAGACGTTCTTAAATCTCTGCACAGAACCGGTATGTTTTCTGCAATGTCTGTTTGCATGGATGTATGATGTGGTAGTGTGTCCTTCCTGATAGCTGCATGATGATGCTCTAAGGCAGTGTTTCTCAACTCCAGTCCTCAGGACCTACTAACAGTGCAGGATTGGCAGGTGACCAGTGAAATAATTATACCACCTGCTACACTGTGTCAGTCAGTAATGAATACACCTGTGCTCCAGCAAGGAGATATGGAAAACATGTACTGCTAGGGGCTCCTGAGGACTGGAGTTGAGAAACACTGCTCTAAGGTCAGACCTCCAGCTGTAGTACAGTCTTTATCTCTCTTACACCCCAGGATTTATGGGACAGTGTAGGCAACCAGAGGTCCCCATACATGTTGGTGGGAATAAAAATTAAACACAGGTCTGATAGGTGAAATGGTGCATAGACACGACTGATGAAAATAATGGGCAAAAGGTCATCTTCTTGAATAAATAAAGTATATGTATTTGTTTATGGACTCTATAGTCAGTCTCTTGTCATTACATCTCATAACACAGTACAGCACAAATAACTTTTTCACACCATCATCAGGCTTTATAGATGATAACAAGCTTACTTTGTTCAAGAACTAACACTCATTTACGTTTGCACAGTCATTTCATTTCTGTGCCCTAGTTTTTGGGTAAACGATTATTGTTCCCCTTAACTCCACTTTGCATATCTCTTCACCGAACCTTCTCTGGACTAATTCTGTTTATACCTGCTAATTAAGGCAACCTAGTTTTCCATCCTAGTGACCACATATCCACACACCAGTAAACACACGTCTTCACATTGTGACTCTTGCTTAGATCAGTTTAGCTACACTCAGCTCTATCCTTAAATCCTAATTGACATCTACTCTGTCATAACACTCAACTTATCTTGCTGTATATCTTGAATTTAGGAACCTCACATGGTCCTATGCCTCCATCTCGGCACTTCACTATGGACTCTCAGCTGTGACAAACCTCAGAACTAAACACAAAAAAGAAAAAAGTATGCACTAGACAAGGCCTCACCTCATAAAATATATGTATAGGTGCTAATTGTTATCTCACATTCTTAATGATGGGGTATTCTTCTAGCTTATTAGAAACATGTTAACTTAAAGACCAGAGTTGAAAAAGGAGATGGCACTCTAGTCCACACATTTTTATCTTATTTAACAACTCTAAAAAACACTTTTTCTTAGTAATGGATTTATAAGGACATGTATTCACATTTCCACATTCACCAGGTCCATTATGGCAAAATATTAAAATACAGATCAAGAAAGTGTAAACAGAAGAAAATAGAGTGCTCTAATCAAACCCTTCTATGGGGCCGGACAATAGGATCTGGTGCTTTGAAGTACTCATATATTCAACTATAATCATGTACCATTTGTATTCACCAAATGATTATCGCCATGTCATAGCGGTAATGCGTAACAATCCTAATACACTTGATATTGTTTATCTTTTTGCAGTCTTGCATCTTTATTTCTTATAAGGAATACAAAATGTCTCCTTAGAGATTCTCTTGTTATCATTCTTACAGAGTCAAACACTGCTTGACACCTGAGATAAAACCTCAGCTGTCAACCACGCATCAAATAAATTGTGTGGAATTGTTGTTGCTTTTAACTACATTATTATGTGGACATTAACTAATTCATGGACTCATTATATCACACCAGTTTGTTTATCCATTTGGGATGCTACATGGAACCAATCCCACCAGGTTCTTAAATATAGCCAGGTGGGTTAAACGTATCTTGCAGGATTACAAAATAGTTGCTCTATTTCCTGGCCAAGTTCTCTCACATAGTAATAACAGGAAGTCTGGACCATCCAAACACTTTTCTGTGTCACAAGAGCAGGGTTAAAACAGGGAGGCTCTCTTATTCATCCAGGATTAAGAAATTGTTCTCCCTGGAACTACACTGTACTCCTGGACCCCTAAATAGGAGGAGAGAAACCACAAGAGAATTACATCCTTTCCCTCCCATATACATCCCTTTAGGATTTGGAAGCCAATAGCATTCTGGATGAACTTGATGTAACCCTGCAGGGTAGAATTTCACTCAAGAAAAATCAGGACTAAATAAGAAGGCCATGCAAGGGGGACCAAGGGTATTCGAGATTCTGCTGAGCGTGGTGTTAGAGTGTTGCTTCTTGCCCACTCAATTGTGGTTCCTGCTCCAAATCTTGCATCTTAGTCGCATATTTATTGGAACAACTTGGAACAAAGAAAGTCTGCTGCTTTGGGAATTGCTTTTAAATCTGTCCACCTTCCAGGTGCAAGGTGACTGGAGTAGAGACTCATACCATCTCGGTAGATAGCTTTGGCCAAGGTGCCGGGACCTACAAGTTGGAAAAGATTGAAATAACAGCTTGGACAGGAATTGCCATTGAAGTCTTTGAGACTGGCAACTTGGCTGGGAGTTTATACAGGATGTCTATGGGGTTGAACAGCTTGGCCAGTAGGTACTAAACAACAGCTTGTCAGGGAGTCAAACTTCATTGAAAGCTGGCAAGACTTGATCACTTCATTGCTCCAACAACGGCAACAGGATCATTGACTCTGCTGTAACATGTATGGTATATTAAAAGACAGCTAGGCTCGACTCCAGGTACGCACTGATGGTGTACCATAGTTAGAAAAGCAAAGGACTGCATCAGCACCGCTGCTGAAACTACAGCTTGGCCTTTAGTACAATTTATAGAAGATGGCCGTACAAAGCTTCCCATACACTTTAATAGTGGCTCAGGTATAGTGTATCCTTACACTGTACTTGTCAGGTGCCGTCCCCGCTGTTCCTCCACAAAGTGGGGACGGTCACCTGATGGATCTGGCCTTGGGGGGTCCTGTTGCTAGGCAACAGGCATGCAGCGTCCCCGGCTGTCTTGCTGATGTCGGGCGGATAGCTTCCTAACGCTTCTGCCTGCCCAGCCTTCCCTCCTATCAGGTGGCTGCAGCCTCTTTTTAAATCTCACTCTGGCACCATTAGTGTGTCAGAGTATCAGGTCTCCCTCAGGTCTCCCTGTTCTCCAACATTCCTTGTTCCTGTTTTGATATTGGTTTTGACTCGGCTTCCCTTGACTCATCTCCTGGTTCCTGTGTTTATCTGGTTATTGACCTCGACTTGCTGACTATTCTCTGAATTTCTCGTGACCCTTGACCTCGGCCTGTTTGACTTCGCTTTGGATCTCTCCGCTGTACTGCCTGCTTCCACTGGTTTGACCTGGACAGTCTTCACCCTTCTTCACCACACTGGTAACTGTCTAGGTGGACTGCGACCTGCGTACCTCTTGCAGCAAAGCCCATACCTCCTGAACACCAGTGGTTCCGCACCTCCTAGTTCAATGGCGCTAACACCAGTTTGTGTTTCCTGCATTCAGCGGCTCTTCCAGTCTGACAGTACTATATTGGAGGTAGCTGCCATGAATCGGGGTCTTAGTTCTGTTTGCACCACTTGCGGTACCATATCACCGTACATCTCCCTTTAGGTTGAAGGCAGCATTCTATCCTGGTAGAAGCATGACTTCTGTCTGCAGTATTGGAGGCTGCCATCTTGGGTGAGACATTTGCTAAACATCCTGCTGAGTCTCAAAACCTGATCTCATCCACCAAGTAGCTTCCTCTGCAGACTATAAGAGTCTCCTCGTACACTCAGCAAATTGCCAGTGCAACACTTTCCTAGTTCCTGGTTCCAAACTACCACAGTTGCTGTGCTCTGGAAGAGGGTGAAGATGGAACTTCAGAAGAAAGAAGACAACTCATCATCCCTGCTTTCCAGCGCTGGTAAATCTTCCTCTTCTTCCGCAGGTCCCGGCAGCAGAGGGCAAGTGAGACAATCAGGGCTCACCTTCCCCCGCTGGCCAATCGGCGACCAGATAGGTAAGTCAATCCTGGCTCACCTCCACCCATTTTAATTATTTGCGCTGCGGTGGCCCCGAGCGACATCAGTGCGCCAGCAGAAGTGACAGGGAGCCCTTGTCAGGACTAGAAGCTACCCTGCCACGTGATGACGGTGCGGAAGTCATCGGCGGGGAGCCCTTGTAGGGGCTAAGAGTGCCCCCGTCCAGAAGACAGCAGGGAGCTGCGCATGAAGAGGAGAAGAGTCGCCTCCGACTGAAGCGTCTGGAAGACCTAGAGACAGGGACGTTGGGGCAAGTTGAGAATCCTGCACAGACCAGGTGAGTATAATATAGATTGCTAGGTCGGGCACAAGGCCCGTGGGCACTTCGGGCACTAGGCCTGGCAACAGGTAGTGGGCACAAGGCCATGGTGCAGCTAGGTACAGGTAGTGAATTATCTGGGCAATAGGCCCCACAGATAGCTGGGCTTTAAGGCCCTATAGTTAGAGAGTGGGCATAAGTAGAATTTGGGCATAAGACCCAGTAGACAGTGAGGGCACAAGGCCCTATAGGTAGAGTGGGCGTAAGAGCCCTTATCAGAAAGTTGAGGCAGTGCACTAATCCCTTAGGTGCAGTTTGAGACCGGAGGGTTAACTTCAGGCAATAGGCCTGGGACATCAGTTTGAGCAGAAGGCTCCTGTTGTTGTGTTGTACACTAGGCTTATCAGCTAGTCAGTGCAAGTGCTTGTCATTCTCAGACCATTCCAGACAGTAGTAACGTGTTATTGAACTAATGTGGTGCTATAGCATTGTGTATTGTGTTTGGGTTGTGTTTAGAAGTCTCTTCCAGGTACAGGACGTCAGGCCCCCATTAAAGGTAGGCTCTTGTTTCCTGTCTTCTCCCGTGTGTTTATCCGTTCTTTTGTGGGAGTAGAGAGGTAAATTACATCACATCATGTAGTTCCTTGGGTCATACAGAGTTACCGAGGCAGTGATAGTGTACCCCATTGGAAGTGCAGCACAGCCCAATTGAGTTCTGTTGGTTCTTACTTCGGTTCCACTTGGGTGCCTGACTCTGAGTTCCGGCAGGTTCGGCTGGTGGTTCCAGTACAGGTGGTGTTACCACAGGGTTGAGCATGTCTGATCTGAGTTCTGGCAGTGGCCACTGACGGTTCCAGGAGGAGGCATCTTGCCAGGTGGCGCACTGTTCCAGTGGGCCCCGGTCCAGCATCTGCAACTGGTCCTTGGTACTGTGTAAGTTCCCTAGTGAGGAGACAGTCTCCTTCGTAAGTCCTGGGATTTGGGTTTAGCTTATATCCCCCGAGTAGAAGGGAAGCACTAGCTTGTGCTTTCCCAGGAAGAGGGCGGGGGACTTAGGCAGTACACAATAGCTGCTAGCAGAGTTGCACTGACTGGTCATTAGTTGTTGTAGGATCAGGGCCCCTGTTGTTTAGCTAGTAGCATCTTGTGTGTGGTACACTATAGTCCCACGGTTAGTGTAGGTGGGAAGCTGTGTGTTGTCGTTGCAGGTAGCGGAGAAACGAGAGGGAGCAGGAGTCAGAAGTGGGAGCAACTCGGGGAGTATAGCTACTAGATTTTCTTACTTCTGAGCGGGCCCTCGCCTATTGGCGAGTAGAGTACTTGGGCAGATCTGTTTCTAGTCCCAAGTATTTGTAATGCTGGTTTCTGGCCCAGAGTAAAACGAGGTGTGGGCAGGATGGGTAGAGTGAGTGTCTCTGCCCCTTTGTCGTGGTTTTGGACATATTGTCACCTGGTGCAAGCAGATACTCACTTCTGGTTTCTCCACCAGGCCTCAGTGCGGAAAGTCGCGCCAGAAAGAGGACATAAAATTGATCCTTGGCTAGAACAGGTCGCGGACAGGGCGGTGTGCTTAATCCTGTTCCCTCAGGATCAGGTGAGTCATTGGGGTGTAGGGGTGGGGATTGTAGTCTGTGTGGCTTTGTCTCCCTTAGCACCCCTTACAGCTGCTTCATCCTTCCTGCTGTATACAGATCTCAACCATCAACCCTTTGTATGAATTCAGCTTCATCCTGTTTGCTGCTTCATTCCACCTGCTGTATGCAGACTTCAATAATTTTCCCTCTGAGTGAATTCAGCCTCATCCTGCTGCTTATACATGGACTTCAACCATTTACTCTCTGAGTGAGTTCAGATTCATCATGTTTGCTGTTGTATGGATTTCAAATCATTAGCCCTTTGTGTGAATTCAGCTTCATCCTGTTGCTGTTATATGGACTTCAAACCATTAACCCTTTGTGAAAATTCAGCTTCACTCTGCTTCCTGTGATACAAACTTTAAACCATTAACCCTTTGTGTAAATTCAACTTCACTCTGCTTGCTGAAATAAAGACTTTGGCTATTTATTCCTCATGTGGATTTACTTTCATTCTACCTGCTTGTGTACAGTTTCCAGCTGTTACCTTCTGTGTGGATCCTCCTCTCATCAATCTATTCCTGTCTCTCCTACTGGCTATCTGGGGTAGTAGGTTGTTGTTCTGAGTCATCCACTTTCTTGGGCCATCTCTGTGTCTTGGGGTACAGACATCCAGTTCCAAGAGTACCTCAGGTTCTAAATTGTCCAGGGCCAGCTCCAGGCTTATTCTGTTGTGGAGGTTGCCACCCCCTGTATAGTCTCTGCCTGAGTTCTGAGTCGTCCCAGTTGTGGTACTATATTCCACTGAGTTTCTGAGTTCTTGGCGGTATTGAGTCTCTGGTCATGGGGTCAGGTCCTCCCTGTTCCCACGTCCAGGTTCAAGTCCATCACCTCCAGATTCCAGTCGCTTATTCCAGTATGGAGTCCAGTCCAGCATTCCTCCTTCTAGCATCTAGTATACAGGAATAGAGGTACCCCTATGAGCAAGACACCCATCCGGCCTCACAGTTTCCACTACATCCCTGCCACAGCTAGCCCCAAGGGTCCCAAGATGGATCCCAGAAACCCTATTGCCATGACAATAGCTGCTTGACCGGGCAACACGGTTCTCTCAGCGTACTGATGTACCTTCCTTTCGGTTGTCCCGCAAACTACATCGGGTCCACTAGAACATTACAACTTGGCCTGAGAAAAGTTTTATACAGCTTGACCCAGCTAAAGAATATAACTGCTTCTATATAAGAGATAATGGCCACTGGGATGCTGTTTGGTGTCCACTTGGGTGTTGTTTTAATTGTTCTCAGTTAATATTGCTTATTGTTGATAGTTGTCTATTGCCTTCTGTAATAAAGACACAGTTCTTTCATCTCTCTCTTCTCGTCTATGTGATCCTATGTGAAACCCTACATACCATGGTTATCCAGTGGGCTCTCGCCCTAACAACCTGGTATCCTGGCAGTCACACAATCCATATACACTACTACTTTCAGATATTTTAATACACTAACTGGAATCAACAAACCTCTTACTATTTCATTTGCTCCTTTTTATACATAACAAAACATATATCATACAAATGCAATTAGTGATAAAAGATATCTCTGCCGTTCCCCAGGCTCAGTCTTGACCTTCTTACTTATGTTCCATTATCTAATACTCTTCTAGACACATTATCATATATACTTCTTAATTTACTGGTAAACTCACCTGGGAACCTCATTCTTACCAGCACTCTAGACCTAAAGACATGAGACACCTTATCAAATGCTTCTTCAAAAACTAGAGCAACATTGAACATTGTAGTTGTACACACTTAATCTTTTATCAAAAAAATCAAGAGCTAACAAACTATTTTGTTTCCTCTACATACAAACTCCAATTCTATCAGTAGCAACATCAGGGGCCTGATTCATTAAGGAAGGGGTGAAAATTAGTTTTCTGTTTTCCACATAAGTTAAATACTGACTGTTTTTTCATGTAGCACACAAATACTTGATAGCTTATTTGTACACAGAAATTTAAAGTTGATATTTGTGTGCTACATGAAAAAACGATCAGTATTTAACTTATGTGCAAAACAGAAAAGTAATTTGCACCCCTTGCATTGTAACATGGTTTTGTTCAGGAGACTGAAATAAGAAACTTCTTACAGCACAGTATACAGCTGATTCTCATGCAATATCTGATCAGTTTGCTCTTCTCATATTTTCCAACACTTATACAATTTATCACCCTCTTTCAACAAGGTTATGGGCCTCCAATTACACAGAATTCTCTTATCACCATTTTAATATGAAAACACAAATACTCCCACTTTCATCAAGTCACTTATCCTGTCTTCTCAAACGTAAATTTAAACACTTCCATCACATAATTCCCTATAACCTCCCACATAATGCTATAAAATCTTACTCTCAGAAAATCCTTTTCTGGCATTTTAATCCTCCAGCACTCTCAAGCGCTTCTTTCATCTCACTCTCAGTCACATCAACTTCTAACACTGGCCAATCACTCTCATTAACTCTTTCCTCAATTGGTTTTAACACCTCCCATTCCATATCCAAATCATATTTTTTCTTCTTATACAATTCCCCATTAAATCCTTGATCACACTCATAAATTTGTCCACTCACCTCTCTCCCATTCACACCTAAAACACATCCACCTCCTTCTTTGCACCACACACAAATAAAGAGATAAGATAACCCTCACAGCAGAATTACTGTCTAAAGTATGCGACCTGCCCAGGGTAAAATAATTTCCACAATATCCAGAGACTGAAGAGGTTAAAGGGGGAATGCACGATTTTCTTAACTTCATTCTCTACAAAAGTGATATAATACAAGTTAACCCGTGCATGATACTCATGCATTCTAGTCAAATCAAGCTACTTAAGGTGTTAAAAAGGTTCTTGTCATCTTCATCGCCACACACACACGCCGCTAGGCTTTTATATATTAGATAATGCTAAGAATTTAGTGGTCAGTGTAGTATATAACTCCGCCCAGCAGGTGGCGCTGCAGCTTGAGCACTCTGTCACCCAGTAGTTTTTTCCACACACACACACACACACACACACACACTAACACAGCATGTGTGTTCATGAGGTAAAATTACCTCACGAAAATGAGTTTGAGCCCTCAACTCGTAAATTTAGCCTTTACTACCCCTCCCACGGGGGGAAGGGGGGATAATGGAAGTTAACTGATTTCACTATTATAATTTTTTTGTCAAATAATGTCAGCATACCAAATTTTAGGTCAATTGGATGAGCCCTTTCTGAGAAAATAGTTTTTTACACACACACACACACACACACACACACACTTACACACACTGCTAGGCTTTTATATATTAGATAATGCTAAGAATTTAGTAGGTCAGTGTAGTATATAACTCCACCCAGCAGGTGACGCTGCAGCTTGAGCACTCTGTCACCCGGTAGTTTTTTCCACACACACACACACACACACTAACACACGCCGGTAGGCTTTTATATATTAGATATTCCTGATGATGTGACTTTCTCCTCTTCTCTGAATTCGGCCAAACCAACCAAAATATTTTTCACAAGGTACACCAGATATGTTTTTTCCATATCAAAGAAGGGTCCCCCAAAATTAGATGATCAGCAGAAAAAGTGGCTGAAGATGACAATGTAAAGCTCTGGCAGTGCTCTAATCCCTGAGCACGCTCCGGCAATTTTTCATTTTCAGTTTGTAGATGCCACAAAACATGCCCAGAAATTTCTGATAACAATGTTCAAAGGAGAGGGAAAATTCAGACAGGATTATGTCATGATAATGAGGAATTTTATATACCAAGAACCTGGGTGGAACTGAAGATGTAACAGTATTTTCTAAAGATGTCTTGGTATTGTTAAACTCTTACACAGCTTTCCCGTATATGAATATACAGTATATATTGAGTGGAACTGTGTAAGATGTATAGTGAAGAGAAAGGGAGAGCCATGTAAGGACATAGAGTGGAGAAGGCTGGAGCTATGTGAGAATATGCAAAGAGGAGAAAGAGGGAATTGTGTAAGGATTCAACTAGTTACAATGTTTTATAATAAAATGACATTACATAACAATAGACAAAATGAGATACCTAGCCAGTGCCTGGTGCTCTCACAGGACAAAAATGTCAACTGTGTTGGCAGCAAGTGATTAGTGATATAGAGCAAGAGTTACTAAGTGCTATGAGTTGATGACATTTTTTCTTTTTTTAAATTAAGGTAATATCTGCATTTTTTATGTATGATGGGTACTTATAATTTGGTCTCAAACATTTGAGCTACAATTCCTTTGGGCTCCAGGTTATTTAGGTTACCGTTCATTTTGGGGAAGTTGTTTGAAGTTGTTTATGGTCCAATTCTCTTTGAGCAGTACGTTATTTTGGCTCCAGTTCAATTTGGTATCAAGTCATTTAGTCTCCGCTTAATTTTCACACCAGGTCACATTGGATCATTTGGCTTCCAATGGCTCATTTGTGCACCAACATATAGACATTTAGACATCATTTTTTTAAAATCTGTTCATTTTGGAATACAAATTAGGAATTAAAGTTAAGAATTTGGGTTACAGATTGTAAACTGGGGTTAGAGTATTGGGTTAGCAACTCGGGTTATATACTTGGGAATAGAGAAAAGGATTGGAAATTAGAGCTTTACAATAGGGATTGGGGACGGGCAGTTAGATTTGGGACCCAAATGAATGTAACAAAAGAGTCTAACACTGCACTAAGTGAAGTCAACAATCCTCTCTGATACTTTTGGTTAATATAGTGGTGTTTATATACCATCACACAATGAGGGGAGGTGCACCCACACATTATTACAATTCATAATGATATGGAAAAGACGGTAAGTGTGTATATTGGGGCATTCACTGACTTAGGTCTATTCCATTTATTTTATAAAATATGCAATTCTTCTTTATTGATATGTATTAAAAATGGAGATTTATTAAATCTCTTCCCCATTACATACTGGCTAGCGAAATGATTCAAATGAGAATTAAATAATATTGCTGTTAAAAAATGATACACTGCTAAAATGGCAGCATGTTGCTACCAAGCCACTTCACTACTCAGTTTGATATATATTTATTAAATCTTCAATTTCACTTTATAATGAGTATCTTCTAATTACAACACCTTAATTGCGAATGATTTGCATATTTTTTGTTGTAATGCAATAAATTTCTTTTCCGCCATGTGTATGTTATTTTTCTTATAGTATAATGACCGACAAACTTTCTAGAATACCACCATATGAGGTTATATTTATTTTAGCATCCACTCAATTTATTAATATAGGCATCTAAAGCCTTATTAGTAATATAATTTAGCTTATACAATTCTTAGTTACTCAATTAGTGATAACTTGTCATTATACAGTATTTTTAGTCATATACCGTCTTTATAGTGCAGCCAATCCATATGATATTGGGCATCAGAATCAGTTTCCCATCTGCAAATAATCGACTGATTGGTCCACCAATGATTTAATTAATCACTCTGTTAGTAAAAACAAAAAATCCTTATGGAATAGATTTTTACTACTCTTGCTTACCATTGCATGTTGCATTAGCCTCGCCTTTGACCGATGTGGCTAGGGATAATGGTATACTGACCCTGCCTAATTTTTTGTCTAAAGTTGATTTGGTCCTGCTAGCATATGGTCCTTTTTTTTTTAAATTTTGTTCCAGGTGTCAAAATAAACTAAAGTTCAAATGACAAATGACCTAGTGCTGGAATAAACTGGAAATCCATACTGTTTTGGTTTCACATTTTGACTGGTCAAAAGATATGTGATCAAAGATTTTCAAAGATGCTGAGCCTCAAGTCATATAAATATCTAAAATATGTCTACCCTAGCTATGGGTTTCCCTGTTGTAGCAGGATTAGTCCAGTCTGTCCTAGCCTGGTTATGGTTACCACTTTTGTAGGTGAACCCCACTGCTCGTTGTCCCTTTGCCCCCAGATTGTCTAATTCATTGGGTTGTTATTTTTAAACTACAACATATCACAGACAAGTCATCATCATCAACACATAAATCTACACCATGGTTTAGGGAAGTGTGAAAGGTAAAACCTCCTTAAAGGAGTGTATAAAAATACTTTATATGAAACCTCTGTAAGGGGTGTGATTAACTTGCATTTTGTGCACTCTTATTGCACTCTACATACACCTCAATGCCCCCGATCTGCCTCTCCAGGTGCAATGGGCCACAAGTACACAAGTTATATGTAACTTTAAATATGGGTGGAAGTTTTGGCACAAATGAGCTTACATACTGATCTTAGTGTCTGTCCTTTTGGTTTTGAAGTGGACTATCAACTTATTGTTTTATTTTACAACTCTGATTGACTGAGGACTATCGTCTGCCAATGCCCTGTCCAATGATTGCCTTGTACTTTACCACTGCTTTCATTGGTTTTTGCAGTGAAGCTCTTGAGGAATATAAAAGAGGTTACTATAGGTAGAATACCACTTGAGATTTGCTCTCTGGCAAAAGGCTTGCAGTAATTAGTAGCAGTCACATATGGCCAGCAATGGGATGGTTTGTAATTAAGGATGCTTGCAACACCATAAAGGTCAAAACTCAGTATGTTTTTACAACTTTGGTTTTTGTTCTGTTTGAGTATATTTTATCTGTAACCAGTAGTTAGAAGTGGTAAGGCTAAAAAAGACTCCAGTGACTGTAAAACATTTTTTTCCTGGCTAATGCCCAGAGCCTTGCAATGAAAGGAGATCTTCATTATTTGCACAATTTCTTCTTTCATTTTCTATTTGGCTTATGTGTGCAAGAATACTATGGAAAAACTGATGCTCAGCAAGTGGCAAGGATGCAAGATATCAGCGCTTCTACTGTATATTTACAGCATGAATACCGGAGGCCAGTCTTGCTAGAAATTGATCATTTAAACTGTGGGGATTTCTTTCTGAAACTTATTCACCCAAAAATTCCTAAATTTACCAAATTCAAAAAAAAACCAAGTATAAAACATTCATCTATGCAAACTTTTACCTGTCTATAAACCCATATTAACAGACTTGAGATAAAAAGCCATCTATAGAAGAATAGGGACACACAACTATATATTCTTCATTGATATGTTACATACAGTATTTAGGTTTGATTGTGTGAAAATACAATACCAACAACATGGGCAATTTAAGAATGGCATATCGTTTCAGGCTAGTAGTTAAAAAGAACATGCCACAGGGTGAGATGTGGTTTGGTATTTTAAATTTTTATTATAGATTGCCTTTCACAATATGCATTTATCAAAAACAAACAAAAACTGTGTCTCTCTGTCCAAGTGTGTGCAAGGCAGGGGAAGCTGTGACACATGGAGGAAGCCAGCCAGACAGAGCGTATCACAATCTGATGCTCGACTTGGCTTTGATGAGCCCTTAGCATACACAGCACGTTAAATTACAGGCTCTCTACAAGGTGAACAGAGGGACACAGCTCTTTTTGATTAATGTATAATACATGCATAGTGGACAATGAATTATATAATAAATAAAACACTAACTTCCTGTGCATTACTCTGATGACAGGTTCTCTTTAAGGTATTTAATAGGATGGGCTTTGAACGTATCACAGAATAATAAGCAGCCAAATTGAAAGCACCTTTCTTCCCAGATAGCCCCCATGCACTGGATGACATTTAAAAACATCAATAGGTAGTATAATAGTGTCATATATGACTTTTATTGTTTTCTGAGAAGGGGTTACATTTATTTTAGAAGTTTTATAGAAAAAGTATAAATTTTCCTATAAGATCGTCTGGATCCATCGGTTTGGTATAGTTAGTTACGGTTCTGGCTGTATAACAAGGAAAATCAAATAGCAAAGTACTCAAGTGCAAAAACCAAGAATATCCATTCCATTCTATGAGGTTCTTTTCCTGTGGTACAATTTGGTTGATTTGTTTATTCCAGATTTGTCTTGGTTTTGAAGTGGGATGACTTTTGAACATATTCCACGCTTAAACAAAGAAAGGATTGTGGAGAGTGGAGTGGGAATTCTGTAGTCCTAGTAAAATGTTAGTCTGTTTGTCCTTTTTATGTCTCTGGTTTACATCTTATTTAGTAAAACTCACAGGATTCATAGGATTCTCTGACTTCTGAGGACCACCTGCTCAGCAGTGTGGCACATGTTCCATCTTAATGTAGTCAGTAGTCAGCAACAGTTCCCAGAATGCAGGTGGTATTTACCAAGAAATACTGTATTGCAGAAATTTTGTACAGAGGGCTAGCCACATAATTGGATTTTTTCAATGCTTTACTGGAACTTCATGAATTGTGGATAATCATTTTAACAGGCAGTATAAGTCTAATTTGTGATTAAATACCGTAGTTGCAATAGATAACTCAGGGTTTCACTTTCTACTTCAATTCAGCAGTAAAAGAAAATTATGTGTTGCCCCAAATCAGGGCACCTACACAAGTGGACACTTTAGACTTAATCCATATTAGCAGGACAAAGATGTATGTGAAGACCAACCACCTTAAAACACAGGCCATTGGTCAATAAGCCAATTAGTGGCACGTTAATTAGAGACTACTCCATCATACGTTCATCATGTCCCATTCGGGCCTTGGCACATTCTTTTGCCTAAAACACATTTAACCTTTGTATGCAGCACACACCATTACAGTGAATCACCAACATTTGGTAAAGCACTGCATAAAGTGTGATGAATAATTTTACTATGGGCGGATAATGATGTCTTCCTGAACTTCCCTGTCCATGCTGGGGAAATCTGAATATTTTGGAGTTATAGTAGTCAACAGATTACTCTTTTATTTTAAGCCACTACGAATTATTGTGTTTTTTTTCAGGGAGCAGCCAGAGAGATTACAAAACAACATCTGCTATGTCACTTGGAATAAATCTGATATTTGGAAGTCTATTGAAGTAAAGTGGAGTGAGTAAGTGTTAGATGTTCAGGGGAGAACTCTTTTCAGAAACTGTACTTATGCTGCATATTTTCATATTAGGAAAAATATTTATAAATGATGGGGGCTACTGTTTTAAATGAAGGCACCAATAATAACTTATTTATCTATACAAGGGGCACTACAATTAATTAGAACACTAACAGGGGCACTCTCTATTATTTATGACACTAATGGTGGAACACTCAATTATTTATTGCTCTAACTGGGGCTCTATATTTCTATGACATTTATTACTCAGAGGCACTATATTTATGACCCTATGTATGAATACTTTACCAGGGGCACTATAATATTTATGGCACTAACAAGGGCAATATTTTTTATTTATTTAACAGAGGGGCCAACACTAGTAATGGTCGCTCTTGTGACACAGGTACCTGTATGCACTGCTCTCACAAAAGTGATCGATGATCACTACAAAGTCTAAGGGTCATTTCTCCATACTCATTCTCCTGGGCCTCTCTGCTGCTTTTGATACTGTTGATCACCCTCTTCTCCTGCACACCCTTCAACCCATTGGCCTTCCACGACACAGTTCTTTCCTGGTTCACTTCCTATTGAACGGCTCCTTTAGTGTTTCTAACTATAGCACATCCTCCTCTCCACTCCCACTATCTGTTGGGGTCCCACAAGGCTCTGTTCTTGGCCCTTTACTTTTTTCATTATACACCTATTCTCTTGGGGCACTAATTTGACCATTCAGCCTACAATACCACCTGACACCCAAATTTATATTTCTTCCCCTGACCTCTCCCCTTCTGTACTATCTTGTGTAACCAACTGTCTTTCTGCTATCTCCACATGAATGTCCCAACACTACCTAAAGCTCAAAAACAGAGCATATTATCTTTACTCCTGCCAAAGTGACCACCTGCCCTCAAATCTCCCTCACTGTCAATAACACCACAATTTCCTCAGTCTCTGGAACTCACTCAGGAGCTCGGAGTCTAACGAGGAGGAGGTTTTCGCCAGTGACCCCCTCCTGATTGAGCGCGGGTTGGTAATAGATAGTCCCTGGATAAATGGCAATACTGGAACGTGATGACTGGATAATAAATAATACGTCAGGACACCTGCAGACAAATACGGATACAGTACACTTGAACCCAAGGAGCAGCTCAGAGCAACAGCAGATAAACTAATATAGCAACAGTTCAGATGGCAGTGATGATGAAGTAGTAGCTGAGCCGTAATTGGTAATTGAGGACAACAACAGGAGAATCACTGATACAGCAACAGTTCAGATGGCAGTGATGATGAGTTAGAACTAGTTGGTCCGTAATTGGTAACTCCAGGCAACAGCAGAAGAATCACTGATACAGCAACAATACAGATGGTAGTAATGATAAGTTAGAACTAGCTGATCCGCAATTGGTAACTCAGGGCAACGGCAGAAGAATCACTGATACAGCAGCAGCTCAACGTTAGCAGCAACAAAGATGGAACTAGCTGATCCAAAAGTGGTAACTCAGAGTATAGTAGCTGAATCACTGGTACAGCAGCAGTTCAACAAGAATAGTGGTGGAATAGAACGTAGCTGATCCGTAGGTAATAACTCAGAACTTAGCAGACGAATCATTGACACAGCAGCAGTTCAAACAGAGGCAGACATGGAGAAGAACTTTAGCTGATCCACAAATGATGATTCTAGCAGCAGGTGAGTTACTGGTTACAGCGACAGTTCAATATATGAAAATAACAAAGGAATGGAACTTAGCTGATCCGTGGTGATTCAGAACAACGGGTGAGTTACTGGTACAGCGGCAGTCTTTAGCGTAGAAGCAGCAGTGGCGTTAAGCTAGCTTGTCCATGAATGATGATTCAGAACAACAGGTCCAGGGGTACAGGTGCCACAGGCAGTTCGTTAACAGCAGTTCAATATACAGGAGTAACGGAGGGATAGAACTTAGCCGTTCCGTGCAGGGTGACTCAAGCAACAGGTGAGTTACTAGTCGCGGTGGCGGTTCTAATGGAGAAGCAGCAGAGGTATTGAGCTAGCTGATCCATGAATGGTGATTTCAGAGCAGCAGCAATGAGCACAGGTGCAAGAGCAGTTCGTTAGCAGTAACCGCAGAGAGGAGTACAGCTGATCCAGGACGGATGAGTAAGCCACAACAGTAGAGTGAGACCAAAGGAAGCCAAATCCTATAGAGAGTGTGTAACTCAAAGAACAGGCATTGGACAACGGGACAATGGGAGGTTTAAATAGCGCTCCAAAATACTTAGAACCAATGGGAACAGGTAGGAGGTCATAAGTGAGGGTAATAGGTAGCACATGCGCAGAACCAAATACAGATGATGCCTTGATAACGAAGTTAGCAGCCTTGATCACCGCTTAAAGGAAGAAGGTAACAATGGCGGTACCTGTCTATGGGGCCGGCGTGTGACACCCTCTTAGATCTACCTCTGACCTTCACCTTGTCGCATCTCTGGTAACCACTTCTCATTCCCACCTACAAGACTTCTTTCGTGCTGCTCCCCACTAATGGAATTTACTACCACGCTCAATCAAACTTTTCCCACAGTCTTCAAATTTTTAGACGCTCTTTGAAAACCCATCTCTTTTTTTAGAGGTGACCTTATCCCCGATAACACTATTCACACTAATGCAGCCTCAAAACTGTCCCAATCTCCACTCTGGACCACATTTGCTCCTCTTGTTTCAGCTGTGCCCTCTTCCACTTATAATGTAATCTCTCTAATGAGCAGGGTTCCTCAAAACCTTTGATTTCATGTCTACATTTATTTTGTCTACCTTGTATGTCCCTGTTTTATGTATGTACTGTTTTACCTACTGTATGGTGCTGCGGAGAACTGCGGGCGCCTTACAAATCTACGACAATAATAATATATATTATTCTGCTCTGCTCTCAATAAAATCTTTCAATGACTGCTGTGTAGCAGAGCATATTTTCTGTTTCCAGATTTTGCAAATGTTTGGTCTGGGATTGAAATATGCATGTGTACAAAAGTAATTTGCAACATCACCTTAATTAATTTAATTACTACCAGGCTTTTGCAATGTGGTTTTAACATATTTTAAAATGCAAGTAAAAGTACATATAACCCACAATGCATTAATTTATGTCTTTAGATGGATTTACAAATGTGTTCATTCTGCGTGTTTTAAACATGCATCTGTAATAACCCAGAAGAATTATTTTATTTTGTTTAAGTGAAGCGCATGTGAAAACACATATGTAAGCACTTCTTTACCAGCATCTCAGTAAATTTACCATTCGTATCCATGGAGATGAATGTCTCTGTTGACGTAGCTCAGACGTAGTGAAATGGAACAAGAAGCGTATTTAAAATTTAATGGCAGTATAACGCATGTAAGCATGTGAACATTTACTCTCTCATTTGGTGCAAAGATTTTTAAATTAATTTACATGTGCTTAACGTGCACTATTAACGTATGTTAGATGCACTATTTTAACGCCAGTGGATACGCAGCCTAAAGGAGTAATCAGGGTTGTAACTAAATGTAACAATTTTACACAATTAATGTACTTACTAAAAGTCTCTAATTGAAAGTATTTACTGTGTACTGTTTACTAAATGTAACAATTTTACATGATCAATGTACTTACTTATATTTTGTCCCCTATTGAAAGTATTTATTGTGCACTCTTTACTGCAACCCGAGAGCTAGTGGTATTTTTGACTGCCTGGCCAGGTTTGTCCATCATCTGAAACAAATCTTCCATCTAAATCCAGCACCATCTGTTTGCATGAATTTTGGTGCACATCCATAAAAACAAATTTAACTGCAGAAAAATAGACATAGGACAGCACTATAAAGAAACAAATGGCTTTAGTACTGCGCTTCCATGTTTGTCTGCATTCTGAAATGATCCCCAATATATATTTCCTCACTTTAGCAATTGATTAACACTGAACCCCTTCCTGTAATATAATATAGGTTATAGGTTAAATTAATTAGACACCCAGTAGTTTACGCTTCTAATACCTGTCCCTTTATACTGTTCTGTAGTCAGCTGATACAATATAAGTATGTCTATTTGTGGGCTGTATCAATCATCTTTGTGCCTTAAACACTTGTAGGCACTTCAAAATATCTTAACAAATGTATTTGTGGCAGCACCTCCGATGTTTGATTGACAAAGTTAAGTGAAAAAAAGTGGCTCTAGCATCTTTGAACAAGCAGAAAGACAATTAGAACAATTCTTGCCCATATTTATTTAGGTATACTTAGGTCATGCATTTTATTTATAATCTCCATAACAGACAAGCACTTTTCATGCAACTTGCTGCTTTTGAGGCATACTGCCTGGGAAAAGACACAGCCAGATGATCCCTCTAATTCTTATAGGACTCAATGCGTCAATCCCTAACTAACCTACATTTACCTTCTCCAATACTCTCTGACAATGGTCCAAATTGTTTTATTCACAAGTTCTCAATATGATCCAAAGTTCATACTAGATTCATACTAAATGCATAAAATAGCCCTGAACTCCTGCACAAATTGTTTCCCACAACTTTGCAAATGTCCTGGAGCTATGGTGAAGCTCAGAGAACTATGCTACACATCATAAGCAAAAGGACAACCTTACTGTTACACAGTCCTCCCAGGCCTACCTGATATCATAAAATTCCAGGTGCCTCCAACCCTATGTATGTGCTGCTAAACCACAGCAGTCTACAAGAAGTTTTAATTGAAAAAAAATACTGAACACAGCAAAATCATTTGTTCTACTTTACTGAAATTAATGGATAGGGTCCAAAATTAAGTCCTGGGGGTAAATTTATCAAGCTGTGGGTTTGAAAAAGTGAAGATGTTGTCTATAGCAACCAATCAGATTTGAGCTGTCATTTAGCAGAATGTACTGAATAAATGATAACTAGGGGCCTGATTCATTAAGGATCTTAACTTAAGAAACTTCTTATTTAAGTCTTCTGGACAAAACCATGTTACAATGCAAGGGGTGCAAATTAGTGTTCTGTTTTGCACATAAGTTAAATCCTGACTGTTTTATCATGTAGCACAGAAATATCAACTTTAATTTTCAGTGTACAAATAAGCTATCAAGTATTTGTGTGCTACATGAAAAAACCGTCAGTATTTAACTTATGTGCAAAACAGAATACTAATTTGCACCCCTTGCATTGTAACATGGTTTTGTCCAGGAGACTTAAATAAGAAGTTTCTTAAGTTAAGATCCTTAATGAATCAGACCCTAGAATCTGATTGGTTGCTATAGGCAACAAATTTACCCCTTAGACTCTTAACAATTGCATATTGCAAAAAAATGGAAGACTTAGAAACTCTCACAACCCCGGGGTAAGCTGTTCATTTTCAATACAAAACACTAAGACATAACTATGATCATTAGGTGAATGTTCAGCTGCTCTCATTGATGCATGGAGCTGCGGCCCTTATACCTCTCTTCTCACCTGTCTCTGTTAAGCTGGGTACACACTACAGAACATTATCGCAGATGCAATTTCTGTAACGATTTTATCACCTACTGAAAGTCCCGATGAGCATGCCGATTTATGCGTACACACCTACATGATTTACCTTCAAATCTGTGCTCTTCATCTCTCATAACCATCTGCTGAAAAGATAGTGACTCTGCACACTTTATAGAGATCTGCTTACAGGGCCATCTTAACAACATTATGGGCCCCCGGGCAAAGCAGTGCACCGGGGCCCCTACCTATATATATATATATATATATATATATATAGAGAGAGAGAGAGAGAGAGAGAGAGAGAGAGATACAGATATAGATATATAGAGATACAGATATAGATATAGATATATAGAGATAGAGATAGAGATAGAGATAGATAGATGTACTTGCTCAGTGACCCTTGAAGGTTTTTTTTGCAGGGTTTTTTTTTTTCAGGATTATTTATTCTAATTAAGAGCCCTGCCTATGGGGCCCCCTTGTCCATGGGGCCCCCGGGCACCTGCCCATCGTGCCCAATAGAAAAGATGGCCCTGTCTGCTTACACTGCTGGTCGTGAGTGTGTACACAATTTCACATTTGCCTGACATTGTTCCATCATTGACTGTGATTTTAGGAAGTTTATAAAACCAAATTAAACAATACAATGTGCTTTGGTGCGATAAAACATTATCGTGGAGAGTACACACTATATCACACCAATGATCATTTGCGTGTGATCTGCACGATAATTGCATAAAGTTACTGTGCTGTGTACCCAGCTTTACGCTTACCTTGCATTGATTGTAAATAAGGAATTAAAGTCTAACATGTAATCAGAGGTGGAACTCCCGAGCTGTGGGCCTCGGTCCAGGACAGCGGGAGGAGGGACCCATGGCCCACAGCTCACTAGTTCCCCAAGCGGTGGGCCCCATTATCTCCATGGGCCCCGTTGCACTGCACCTGCTACATCAATGATGGTTCCACCAATGGATGTAATGTAATATTATATATGTACCTGTGTAAATATGCAACTGTGACACTGTAATACATTTAAAAAAAAATCGGTATGACATATGAAACGTGCAGGCTAATACAAGTAATACAATAACATGTATAATCAAATACTTGTAACCCTTTTATAGCTAAATATAGTATCTATTTATTAATACTGTAGCACAGGAGATATAAGGATATCTCCAGTGTTCAGTACAAATAATTTGCAACAGCCGTCCCCATAATACTCTATTTGGAGGGGGAAAATAGGGCAATTTAACAAGCTGCAAAACCTTTACACATGGATTTCACATTGTTAAACATGAAACATCTCAGTTCACAAAATATAAAACTTTATTACAGCTCCTCTTCCTCCAGTAAATACACATATACGGTATATGGTTGCAATAAAATATAGAGGTACATAAACACCATACTCCTCAAGCACAGTCTTTAGCAGATGTAAACGCCGCCATCTCCACATTCCACCTGCACAATTTATTTTCCCATTAGTTTTAATATATAGTTAAGTTACTGCTGGGAGCAGTAGTGCCACAGTCACTCCCAGGTTTGCAGCCTTGCTCCACTTGCCAGATGTGCATGCATTCTGCAGGTCATCTCACAGCATCTCAAAGACATCTATCCCAATATCCAGGAACTGTCCTTTTATGTGGTATAAGCATCCCCTCATCCAAGGACTCTTCTGCCATGCAATCTCTATCCCCTATTCCAGCCACTCTTCCAAATAGTCATGCTGCACTGTGCATCAACCCCCCTCATGGTATTGGGGCACTTCAAGGGAGTACCTGCTAGAAGAGGCTATCCATTCTCTCTCACTGCCTTTTCCCTGTATTACCAGTAGCTTTCTGCTGCTGTTGTCACGAAAGATGTGGATCCCTTTTGCTGTTCTCTTTACTCTGGGCCTTCAGTTGATTGAACTCTTCCCCTCTATTTCATTAAATTGGCCCTCATAGCAGCCTCTCATGGCTAAGAAGGGCCGCCATCAAGGGGGTACAGGCAGTACAACTGTAAGAGGCCCGGACAGACCATGGGGCCTGGACAGATCCTCCATCTGTTCGGGCCCCCTGGTCTGTCAGGACTCCCTAGTCTTACCGCTGTTACTATGCATCCCTCTGCGAGCTGGGAGAGCGTGATGCGGTGACATCTATTAGAGAATCAGATATGCTAGAATGTGTGAGGGTTTACCTGATATGCCTTTGGCCATTTATAGTATAGTAGTATGCATACTTGCCAACTCTCCTGGAATGTCCAGGAGACTCCTGAATTCCGGGTAAGTCTCCCGGGAGAGTAGGGCAACCTCCCGAATCTGCCCACTTCACTAGGAGGTGGACATAATTAGAGCCACAACAACGCGATTCTTAGGAAAAATTATGCAATTCCCGGATTGGCACTTGAAGAAGTTGGCAAGTATGGTAGTATGAGAAAAATATAAATGATATATTTCTCAGGGAGGTGAATCTACAACAATGTAAGCAACAATAATCAGTTTTATAGTCAGCAAATATGTTTCTCCTGCTAGGGTCATCCATATATAACGAGACAAAGTGATGCAAAGGCTATGTGGAGCCAGGGCCGCCGAGAGGGGGGGGGAGCGGGTACTAATTACCCGGGCCCGGCATGTCAGGGGGCCCGGCCCGGGCCCTTGCGCTGCTGATTTTTTTTAATTTTCAAATATTTTTTTTCAAAACGTTTTTTTTCCTTTTCTTTTTTTTTTTTTTTTTTTTTTGGCAGGGGGGGGGGGGGGGCTCGGTCGTTGGTGGGGGGAGCAGGCTAGTTTAAAAAAAAAACAAAACATACTCACCTGATCGCGGAGCCGGCATCCCTCCTCTCTGCTGCTCTGTGCTCTATTCAGACTGTCTGAATGCTGGGTGTGATGTCATCATGTCATGCCCAGCATTCAGTCAGTCTGGAGCAATGGAGCACAGAGCAGCAGAGAAGACCAAGAGAGGAGAAAAGGTAAGTGAAGGGAGGAAAACGAGGGGGGCACAAAGGGGTTAAAAAACGGGGGGGCAGCATGACAGAGGGGTTAAAAAATAAGGGGGAGCACAGAGGGGTTAAAAAACGGGAAAGCAGCATGTCAAAGGGGTTAAAAACGGGAAAGCAGCATGTCAAAGGGGTTAAAAACGGGGAAGCAGCATGTCAGAGGGGTTAAAAACGGGGAAGCAGCATGTCAGAGGGGTTAAAAAATTAGGGGGAGCACAGAGGGGTTAAAAAACGGGAAAGCAGCATGTCAAAGGGGTTAAAAACGGGGAAGCAGCATGTCAGAGGGGTTAAAAAATGAGGGGGAGCACAGAGGGGTTAAAAAATGGGAAAGCAGCATGTCAGAGGGGTTAAAAAATGAGGGGGAGCACAGAGGGGTTAAAAAACGGGGAAGCAGCATGTCAGAGGGGTTAAAAAATGAGGGGGAGCACAGAGGGGTTAAAAAACGGGAAAGCAGCATGTCAGAGGGGTTAAAAAATGAGGGGGAGCACAGAGGGGTTAAAAAACGGGGAAGCAGCATGTCAGAGGGGTTAAAAAATGAGGGGGAGCACAGAGGGGTTAAAAAACGGGGAAGCAGCATGTCAGAGGGGTTAAAAAATGAGTGGGGGCACAGAGGGGTTAAAAAATGGGAAAGCAGCATGTCAGAGGGGTTAAAAATTGAGGGGGAGCACAGAGGGGTTAAAAAATGGGAAAGCAGCATGTCAGAGGGGTTAAAAACGGGGGGGGGCAGCATGACAGAGGGGGTGAAAAAATGAGAGGGGCACAGATGGGTTAAAAAACGGGGCAGTATGGCACAGTGGGGTTAATAAACAGGGGTCAGCATGGCACAGTGGGGTTAAAAAATGGTGGGCAGCATGGCACAGTGGGGTTACAAAGGGGGGGGAGGCATGGCACAGTGGGATTGAAAAAGGGGGGGAGCAGCATAGTATAGTCTGATGAAGGGGAGCCAGATGAAGGGGGCAAAAACAGCATGGAGGGCACAGTGTGATCATAAGGCATGGCGATGATGAAGGGGCACATTATTGTAATATTGGAGCTGGAGGAAGGCCTAATTATTAATCGTGGATGGTATTGATTTAACGCCAGGGTTGTTTGGAATTATCTAAATGTAGCTATTTTTTTCCAAATAGGGCCCCCAGCATTCCAGGATCCAGACAAGCCGCAACTAAAGAAACATGCAGCCACAGGTGGAGAAAGTGAGAAGAACAGGTAGGAGAGAGCAGGACAGTATGTGAAATGTTGTGATTCTAGTAGGGACAATACCAATTTTTGGTGAATGTTGTGCCCAATGTAAGGTGTAGGCCAAGACTGAACTGTTTGTGTACACACTGCATTGTTTGTATACTACACTGTGGTGGTAGATGTCCTGAAAGTCAGGAGTGCTTGAACATATGTGACGCTCCGGCGAATTGAGAGCCTAGTGGTTTTTATGTTAGCCACGCCCCAATGGCACGTTTGCCACGCCCCAAAATGCATGACCACACCTCCCAAAATTTTTGCACCGCCGTTTGGCTAGCTACGCCCCTGAATGCATGACCATACCTCTAAATTTTTTTGCGCCGCCGTAAGGCGGCGCAAAAAATTTTTGGGGCTTATTTGACTATGAGGGGGGGCCCCATGAATTTGTTGTACCCGGGCCCTGAATTCTTCTTGGCAGCCCTGTGTGGAGCAGTATTAGGAGACAAAAACTCAAATGCGGTAGGTTATAAACATGCATGTTTATACTACCATTGTCTGAGTACCTTATTTGCTCGGTTGAGGTGGAACTTATAAATAAGGTTGCTGTTGTTTCTAATTTGAAACAATTATCCCAGTTTGACTAAATATGGAGTTAAAAAGTTAACACTTTGCATTATGGTGAAGTTATGACTACAGTAGGATACAAGTGTAGTTTGCCCTTACATACTACATATTACAGTTGTTCTCAGCTGTTTACATGGTGGTAGCTGGCAGCTATTTAGTGTGATACATTGTTACACAACTATAATAATGAAGCACTTCTTTTACATTCCTGCTAGAAATACAATATGTAACATAATTAACCCTTAATGTTCATTTAGCATTTTGTAAGTGGTTTGTGTGACATAGTCAGTCTTGTCACAAGCAATTACTGCTATTATGGAAATCATTTCTCCCAGTTATGGAAATGCTGTGTTTGCCCATTGTTCATGCAGTGATGCTTACCTGTGTACATCTGAGACCTGAGTGTGACCAGGATTGTACATTTTGACAGCAAATATGTCCACACTTTCAAAAATGTGCTTTTTGGGTAGCTGTTAGGTGAAACCAAAATGAAATATGCCGACATATTAATGATCTTGTATGGTTAATTTAGCACCACATGGTCTCATTATGAGTTACATTAAATACTTGCACCAAAAATATTCATATCACACTTGAACCTCCTACCACCTTACAACCCCTTTTCGTTAAATAAAAACCTTTGAATTTTTCTCCTAAAATACTTATTTGTGTAGCCTCATTTAAGGTTTAAATTAATAATGAAAGTAAGAAGACTCCAAGGGGTAAATTTATCATGCAACCGGTTTGAAAAAGTGAAGATGTTGCCTATAGCAACCAATCAGATTTTAGCTATCATTTTGTAGAATGTACTAAATAAATGATAACTAGAATCTGATTGGTTGCTATAGGCAACATCTCCACTTTTTCAAGCCCACAGCTTGATAAAATTTACCCCTAGAACTGTCTTTATTGCTTATATCAATTTTATGTGTATGACCTTAATTATTTATGTAAGTTTTGCTTGTCTGATTACAGATGTGTGAAAATTTCAATCCATACCATTCACTTTCGAAGTTTGCATTCAAGGTGCGCCATTCTAGGTTAATGTTGTTTTTTTTTGGGTGGGGGGTTACATTACATTTTAAGCAAAATGAAAATAATATATTTAATATAATAATATTGTAATTATTTGTAAATTGGACTACAAACACTACTATGTTTGAAGTTCACCATTCACAATATACAAAACACCAAAATGATTAAAATTTAATTTGAACATCATTGTAGAAGCTTAAACATTAACAAAATGATTGGAACACTCTCCAACTAGCTGGAACATATTTGTACCTGTTAGTCTTTCAACTGGCTGGAACATATTTGTACCTGTTAGTCTTTCAACTGGCTGGAACATATTTGTACCTGTTCGTCTTTCTCGATTATTTAACCAGTTCTAAAATTCAGAAAATTCAAATTAACTTTAACATTTTAGACCCAGTTTGCTAAACCAGTTCACATTTTTCTATGTTTGACGCTTCTTCACTGAGGTGAAACTGAACAGTGCAAAACGCTTCCAATTAAAAGTTTGGGCCAAGACCCAAACCAGTGCAAAATCTAGCAGTCTGATTCAGCAAGGCATGTAGCTGCCGGTTTTGTGCGTATTGCATGCAACATCACTCTGCGCATGGCCAGAGTTGGGTCATACACAGTTAAACGCAGCAATGTTCACTGCATCTATGTACGCAGAGGACACATACTACAGCCTATGACTTCTGAGAGTGAACGGTGCGGGGAAGGGGCATTCGCCTGTAGTCAGTGTACAGTAAGTGCGTGCTAAATTCAAGTGCACACAGCTGCGTCCAAATCAAGCTTTGGATATCTCTTGCTTTTCTGCCGTATCACTTGCTCCAGCTACAGGGCTAGTCTAAGTTCTGAGTGCTAGTGATGACAGGCATGTATGCATGTTATAACATGGATACATGTGTTTCATGTTAAGTAGACATTAAGATCATCCTAATAAATGTATTTCATTGGAAAAAAAATTTTTTTTATTTTTGTAACTGTTTTGTTATTAATGCTTATATTATTAATAGGTAACATTAATTCAATAGTTTTGCGAATGTGTATTCTACATAAGCGTATCCTGCAGTGTCTGATGTAGCAGAGCAGAGCAGACCTGCACCCAAAATCATCAGATCCATTCTTGAATCGAGAATAAACAGAGCCGATGTACACACATTACACTTACTATGAGTGCCTTGATGAATCAGGCCCTAAATCTATTTATGCATTAGAAATGGCCATGCTACCTTCCAACGTAATTAACCTATTGTTGGGAAAATCATTTCAATAATGTAATTCTTGTGAAAGATAAAAATATGTTTTTTATTTTCATAAGGGTTTGCTCCAACTACACTGTTAACGTACATCTCGTACAGGAAAATATATAAGAAAACAGCAAACAAAACAATACAAAACAATTCTCCTTTTTAAAAGTAAACAGTGTTCCCTTGTTTACAGGACCACAGATGCTGCCATGGCAACATCCTATGTTATCTAGGCATAACACATCACATTGACATTGCATAAACAAACATACAATGCCACAAAATAACTTTAATTATGCCTAAATTTGCTGCAACAATGACTAAAATAGCACAAAGATAATCAGGTAACCCACATTTATTCCAAACATGCATTGCTAAAAGTTTCCCTATCATATTGTTAATGTTTTAAACAGCTGTCCAAAAAACAAAGTTACTAAAACAATGATGATGACTTGTTTACACGTTGATTTCTATGTATAAATTTATGTCACGCAAGGCAGAAAAATGCATTGTGTTTACTTAAGTTGCTGCACTTTATGTTTAGCGTAAAAATATGGAATGTGCACAAGTCTACCTGTGTTGAGCTATACCATTTATTTCAATATACCATTCAAAATACCATTTACTCCAATCTGGTTTCCACCCCAACCACTCCACTGAAACCGGCCTGGCCAAAGTTACTAACGACCTTCTCATCTAAATCTAAGGGTCACCTCTCCCTGATCATCCTCCTCAATCTTTCTGCGACCTTCAACACTGTGGACCACCCCCTCCTGTTGCAGACCCTTCTCTCTCTTGACCTCTCTGGCTCTGTCCCTGCACCTCTTTCTTTGACTATGGCTCCTTCTCTGTATCCATTTCTGGTTCATCCCCCCCCTCCTCCGAACTCCCTGTAGAAGTACTTCAAGGATCTGTTCTTGGTCCTATACTCTTCTTGCTGTACACTACCTCCCTGGGTGATATCATCACTTCTTTCGGTCTCCAGTATCACCTTTACGCTACTGACATTCAACTATACATCTCTTCTTCTGATCTTTACCCCTCCCTACTCTCTCATGTATCAGACTGTCTTTCCGCCATTTCCTGTTGGATGTCCTCACGTTTTCTTAAAATTAACATTGCCAAAACCGAGCTCGTTGTCTTCCCTCCTTCTAGATCTTCATCCATTCTTGATCTCTCCATTACTGTCAACAACAATACCATCTCATCTGTTCCCCATCTCCGCTGCCTGGGCGTCACCTTCGGCACCTCCCTCTCTTTTGCCCCACACATTCAATCTCCTGCCCAATCCTGTCGCTTCTAACTCCACAACATTGCCTGCATCTGATCCTTCCTTTGTCAGGATGCCACCAAGTCTATTATCCATGCACTCATCATTTCCTGTCTTGATTACTGTAACTTTCTCCTCACCGGCCTCCCCATCTCCCATCTCGCCCCCTTCGCTCTATTCTTAACGCGGCTGCGAGACTAATTTTTCACGCTGCTCTTCCTCTGCCTCCCCTCTCTGCCTTGTTTTACACTGGCTTCTTTTCCCCTACAGACTCTTTAAACACCTTACTGTCACCTACAAGGCCCTCTCCCATCCACTGCCCCTTATATCTCTAACCTCCTCTCCATCCACACTCCCACCCGTTCCCTGCGTTTGACCATTGCCTTTCCTCCACCAGAATTCAAGACTTCTGCGTGCTGCCCCCCCTCCACTGGAACAACCCTCGCTCCATCTTAGCAGCTTCAAAGGGGCTCTCAAAACCAATCTGTTCCTCAAGGTCTAACAGCTATCCACATAACCTTCTCCTTCCTTTCTCCTCACCTTCCACTTCCCTGTCTCCTCTTGCACTTGATCCCCTCTACTGACTCCTCTCATGCCTGCTGTCTGCTTCCCCTCCCCTTAGGATGTAAGCTCTTTCAAACAGGGCCCTCTTTCCTCCTGTCTCTCTACCTATTCTTCTGCTCCAACTTCCCTTTACTAGATTTGTTTGGAGTTTTGAAGTCCTGGTATTATCTGTCTAATGTTCTGTACTGTATCAATTGTAATTTGTTCTGTACTGTTTTCCCTGTATGGTCCACTGCCTGTATTCTGTACGACGATGCGGAAATCTTGTGGCACTCTATAAATAAAGGTTAATAATAATAATAATAATAATAATAATAATAATTATAATAATAATAATAATAATAATAATAATAATAATTAAGAATTAAAAGAGGTGACCTGACTATGTTTTTTGTTTGACATAATAAGGTTATGTAAATGAACCATAGATAATGTTGGGTAGAATAAACAATTAAATCTGATACTTTTGCATTCTTTTTTTATTATAAACTATAATTATCACCATAAATCACTAGTTTCATCATTTGTAACACAAGGACCTTCTTCTTAATAGGTTAGCTTAAGACATAGAATATTTGTTTAGGCATAATTTTACACTTACAATGTACTATATTACACTGTTTCAATTATTATTTAATTTTTTAAATATTTGCATGTTATGAATAGTTATATTTTTTGTATTATAGATTGGGAGGCATGTATCAGATTAGTAGCTAACAGGGGTTGGGTACGAAACCTTGACAGAAGAAATACCGACACTTATCCTGCAGACATGAAAATTCCAACAGGGTAAATGCCAGCATTTCCATTAGTCCGACATTCAGAAAACGCTGACTGTGTGATTGCCAACAGGTACAATGCCAATATAAAATAAGCAATGCCTGCTCTTCCGGCAGCACAGAACAGTAAAAACAGAAATAAAAGTTAAAACTACCTCCTCCTACCCAAAACACCTAAAAACTTCTACTGACAATCAGCAGACCCAGTGAAAATACAGCCGTCGAACCCGCAAGCCGCCAACACTCAAAGAGTTAAAAAAATAGACCATGCTTTCAGAGCTGAAAGCCCAAAGTTGTGAATAGACCTGCTGGCTGTCAGTTTTTCATTCCACAGCAGGACTTCCTCACTGTAGGAAGTAGTGTGCCTCGTTTCGATCTTTTTTATTATTAATAATAATAATAATAATAATAATAATAATCATTTCTAGTTGTCAACATTTAATGAGGTAATAGATTATTCATATTTTTATCCAGTCAGTTTTGCTGGCTGAACCAGCTTTCAGCTTACTAATATACTAGCAGAAATACTCGAATCATCCGCAAATCATTTCTTGAAGCGACTTGTTGAATAGGCGCAAATATTTGTAAAATTTTACATTGTTTAAAACATAAAGCTAAATTCAGGAAAATCAAACCTTATTTTGTTCAACCATATATTGTTTTGGTTCACACATGTGAGCCAGCTCGATTGTGATTGAGCTTAAATTGGTACATTTTAACCATTTTTTATGGTGGATGGTGAACAGTAAACCTCAAAATCGAAGGGTTACTTAAAAAAAAGTAAATATTTTTCAGAATGGAATAGTATTATTTAAATAGCATTTACAAAAACAATATTTAAAAATATTAATTTTGACACAAACTGCAAACACAAACTGCAAACAACAATTATAAGCCACAAATTTCAAACAGCAAATTTGAATTGGGGGGGCCAATTGATCATACAGCAAAAATGTTCATGGCCTTCAAACTGGTGAAATTCAATTAATCAATCAGGTTCAGTGTCTCTATTCATTGGGATCTATTGACTGAGGAGTGGAACACTTTGATAGGCTGCATTTTCATAAACATTTGCTCAACCCAAGCAACTGATGTTTCTACTGTACTATACTTTAAGCTCATGTCAAATACAATGAATAATAAACCAGTAAAATTAGGACTTGGTCATATGTTAAATAATCAGTATAGAGTAATAAAATAAAAAGAAAAAATGCTTATTGAAATTCAATGGATGTTGCTATTGAATTATTGTCATTTTTTGCTTTACTCACACAGCTTTCAACCAAATTGACCCAACATTGCAGCGAAAGTAGCCTCATTCTGTATGATGCAAATCTCATTGGATCTGATCAAATCAGGAAGGAAAACCCTGGTTGGCTAATGGCATGTGCCGTCTGTGATCACATTGTTAGGAAATTAAATGTACAAATTGCCCTGCTGTCAGGATCTGCCATCACCTTTACTGCATCTGCATGCTGCTTTGTATTGGCAGCTCCTACCTCCAGGACTATATTGGACTTTACATCGAATGTATTATCTGGCAGAACCTCTAAGTCACCAGAGGTGCTGCTATTGTGTATTTCTCCTTCTCATTATAAGGGGCATATTCAATTCCGATCCGATTCGCGGTAACACGAAAAATGCGCACAACTGCCGGTAATACGGTATCGCAATAACGCAGATTTTCGTACGCAGCCCCGTGGGCTGCGAACGAAAATCCACGTTATTGCGGTACCGCGGATTACGTTCGCAGCCGTTCCGGCGCGATCCCGCGAATTGGGATCGGAATTGAATATGCCCCTAAGGGGTTAACCTGTTGCACTAGTTATCTCCTGCACCTGATGGTTCCCTATTTATACCTCCCCTCTCTATAACTGTGCTGGTCATTGTTGTTTGGTTGCTGTTCCTTATTATTGTGTTCTCCTGCTTCTCTTGTGCTCTGGGACTTTTACAATTTCTATCCACTCAAACTTTCTACCTGCACCTGCTGGATTCCTTTGCTACAAATTTTGGGCGTTACTCAGAAATCCCTGATCAGTATTTACTGTGCTCGGTTTGTACAATTTCATGTATTCTATGATTTAAACCTATTTAATAAACATCTTATGCTTTCATCATATCCCGGGCTCCATAGCTGTGATTTCCATTGAAGTGTGACACCTACATCTTTATAGGCATATTTGCCATAATTTGGTGAATTTGGAGGATAAATGAGGACAGGTGACTGAACTATGCCATTCAGAATATTCCTTATTTTGACCATACTACTCAAGAGACTGCATAGCCTGGACTAATATGGTACAAATTTGTGGCCTGTAGTCAGATGGGAATTTTTTTACAATTCTCAGTGAAAACAAAGAATTCCACTTTAACCTATGGACTGGGACCCAAAATATATGTTGCCAAGCTTTTTATTGTTATATGGTCTACTTTTGCACCATTTGTGTGCACTAACAACTAATAAAATAATTATTAAACATGTTCCAATATACCAGTCATCAAAGTTATTTTGATGACAAATGTTTGTTTTTTTTAATTTTATTAATAACATCAAGTATTAAAAAGAGTTACAGAATTTCCTGAGATGACAAATGTTTTAATTATATTGTTAATAATAATAATAATAATAATAATATTATAATAATAAAGGAATTCAACAGGAGTACAGTGAGCCTGATTCATGTTTGGACTTAGGTCTGTTTGCGAGCCGCATATTGCATGAAATAGCTCTGCGCATGCTCAAAAACATACCTTACGCCGGCGGTTCCCAAAGTGTGGCCGCAGCTCCCAGGGGTGCTGCGGCGCTGTCACTGGGGTGCCACGGGCCAGCCATAGAAAAAACAAAGAACACAAAAACTTACCAATTCGCGCGGCGCCGGGACCCAGCATCCTCCTCTCTCATTCAGTGACAAGCTGCGTGAGAGAGGAGGATGCTGGGTCCTGGCGCTGTGCATTCAGTGACAACCTGCGTGAGAGAGGAGGATGCTGGGTCCTGGCGCTGCTCAGATTGGTAAGTTTTTGTGTTTTTTTGTTTTTTCTATGGCTGGCACGCGGCAGAGGGGGCAGAGTGAGAGGGAGCCAGACAGTGTGGCAGAGGAGGGGGACAGCATGGCAGAGGAGGGGGACAGGGTGGCAGAGGAGGGGGACAGTGTGTCAGCGTGGCAGAGGAGGGGGACAGCGTGACAACATGGCAGAGGAGGGGGACAGCGTGACAGCGTGGCAGAGGAGGGGGACAGCGTGACAAAAGGCAGAGGAGGGGGACAGCGTGACAGAGGAAGGGGGCAGTGTGAGAGGGCAGAGGAGGGGGGCAGCATGAGAGAGGGCAGAGGAGGGGGGCGGCGTGAGAGAGGGCAGAGGGGGCAGCGTGAGAGAGGGCAGAGGGGGCAGCATGTCTGGATGCAGAGGGGGCAGTGTGTCTGGATGCAGAGGGGGCAGCGTGTCTGGATGCAGAGGGGGCAGTGTGTCTGGTTGCAGAGGGGGCAGTGTGTCTGGATGCAGAGGGGGCAGAGTGTCTGGATGCAGAGGGGGCAGAGTGTCTGGATGCAGAGAGGGCAGTGTGTCTGGATGCAGAGGGGGCAGAGTGTCTGGATGCAGAGGTGGCATTTTTGCATACAACTAAATAAGTATTTCTGTCCTGACCTAAATACTTATTACAATTTTTTGACCCAACTACTTCTAAAACAGGACTGCTCAGTAATTATTTTGGAGGGGTGCCTTGAAAAAATTATGGAGACTCTAAGGGTGCCGTGAACTGCAAAAGTTTGGGAACCACTGCCTTACGCCAATGCATGCAATTCATGTGCAAATGCAAATGACACTTACTAATGCCTATGACTTGAAGGGCAGAATGGGGGTGGGAAGGGATGGGAAGAGGCTGACAGACCTAGGCAATGTACAGTAAGGGTGTGCTTCCTCTTAAATACCCTTGCTTCAAGCTTATCATTGGCACCAGCTACAGTCCAGGTGTAAATGCCAACTGATAGTAATTACTGGCACTCCATAATCTTTAATTGGAAAAATACAAGTGTGCATGCCACTAGTTAGCACAGAGCATGTGTTTGCAATTAAGAACATCTTGATTTGTGCATTTAATGTAAAAAAATATATAAAACTTGTTTTTTAAAACCAACCGTATTTTTCATTAATAATTATACTGTTCAGAGCTTCTCATTTATTTTAAGTATTACTTAAGTATCATAAACGGTTCTCAAAATATTTGTAACAATTGTAAAGTTCTATAAGGCCTCCATTGCATAGGTGTGATATACCTACCTATCCTGTCGGCAGCTCTTCTAACACTCATTGCGCCCCTTCCTTACATGCACTTTTGAAGGTGTTCCCCTTCTAATAACTAGTATTTTTATTTCCAGTTAAGTGTTCACAGATCAGTTAGATTCTGAGGGCAAACACGAAGAAATTGGAAGTACATATTACCCAATATAACAAATAGCCAAAGAGGGACAAGTAAGAATACTAAAATAAGGTGCTCATTAGCTTCACATTGCAATATTTCACAATTATTGATATAGACAAGGCACGCTGCTCTGCATACTCTCACATATAAATTAACATATAAAGCAGCGTACTAAACATAGTCAACAAAAACCACAAAAATACATTTGCAGTCACAAAATTGTTGAAAGTTGAAGCCATGCAATAGAACCCAGATTGGGTGGTTTGAGTATGTCAGAAACTGCTGTCTTTGTAGGAGTTTCATCAAAACAATAGCTAGAAAATACAGAAAATGGTGTGTAAAACACAAAACATCCTAATAGTGCCAGTTCTGTGGTGGAAAATGCCTTGTTAATTAGAGAGGTCAGAGGAGAAGGGCCAGACTAGTTCAAGCTGACAGGAAGGTTACAGTAGCCCAAATACCCATGTGTTACAACAGTGGTATGCAGAAAAGCATCTCTGAAAGCATAGCACGGCAAATCTTGAAGTGGATGGGCTACAGCAGGGGTGTCCAACCTTTTAGCTTCCCTGGGTCACATTGGAAGACGACGGTTTGGGCCGCACATAAGATACACTAACAATAACGATAGCTGATCATCCAAAAAACCATAGAAAACATAGTTAACATATATATATGAGAAAAAAAGTGAGATATATATATATATATATATATATATATATATAACTTTTTTTTCAAATCCCCCTATACTTTCCTTTCAATCGCCCTGTTCAAAAAAAATCCTCTCTAGTCATTATACTATAATCACTTTTTATATTGTTTCGTTGCAATATCAATAAAGTGCATTTAAGCCAGGCATTGTATATCAGGGTGCCCTGACCAGGCCTGCGGTACCTGACATATACATCACTGTGACCCCAAATTGTGACCTGTTTTGCTAATTACACCACTATGTTAGTTAAGGGATAACAACTTATAATGGGCCAAAGAGAATAATATATAATGCCCCTTTAGTATTACAAGTAGAAGTATGTAGCAGGGAGATAAGGTCCATGATGCTCCAGGACCAGGTGACTTTTATTCACTGGTCAGCGTCCATTGAAATAATAAAAAAAATTCCCCCTTAACTTTCCTTTTAATCGGCTTGTTCTCCTGTCCTCTTCTCTTCTTTTTTCCAATTCTGTGCTGCTGATTGTTCTTCTCGCGCGGGTGACTCCTCTGTGCTGCGCTCCGCAATGGATGTTGGGCGTGATGACATCACGTCCGACATTCACTGCGAGCACCGCACGGAGGAGGAGACAAGAGAGGGAGCCGGAGTACCAGCTGACGTGACCGCAAGGTAAGTATTTTCTTTTCTTTTTTTTTGCAGGATTTTTTTTTTAATTAACAGTGCTGCCCCCTTGCCACAACCAAAACTCCTTCTGGGCCACCTTTACAGGCGTGCTTGGCCGCATTCGGCCCGCGGGCCGTGGGTTGGACAACCCTGGGCTACAGCATCAGATGACCACAACAGGTTACCCTCCTGCCTGCTAAGAACAGAAAACTGAGGCTAGAGTAGGCACTGGCTCAGCAAAGCTGGGCAGTTCAAGATTGTAAAAATGTTTCCTAGTCTGACAACCTCAATTTATGGTGCTACATGCAGATGATAGGATCAGAATTTTGCATGAACAACATGAATTCATGGATCCAGCTTGCCTTGTCTCAACAGTGCAAGCTGGTGCTGGTATAATGACTTGGGGAAAGCTTTTGGTACACATTAGGCCCCCAAATACTAATTAAGTATCTTTTAAATGTCACAGCCTACAAGAGTATTGGTGTCATCTAATGGCTACCTCCAGCAGAATAAGGCACCATGTCACAAAGCACACATCATCTCAAGCTGGTTCCATGAACATGACAATCAGTTCAGTGTACTCCAATGGCATCCACAGATACCAGATCTCATTCCAATAGAGCACCTTTGGGTTGTTGGGATATATATATATATATATATATATATATATATATATATATATACACATACACACATATACATATATGTATATAAATAAATATATATATATACATATATATATATATGTATATATATATATATATATATATATATATATATACATATACACATATACACATATACACATATATGTATATATTTATACAGTTACATTGTTAACATTTTGAACATGTTGACAGTTTAACTGACGGAAATATGACTACATCCCAATGCTCCTGTGGAAGTAAATATACTGTTCTTGATAATATATATTACAGTAGTTGGATTCCCCGGCGTGGGAAAGAGGAAAGGGGAAATGGAGGATGGAGGATAGGAGGAGCCAAGCAACATAAATAGTCGGAAGGTAAAAAGTGTATATAAACAGGTAGGCCAGCCGGCGTACCTGTATTTAGTCAAATGAAGGTAAAAACCTTAATGTTCAATATATCAGCAAACACTGAATCAGGTATGAATGCGGATTCCAGTAAATGGAACACATATATAAGAACAAAGTCTTGGAAACTGTTAGTCCGTAGGCAGAATAAATAGCTTCTATTGCTTAAGCCAGTTGGCTTGTAGCAAACGGCACATCCAGTAGAATCATAAAGCATAAATTTCTGCAGGGTTGGTAAACAGACAAAAAGAACAGTATATACTGTATTCAGTTGGTCCATGAGATTAGACAGTAATAGCAATATAGGTCCTTAGACCACACTGTTAGGTTTCTGCTTGTATAAAACGATATCAGCAGATAATAGTGTATAATCCACAGGCAAACCGTAAATATGGATGCACAAACAAATCATATGGAATGAATCAAGTATGTCCGCTAAAGTTCAGAGCTTGAAACACAGATGATGAATAACTAAACGAGCAAAACACAGAGGCTGATAAGAAAGCAGTCCTTTATATATGCCATATGACTGTGGTCCGTGAACCGGACTTTAAACTCTTGTGTAGAGAAAACAATAACACAAAATCCAGAGTCGTGCGTTCGTAATGGGAGAAAAGGGCAGTGCACTTACCCTACTTGAGGTCCATATTCTGGTTGTCCCGGTCCTTAGGTACTTCTCTTAATGCGTGTCGCACAATGTGCAGGTCCACCAAAAATGGTAAGAATACAACCGGCGCGTAATCAAAGTCCCATAGCACATGCGTGTAGTAAGTAGCGGGTATGGAGAGCCGCAAATGCCAAGCCGGGTGTTAAGTAGAAGATATCTGTCACGGGCACTAGGAGTCTTTACCCAGGAATCACCAGATGGTAGGCTTACCAGAGCAATGTAGATGGTAATAGGGTACTCTGGTAGCTGGGTGATCACGGAACATGAAATGATGGCCGATGAGATGCTCAGGAAAGTCTATGACTAGCAACACTGGTAATAATGAGGTAATGATACACAAGGAGCTGTATGGACAAGGACACGTGAAGGTAGTCAGTGGTCTGCGATAGCAAGTTGTACCACTGCTATAGTGAGGAGGAATGTCCAACAGAAACAAGGAGGTGCTGAGAGTCAGCGGTCTGCGGGTAGCAAGTTGTACCGCTGTCATAGAGAGGATACTGGAACAGGTGATACAGGAAACAGGGATCAGTGGTCTGCTACTAGCAAGTTGTACCACTGAATATATATGTGAGGAGGTGCACGGGGAGAGACTGCAACACAGGATATACACAGGCACCTTATACACGATCCACAGTAACATGCACAATATATATAAATGACTGAACAGGTCTGCAAATATAGAAAGTCTCTTGAAGTAGTCCAGCACAAGTTAACACAGTCAATGATGGCAATAGACTCAGGGGATAGCAGACTCCAGAGGAGAACCAACACAGTCCAGCAAGATATGCAATACACCAGCACAGTCAATGAGAAGTATGCATACCGTGGTTCAGAAGCAGGCAGTCAGATAGGAGTGCAGATACCTGAGCGGCAGGAGGCCGGCTGGATGAGAAGTCCCAGGATAGATGAGGCAGCGGTCTAGTAGGTGCAGCGCACAGATAAGTAGACCAACAGGGACACGAATCCACAGGAATCAGTAACACGTGGAACTGGACTCAAGGAGGACCCAGAAGAGTGGAGATGATCCAGCAGAGGAGTAGTTGATGAGATATAAATCCAATGCTGACAGGAGGGTAGACCAGCGGGACACGTGAAGGCGTGGAGAGCGGGTCAGCAGTAGATGGGTGATAGCGCGGTCAGCAGCAGCAGGACTCTGCGGTACACGGAGGTAACCAGTAGCAACCAATAGGTGTCAGTAGCGATGGAACACGGGAGAGCAGAGTAGACCAGGAGCTGTTGATCACGGAGAGTAGCGAATGGCAATGAGAGCAGCAGTCTCGAGGAAACACAGGAGAGCTGAGAAGAGACTGCAGTGCACAGGGGCAGCGGATAGTAGTCAGCTGGCAGTCACGATGTTGAACACAGGCGAGTTGCAAGCAGGAGACTGTAGTGCACAGAGGCAGCGGATAGTAGTCAGCTGGCAGTCACGATGTTGAACACAGGCGAGTTGCAAGCAGGAGACTGTAGTGCACGGAGGCAGCGGATAGAAATCAGCAAACAGACTTGATGAGAAGCAGGTGAGTGAGGTAAAAGCTGGAGTGCACGGAGGCAGCGGATAGCAATGAGCAAACGGTAATGATGATACAGTTGATGGTAGAAGTGGTATGGAACCACAGTAGTAGAAGTGGTTTGGAAACCACAGGAATCAGCAGCGCTGAATACACGAGTAATATAGGAACACCTTCAGAGACTCATGAGGAATGAGACTCCAAGATCAGGCAACGTGGTGTTGACCACAGGTGCTTAATATAGGGAGTGTTGCCTGATCTGCCAATTAAGTTAAAGGGGTATACACTGAAGTATAGAAAAGGGCTGCGCATGCGCAGACCCTCAGGATGGTGGACGGCCACGGTTCCTAAATGTCCGGGAAGAGGCACTCACGGTCCGGTGAGTGACAGTACCCCCCCTTTTAAAGGTGGGCACAGAACGCCTGGAACCGGGCTTGTCCGGATTTTTGGAGTAAAACTTCTTCAAAAGGGCAGGAGCATTAAGATCTTCAGCTTTGATCCAAGAGCGCTCCTCAGGACCAAAGCCCTTCCAATGAACGAGAAAGTGGAGGACTCCTCGCGAAATTTTTGCATCTAGTACCTCGGTAATCTCAAAATCCTCCTCCTGATGGACTTGAACTGGCTGCGGAGCTGAGGGAGGAGTTGAAAAACGGTTGATAATAAGAGGTTTGAGCAAAGATACATGGAAGGCATTAGAAATCCGAAGACTCTTAGGAAGAAGGAGTTTCACACATACTGGATTGATAACTTGAATGATCCTATATGGACCAATAAAACGAGGGGCGAATTTCATGGATGGAACCTTCAAACGAATATTTTTTGTGGATAACCAGACACGATCTCCAATTTTTAGTGGTGGAATAGCCCGCCTCTTCTTATCAGCGAAAGATTTATATTTGACAGATGTCTTCTTTAAACAGGTTCTAACCTGAGACCAGATATTTTTAAAGGTCTGACAAACAGTCTCCACCGCAGGAACTTGGGTGGGCGGGAGGGCAGGAAATTCCGGAAAAGACGGATGGTGACCGTAGACCACAAAGAATGGAGTTTTGGATGATGACTCATGGTACATGTTGTTATGGGCGAACTCAGCCCAAGGGAGTAACTCTACCCAGTTGTCTTGATTGGCTGATGAAAATATCCTTATAAAAGTCTCAAGATCTTGATTGACACGTTCGGTTTGTCCATTGGATTGTGGATGGTAAGAAGATGAGAGTGCTAATCGTATGCCCAAGGTTTTACAAAGGGCTCGCCAGAATCTGGACACGAATTGTACTCCTCTATCAGACACAATCTCAGATGGACATCCATGGATACGGAAGATCTCTTTAATGAAATGTTCAGCCAGGATAGACGAGGAAGGCAAACCAGACAGAGGGATGAAATGAGCCATCTTCGAAAATCTGTCCACTACCACCCAAATAGTGTTATGGTTCTTACTAGGTGGTAAGTCAGTAACGAAATCCATACTAATATGGGTCCATGGTTTGGACGGAATGGGTAGTGGTCGCAGCAACCCTGCTGGGGTTCTGCGGGAGGATTTGAATTGCGAACATAATTCACAGGAAGCAATGAACTCTTTGACGTCTCTCCTCATTGAAGGCCACCAGTAACTTCGAGAGAGGATCTCAAAAGTCTTGTGTTCACCGGCGTGTCCAGAAAAACGAGAGGCATGGAACCACGAAAGGATTTTCCTCCTTAGAGTAGAAGGCACGAGGGTCTTCCCAAATGGTAGCGTTTTGGTGGATGAAGCAGCCAGTGAGATACATTTGGGGTCTAGAATGGTATGGTTGGAAACCTCTTCTATATCAGAGGACGTAGCAAAGGCTCTAGATAAGGCATCAGCTTTTTTGTTCTTGGCAGCTGGTTTGAAGGTAATTATTAATTCAAAACGGGAAAAGAAAAGAGACCATCTTGCTTGACGAGGGTTCAAGCATTGGGCAGACTGGAGATATGACAAGTTCTTATGATCCGTGAAGATCGTCACCGGATGGCGAGCTCCCTCCAACAAGTATCTCCATTCCTCTAATGCGGCTTTGATAGCCAGTAATTCCTTGTCTCCGATGGTATAATTCTTCTCTGCGGGTAGGAGACCCCGAGAATAGAAGGCACAAGGATGGAATTTTTGCTGTTCCGAGCGTTGGGAGAGAATAGCTCCTAAGCCCACATTAGAGGCATCTACTTCTAGGAAAAAAGGGAGTGTCACATCAGGCTGACGAAGGATTGGAGCCGAAGAGAAGGACTCTTTTAATGTTTGAAAGGCTTGAATAGCCTCAGTAGACCATTGCTTAGGATTAGCCCCTTTACGAGTCAGGGCCACAATAGGAGATGCAATGGAAGAAAAGTCTTGAATGAAGCGTCTATAGTAATTGGCAAAACCTAAAAAACGCTGGATGGCACGAAGAGTAGTTGGCTGGGGCCAATGTAGTACAGCATTTACTTTGTCAGGATCCATCTTCAGACCAACTCCGGAAACAATATACCCCAAGAATGGAATCTGGGGTAATTCGAATGAACATTTTTCTAATTTACAGAACAATGAATTTTTCCGTAGCCTGGAGAGGACTTCTGCCACATGTTGGTGGTGAGAAGGCAGGTCCTGTGAAAAAATCAATATGTCGTCCAGGTAGACGACGACACATACATATAATAAATCCCGAAAAATCTCATTAATGAAGCCCTGAAAAACAGCGGGGGCATTACATAGCCCGAAAGGCATTACCAGATATTCGTAATGCCCGTCTCTGGTGTTAAACGCCGTCTTCCATTCGTCACCGGAACGGATTCTGATTAAATTGTAAGCACCACGAAGATCCAACTTAGTAAAAATACGGGCTCCCTTGATGCGGTCAAATAGCTCAGTGATCAACGGAATGGGATACCGGTTCTTGATAGTAATGGCATTGAGTCCACGAAAATCTATACAAGGGCGTAATGATCCATCCTTCTTTTTGACAAAGAAGAACCCAGCTCCAGCGGGCGAGGTGGAAGGTCGAATGAACCCACGCTGGAGGTTCTCCCGTATATATTCAGATGTAGCTTGAGTTTCAGGTAACGAGAGTGGATAGACCCGGCCTCTGGGAGGAGTCTTGCCAGGAAGAAGATCAATCGGACAATCCCAAGAACGATGAGGAGGAAGACGTTCAGACTGAGCTTTATCAAAAACATCGGTAAAAGAAGCATATTGAGGAGGGAGTCCCGGTGAAATAGCTGAAATGGAAGCTTGCTGTACCTTGAGAGGAATGACTTGGGAAAGGCAATGATGGTGACATTCAGGCCCCCAAGACGTGACTTGAGGGGTGCGCCAGTCAATCTGGGGAGAGTGACACTGAAGCCATGGAAGGCCTAGGACAATCGGACTTGTCGTCACAGGAAGAATTAAAAACGATATCTCTTCATGATGCAGAGCACCAATCTGAAGGGTTACTGGAGACGTACTCTGGGTGATGAGACCGTTGATGAGACGTGATCCATCGATAGCCGTCACAGTAATGGGAGTTTTTAAGGTAATCACTGGTAGAGACCATTGATTTACTAACGATTTGGAAATAAAATTTCCTGCTGCTCCGGAATCAATTAATGCCTGTGACTCAAAGGTTTTGGTAGCAAAGGAAATAGTCACATCAAAAGCGCAGACTTTAGATTTCATAGACGATGGAGAGGACTCCAGGGACCCTAACTTCACCTCTCCAGAACTAGTTAGGGCCTGGCATTTCCCGATCTCTTAGGGCAGGAGCTGAGGACATGAGTGGAATCAGCACAATAGATACAGAGTCTATTCTTGACTCTTCGTTTCCTCTCCTCAGAAGATAACTTGGAACGTCCAATCTCCATGGGAATCACAGCGGGTGACACTGGACGAAATTGAGGGTTAGAGCGAAAAGGTGCTTTAGCAGAAGTCGTTTTCTCAGCCTCTCTTTCACGAAATCTCATATCAACACGATGGCATAGAGAGATCAAATCTTCAAGTGACGAAGGAAGCTCTTGGGTAGTCAGTGCATCTTTAATTTTATCGGAAAGCCCCTGCCAGAAGGCGGCAACTAGGGCTTCAGTGTTCCACTGAAGTTCAGAGGCTAAGATCCTAAATTGAATGACGTACTGGCCTACAGAATGAGATCCTTGTCGCAGACGGAGGATGCTGGAAGCAGCGGAGGTCACACGACCTGGTTCATCGAACACACTTCGGAATGTAGAAATGAATTTGGCACTATCTTGTAATATTGGATCGTTCCTCTCCCACAGAGGGGAGGCCCAAGCCAGGGCTTGTCCTGAAAACAAAGAGATAAGATAGGCCACTCTGGAACGATGGGTAGAAAAATTTTGAGGTTGGAGCTCAAAATGGACTGAACATTGGTTAAGGAAACCCCTACAAGTTTTGGGGTCTCCATCGTACTTTGACGGAGTAGGCAGGTGAAGCGTGGAAGCTATAGACACCTGGGATGGCAATGGGGAAACGGAGGAAAGTACAGGAGCTTCAGTAGTAGCTGTCACAGTCTGTCCAGATGTTCCTTGGGAGATTAATGACTGATAACACTGAAGTAACAGCTGTTGGCGGGCATCCTGTTGCTCCACACGGCTAACCAGATGTTGCAGCATCTCTTTGGCGGTAGGTTCCACATCTGGGTCTGTCATGGCCTGATCTTACTGTCACGGGCACTAGGAGTCTTTACCCAGGAATCACCAGATGGTAGGCTTACCAGAGCAATGTAGATGGTAATAGGGTACTCTGGTAGCTGGGTGATCACGGAACATGAAATGATGGCCGATGAGATGCTCAGGAAAGTCTATGACTAGCAACACTGGTAATAATGAGGTAATGATACACAAGGAGCTGTATGGACAAGGACACGTGAAGGTAGTCAGTGGTCTGCGATAGCAAGTTGTACCACTGCTATAGTGAGGAGGAATGTCCAACAGAAACAAGGAGGTGCTGAGAGTCAGCGGTCTGCGGGTAGCAAGTTGTACCGCTGTCATAGAGAGGATACTGGAACAGGTGATACAGGAAACAGGGATCAGTGGTCTGCTACTAGCAAGTTGTACCACTGAATATATATGTGAGGAGGTGCACGGGGAGAGACTGCAACACAGGATATACACAGGCACCTTATACACGATCCACAGTAACATGCACAATATATATAAATGACTGAACAGGTCTGCAAATATAGAAAGTCTCTTGAAGTAGTCCAGCACAAGTTAACACAGTCAATGATGGCAATAGACTCAGGGGATAGCAGACTCCAGAGGAGAACCAACACAGTCCAGCAAGATATGCAATACACCAGCACAGTCAATGAGAAGTATGCATACCGTGGTTCAGAAGCAGGCAGTCAGATAGGAGTGCAGATACCTGAGCGGCAGGAGGCCGGCTGGATGAGAAGTCCCAGGATAGATGAGGCAGCGGTCTAGTAGGTGCAGCGCACAAATAAGTAGACCAACAGGGACACGAATCCACAGGAATCAGTAACACGTGGAACTGGACTCAAGGAGGACCCAGGAGAGTGGAGATGATCCAGCAGAGGAGTAGTTGATGAGATATAAATCCAATGCTGACAGGAGGGTAGACCAGCGGGACACGTGAAGGCGTGGAGAGCGGGTCAGCAGTAGATGGGTGATAGCGCGGTCAGCAGCAGCAGGACTCTGCGGTACACGGAGGTAACCAGTAGCAACCAATAGGTGTCAGTAGCGATGGAACACGGGAGAGCAGAGTAGACCAGGAGCTGTTGATCACGGAGAGTAGCGAATGGCAATGAGAGCAGCAGTCTCGAGGAAACACAGGAGAGCTGAGAAGAGACTGCAGTGCACAGGGGCAGCGGATAGTAGTCAGCTGGCAGTCACGATGTTGAACACAGGCGAGTTGCAAGCAGGAGACTGTAGTGCACAGAGGCAGCGGATAGTAGTCAGCTGGCAGTCACGATGTTGAACACAGGCGAGTTGCAAGCAGGAGACTGTAGTGCACGGAGGCAGCGGATAGAAATCAGCAAACAGACTTGATGAGAAGCAGGTGAGTGAGGTAAAAGCTGGAGTGCACGGAGGCAGCGGATAGCAATGAGCAAACGGTAATGATGATACAGTTGATGGTAGAAGTGGTATGGAACCACAGTAGTAGAAGTGGTTTGGAAACCACAGGAATCAGCAGCGCTGAATACACGAGTAATACAGGAACACCTTCAGAGACTCATGAGGAATGAGACTCCAAGATCAGGCAACGTGGTGTTGACCACAGGTGCTTAATATAGGGAGTGTTGCCTGATCTGCCAATTAAGTTAAAGGGGTATACACTGAAGTATAGAAAAGGGCTGCGCATGCGCAGACCCTCAGGATGGTGGACGGCCACGGTTCCTAAATGTCCGGGAAGAGGCACTCACGGTCCGGTGAGTGACAATATCATTATCAGCAAATAAAAGTGTGTAAACCTACGCATTTCACCCCAGGGAAGCTTCCTCAGGGAAAGGTTGTCAGCAACTGAATGAGTAGTAAAGCAAGGAGTGGCTATATATAGTACTCAAATTAACATATCCACTCCATGATTGGTCAAGATGTTGAGTGACATTATGAGGTCACACCCATACATTCCGCTGTAGTCTGAATGAACTTCTGATAGTGGACATACAATTCCTCCTGTTACTGAAAAACAGGCATATTGGCTAAAAAGATGCAACATTGTCCAGATTATTACAAAAGGGTAGGTTATAGAAAGGTATTTAAATCAAAATCGATATTCAGACCACTTGGTGTAAGTGTCTTGAGGGTGTATATATATTTTGCTTTTTCTTGTGAAATTTTCCTTACATAATCCCCCTCTCTACATGGCTTATCAACTTTATGTATACATATAAATTTCAGAAGGGTATGATCATGATGGTGATGTTTCGAAAAATGTTCAGGGACACTGTGTGTTTTCAGTTTTTGATACTTCTTTGGTGCTCTGCAATTCTTGTGGAAAGTTTTCTAATGGTCCTCCCTACGTATTGCTTTCCACAAGGACATTCTAAAAGATATACTACTCCTGCCGTGTCACAGGTCAGTTTTTCTTTTATAGGGATCTCTTCCCCGGTGCTGTTTGAAATGTAAGAAGTAACTGGTTTTGTACCCTTAAATTTAATATTCTTGCAAACTATACACCTGTTGCAAAAATAAAAACATTTTGTTGTCTCATTTAAACAGGTACCTCCTTTCTTTTTTTCTTCTGGGGCAATAGTACTATTTACAAGTCTGGTTTTGAGATTATCTGATCTTCTATATACGAATTGTGGGATAGGGGGTAGAATGTTTTTTAGGTCTTTGTCTCCCAGCAGAATATTCCAATGTTTTTTGAAAATTTGTTCAACTTTCTTTGCATCCTTGCTGTATTTAGTGATAAAGGGGAGAGTTGGTTTGTAAGTTAGGTTGAGGTTGTCTAGTGATGTTTTTCTATCCAACAAACTGTCTCTCTCTGTATTCCTCATTTGAAGATAAGTCAAATCAATGACTTTAGGCTTATTCTTTTTTTCCAAAAATCTCTCTTTGAGAGTGAGGGCCTGTTCATCGTATTGTGACAAATGGGTGCAGTTTCGTCTTAATCTAGTGTATTGGCCCTTGGGAATATTATTAATAAATAACCAATTGGGATGGTGGCTACTGGTTGTGTGGATGTATGAGTTGCAGTAAACCTGCTTGAAGAAATTCTTTGTAGCAATCTGACCTTCTATTAAAATTTCTAAGTCAAGAAATTCTACTTTCCGATCACTGATGTGGTGGGTGAATGATATATTCAGCTGATTGTTGTTGATATACTGGAGGAATGTTTCTAGTGTGGTATGATCACCTTTCCAGATGCAAAAGATGTTGTCTATATATCTAAGCCATAAGTGGATGTGATCTCGGAAAGGGTTATTGTTGAAGATGTTGCATTCCTCCCAGTGGGTTACAAACAGGTTTGCGTAACTTGGCGTAAATTTGGTGCCCATGGCAGTCCCGCAAACCTGTCTGTAGTAGTTCCCACTGGTCCAGAAATAGTTGTGATGGAGCACGAAAGATATACTATGAATCAGAAATTCTATCTGGTCTTCCCCTTTCCTCTTTCCCGCGCCGGGGAATCCGACTACTGTAATCTCTAAGGGGTTGGGACCATTCCCCTACACATTATCCCCTTGGCCGCATATACATTCCCTTGGGAAGCGCAGATTTTCAACATTTTTCTATCTATTTGATAATATATATATATATCTATATATATATATATATATATATATATATATAGTACAATGGGTAAAGAAGGACGGCGCCTTCAGGTGTATACAGAATATAAATGACAAATAGGTGTACAATGCACAATAAGCACAAAACAGTCCAGACAATATATCCAATAAATGTCTATATAGAACACCGCAAAGGTCTTCATATACCAATAGGCCGAAAATCGGTACTTAATCAGCGTGTAACCACTGAAACATCCTACAGTAAGTATTAAGATGGTGTGCGTACCAGATAGAAATATAAAAAACACTTATCTGTATCGTGGCTCCTAGGTCATCCCAACATATGATGCTACATCATGTCACTCTCAGCCGCAGTAATATGGAAATATAAATAGTATGTTCTAATAATAAACACAGCCGCAACAGCAATCTCATCTGCTCGTCATTAGGAGAGAATATATGAAAAAGCCATATAGTGCAGTATTATATAGAAAATTTAATAAACAGATAAATTTATAAAATGCAAACTCACAATGCAGATGAAATATAAAAGCTTATCTCTAATATATAGGCAGGATTGCTGGTAAATTGTCACATCTCCTGGTGGTACTTATAGACGTCCCTCCATAGGCTCCATACAAAAGCTCAGTGTAGGATAGGATCTATAGCTCCCAGAGTGTGGTGGTGTATACCAGGATCACTTCCGCCTCAACCCAACGCTTTTCCAGTCCCTGACGCATCCCGGCAGGTAAACACAGCCGGGCGCATGTGTTATAATTATTTCTGTTAGCGCTGCGACCTGGCAAACTGCTACTCGGATGCATGCGCAGTTTGTTCCTGTGGCAGCTGGGACCTGTTATCTGGTTATGGAGCTTGCTCCTGATTGGCCACTATCAGTATTTAAGGTAGGACAGGGAGGGCTTAGCCTCCCTGCCGATTATAGCGTTCAGTTTCCTGGCTGCTGCTGTACTGTGTTCCTGTACTTCTGGATAGACCCTTCAGTGTATGACCTTCGGCTTGTTTATTGGATTGTGATTCTCTGCTGGTGACCCTGTCTTTCTGCAGGACCTGACCCTTTTTCCCTGGATCTCACTTCTGTGCCTGCTTGTGGCCTTTGACCTTGGCCTGTCCCTGACTTTGTTTATCTCCTGCTGTCACCCCCTTGCCCACAGTACAGTTAAAATCATAAGCTTGTACTATGCAGAGCATAAGACCTGGGGGCATGTGAGTACCTATGAGCGCATCGAGCTCTACGGGAAAGGAGGTTGCTAAATGTGAATACCTCTACCACCTTTTCTACAACCTTATGACAATAATCATTAGTCATGACATTAGATAGATAGTAGATAGATAGATAGATAGATAGATAGATAGACAGACAATAGGAGCTAATGCATAAAATAGAGAGCTAGGATATATTCTGCTGTCACGGTTGACCATGGATCCCTAGACTCTGCTGGACATGGCAAGGCCCACTCATGTATGCGGAGTCTAACAGGTAGGTGGTATTCACCAGGAACCCCCGCAGGGAAGTATGGTCTTAGCGGCACCGAACCTGCGGTGTGGAGGAGCCAGGAGATGCTAGGAGGCAGACACTGACGCCAGAAGGTAAGTGGTAGAGACGCTGGAACAGTGGTAATACAATGCCGGCCACAGAGATGAGAGCAAGCTGATGTAGTGGTGGTAACTCGGGACAACAGCTGAGGAGTCACAGGAACAGTGGTAGCTCTGAGAGGCAGTGGAGAGAGAACTGATGCTGACATGATGTAGTACTCAGGAGATGGTAATAGAGATACTTGGAACAGCGATAGTTCAATACAGGCCACGAGCTGAGAGCAGACTGAAGTAGCGGTGGTAACTCAGGACAACAGCTGGGGAGTCACAGGAACAGTAGCAGCTCTGAGAGGTAGCAATGAGACAACCAAAGCTGTCACGATGTAGTATTCAGGAGATGGTAACAGAGATACTTGGAACAGCGATAGTTCAATACAGGCCACGAACTGCCAGGATATGTCGGTTTCATGGTCTGTGAGAGGCAGGTAAAGAGACAGGTGCCCGTATGCGGGACCGGAGCGTGACACCTGCCATCCTAAAGTTATTAGAAGCAAATTTAAATTTTCATTGGCAACCTCATAAATTAAAAAAGCTTCAATTGACAAGAATATATGATCAACTGTACACCTCAAACTACCTTTCCTTGTTAGACTCTCTAACATGGGACCTTCTAACTGGAATAAGCTATCCATATTCTGGGTTGGCAGGATCATCGTGCTTAAAATGAACATCCTCTTGAGGCTATTGTACTTGTTTCAGGCCCTCCAATTAAATATCTCTCTTAAAATGTCTAAGCGTCTGCAACAGATGAGTGAATCCTGTGCAAATCCACCAATATCCACCAAACATTGGTTGCTCTTGTAATAATAATATATAAATATATATATATATATATATATATATATATATATATATTATAATTTAAGCTATTATTGCTATTATTTGTGATCTTCATCTCTACACACTCTACAGATATCTGCCTACTGCTGGCCACGAGTGCGTACACACTTCCACATTTGCCGACATCCTTCCATTGTTGATAATGATTTTTCAACAGATGTGTTGTGTTTTGATACGATAAAAACATATATGTGGAAGTGTACACACTCTTGTAATATCTGACCAAACGGTCGTGAATCATGTGCTTTGCAGATAATTGATTAAGTGTGTACACATCTTAATAATACACAGGAATTAAGAATAGACACTGTTTTCACGCTGAAATTTACATGGTGAACAGCTTTTTGCAAGGACCATTGTAGATAAAACATAATATATCTAGAAAACACCACAAGACAACCAGGTTTTAGCCTATAAGGATATAATAGACACTTCCCACACAATCAGATCACCATAGCAATATACAGTACAATACTTAGCACCTGCTGATCTTTATGATGTATTTTTAGTCTGAGGTAAGGTAGGTGTGGAGAACAAAGATTACAATGATATTTTATTGTGTGAAATAAAGATATCTTCTGCATTTTAGCTACAGTTTATCCAATAAGCATATATTGGAATGTAAAAGTATTTAATGAGGGTCCTCCAGACGTTTCCTAATGGTGCATGCACATTCAAAAATCACATTTCTTTTTCACTTCATTGACCTCAAATTTTAATGAAGTCTGTTATAGATGTAGGAGTGTATAGATAGTTGGAGTTACTTCATTACAGCAAGCTTTACTTAACGATGTAGAATCCCTAGCTCATGTATAAACTTGCAAAACAGACAATAAACTAAAATATTATTGAATTAAGAGCAGAGAGGTTATATCTGGATGTCAATAATATTTATATCAATTATGTGCCTCTTACCTACTCTAATTGAATGACTTCTAGTTCCACAATGAACTCTGGCATATATAGCTATGTTGCAGGTTACCTTAGTTCATCGCCTCCTGCAGCGGCCTGTCTGGCAGGGAAAGGAGATGATCTATGATACGGCCTGGACTTTTGGGGAAATTATATTAAGCTCTGAGGCACCACCAGCATGAAATGGAATAGGAGATATACAATACTGTGAAAAAGTTTTAGGCAGGTGTGGAAAAATGCTGCAAAGTAAGAATGCTTTCAAAAATAGAAGTGTTAATAGTTTATTTTTATCAATTAACAAAATGCAAAGTGAATGATCAGAACAGATATCTAAATCAAATCAATATTTGGTGTGACCACCCTTTGCTTTCAAAACAGCATCAATGCATCAATTCTTGTAGGTATATAGTTCTTATTGACATTGGCTGTATGTTTGGGGTCCTTGTCCTGCTGCAGAATAAATTTGGAGCCAATTAGACACCTCCCTGATGACATTACATGATGGATAATTACCTCTATGTATTTCTCAGCATTGAGGACACCACTAATCCTGACCAAATCCCCAACTGCATTGGGGATTTGGGGTACAATAATGAGTGTCTGAAGGTAACAGTGAACCATTGTAGAGGTTCCTTGCTAGTTTGGGGCTGCATTTCAGCAAATGGATTTGGGTCTTTCATTGGGTACTATAGGTACCATGTTTTACAGATGGTACCTACAAGATTGTACTTGCTTTTTCTGAGGGCAGCCTCATGATGAGATCAAAGTCTACTTGCTGAGGGTTGAGTAGAGAGTTAAAGTTTGAGGATTAGCTAGCAAGAGCTTATGTATGATGACTGGAGCTGCCTTGCCTAGAGCTACTATGAGTGTGTCACACATCAGGGTCTTAACCACACTTACCACATCTGCCGCTGTCAAATCACGACTACCTGGTCCCTCCTAGTCGCCTGCAGCATTCCTGTCCATCACATCTTCGTTTGTAAACAAACACATACTGTTTGTTCTGCTGCGTGGGTGCAACCATCTTGGATGCAGCCAGGTGATCATTCCAGACCAACCAGATTTAGCAGCTGTGATCACATGAACTGGACAGCCAATAGTTGTTTGGAACACCTTATTTAAACCTGCTGCTGAGATCTGTTCATTGCCAGATCAACACACATCTCTCCTGAGGATAGTTCTTGGCTTCCGGTTCCAGTTGTTCCTGTACTGTTTTTGATTATCCTGCGTCTACAAAATGATCATCTTTCTGTCATACTGTATTACCAGTTAATCATTACTTAGCAAGTATCCTGTATTTTCAAGAGTACATCTTTCTACAAATGCCTGCCATTTCAAGGTGGACATCTTTCTACAAGTATCCTGCATTACCAGTCACTTTGCAAGTACTCTGCACTTCCAAGCAGCTCATCCTCCTGCAATATTTCACATTCATCAAGAGTGTCTACCTCAGTAAGAACTTTGCACTATCCAGTGTCTATTCTGCGGTTTTACCAGTATCACCAGTTCTGTTTCTGTGGCTGTTTCTGAGTCTCTAGGGCTTATTTCCAGTTTTGTTTTTTTGTATGTGGGTTCCAGGTTTATGGCTGTCTCGCAGTCCTGAGTTCGCTATTCCACATCACGTTCTGAGTTCTGAGTTCCTGTCTCCAGTTCCAGTTCATTCTGTTCTAAATTTCCGTGTGTTTACATTCTAAGTTCTTATTAGTGGGTTCCAGTCCTGTGTGCTTGGTTACAGGTGCCAGGACTGAGTTCCCACAAACAGTTCCAGAGTGTTTTTATACCAGATTCCAGTTCCATAATCTGGCGCATACTCTGGTCCTAGACTCCTATGTTACTAGTGCTACTCAGAGTACTCTAGATGAGCAGAGAGATCATCAAGGCCTCCATTTCCCGTTTCACTCCTGCTTCAGTCAGACCCAAGGGTCCCGAATCGGATCGAGAAATACAGACGACCGTTACAGAGTGTAGTGTTGTGGTATGAAAACTACTGAGGAGGATTTGAATCTAGGAGTCACTATTTCAGATGAATTAAAACTAAGTAAGCAATGTAACAAAGCAGTGGGAAAGACAAGGCAGATGCTTTGTTACATAGGGAGAGGAATTAGTAGCAGAAAGAAAGAAGTAATAATGCCACTGTATAGCTCATTAGTACAGCTTCATCTAGAATACTGTGTTCAGTTCTGGAGGCCATATGTCCAGAATGATATAATTACATTAGAGACTGTCCGAGCAGGACAGTCTGTAACTAAAATGGTATATGGCCTACATCATAAAACTTATCCAGAAACATTAAAAGATCTTAATATGTATAGTTTGGAGCAGAGAAGGGAAAGGGGGGACAAGATAGAGACTTTTCAAATATATCAAGGGTTTTAACAAGGCACAGGAGGAAGTATTAGAGCACAAGGACATGTACTGAAACTGGAGGGAAGTAGATTCAGAGGAAATTTGAGGATAAATGACTTTACAGATAGGGTAGTAGATAAGTAGAAAAGTCTCCCATCAGAGGTGATAAATGCAAATACAGTAGAGCAATTTAAACATGCTTGGGATAGACATAAGGATATCCTTACAAAGAACTAATGATCAAATCGGGTTTGAAGTTACCATATGTTAAAAATGAGTAGACTAGATGGGACTGCTGTCAAGTTCTATATTTCTATGTTGTAGAAAGAGACTGCAACATTAGGACAGGGCAGGGTAGTAACAGGAGTAAGGAGCAGTACAAGTGAGGTCAGAGCCGTAACTGAGAATTCTAGTGCCCTGGGCAAGAAATACAAATGCCGCCCCCCTAGCCCTCAATTTTAACCAAATTAACCTAAAATATTCCTAAATTGTGCCCCCCTTCAGCGTTGCGCCCTGGGCGGTCGCCCCTGTCGCACAGCCCTAGTTACGGCCCTGAGTGAGGTGTATGCACTAATTAGGCTGCATGGGGTGTGCAGGAGGTAGGGTGCTAGAACAGAGGTTATGGTTGGAAAATTGGAAGGCCAAGATGTAAAAGCTGAATTAGAGTATGTAGGGTTCAGGGAGAGTCTATCGTGAAGGGTGGGAGATGTCAATAGGGTTTTTGATGTTCAGATTCCCTGGAGCAGCAATGTCAGTGAGAGAGCCAGGCGTGAAGTTGTCAAGGAATTAGGAGACTGTGTCTGGATGGGATACATTACTATACAGATTTTATTAATAATTCACTACAACTTCATTTTTTAGAGTGCTTCAAGGAACGGAATCTGTATATTTCAAATCTGATAAGTTTATTTCAGCAAGGACTTTGGATATAAAAATTAAGACTGACTCAAATATAATCAAAATGTTGCTTTTGTCCATTTTCACCAACTTGGAAAAGTCAAGGACATAACATTTTTGGGTGAAACGTCCTGAAGTTTCATACAGACATTATTAGACATCCCAGTTTAGAGGAATGGATGAGAGTTTAGGTAGCCGAAGGCTTCAGGAGCGTGGTGTGACTGTGCTACTTTGCATCTGCATACTGTCTAGACAAGGCACTTTGGGCAGGTTATTTGTAGTTGTAGTTGTAAACTCTCACAGTAGTAATTCTATAACAATAGAAGCATGTATGTCTCACAAAATGCATGCAAGTTGTCTTAAGAGTTAAGCAAGCTGTTAAACTGTTAGATAAATTTGATATATTGTAATCAAAATTATGTGTATGGCTCACTATATACCAAATAAACTATTGCAAGATTGATTATACTAATAATACAGCACAACACATATTCACTCCTTAATCATATAAATACCAGAACATATTAACCAGATATTTTTAAAAATGATTTGATATATTGATTCCGTTAAAAAGAAGCAGGCACTTAGGGAAAGGCTGCTCCACCCTTGCTATGCATGTTCAGGAAGTTATGGAATAACAGAATTTAAAAATACCAAACTGACGTCACATAAATTATAACCTTTGAGGCAGCACTGTACCATTATAGCTTTTTATAGTTTGTACCATGATTCAATTATAAGCTTAAGCTTGGTATTATAAGTGTGTGGCTATCATAATAAAATTTGGTCACATTGCAATGCATGCCAAAAGCAAAAATGCAAGTTGTTAGTCATTGCCATTAACACATGTGGGTCTATTTGTGGACAATATATCCCCATTACACGTGAAGGGTTGTATCTTGAAACACCAAAATATGTTTTTTTATTTTATTTAAAGTGTGTGGATAGAAGTGTAGAAAAGAATGGTGTGCACACTGCTGTAAAAGTAATGAAAATGATAAAAATAAATAAAATACAATTGTCTATCAGTGATCCTCCATTACAATTGTCTTCCCCAGGGTACTGATCAGGGAAGACTGGTCTGTGCATGTGCAGCGGGGGCAAAATGAAATAAATACAATATAAAATTGGAATCACATTTGACTACTTATACAACTCAGGGAACTGCAAGCAGAAAGCCGGCGTTGAAACTACCATAATAACGGTAATAATGCGCAGACCGCGTCACTTTTACCAGTAATGCAGCTAATTGAATTCCCCCATACATGTCACTTGTTTTTATTCATAAAACACACATATATTATGGTGAAAGTGAAAAGTGTTCATGTAACTTTTTTTAATAAACTTCTTTTTGCATAAAGCAATTAAATATACTGTAATTAGGCAACAAACAAACTTGCAATTAGAGAATGCAGAATGAAAGCGCCTTACTTCATGACTTAAAGCAGACTGATTGCTTTATGCTGAGTGTGTTCGGTGTGTGAGTCTGTTCTGTAACTTTATTTAGGTTGCCTAAAAAAAACAGGAGTGAACACATAGGAATAGGTAGTTTGTGTCTTTTTACTGAAAAAAATTTGATTATTATATATTCTGGAAAAAAGAACAGCATCTTGTTTTGAGTAACCATGTTTTCAGAGAAATCTGTTATGAAGTCTTTTTTTTGTAAATAATCTAAATAAATACTTAGTAAGGGGGTCATTTGTGAAGCTAAAATATGACAGTGCATACTATATGCACATTTGCACTTGTTTTACCACATACATAGGTGTATACTCCTATTCTGCATTTTCATGGTCCATCTGAGCATATGCTTATCTTATAAATATACCGTATGTAAATACACGTAATATGATTTTTTTGCTGACTTAAATCTGCATATTAAAAGCCTTGTACTTGATTCATTAAGGCACATAAATGTCGATATGTGCCGCATTGTGCGTAAAAGACTCTGGTGGGTCCGGGGCACTTAAGACAAGGGAGCCCCTATGATGTAATATGGTTAACATTTTAGACAAATACACAGGCAATACGGGGGCGCACGCAGATCACCAGCAGTACAGTTTGAAGCGGGACATACCTGCCAAGTGCCAATTGTCCTTGCAGTCAAATCAAATCCTGACTAAGTGAGACAGCCATCCGAACTGCCCCACCAGAATTAGGACAGTTGGCAGACTGTCCAGCTCTCTCCTACCTGTTCTTGTCACTTTCACTACCTGTGGCAGCTGGTGTCTTTAGCTCAGTTGTTGCTTGTCTGAATCCTGGAATGTTGAGGGCCCTATTTGGAAAATGTGTACATGAACTTTAGACACACTGCCTGTGTGAGAGCAACAAGTTACCACTTGGCATCTGGCTCTACCTGTGTATTCTGTGCTGCTTTCTGGTGTTTCCCTGTGTATGACCTTTGGCTTGTTAGACCTCTGCTTCTGGATCCTCCGCTGCCTGTGTATCCAACCTGGCTATCCATATGGACTACGCTGCTGCCTGTGTTCCTGTGTATCTGACCTGGCTATCCTTATTGACTACACTGCTGCCTATGTCCATCTGTATCCAACCCGGCAACTCTTCCTGACCATTCCGCTGTCTTCTCCTTATTGTGGTGTATCTTCAGTGTTTCCAACCCGGTGCTCCACCATATTCGGCTTGGAGTCTTCTGAGTGTGCTGAGCTACTTCAGCTAACCAATCCTGCCCTTCTGTGCTGAACTACACTACCACTACAGAATTTACTCTCCTTATTCCTGCTGGATCTCTTCTGTCTATCACCTATCACGTCAGTGGGCTAAACTAAGGGCCGCAACCTGCAAACCTTCGGCAACAAAATCCATCCTGTCTTGTGGCGGTTCTTGGTGAAGACCGGTGGGTTTGTAAAACTCGACGACTCGGGGAGGCCTGCTTTAACACTGACTGATAGGAATCTCCTGTGAGACGTGACAGCAGAGCACACAGCAATGTCCAATTCATCTTCGAAGGCCCTTACAGCTTACGATTTCAGGGGCGGAATGGGGAGGGGAATGGGCGTATGTATGTAGTCAATGTACAGTAAGGGCGTACAGTAAGTGCGCGCCAAGCTCGAGGGCATGCAGCAGCGGCGATTCAATCCACTCTGTTACCCAGTGGCAGTAGTGATACCAGTACAAAAATGCATGACATCACAAAGCAAGAAGTAAATGCTTTTAATGTTGTGCTCATTTTATATCATTTTAAAATGACTCTCTATTACTCCTATTTGTTGCTAATTCAAAACATCCCATAGTATGCCATCATCGATGCTTCTGTTATGTAAACAGGGCTACAGGGCATTTGATTTTTTTTAAACAAATTTTTTTATTTTGTACAAGGTCATACAGTAGTCAAACAAGTTGACCACAAGAAAAGTCTTACGAATACAGAAGTAATAACTTTAACAATCTGAAAAAAACAAACATTGTAGAGAAAACTGAGGTAGAATATGAGCATGTCAACCAGGATCTTTTAGTTTAAAAAATGAAACAAGGAAATGAGAAAGTTGTAAAGGTGGAAGGAAGGAGGGGTATTGAGATTTGAGATATTATAAAAGTCATATAAAGTGGGAATTATTTAATAAGTTAGAAGCAGGTTGCCCACGGTTCCCAAGTCTTACAAAATGATTTAGCTGAATCGTTTAGTATGACGGTCATATATTTCATACTCTAAACATACCATATGCGTTCTAGGACAGCAGCAAAAGAGGGGGGACCTTGAAATTTCCAAGGTGGAAAGCTGGAAGTTTGCAGCAGAAATAAAGAGGCACAATAATTTTAAGTGGTGCTTTGTGTATCTAGGGGTGGCAAAGGGAGTAAATAATACTTGGTCGTGAGCATCACGCTAATCCAAAAAAGGCAGAAGTAATATGTTGTATAAGTGTTAAAGTTTGAGGAGGAATTCGTATTCATCCTAATGACGTTGATGTACCCCAGCCAGGTGTTATACTGACGGTTCTATTTTACCAAATCTTGTTTAATATTGGATGAAATTTTTGGAAAGTTTGACTGATATAGCTGATGATAATTTTTAAACACTGATATTTTTCAATTTTAGGAGACACCATCTAAATGATAATTGGGAATCTAAACAGGATTTGTTTGAGGGACGGAGATGGAAATTCAAAACTTCTCTCTTTTGTGTGTTAATCTTGTACCCAGAGAGGGAACTGTACTTTTCAATTTCATTCAGAATAATTGGGAGAGAATATCGCCAGTGTATAATGCAGTTTTATGTTCAGATTTGCCCAATTTAATGCAAACATTATCAGTATTAGAGCTTATGACCTGAGCAAGAGGCTCTATGACTAGGGCGAAGATAAGAGGGGAGAGGGAACAGCCTTGTCTTTGTAAGAGACTTATCTGTTCCCGCTCCTGTTCCTGATCTCAGCCACCGCTCTGTTCTTCAAAGCGTCGCGGCTGCGGTCATGTGACACAGGAGCAGGGAATTAAAAATTCCCTTCTCCTATATCTAGCGCACTCTGATACACCTCCTGTGTCAGAGCAACAAGTTACCACTTGGCGTCTGGCTCTCTCTGTGTATCCCATGCTGTTTTCTGGTGTTTCCATTGGTATGACCTTCGGCTTGTTAGACCACTGCTTCTGGATCCTTTGCTACCTGTGTATCGGACCCGGCTATCCATATTGACTACACTGCTGCCTGTATACCAGTGTATCTGACCCGGTTATCCATATTGACTACGCTGCTACCTGTGTTCCTGTGTATCGACCCAGTTATCCATATTGATAACGCTGCTGCCTGTATACCTGTGTATCCGACCCGGCTATCCATATTGACTATGTTGCTGCCTGTGCTCCTGTGTATCTGACCCGGCTATCCTTTCTGACCACTCCGCTGTCTAAACTCCAGTGTATCCGACCCGGCGACTATTCTGAATGTGGTGTATCCAACGCGGTATTCCACTTTATGCTACTTGGACTCTTCTGACTATGCTGTGCTACTTCAGATAACCAATCCTGCCCTACTGTGCTGTACTACACTACCACTACAGAGTCTACTCTCCCTTATCCTGCCGCAGCACAATCCATCCTGCTTTGCGGCAGTTCTTGGTGAAGACCAGGGGGTTCGTTAGACTCCGCTCCTCGGGAAGGCCTGCGTTAACACTGACTGATAGGAATCTGCCGTGAGACGTGACAGACTTGTTCCATTACTAATTTTAAATGGATCTGAGGAAACACCATTTGCTAACACCGCTGCTAAAGGCGATCGGTATAATGCTGAGATAACCAAAATAAATTTATTGGATCCTATATGAGATAGGAACATGAAAGACCGGAAATCTGGCCCAACACCTTCTCGATATCCAAAGCTAGAAGAAGAGATGGGGTCTTATGTTTATTTATAGAGTAAATTAGATTAATTATTAATCTGATGTTGTCCAAAGCTTGACGGACAGGGACAAATCTGGCTTGGTTGTGATGAATTAAGGAAAGGAGAAGGACGTTCTAACGGTTGCCTAGAAACTCTACAAAAATGTTCAGGTCCATGTTTTATAGTGAAATGGGACAATATATGGGATCTCTTCCTGGTTTGGGTATGAGAGGGATGTTAGACATGTGGACGCCAGATCAAAAGCTGCCACCTTTATGATCCGATTAAACAGTTCATTGAGATTGGGTGCAGGGCATCTGCTTTTTAAGTCAAGTGAACCTACCCCCAAATAATGATACCATGGGGATCCCTCCCTCAGGACACCTTTTTTCATGTGGTACACCCTGCTTGTTCTACTCCCCAATAAGTGCCTGGAGAAATGTGGCTCAGAATTGATTTGTTGTAGAGTGTGTCAGGGAAGTTGACTGGACAATGGTCAAGGTACTGCAACCACACAAGTGGTTCACCAGTAGGGCTTTTTTTGCGGGTAGGGAGCGTTGCTGTAAACAAGAGATGTATACCAGGAGTTATCCAAAAAGACATGATTGGAAAGAGATTTTGATTTGCTACTAATGAAATTGCAGCTTTATTTCAAATCATCCTTCCCACCTACTATGGTATTTGATTAACAGCATATATACCAACAATTGCCTTTACATCCACCCAAGCTCTGTTACATTACTTTCATTCAATATGCAATAGCGATGAATTAATGAATCAATCAAGGAAGCTGTGATATTACCTGCTGCAAAAGTGATGGAATGGGAAAACATTTTTTTTAAATAATTTATTTTACAGCCTACACCAGTTTATGGGCACAACATTTATTAAATTGAACCTTCCAAGTTTATTTTGACACTACAGAGTATATTGAAGTGATTTGGCAGAAACTGTAGAAGCTGTTGTCCCTATATTTGTTGCAACAAACAAGCAGTACATCCATCAAAGCATTGTAAACCCACAAAGCTATGGAAGTAGTTTTGTCAGCTTGCAGTCTTGCCCCATTCACATAACCATCAAAGGAATGTTTTCACAATTTTATGTGTCGCTTGTAAAACTATCTGCTTGATTTTTATAAGCAAATCCTTTTAGATTGGTGAAATGATTTTCCTGTGAAGCAAGGCTCATTTTTTCCTAGAAATTCTTTCCAAAAAAAATAAAATCATAAGATGTATGAACACTGACGCCAAACGTTGTAACAATAAATATCTGCACTGCAAAATAAGTCATGTATTTTTCTCTCTATTTGGAAAGAATTGCAAAGCCAAATCTGAACCTCTTAGGCAGATATAGTTTTCATAGCAGTATTGCAGCACTGAGTGGGTTAAGCTCATAGAGAATCTGCCACCACAAGCCCCTAAAAGCATGGAACTGAAGGGCAGTCAATTAGCACATAGTCTGTCCCTATCCTCTAGTGACTCCTCCTCCTTTGACTCTGCCAAGAAATGCCTAAAACAGATACCCCACCCATGCAAGAAGCCCATTACCTGCCTCCACACAGCAGCGAGCAATCAGCTCAACATCCAACCCAAACACCAAATCTCTGTCCCAGTGACATGCTGATACACCCACATTCCCCACCAAAAATAAGCAGCAGTGCAGCCTCACACAAAGGAGACATCCAGATACACATCCTCTGTAATGAATTAATGACAATGAGATTTCTCTACCTTCCCTCCCACTAGACAAACCAACACATCTTGACCGGAGCAGGAGTCATCTGGGAGCCGTCTTGGGAGGTGGCTTTAGAAGAACTGTCACAGGTGGAGAGATGCTGTTGCTGTGTCTATGGCTCGTGCAGAGAAGGGAGGTGTCTGAGTGAAGCAGCTGCCCTCTTTCCTCCAGCCTCACCCGCTGCCAGACAAGCAGGGACTGCTGCTGCATATGGATGCGTTTTATGACCCACATATCCACATTGAAAGGAGACTATAGATCTGCACTGGGGCGGCAGGATTTACATGTGGTACTAAGAAATACCAGGAACGTGAAACTATCTCCAGACAGCGCCCAGAGGTCTGTAAGTGAGAATAATGGCATCTGCATGTATTGTGTGTTTGTGTGTGTGTAACCCCCTCCAAACAAGATAGCAGAGAGAGCTTGTGCATTGCTCCCTGTACATTGATAGATTTATGTTAAGCCACATCTGTGCTTAACCTTTCTATTGATCTTCTTCGGCATAAATCTAATTTAAGAGGAGGACGATGTGCGGACACTACCAGCATTTAACATCCATGTTTATTACTAATCAGCAAAAATAAAAGAAAAAATCAATGCAATTTTATTGATGAGATTACAAATATGTTCATTGCAGTTTTAACAGTATCTGATCCCCCCCCCCCCCTAAAATGCTTTCAGTGTACACATGTATGTTACATTAATACATATTTTTAAAGAAATGTATTGTGATCAATATTTCATATTTTGTGCAAAAGAATCCTGTAAAAGGTGTAATGAAATGTTGCTATGCTACAGTACTTCTAGGATGTCTTGGCAGTTGGGGCTTATTCACAAATGTGCTGGGAAAATGGGCAAAACGCACGATTACTAACGCAAGCTTTGGACCAATTATAGTGATACGTTTTTCAAGCACCTTTCACGCGTTTTGCAAACTATTGTCCAGGTAGCGCATCTTTAAGGCATGACAAATAGGTTGTGCCACGTTCTACAATTGTAAACGTTGCTGTAACATTTTAGAACGCAGTGCTGGGAGTGGCGCCGTTGACTCTTATTTCACCTATTTTAAACGCGCATTTCATGCAGTGACGTGTGAAAAGTGAAAAAAAAAGCTGATAAGTGTGAAGGTCTTAATGTATGTATTATACATTTCAATCATGTTAGTGTAAAATAATCATTTGAAGTATGTCAGGATATTATCTGTTTTTAAAGGAGAGAGATACATATTTGGCAGTGGTCCCTTTGTTAAAAAGAAAAATCACATGCTGGTTTGTACAGAACAAAGTAGGGACATTATTTGTGTCCTGTCCTTTGATGACATTAGGCAAAGGTTTTTTTTATTGCAACTCATTCAAGTAAGGTTAGTCATTTGGGCTGCTGATCTGTTAAGAGAACAGAATGCCATTCAGCAACACACCATATAAGTATGTACGTTATGTTGCCCTCTATCATGGAATAAAAGGTTACTACTCCTCCAGAAGGGCTTGTGTTTGCAGTGACTTTGCTTGCATGATCAGGTAGATGTAGCTGACATGACACAGCAATTCAGAATATTGCAGATGTTGTAATGACTGTTTAATTAAGGAGCCTGTGCAGGACATGAATAGAAAGCTACAGATCAGATCCAGGCATGGCTTATCTACATGTTACACTAAGCACATGCCCTGCTTCAGATTCTGACCAATTTCGCTGAGAGCTCTGCTTTTTCACAACAACCTTTAATTCTGAAGGTATTTAGAGCATTCAAGAGAACACGACTGCCAATAAAATGCAGCAGAGTAAAATAATTTAGTGCTGAATTGTACTGAGCCGTGGCATAATTAGACTGCAGTGGAAAAGCAAAGAATCGAGACTGCAGACTAAGTGACTGGAAATGTGTGTCATACTGCAATGCGTTCTGCATTGTACTGCTCAATGTACAACCAGGTATCTATGTATTACTGCATTTTTCTTTAATGGTAGAATAAAGGACTGTCGCTGTGTGTAAATATTTTCCTGTGGGAGAGTACAATGTATCTGTATATAAAAACATGTACATAATCTAAGATTCAGTATCATTCATTCAATTTATTACATAAAGATTCATCTTAGAATAGCGTTTATCTTACATTGTGTAATAGTTGTCTCACCTACATTTAAAAAGCTTTTTGACCACTGTTTAATGGGGTGGGTATAGCGTTTATCTTTGGTTTCCATCAATACATGTTTGTATAATTGCAGACAGACCATTGTATTTTTTCATAATCATCACCATTTATTTATATAGCGCCACTGATTCCGCAGCGCTGTACAGAGAACTCATTCACTTCAGTCCCTGTCCCATTGGAGCTCACAGTCTAAATTCCCTAACATACAGACACAGACTAGGGTCAATTTTGATAGCAGCCAATTAACCTACTAGTATGTTTTTGGAGTGTGGGATGAAACCTGAGCACCTGGAGGAAACCCACGCAAACACGGGGAGAAAATACAAACTCCTCACAGATAAGGCCATGGTTGGGAATTGAACTCATGACCCCAGCGCTGTGAGGCAGAAGTGCTAATCACTAAGCCACAATTTTAGAATTGACTTGCCACAGACAACACGAGAGTCCTTAAAATGATGTTTGTTAGTGCAGGGTTTTTTTTACAGTGTAGTCGCAGTTATACTTTGATGAATAAGGAATTGTCATTCAACTAATAATATGGCATAATATATGGAACTCAGTGGTGCTGACTGTAGTGATGCCATGAGATGACCTATTAGAAAGTGTAGTCAACTCCTTCAAATTTCCATGTACTTCCCTCTGTTGAAGTACTCTGTTTTGTAACGTATCAGTGGACCCAATAAGCACCATTCTGTGCCTATGTTCAGTGAGCACCAGCAGTAAAGGTTCATTGCATTCTTGGATTCATAACAAGGCAGAACAAAAATATTTGGATGCAAACAAATTATAACTTACACAACGGGATGTAGGCATAGTGTCTTTGTTTCCATTCCATAGACCTGACCTTCTAAATTTCTTACTTCTCCACATGGAATTAACCTGGAATTAAGCAATAACTTATTTCACCTCTAAGCAGAGTTTCATTATTTGGCAGTTATTAAACTTACTCTGCATGTCTTGGGAAATCTATTATATCATTATGTTTGTGACTTCATCAGTACTATAAACATGTTACTGTGTTTGTGCATGTGATTCTTTATTGTGGTATAAAGGGAGGAGTAGGTGTGCTGCTGATCAGAGGGCGGAAAGTACAAGCTATGCCAGTATTTTTTTAACAACTGTTCATTTGAATGGCCATGCCCATTGTCTGAATGTTTACAGTTTATGAGATGAGACATGGGGAACATCTCGGAGAACTTGATTAAAGCACAAGGAGACTCGTGTGACATTTTTCTATGATTTTCCTATTGTTGGGAGATATTTGGTAGAAAAATAGAGGCAAAGACTTTACTAAACTAAAACTATAGAATATGTCACTGGTGATGGCAGAGAGGAACTTGCATGTTTATTTACATCTTTACAGTCATTGTGATGGGGCTTTTGCTAGTTAATTGAAGAGGTGGTATAACACAATCGTATTGTTTGAGATTTTTTTTAACACTTTTTGCCTGAGGTCTCATAGGAATCCCACCAAGTCATGTTGTAGATTTCAGTAGTGACCATACTTACCAACTTTCTGTTGGTCAAATCCGGGAGCCTGCGGAGGAGGTGGGCGTAATGGGCGGCTGGGCTCCAAATATGGCCAAACGCCGCGATTCACCAGGAATCGCGGCGTTTGGGACCTAATTCTGCCCACTTCACTAGGAAGTGGGCAGAATTATCCAGATGCGGGAGATTGCCACACTCGCCCGGGAGACTCTCGCAAAATGCGGGAGTCTCCCGGACATTCCGGGAGAGTTGGCAAGTATGGTAGTGACTGTTTCTGAGTTTTCTTCTGTTACACATTATTTTTATGCTATTAAGCTTAAAATCACCATACAGTTTGAGCAGGAAGTATTACATACTAATTGATTAGGTTATTCTAGATATGTATCTTTGCTAAACTATATTCCAAGGTTTATTTGCAGATAAATCCCCAAGGCACAAATTGTTGTTGGTACAAATGCTTGTAATATAGTGAGACATTTTCTTCCTGAGCAATTGCTTCCAGCTATTGCTCCAAAGCAATAATTTCTCCCATGCTGGAGTCCTCCCCTGTTGTGTCCAGGGGCAGGCTGGGCTGGGGGGCATCTGTTCCCGGGGCCTAGTGGGGTACCTTGGGCTGGGTCACTGGGACACTTGCATTTTTTTCCCTTTAAAATGTTGCTAACGGGCTGCTGAGTCGTGTCTTGCCCCCGGGCTAAAATCTGTCAGCCTTCCCCTGGTTATGTCCATCACTTACTGTGTCCTGCTCCTCTGCCTATGTAGTGTCCCACTGCCAGACAGGTAACTCTATGACAGGGATTATGGTTAGGTTGCTGCAGCCAGGGAGTTTGTCTTAAGATGCTGGGTTAGGGTGTGGGGAGAGTGCAGGAATATTCTGCAGGTGTTTGTTCAGGTTATGCTGCAGGTGAGTTATGGACATGCCGGCTGTAATAGAGGATAGTGAGGTGCTAGGATTAGGCTTTATTGGGGAGATAGGGTAGGTGGTTTAAGATGCTGTGTGGTTGTAAAGCTTAGTAGTGAGAGAAAAGTTAGGGTTCTTAGTGAGTGGTGTGGTCCCCTATAAGCATACTTGCCGACATTCAATAATTTTCATCCAGGAGCTGCATGGTGGAGATGGGCGTGTAGGGGGCGGGGCTTCGGAAATCGCGTCATTTTAGCCCCGCGTGACATGATGACGCAATTCACGTCATTTTACAGCGGGGGCGGGGCCAAACGCCACGATTCCCGGTGAATCTCGGCGTTTGAACCGAATTCTGGGCAGATCAGGGAGATTGCCATACTCTCCCAGGAGTCCGGGAGACTCTCGCGAAATGCGGGAGTCTCCCGGACATTCCGGGAGAGTTGGCAAGTATGACTATAAGTCATGCAGATGCTCGCACTTAAACACCCATTAAAACTAAAATACAAGTTCCATGATATAAAAGAGTTATCAACAACATTCCCAATTATATAGGTTAAAAAATCCCATACATTGTCAGACCATGACAAGTATATTTACATTTGCTGAGTAGCTGAGTGCCAAATAGTATGTTATCAGCCATTTGGTCGAAGATCAAGTTAAAGAGGCTGAATGCAGTGCTGTTCAATGCTCTCTTTATCTCTTTCTCTCTCTGATTTACTTACTATGAGAATTATAATTGATTAAGTATATAGCACCAACATATTATATAGTGCTTTACATCAACCCCTGTCCCTCTCAAAAACACTCATACCTAACAATAATCTACCAGTATGCTTCTGTTTATTTTTTGGAGGAAAGAAGTGCTCATGAAGGAAACCCACACATTCATGGGGAGAACATACATACCCCATTCATGGCCTCTTAAGAATGGAGCTCATGGCCCTAGTGTTGTGAGGTAGCAATACTAGCCAGTTTGCCACTGTGCCACCCAATATATAATATATATAAAAGTATTGTGAATGCTATTAAAAGCTCTTTTATATAAGCATATTTGTATTTTAGGTTGAGGGGTGCTTTACTGGATTTGCAGTTATTCTTCCACAATTAATCTCCCAGGCTAGATTAAGATGACTCAAGGTGATCTGAACTGTTTTAGTATAACTAGTTCTCTACATGTGTAAGCAAGTTTACTTTGTGCAATGGTTTTAGTAAATAGCAGTTTAAATGTTTTTGTGCTCTTCTTCTTCTTCATACATTCATATGCATTTATCAGTGAAGAGAAGTGTTTGAAATGAAGAATATATAATATGATGATAATACACCTGTCAGCTAACATCACAACATCTACTGCTTGCAAAACTTTCTAAAAAAAATTTGCAGTACAGACAAATTATGGAATGATATGACATTATTTTTCAGTAAACACTGAGCTTTGTGAACATAACACAGGATTTCCTGGTGGATGTTGTTTAGTTTAAACAACATCCTGGAGAAATACTGTGAATGGGAAGTAAAGCTGACGTATCAGTATCTGACCAGACCAGTGACAATGGACTCACATTTACATCCTTCCTGATGTTAGATGGACCATGCATTAGGTTTTACTGTGTGCTTCCATATATTGTAACATGTATACTGGCATTCCATTGAGGAATCCATTTCCTACGGGGTTTATGTGTAAGCTGCCCTTTATGATGTCACCTATTTATTAGCACAATGTTGAAAGTACCATATTAATACTCTTCAGGTTACTGGTAGGCCACTTGTCACCTACACCCAGTGGGGGCATCCGTTTTTGAGCTGACTTAATTTTCCTTAAAATGCAGTAAAGATTTTACTGGCTGTTAATGAATTGATTGACTGCATTATCTCATACTTACCAACCTTTGGTAATTTAATTCCGGGAGACCCCAGGCAGGGGGCGTGGTAGGTAGGCGGGAGGGGTGGGCGCGGTAATTTGCGTCATTTTGGCTCCTCCCCCGCGACAAAATGCAGATTTTTGTCACGGGGGCGGGGCGAAAATGATGCGTTTCACCGCAAATCGCATCATTTTGAGGAGCAGATGCCATATGCGGGATATTTGCCTGCTCTCCCGGGAGCCCGGGAGACCTACCCGAATTTCGGGAGTCTCCCGGACATTCCGGGAGAGTTGGCAAGTATGCATTATCTTGTATACCATACCTCCCGACATTGTCCCAGTGTAAATGGGGAAAATGTGTAAGTGCCACCACATAGCAGCAGTGCACACACAAAAAAGAAGTGTGATCATCCTCTTTGGGGTCATGTTGCTTTTTTCCCAGGGGTGTACCTAGCACTCCTGAAACCGCTTAACCTAAAAAACCCTTGAATTGCCATTCACATCAATGAGAGATGCATATAGCACCCTCTCGCCATGATGAGAGATCTCAACTTGGAGCTGTCCCGCCTAAATCTTTCAGTTTGATAAAAATCAAAAAAGCGCTTGTGTGTGATTTTTACCAGCATTTTTAGTAGCAAGTTATGGGCTTACTGAAGATTCTTGTAGGGTTCCCTAATGTGTTTACCCGCAATAAATGCAAAACAGAGTATAAGATGCATTCCGAAAACTGGAATGCAAACAGAAAGCTATAGCAATGCAGGCAAACACTTGTAACTGTCTTACTGCATAAAGTGATACTATAAACAATGGGCCTGATTCATTAAGGAAAGTAAGGCAAAAAAAAGAAGTAAAACAAACCATGTTACAATGCAAGGGGTGCAAATTAGTTTATTATTTTGCACATAAGTTAAATTCTGGCTGTTTTATCATCTAGCACACAAATACTTGATTTTTACACTGAAATTTAAAGTTGATCTAGGACATACTCTACTCCAACTATAAATCTGTCCCCACATTTTAAATTTACCTCCCCCTCCAATGTATCATGGTTTTTCCCAGGTGCAAAGTTATTCCTTTTTTATGCTTATATTTCCTTAATGACTCACGCCCAATGATTGCTAGTGTGAGAGCCGCTTACATGCATTTTACTAGCGTTGACTGCTAGTAGAACACATTTAATGAATGCAAGTGGATATGAGCCCTTAAATAGCCTAAAGTGGCTGAAAATAAATAATAATTAATTAAAGTCAGCAGCATAAGATAATTGCATCAACTTTTATTTTGTATGTTTAGTGGTTCTTTAATCTCAACTATCAAATAAGCATTTATGTATATATTATTATATTATATATTATATATTATATGTTCCAAATGGTATTAGCTGAGGAATGCACAAAAATATGACATATGTACAAATAAGGTTCAATTCTTCAGCTCATAGTTATATTTGATACATTATTTCCCTATGTATGTGTATAACTAATATGCATTTTTATTTAGTCTATAAATCATCCTGTATAACATCAAACAGTGCACGTATTCCAGATTGGATTATTCTGATTTGGCAGTTATTTGATTTGTATCTAATCTTCACAAAATGGGGAGGCAGTGCAGGTTATTGCTCCAGTGAAGCAAAATCCTCATTTTATATCCATAGAGAAGGTGATTTTGGGGTAAGTTAGAATGAGAGGGAATGAGTGTTCTCTCAACAGATGTCATTAATGAAGTATGGAATTCTACCCAACAATCCAGACCTTAAACATTTGAGTGTTACTTATGTAGGGGCAACACCTGGTATTTGTTAGCGTTACAAAACCCTTGAGTGAAAGGTCTAGGTAAATCATTCCATGTACAGCTACTATATAAGGAAATTTCACTGGCCAAGCTTCAGCTATAACACAGTATAACATATCTTGGCTGCTTTATATTGGACATGCTGCATTTTCTGTTTGGGACGTTCACTTGGCTAATCATAAATCACATCTGTGTTTTATTATCCCTTTTTTTGGAGTAGGGGGGAGTAATGTACTTGATGCATATTTTATACAAAAATTATTAATATATCATGAGCTCCTGCACATTTAATGCCAGGATATATTAATTATGGCTGTACACCCTACTTATGCTTTCCTATGAAAGTCATTTCTTAATGCAGGAAAATGTAGGATGCAGAATGCAGCATGGATTTAATTAGATAACCATATCTGAGAGGGTTAAACTTGACTAGTGTGTTAGCTAATAGCTTATTGAAATTGATCAGATTTTCTACACTGATTTTATTATCAGAAGTTATATAACTATGCTCTTAAAATAACACATTTATTTTAGGTATAGTTAATTGCAGAAAAAAAAACTGTGGGAAGATCTATTCAATTTACCTACTTTGTCTTATATAATACCCAGGAAAGCCTACAATTTTTCTGGGTAGACTAAGAAATGAAAACAAAACAAACTCAAACGATCTGATACAGTACTTTTTTTTACTTTTATAAATTATTATTAGAACATTTCTGACAGACTACAACATCCAAATTTCAGAAAACAATAGTACAAACCTCAAAAATTAAGTGCAACAATGAAATAAGCCAATGATATAACAGCAAACACCAACTTAGATAGTCAAACATTTAATAACTAGGGAAACAGCACACATTGTTTAAAGTGGATCTGTTTTTCTAATTAATTAATTTAATCAGTTAATTATTACTTATTTAGGACTTGTTACATAGCTTCTTGGGTAGTATGTAGTAAGCAAACAAAGTGTACCCCAAGAACCTTGTTTGCCAAGGAAAATTAATTTTATTCAGTGTGTAGGTTGCGTGCTGTTTTATCACTTGAACAGGCGTCCTCCCATCGCACAACAAGAGTCGTAAGGTATCAAGGAAGCCAGACCAGGGAGCTATTAGTACAGACATACAGTAACCTGTTGCAACTAGTCAGAAATTATATGGGATTTTGCTAGAATCTGCAAACACGGTTTACTTTGCACAACTGATAAGTTGTTTGCTACCCATTAACATTTTTAATTTAAAAAAGTTGGATAAAGATAAGGACGCATCAGTGCAACATTCCTTTGCTTCTGTTACCATTGGCACTAGCATTGCTTCTCTTTTTGTACAATGTACTTGGCAATGTGGCCTTGTTTAAGCGCATTTACCCTCACATTAAGCAGCTGATTGGGTGAATGGGACGCTGGCCCTGAGAAAAACTCTCCTCTTGTGCATATACAGACGCCGAGTATTCTCCCGCTGTGCCAGAAATTGCTCCTCTCTCCTCCTGAAATGACACTGTGCAGCTGCATCTCTGTATAAAACAGCAAATAAACGCAATAAAACAGGAACTCTGGGCTATCCAATAGTGACTCGTCGGCCATAATTAAAGCAGTGCTGTGAACAGTCACCACCTCATCTTTGTGTGCAAAAAAACTATTCCCCTTTAAATGACCTCAGTATTTTTCAGCCAATGAAGCTCCTCTTCTGACGACTCACACTTACTTCCAGGGCAGACCCCAGTTCAGTATGAATGGGGTTGACCCAGGAAATTCCTGGGTCCAAGGTGCAGTGTGAACAGGGTCTCTGAGCTGGGGCGCTTTAAAAACCCGGGAAATTGCAGGGGCGGCAGTATGAAAGCTGTATCGCTGGTAAATTTGCATCTTCATCTGACAGCTATTGAGCAAGGGATGAGTGTAAATGTACACACTCATAATCTTCCTGAAGTTGATGATTACATTGCATTACTACTGTATCATGATGCTCACAATCAAACTTCTGCCAGTAGTCACTGGTCCTTAATTGTCATTTCAAATGGTTTTTGTTTTTTTCACAAGGTTTTCCATAATTGCATGTGTTTGACTTATATCTAAAAAAGATGAGTGCTTTGGCTTAAGCACATTTTTGTGGGTACTTTTAATTTCTTTAGTTGCTATTCTCTATAAACTAACTGACCATCAATACAATAAAATTGCCATAAAAATGGGTATGTGAATATAAGCACAATTTGTACAATGGGAAAAACATATTTAACTCCAGTTAATTGTGAATCACTACATTAGCTAATTAAGTTGCAAATAAATGTATTAATTGTGCAAAGAACTGAAGAGTAGATCAATATTTAAATAGTCAGAGGCCAGGCCAATGGTGACTTAAAGCTCAGGTCACAATCACAAATAACAGCACTCTCAGATATTGTCCCTTAAACTTTATATTTTACAAATGTATAGGTAAGTGACATTTATTGATCCTTGCTGATAGCTTTATTGACAGTATAGACATTTGATGTCTCTGGGCACAAGTGTAGACACCTTTGTAGTGTAATATTATAAGCAGTGATTCTATATAGTGCTAATAGTGTATGTAGATAAATAATCACGAAATAGTGTAAGTAACAAGCTAAATAATGTATGATGATAAACTTCTTTAAGTTTTTTATGCAAGTTTAGATTGGTCTGATTCTCCAGAGGGTATAAACTATTCAGCTAATTGTTGGCAAATTTGGACTGACTTGTGATTGACTCAAACATTTGACTTAATGTCAGAATCTGTTAAACTGATTTGCCCATCACTACTCTTTGGGGCATATTCAATTAGCTTTCGGATTCGCGGTAACGCGCCGGAACAGCCACGAAACGTAATACACAGGTTTGAAAAGTAGAGATGTTGCCTATAGCAACCGCCTATAACAACAGACTCATTTATGGTTTAAATTAATAATGAAAGTGAGGATACACCAAGGCGTAAATATATCTAGCTGCCGGTTTGAAAAAGTGGAGATGTTGCCTATAATAACCAATCAGATTCTAGCTGTCATTTTCTAGAATGTCCTAAATAAATGATAACTAGAATCTGATTGGTTGCTATAGGCAACATCTCCACTTTTCAAACCCGCCGTAAGCTCGCAGCTTGATACATTTACCCCTTGGTGTGGTTTTATGAGCTTTGTTCAATAGGGACCTGTGACAGCGCAGGATTTAAGGATAACTAGCTAAACAAACACATATGGTGTAATGAAATACTAATTACCCTGAAAATGGCCTCTGAGGTTGCTATAGAGAATTGTTTTTATTCAGGCTAAAATGATGCAGATATATTTTAGATTCTATAGTATGTTTGATAATATTTTAGCAGGTTTCATTTTATTTTTAAAACAAGTTGTAGATAAAGTATAATAGGCCTAGAGTGAAACCATGCACCCAACTTAGGTTGTTGCCACACAGGCACTTTAAATACTAGTGCTTTCTAAGATAGAAAAGCTATAGGTTTCATTGCGTTAAATCAGTCCCTTACTGACAACTGAAGTGAAGGGAGACTATTCCTCCGCTGGCACACAGGGGCAGTTATGCAAGACAATGTTCATGCAGCATATTTAGAGCTTAATTGCTTCTTTATCACGAGAGTTCCCCTTTCACTTCAACCTGTTAGAACTATAGCAATATGAATGGAAACGTGCTAGCGTTCAAAGTTTCTAATTCCACGGTTACACATAAAAAAGAAGGACATTAGACGGCAAAATTAAATGTTTTATGATAGTAGAGTTTGTAAGGGTTAGTGGGCATCCTGCCTGCTCTTCTAAATACTATCTTGTTTTGTTATGTAACTTCAGTGTTTTTGTGAAATAAAAGCATCTGGTTTCAATGGCAGAGGCTAGAACTTCCACAGGGAGCTGCTTGACAAACAGGAAATTGTCTCTATATAAATATCTTCATATCATGTAAGTCCACATAATCTTGAGTGGACTACGTGATGGGATACAGCACTTGAGTGCTTAGCTAGTGGAAAAGGACATTATAGAGTGCAACATGCCAACAACCTATTGACATGTGCTGAACAAGAGACAATATAATTCATAGCCTGAATGAGGCACATAAGTAACTCATTATTTTATACCACAATGTCAGTGCTATTTTGTTAGCAACCCAGCAACAGCTACAGAGCATTCGAACTGATGCATACTATTCAGCCCCCTAACGCATACTTACCTACTTTCTCAAAACTCTTTCCGGGAGAGGGGCATGACTGGAGGGCGGGAGGGGGCAGGGCGCAGCCAAATGTGTCATTTTGGCCCCGCCCCTGCGATGGAAATGCCGTTTTGTCGAGGGGCGGGGCCGAAATGACGCGATTCACTGCGAATCGTGTCATTTAGTTGTGCAGTAGCGGGATGCGGGAGATTTGCCAGCTCTCCCGGGAGTCCGTGAGACTGATCCGAATTTCGGGAGTCTCCAGTACATTCCGGGAGAGTTGGCAAGTATGCCCTAACGGTGCTACCTCTACTAACCTATAAAGTAACTGGAATATATTGGACATGTCATGTGTCAAAGCTAAATGTAAAGAATCTGATGTAGATTCTTGGCAACAATTCCTGATTACTCCTACAACTATCTCTGCCTTAACTTTTTCAATTGCTGTACAAAGTCCCTCATTTTTTTAGATGCTGTAAAAAAAATACTACTGGTGGAAATCATGTTATAATAGATAGAATAGAGTGGACACATGTTTAATGTAAATTACCCATGTGTCCACCCATTAACCCCAATCAACACTGGGAGACCTCAATCAACATTTGGTGACCCCCCCATGTTTAGAAATGACAATACAAAATGGAGTATCTGTAATAAGCATTGCTTCCCAAAAATAATGAAAATGAAGGTTAGATCATTTTAAGTACCTTTAAGTCATCACACATTTTTGTTTAATTCATTTGGACAAATTCTAAATATATAATATTTTAAATAATACATTTTTTTTAATGAGTAAAATTCTCCATGTAATCATGAATGGATTAGGAACAGTGATCCCTTTAATAGACCTACTACTTCAAGTAACATTATAAAAAGGCCAGAATCGCTATACAGGTGCTATTACACAGCAGTTATTACTCAATCTTCTATTCCTACTGCTTTATGGAAGGGACATAAATCCCAGACACTTATTATATGGTAATTTTCACCAAATTTGTTTCTTATTTATAGTTTGTAAAATATGTCATATATGTTATGCCATACTTGCCAACTTTTTTGATATGGCTTCCGGGAGGAGGTGGGCGTGCAGGTGGGCGGGGCTCCAGAAATCGCATAATTTTTGCCCCGCCCCTGTGACTTAATGACGCAAACCGCATAATTTTACAGCAGGGGTCAAACGCAATCGCGGCGTTTGAACCAAATTCTGCCCACTTCACTAGGAAGTGGGCACATCAGGGACATTGCCACACTCTCCCGGGAGTCCGGGAGACTCATGCGAAATGCGGGAGTCTCCCGGAGATTCCGGGAGAGTTGGCAAGTATGTGTTATGCTCACCATACGTTACAAATATGCTCTTTCTACTTCCCTATCTTGTATATTTCTTTTGGGCCTTATTTTTGTTACCAATCCCTCCCTAATGTTAATAGTTCAACGCAAAGGGGAAGGAGAAGGCAATAAAAATGTAAGGTGAAGATAAAAGGTCTCATTTAGAGTCGGAAGCAGGTTACACTGAAATCGTTAGTGTAAATTGCATCCCGTAATTTACACAGTATTTAGAGTGGCATGGATCTTTAGATCCGTGCGACTTAGAATACTGTGCAAATTGCACACAAACACACCTTTCTATCTGCCTAATGGGCCTGCCTGCAAGTGTAACATGCACAGCGCCCTGTAAAGCAGATAATTAAAAACAAATGTAAAAAAATAAAATAAAAATTGTACCCCCTCCCCCTTGCACAAACAGCACAAGGATTGGGGGTTGGTTATGCTGTTTGGGAGTGGGTGTACACCTTTTTTTTTTTTTTAGAATTTTTTTTTTTTATTTTGTTTTATTAATGCATCAAAGTCTCTTGAACCAGCTGAAATCACCCGCAAAAGATACGTCTCCTAGAGACCTATTTGCGGTTGCTTTCAACTCGAAATAGCATGTAAAGAGCGTGAACACGCCTTTACATTGGTAGGCTCACCTACTACTTCCCCAATGGCAATTGTAGGCTCCACACATGTCCAGTCTTTCCAACTGATAGCTGACCAGCCAGAGGAGTGAGACATTAGGTGACATACGTGAAGGTCATATATAGAATTGCCATAGATCTGGTATGATTCCATAATGTGCAACTGACCGGTCTGTGCTCCCCTCCACTTCTTGGTGCCAGTGACACCTCACATACGCAGCGAGGGAGGTAATTGTCCCTCACAATTATCTTCCCTTTTTTGATCTGGCATGATGTGGCCACACACTGTGCTATGACCTGCCTGTTTGGTCAAAAGTGACCAAATTGGCAAGCTATTTTTGCGTGTGTGGCCATATTTCATCAATCGATCAATTTAAAGCTGATGGAGCTGTGTTTATCAGGATTCCCTTTTATGGCCATGATTGGGTCTATCATTAGCATAGGTGAATCTGTCTGTATTGCTTGTCCATTGACGATTTAGGGTCATGTCCGAATGTTGCAAAAATCATACAAGCCCTTACTATGTACTTTCAAACTGGGGTGTTTGGAACTTTGCCTATATTCTATGTGCTCCATTCACTGTTTGCTATCCTGAGCGAGTCACTAAATATTTCCAAAATATATTTAGCTGTTTTATGTAGAAAATATTTTGGCAGTAACACTAGGCTGTAAAATCTAAGTAGACTAAAAGACAACATGCCTTCGGTCTATTGCTATTGTTTAGTTGTGTGTTCTGCAGGTTTGTCCTGCCAAGTTTCAAAAGAATTATGGGGGTGTTAGGCTGGGGATTATATTGATTATTGAAGCTTAGCTGTAAATTATACTTTCTTTGCTTGGTCTTGCAAGTGTTTTTCTTTTTTCTATGGAAACATAGATGCTATAAATGTTATCACTAATCTTGTTTTGAAACGGTTCTGTCTTTTATTAGGGTTGTTTCAGTGTTACTGTTTTTAGTGTTAATTTTTGCCATAAGCTATACTGGTGTGCCTATTGTGAAAAAGGTTGTATACTTTGTTATGTTTTCATTGTTTTCACAAGACTAGTGTCTGAATTGATTTTAAAGATTGGGAGATTCTTGTACATGGTGTTTGAGTAATTATTAAAAAATGTTTTTTAAGCTCACTTCCTCCGGTTGATAAGACTTGTTAGTCACAGTTTTTTGTTGGTAGCCAAATCGGATAAAATGCAGCTTTTTAACTCCTCGAGATGATTGTCTGGATCACTTTTGACTTCATTGCAGCTTGTCACTGTGGGTGGATTTTCTGCCATGCTAAATAACAGGTCCTCCGATTTTGAGAGGATGATTATTGGGTATTGCGGCAGTTTTCAGCCCAGACACACTGCAATGTTCGGCCATTGATTAACATGTTGAATGCCAGACCACAGACAGTTGTTTGGCCTTATGTCATTTGCTTGATCTTGGTAAACGCAGTTGGACATTATATTATATTAACAATAAAATATGCTTGCAAATCACACAAAAGGCATTACATTATCAGCTTTATTTTTTTTTATATTGCTTTACCTTGCTTCGGGTAGTTACACCTTTGCTTTCCTTTAAAGATGATTAGAACAATTTGTGTGATATTAGCACAAGGCTTATATTAGTGATCTCCCATTAAATACATTTTTAAGTGATTTTACTTTCCTATGTTATATGTCCATTGAACCATGTTATTTAAACTAAACTTAACACATGTAACACTAAATCAATCCTGCAAATAGCATAGTGATACAAAGACAAATAAAGAATCACAAAGTAGTGTAAAAGTGGTCACTGTTAAATACATCCTGGGGGAAAGGAAGTCATTTAATTCCATTTTTGTGCTGTAATAACAATGCATAAGGAGACTGTGTAATGGTCACTTGCATACAAAACTACTGGTCATTTCCTGGCTTCTCAGCAGAAAAAGTAGTTTCAGGCGTTGACTAATTGTGAAATATCTAATAAGGTTGTCAGTACACCATTGTACTTAATGGAGGAAGGTTGTAAAGTTTTGTTAGTACAATCATATCCTGAAATAAATATTTCCTTTACCTCGTACAATAAATGTGTGCTTCATAACCTGCCCAGAATTAATCATGAACACACTAAGCTTCAGTCACTATCTTTGTACTAGTGCCTATTGAATCGGGGGTGCAATTTATTTTTTCCATATTGAAACTGAACATGCTGTATAGACAAAGAAATCTGTACCTCAAGAAATTCATAGTTCCTCTTTTGCATTATCATTTTAATTTGTGTACTAATAATTTCCAGATCATATATATATATCATACTTGCCAACTCTCCCGGTATGTCCGGGAGACTCCCGAAATTTGGGTTGGTCTCACAGACTGCCGGGAGAGCTGCCAAATCTCCCGCATCCCGCAATTGCGGGGCTAAGATGACGTGATTCGCTGTGAATCTCATCATTTTGGGCCCGCCCCTCACAACAAAAAGGCATATTTGAAGCAGGGGGCGGGAGATTTGGCAGCGGAGACTTCCGAAATTCGGGTTGGTCTCACAGACTCCCAGGAGAGCTGCCAAATCTCCCGCATCCCGCAATCGCGGGGCTAAAATGACGTGATTTGCGGTGAACCGCGTCATTTTGGCCCCACCCCTAATGACAAAACTGCATATTTGAAGCGGGGGCGGGACTAAAATGACGCGATTCACCGTACCCTGGTCCCTCTTGCCCTCTAGATACGCCCGGATGCAACTCGCCAAAGGTAGGCAAGTATGATGTATATAATATATATTGTGATGCTGACACAACGCAGACGACAGACACAAACCAATCCTTGCTTAAATAAGCAGTGCTTTTATTATTCACACAATGCTTCTGCTCAGTCACCGGCCAACTAGCTGGCACTGGTTGTACTGCGCCATGGAGCTGTACAGGTTTAAGTATATGTATATGCTTTTATATATATATATATATATATATATATATATATATATATATATATATATATATATATAATGTATAAATATGTTAAATCATTGTTCCCAAACATTAGGTGACCATCTTGTATGATGATACGCAATAGAGCATTTACAGTGTTTTATTTTTAATATGAATGAATTAGAAAGATGGAAACTAGAATATGACTCACTTTCTTGTAGTATTTAAAATAAAGCAGCAGTTGAAGTTCTTGTCTGCATGCCAGAAATTACAGTAATTGTTATTCATAGGAAGTTGGCAACATTTACCATGTAAAGTTATTAAAACATTTTTATAATTTGAATCACCTACCCAGAAGAGGGAACATTGTAATTAACCCTATGAAGGGTTTAAGGTCTTTTTTTTTGTTTTGGAATAAACTAAGCAATTAACAGTAATCAGCATCACACCAGCATACCAAAGAATTAGATTTGAGCGAAGAGCACTGCAAATATTGTCTCACAGAGGTCTACTGTTCCGGACAATCCTCTACTTTCGCTTTGCAGAACTTAAAGCCTATGAATAAAGCGGGGATGACGACGAGCAGTTCATGATAGGCAGCACAAGATGATTATTTCTAAATATTTAGAAAGTTCTGCTCATCTCTACAATGTAATGGTTTAAAATCTGCAGAGAGAGGCAAAGTTCAGTATAACTTTATTTTATTTATAAAGCTCTGAAATAATTAGTCTTTGCTAGGTGATGTACTTACCGTTAACACCTTTGCTTTTTATAGACTGGATAATACCGTTCTTTTTTTCTCAGTGTTAATTTATTTTCCTTTTCTACCAGAGTGATATGAGTATTTGAAAGGATGCAAAGGAAGAGCTTTATTGAAAGCAATGACTCTGACCTAAGGATACATAATTGTGAATTAACATTTTTACTGTCCCTTGGGAGGAAATTGGAGTATAAATAGATGTGACATGTTTTGCATTGTGCATTGTTTTCAGTATGTATATATATATATATATATATATATATATATAATGTATATAATGTCATGCATCTTTGGCACATGTCTTCAGTCACATGTGTATTGTATAATTTCCCAATTTTCTTCAGTCATGGATCGTTTGTGAGTCTGTTACTCTGTCTTGTCATTTGTATATTTGACCAGAAAACTGCCCAAGGTCAATCAGTGATGTCTTGATCTATGCACATTGTGAGCAGTTGTCAAAAGGAATTCACAAATCATGTTATCCTCAAAACAAATACTGTAGCAATCAACTGTCTCAGAGAGTCTTGAATCATCTCTTTATATTTTCAAATACTACAGTTGTCATTTGATGGCTGTGTATATTCATTGTGAATATAGGCACATAGATTGTTATTAACGTTTGGTATACTAGTAAAATGCAATACTTATTGGGCCTGATCCATTAAAGAAATTAAGGCAAAAAATAAGTAAGTTTTCTCCTGGACAAAACCATGTTACAATGTAAGGAGTGCAAATTAGTCGTATTTTGCATGTAAGGAAATACTGGCTATTTTTTCACTATCTTTTGTTATTTTTTTCATGTAGTACACTAATACTTGATAGCTTTATTTGTAAACTGAAATTTAAAGTTGATCTCGAACATGCCCTACCCAAACTAAATCTGCCATCACATTTTAAATTCATACTTGCCTAATTCTGAAGGCAGCTGTCCGGGAGGGGGTCCGTTGAGAGGGGGCGTGGCCACGCGTGTTGCAAGGTTAGGCTCCGCCGCCTGTCAATCTTAGTCAATTTCGGCCAATCGCAGCAGGGTGGCGGGGCCACGATTATGTGTTTAGCCCTGTCCCCACCCTCTTCAATAACGGAGATGTGTCACTCACCGGACTGTGAGTGCTTCTTCCCGGACTATTAGGAACCGTGGACGTCCTCTATCCTGAGGGACTGCGCATGCGCAGCCCTTTCCAAACCTTCAGTGTATGTTCCTTTAACTTAATTGGCAGATCAGGCAACCTCCCTATATTAAGCACCTGTGGTCAACACCACGTTGCCTGATCTTGGAGTCTCATTCCCCATGAGTCTCTGAAGGTGTTCCTGTGTTTCCTTGTTCATTCAGCCCTGCTGATTCCTGTGGTTTCCAAACCACTTCTACCTCTGTGGTTTCCAAACCACTTCTGCTACTGTGGTTCCCATACCACTTCTACCATCTACTATATCATCGTGACTGTGAGCTGATTCCTATCCGCTGCCTCCGTGCACTACAGTCTTCTAATCACTTCAACTCTACCATGTATCATTGGGACTGTTAGCTGATGCCTATCCGCTGCCTCCGTGCATTACAGGCTTCAACCACATCCACTCACCTGTTCATGATTGTGACTGCCAGCTGATTCCTATCCGCTGCCTCCGTGCACTACAGGCTTCAACCTGCAACTCGTCTGTGTTTCATCATCGTGACTGCTAGCTGATTCCTATCCGCTGCCTCCGTGCACTACAGTCTTCAACCTGCAACCCGTCTGTGTTTCATCGTGACTGTTTAGCTGATTCCTATCCGCTGCCTCTGTGCGCTTCAGTCTTCAGTCCTTGTCTACTCTACCGTGTTTCCTTGAGTCTGCTGCCACTATTGCTACCCGCTACTCTCCGTGATCATCTGTTCCAGTTCAACTCTGCTCCGGTGTCCCATCGTTACTGCACCTGCTGGTTGCTATTGGTTACCTCCGTGTTCCCGCAGAGACCCGCTGCTGTTACTTCTCAGCGCTACTCATCCATCTACTGCTGATCCGCTCTCCACGCCTTCCTGTGTTCCCTGCTGGTCTACCTACCTGTGCGCTGCACCTGCTAGACCCCTGCTTCACCCATCCAGGGACTTGTATCCTGCTGGCCTCCTGCCCTTCAGGTATCTCTGCACTCCTGTCTGACTGCCTTCTCCTGAACCACGGTATGCATACTTCCCATTGACTGTGCTGTGTATTGCATACCTTGCTGGACTGTGTTGGTTCTCCTCTGGAGTTTACTATCTGCTGACTCTACTGCCATCATTGACTGTGTTATCTCATGCCGGATTACTTCAAGAGACTTTCTATATTGGCAGTGTTGTTCAGTCATTTATACATTTATATTGTGCATATTACTGTGGATCAAAGTCAAGGTGCCCGTGTATATATTGTGTTGCAGTCTCTCCCCGTGCACCTCCTCACATATATATTCAGTAGTACAACTTGCTAGTGGCAGACCACTGACTCCTGTTTACAGTTTCACCTGTTCCAGTATCCTCTCACATAGCAGTGGTACAACTTGCTAACGCAGACCACTGACTCCCCGGATACCTCCACTTGGATTCCATTCCTTCACTCAGACAGCGGTACAACTTGCTATCCGCAGACCGCTGACTCTCATCACCTCCTCGTTTCTGTTGGACATTCCTCCTCACTATAGCAGTGGTACAACTTGCTACCGCAGACCACTGACTACCTTCACGTGTCCTTTGTCCATACAGTTCCTCGTGTATTACTACCTCCATATTGCCAGTGCTGCTAGTCATAGACTTTCCTGAGCATCTCATCATCTGCTATTTCCTGTTCCGTGATCACCCTGCTACCAGAGTACCATATTACCACCTATACTGCTCTGGTAAGCCTATCACCTGGTGATCCCTGGGTAAAGACTCCTAGTGCCCGTGACAGTAAGATCAGGCCATGACAGACCCAGATACGGAACCTACTGCTAAAGAGATGCTGCAGCATCTGGTCAGTCGTGTGGAGCAACAGGATGCTCGCCAACAGCTGTTACTTCAATGTTACCAATCGTTAACCTCCCAAGGAACATCTGGACAGACTGTTACAGCTAGTATTGAAGCTCCTGTGCTTTCCTCCGTTTCCCCAGTGCCATCCCAGGTTTCTACAGCTCCTACGCTTCACCTGCCTACTCCGTCAAAATATGACGGGGACCCCAAAACTTGTAGAGGTTTCCTTAACCAATGTTCAGTCCATTTTGAACTCCAACCTCAAAATTTTTCTACCCATCGTTCCAGAGTGGCCTATCTTATCTCATTGTTTTCTGGACAAGCCCTGGCTTGGGCCTCCCCTCTGTGGGAAAGAAACGATCCAATTCTACAAGATAGTGCCAAATTCATTTCCACGTTCCGAAGTGTGTTCGATGAACCAGGTCGTGTGACCTCCGCTGCTTCCAGCATTCTTCGTTTGCGACAAGGCTCCCATACAGTAGGACAGTATGTCATTCAATTTAGGATCTTAGCCTCTGAACTTCAGTGGAACACTGAAGCATTAGTTGCCGCCTTCTGGCAGGGGCTCTCCGATAAAATTAAAGATGCACTGACTACCCAAGAGCTTCCTTCGTCACTAGAAGATTTGATCTCTCTTTGCCATCGTGTAGACATGAGATTTCGTGAAAGAGAATCTGAGAAAACAACTTCTGCTAAAGCACCTCTTCGTTTAAACCCTCAATTTCGTCCAGTTTCACCTTCTGTGATTCCCATGGAGATAGGACGTTCCAAATTATCTTTAGAAGAGAGGAAACGAAGAGTAAAGAATAGACTCTGTATCTATTGTGCTGATTCCACACATATGCTCAGTTCTTGCCCTAAGAAATCGGGAAATGCCAGGCCCTAACTAGTTCTGGAGAGGTGAAGTTAGGGTCCCTGGAGTCCTCTCCATTGTCTATGAAATCTAAAGTCTGCGCTTTCGATGTTACGATTTCCTTTGCTACCAAATCCTTTGAGTCACAGGCATTGATTGATTCCGGAGCAGCAGGAAATTTCATTTCTAAATCACTAGTGAATCAATGGTCCCTACCAGTGATCACTTTAAAAACACCCATTACTGTGACGGCTATAGATGGATCACGTCTCATCAATGGTCTCATCACCCAGAGTACGTCTCCAGTAACCCTTCAGATTGGTGTACTACACCATGAAGAAATTTCGTTTTTAATTCTTCCTGTTACGACAAGTCCGATTGTCTTAGGCCTTCCATGGCTTCAATGTCACTCTCCCCAGATTGACTGGCGCACCCCTCAAGTTACGTCTTGGGGGCCTGAATGTCACCATCGTTGTCTCTCTCAAGTTATTCCTCTTAAAGTACAGCAATCTTCCATCTCATCGTCCTCCCCGGGACTCCCTCCTCAGTATGCTTCATTTGCCGATGTGTTTGATAAAGCTCAGTCTGAACGTCTTCCTCCTCATCGTTCTTGGGATTGTCCGATCGACCTTCTACCTGGCAAGACTCCTCCCAGGGGTCGGGTCTATCCTCTCTCGTTACCTGAAACTCAAGCCACATCTGAGTACATACAGGAGAATCTCCAGCGTGGGTTCATTCGACCTTCCACCTCTCCCGCTGGAGCTGGGTTCTTCTTCGTCAAAAAGAAGGATGGATCATTACGCCCTTGTATAGATTTTCGTGGACTCAACGCCATTACTATCAAGAATCGGTATCCCATTCCGCTGATCACTGAGCTATTTGATCGCATCAAGGGAGCTCGGATATTTACTAAGTTGGATCTTCGTGGTGCCTACAATTTAATTAGAATCCGTTCCGGTGACGAATGGAAGACCGCGTTTAACACCAGAGATGGGCATTACGAATATTTAGTAATGCCCTTCGGGCTGTGTAATGCCCCCGCGGTTTTCCAGGGTTTCATCAATGAGATCTTTCGGGACTTATTATATGTATGTGTCGTTGTCTACCTGGACGACATATTGATCTTCTCACAGGACCTGCCTTCTCATCACCAACATGTGGCAGAGGTCCTCTCCAGACTACGGAAAAACTCATTGTTCTGTAAATTGGAAAAATGTTCATTCGAGTTACCCCAGATTCCATTCTTGGGGTATATAGTTTCCGGAGTTGGCCTGAAGATGGATCCAGACAAAGTAAATGCTGTACTACATTGGCCTCAGCCAACTACTCTTCGTGCCATCCAGCGTTTTTTAGGTTTTGCCAATTACTATAGACGCTTCATTCAAGACTTCTCATCCATTGCATCTCCCATTGTGGCCTTAACTCGGAAAGGGGCTAATACTAAGCAATGGTCATCTGAGGCTCTCCAAGCCTTTCAAATCCTCAAAGAGTCCTTCTCGTCTGCTCCCATTCTGCGACAACCTGATGTGACACTCCCCTTCTTCCTAGAAGTAGATGCCTCTAATGTGGGCTTAGGAGCTATTCTCTCCCAACGCTCGGAGCAACAAAAATTACATCCTTGTGCCTTCTACTCTCGGGGTCTTCTGCCCGCAGAGAAAAACTATACTATCGGGGACAAGGAGTTGCTGGCCATCAAAGCTGCATTAGAGGAATGGAGATACTTGTTGGAAGGAGCTCGCCATCCTGTGACGATCTTCACGGATCATAAGAACTTGTCATATTTGCAATCTGCTCAATGCTTGAACCCTCGTCAAGCAAGATGGTCTCTTTTCTTTTCCCGTTTTGAATTAATTATAACCTTCAAACCAGCTGCTAAGAACAAGAAAGCTGACGCTCTATCTCGAGCTTTTGTGACGTCCTCTGATGTAGAAGAGGTTCCCAACCATGCTATTCTAGACCCCAAATGTATTTCTCTGGCTGCGTCATCCACCAAAATGCTACCATTTGGGAAGACCCTCGTGCCTCCTACTCTGAGGAGGAAAATCCTTTCGTGGTTCCATGCCTCTCGTTTTTCTGGACACGCCGGTGAACATAAGACCTTTGAGATTCTCTCTCGTAGTTACTGGTGGCCTTCAATGAGGAGAGACGTCAAAGAGTTTATTGCTTCCTGTGATTTATGTTCTCAGTTCAAATCCTCCCGCAGAACTCCAGCAGGGTTGCTGCGACCACTACCCATTCCGTCCAAGCCTTGGACCCATATTAGTATGGATTTCGTTACTGATTTGCCACCAAGTAAGAATCACAATACTATTTGGGTAGTGGTAGACAGATTTTCGAAGATGGCTCATTTCGTCCCTCTGTCCGGTTTACCTTCCTCGTCTACTCTGGCTGAACATTTCATTAAAGAAATCTTCCGCATCCATGGATGTCCGTCTGAGATTGTGTCAGATAGAGGAGTACAATTCGTTTCCAGATTCTGGCGGGCCCTTTGTAAAACCTTGGGCATACGATTAGCACTCTCATCGTCTTACCATCCGCAATCTAACGGACAAACGGAACGAGTCAATCAAGATCTTGAGACTTTTATTAGGATGTTCTCTTCAGCCAACCAAGACAACTGGGTAGAATTGCTCCCTTGGGCTGAATTCGCCCATAACAACATGTACCATGAGTCATCATCCAAAACTCCATTCTTTGTGGTCTACGGTCACCATCCGTCTTTTCCGGAATTTCCTGCCCTCCCGTCCACCCAAGTTCCTGCTGTGGAGACTGCTTGTCAGACCTTCAAAAATATCTGGTCTCAGGTCAAAACCTGTTTAAAGAAGACATCTAACAAATATAAGTCTTTCGCAGATAAGAAGAGGCGGGCTATTCCACCACTAAAAATTGGAGATCGTGTCTGGTTATCTACCAAAAATATTCGTTTGAAGGTTCCATCTATGAAATTCGCCCCTCGTTTTATTGGTCCATATAGGATCATTCAAGTTATCAATCCAGTATGTGTTAAACTTCTTCTTCCTAAGAATCTTCGGATTTCCAATGCCTTCCATGTGTCCTTACTCAAACCTCTTATTATCAATCGTTTCTCGACTCCTCCCTCAGCACCGCAGCCAGTTCAAGTTCATCAGGAGGAGGATTTCGAGATTACTGAGGTATTGGATGCAAAAATTTCGCGAGGAGTCCTCCGTTTCCTCGTTCATTGGAAGGGCTTTGGTCCTGAAGAGCGTTCATGGATCAAAGCTGAAGATCTTAATGCTCCTGCCCTTCTGAAGAAGTTTTATTCCAAAAATCCGGACAAGCCCGGTTCCAGGCGTTCTGTGCCCACCTTTAAAAGGGGGGGTACTGTCACTCACCGGACTGTGAGTGCTTCTTCCCGGACTATTAGGAACCGTGGACGTCCTCTATCCTGAGGGACTGCGCATGCGCAGCCCTTTCCAAACCTTCAGTGTATGTTCCTTTAACTTAATTGGCAGATCAGGCAACCTCCCTATATTAAGCACCTGTGGTCAACACCACGTTGCCTGATCTTGGAGTCTCATTCCCCATGAGTCTCTGAAGGTGTTCCTGTGTTTCCTTGTTCATTCAGCCCTGCTGATTCCTGTGGTTTCCAAACCACTTCTACCTCTGTGGTTTCCAAACCACTTCTGCTACTGTGGTTCCCATACCACTTCTACCATCTACTATATCATCGTGACTGTGAGCTGATTCCTATCCGCTGCCTCCGTGCACTACAGTCTTCTAATCACTTCAACTCTACCATGTATCATTGGGACTGTTAGCTGATGCCTATCCGCTGCCTCCGTGCATTACAGGCTTCAACCACATCCACTCACCTGTTCATGATTGTGACTGCCAGCTGATTCCTATCCGCTGCCTCCGTGCACTACAGGCTTCAACCTGCAACTCGTCTGTGTTTCATCATCGTGACTGCTAGCTGATTCCTATCCGCTGCCTCCGTGCACTACAGTCTTCAACCTGCAACCCGTCTGTGTTTCATCGTGACTGTTTAGCTGATTCCTATCCGCTGCCTCTGTGCGCTTCAGTCTTCAGTCCTTGTCTACTCTACCGTGTTTCCTTGAGTCTGCTGCCACTATTGCTACCCGCTACTCTCCGTGATCATCTGTTCCAGTTCAACTCTGCTCCGGTGTCCCATCGTTACTGCACCTGCTGGTTGCTATTGGTTACCTCCGTGTTCCCGCAGAGACCCGCTGCTGTTACTTCTCAGCGCTACTCATCCATCTACTGCTGATCCGCTCTCCACGCCTTCCTGTGTTCCCTGCTGGTCTACCTACCTGTGCGCTGCACCTGCTAGACCCCTGCTTCACCCATCCAGGGACTTGTATCCTGCTGGCCTCCTGCCCTTCAGGTATCTCTGCACTCCTGTCTGACTGCCTTCTCCTGAACCACGGTATGCATACTTCCCATTGACTGTGCTGTGTATTGCATACCTTGCTGGACTGTGTTGGTTCTCCTCTGGAGTTTACTATCTGCTGACTCTACTGCCATCATTGACTGTGTTATCTCATGCCGGATTACTTCAAGAGACTTTCTATATTGGCAGTGTTGTTCAGTCATTTATACATTTATATTGTGCATATTACTGTGGATCAAAGTCAAGGTGCCCGTGTATATATTGTGTTGCAGTCTCTCCCCGTGCACCTCCTCACATATATATTCAGTAGTACAACTTGCTAGTGGCAGACCACTGACTCCTGTTTACAGTTTCACCTGTTCCAGTATCCTCTCACATAGCAGTGGTACAACTTGCTAACGCAGACCACTGACTCCCCGGATACCTCCACTTGGATTCCATTCCTTCACTCAGACAGCGGTACAACTTGCTATCCGCAGACCGCTGACTCTCATCACCTCCTCGTTTCTGTTGGACATTCCTCCTCACTATAGCAGTGGTACAACTTGCTACCGCAGACCACTGACTACCTTCACGTGTCCTTTGTCCATACAGTTCCTCGTGTATTACTACCTCCATATTGCCAGTGCTGCTAGTCATAGACTTTCCTGAGCATCTCATCATCTGCTATTTCCTGTTCCGTGATCACCCTGCTACCAGAGTACCATATTACCACCTATACTGCTCTGGTAAGCCTATCACCTGGTGATCCCTGGGTAAAGACTCCTAGTGCCCGTGACAAGATGGCTGCATCCGGGATGTTTGCCTGCTTTCTCGGGAGTCCAGGAGAACCCCCAAAAATTCGGGAGTCTCCCAGACTTTCCGGGAGAGTAGGCAACTATGTTTAAATTTACCTCCCCCTCCAATGCAACATGGTTTTGCCAACATACAAAGTTACTCATCGTTTTTCGCTTTGCTTTCCTTATGGAATCAGGCCCATATAATGCATATTTATTGATTTATTCCAAACACTGATGCACCATGCATTTTTCCGCTTTTTAGGGAACCTTATATTTTCTAGTTTCCAATTGTCTTATATAAACCCGGTGTGCAGTATGTGTGGAGCAACCGCAGTGTGTGCTGCATTCACTAGTCACCCCTTTGGGAGCTGCACTGGCCACTAACACCAATCTATTTTCCTGCTAAGCTATGGCTCAGAGGGTGTGTAGCAATTTAATAGCAGGCAGCACACGTTGTTCTCATCTCTCAGCCGCTTCTCTTACCTTACATAGTAAAAGCAGCGGCTAGAGCAGCAGTACCTCCCCCTATATCGGATCACAATGCTGTGGTGACCTCATCACAGTGCGGCTCTCTCCTAGCTTATTAGTTAACTTACCTCATGTCAGCAAATGCAGGTTCAACCGTGTAAAGAGAAGAAGCAGGGGATGAAGAGTGATAGTATTGGATTGATGAAGGGAGATAGTGAGGGGATGATGAAAGTTGAAGGTGGGAGCGGGATTAAGAGAGATGTTGAAGGAGGTGGTGTGATTAAGTGGGGGTGATGAATAACAGTTCTGGGGGCTGAAGGTGTGGGGAAGAAATTACAAGGGACGGTGGTGGAACTGTGATGGAACATGGGTTACAGAGATTAGATAGATAGATCACACTTATAACCCACTTGGCACGTCCCTTGTACACTGGCCACGGCCTCATTGGATGGGCGGGGGGGGGGTCCTCTGAGCAGATGCTGTCTCCAGACACTTTGCTATATTACTAGTATGTAAATATTAACAGATGAATGTACGTTTTATGGTTAGAGGACTTTATCTAGTTTCTATGTTAAGTGTGTAGGTCTACTTGCAAAGATCACATTTTACTATAGTTCTGTGGGTTGCTTTTGTCCATTATCTTCTCCCAGAGCTCTCCTATCAGTGTGAAGGAAGTATGATATACGTCTTACAATATGATGATTTGGCAGTGTGGCCTAATAGAATGGGTATGTGCACCATAGGGAGTGGTTTATGAGGATGTCCAAGGACAAAAGGTCCTAAACTATGACATAGAGAAGGCAATGAAGTGGCAGACAAACTTCTGATTTTGCTGATAGCTGCACAGAGGGATAAAAAGTATGTTACATACATACATTCCCCAGTCATAGGCACAATAATGCAAATGCAGTTTTGATGTTGGTGTCTCAGACAATATTATCATACTCTCATAGAAACCGGTTGCTGATAGCTTAACACATGCTAGACCTCGATAAATATTCAGCTTTATTTTATTTTATTTAATAAGCTCTTTCTTAAATGTTTTCAGAATCCTTTTCATACCAGCATTATGATTATTTTGGAAAGAGACATAGTAAAATATTTGAAACATCAGCATCTCTACTCTTGACCTTTTTATTTGTGCAAGAATGAAAATTAAACACTATCTTACAGCTCTACATCCAATAAATACACATAGAAATAATATTTTATGTACTTGCTATATAATTTCAAATTCAGTTATGTGGCTACACTATACAGCTGTAGTCAGGATTAATGTTAATTTTCTACAGTTAAACATAATTATAGAATGTAGAGAACAAATAATCTTGCTATTGCCATATTACACTTATACTATATTGGCTTCATGTATAATGGAGAAAGTGTTTCCAAACCATTAAATGATTTCCAGTAAGTGGAGAGAGCATTTGGATCCTCCTATCAACACCAGGGGCCTTATTCATTTAGGAACTTAAATTAAGACGTTTCTTATTTAAGTCTCCTGGACAAAACCATGTTACAATGCAAGGGGTGATAATTAGTTTTCTGCTTTGCACATAAGTTAAATACTGACTGTTTTTTCATGTAGCACACAAATATCAACTTTAAATTTCAGTGTACAAATAAGCTATCAAGTATTTGTGTGCTACATGAAAAAACAGTCAGTATTTAACTTATGTGCAAAGCAGAAAACTAATTATCACCCCTTGCATTGTAACATGGTTTTGTCCAGGAGACTTAAATAAGAAACTTCTTAATTTAAGTTCCTTAATGAATCAGGCCCCAGATCTTTGGGCACAATCCTTTTTGTTATGTTGCTGCCACACTTTCAACTTCAAATGGAAGTATTTATAAGATTGTAAGACTTCATAAGTCCATTTTTGGTACACATTACACAAAGTCAATTATGTTTTTAATGACAATTATCTTCAGGGAAATTCTGAGTTATTGCTTTCCGGACATTTTTAAATTTTTCCTAGTAATTGAATTATGTAAAGAACCTTGTCTACCTCCCGTAGTCTTGTGGTTATTGTTGCTTTTTCAACACCTGGTACCCCTAACAGTTTTAGTTATGTGACAGTGGTTTCTAACCCAAACCCAACTGTCCTGAACTAATTTTCCTTGCATGCTTACTCATAGGTTAATGTGGCTTCATGTCTGCATACAGTATAGACAGAGAAATGGAGCATATAGTGGGGTGTAGTGTACATTATTATAGAGAATGTGGTAGTTATGAGGCAAGGGGTGAGGTAATTGGCATGGTTACTTATGGCACTGGGGTAACCAAAATTATTAGGTAATTATTATTATTTGATAAGCTTCCTTGAAGAGATGTGTGCTCAGGGAACATTTAAACCTTTCAAGGCTAACAGACATGATAAATATATTGTACAAGCAATTTTTGGTTTTATCTTACTGCATGTAGAGGGCAGCCATTGCACCTACTGGCATAAAATTCAACTGTAATTTGGTGTTTTTACAAGGGTTTCTATTTAAGGTATATGACAACTTAAAATCACACTTGCCTACTCTCCTGGAATTTCGGGAATGTTTTTGATTTTCCGGCAGTCCCCCCAGACTCCAGGAAGAGTAGTTATCCTTCTGGGTCTTAGTGAAGGTGGGGCTTAATGAAGGTGTCGCTTTCTTAAGCCCTGTCCCCGCTATGCAATGCCATGACCCCCTCCTGTACTTGTCATATGAGGTTTTAAAAGTAAGCAAGTATGCTTAAAATGCAGACAATTCTTTCACATATATAACACAGTATGGTCATTTGATTAAATTAAATTGCTTATCTCAAATGTTAAAGAACCCCAAAACAAGCAAAATAGATTTTCTTACTACATAAACTGTGAAAAAAAATGTTTTCACTGTTTCAGTTCACAGCACAGAGATCAAAGTACACCATTCCCCCCATCTGTTTCCATCTAATTTTTTCCTTACATACTTATAGATGTGCCTTCAAAGCGAAGAAACATACAGATGTCTCCTTGCAGTTGAATAATCTGTTTTTAACATTCAGCTTTTGACACATGCATGATGTTAGTTTCGAACACTGATGCCGGACTCTGCATTAGGTTGTTGACAAGAATTAAAATGATGTATGGTCAGCAAGTATGGTCACAGTCCACTAACACAACCACCACTATTATTGGATTATGCCAAAACAGTGAGTAAGGTTATCTAACATTGATGTGGACTGATATACTTTTCCAGCTGCTGTTCACCCCATAGCTTCAGGGTATAGAATTTATTTGCTAACATTAAGGACCTCATTTAGATTCGGAAGCAAAGTCCGTGTAAGGAGTGTAGAAGTGGGAGAGTGCCGCAGCTTGGTAGGGTATTACGAGTTGCAAGCAAATCCCAGTTGTGTCCCACTTGTAATACCCTATCGAGCTGCGAGCAGTTCCTGCAGCTAGCTAACGCTTGCGCCACCTAATTCCTGCCGCACAGCTTTAGCCCTGTTTTGACGTGAGTTGTGTCTGCGCCTCACTGCGACTAGGATGCATTTACATGGTTACGCCTTCACAATTCCGCGTTTCTCCCATTCTCTCGTAGTGAGTCGCAAGCTGTCGCAAGTGTTAATTGCGTCCAAGATGCAGGCGGATTTGGAGCTTTCTGCACATGCGTGGTAGTGTTTTTTGGTTAGATGCGCCTAAATCGGACTTTGCGTCCGACTCTAAATGAGGTCCTTAAACAACATAACTCCTGAGTTCTGAGTCAGTTTCTAGGACTCCCAGGAGAGAAGGCCATTCTCCCTATCCTGTCTACTTCCTAGTGAAGTGGGTAAGTTGAGGGCCTCCATGATGCAAATCATCATCAATCTTGTCATTTTGGCCCTGCCCTCCTCGCGATGCCCCACCCCCCTCCTCACTTGTACTCTACCTCCCAGATAGAAGGAACAATAAGTATGAATAACACACAAATCTGGGATATTTAAAACTATTCATTGCAGCTCACAGTGGCCACTCTCAGTGCTTGAGTATTCCAAAAGTAATAAAAAATTATTACTTTTAATTGCATATATTATTTATATTTGTAGGTATAGATGTAAAACTTCTATAAAAATGCTTATCTTTATAAAAAAAAACAGGAGATTTTGTTTGCTTGTATATTACACATTTATTTATTATGCCAGTATGAAGCTTTACACCTTTAAATACACATATTGCTTTGTTGTTATGTAGATGTGTTAATGTATAAATATTAATAGCCACTGCACTGAAGGTAATATAAAGCCCCAACAACAAAGATGTAGGCAGCAAATTGACAAATGAAAAGTGCATTGACTTCAAAAAATGGTGTAGTCATAAAAAGGCCAACACGACCTTATTAAACCATTTACTTTAATGCTGTTTAGTGGAGGGGATCCACATCATAAAGCTAATCTGCAGACTGGAACTGTCAGTACTATTAGTAATTATTGTGTTGAAACAGTTGAACTGTGAAAAACTTGTTAACGATAACCTATTTTCTTTCCTCTGCAGGTTCCCTTAATTTGGACACAAACCACAAGTCACCAATATATTTTGGCAAATAATACCTAAACTTGTGCTTATCCCACTCCAAGTCTGTGAAGCCTATAAACACGAATATAGTTTGTTGGGGTGATTATATACACAAGCAGGAGAGCCAATAATGTGATCTTACTGCAACAGAATCTTTCAGTTTGATCATTTTACTATATATTGTCTGCTCAGACCTCACCAGGATGCCTGCTAAAACACCAATATACTTGAAGGCTGGAAACAACAAAAAGGGTAAAAAATTTAAATTGAGAGATGTATTGTCCTCAGACTTGATCAGCCCACCGTTAGGAGATTTTCGGCACACTATACACATTGGCAAAGATGGGCAACATGACGTCTTTGGTGATATCTCTTTTCTTCAAGGGAATTACGAGCTGTTGCCGGGTAACCAAGGGAAACCAAGAAATGGACATTTGATTGGACACAATGAATTCTTCAGGGCAAACAGCACCTGTGACTCAATGTTTTCCGAAACATCTTCACCTGTTCTTAAAAATGCAATCTCCTTACCAACGATTGGCGGATCACAAGCATTAGTCCTGCCCCTGTTATCTGCTGTAACTTTTAATTCCAAAAGGGACTCCTACAGCCCTTCTAAGTCACCCAGACTTAGCTGTGAGCCAGTGTTAGAAGAGAAGTTACTGGAGAAGTGTGAACCTTATGAAAGTCGGCATCAGTTTGACGGTGGAAGCACATGGAAGGTCAGTGGTTCAGCATCATGCTCTACAAATGGAAGGTCAAGCCATTCTTCCAGTCTCTCTGAACAGTATAGTGACTGGCAAGGAATTGACTTATTTGAAGACAGCCATATTCCATGTGAAATTGAGAACAATGATTTAAAATCAGAGGAGTCTCTTTCGGACCTGGCTGGATCTCTCCTAACTCTGCAGCTTGACTTGGGCCCTTCTCTTTTGGATGAGGTTCTTCATGTAATGGACAAAAATAAGCCATAGTGCAGTTTATTTACAGTGCTTATGGTACATATGGTACACAGATAACAACCAATAGCCATAGCAAGCAGCAAGATTTCAATTTTGTTCTACATTTTTTGGATATATTATTTGCACCTGGAATGTTTTTTCTTTTATGGTTAGTAGCAATACTGGAGTATAAAACTTTAACATCTAATATGTTAACAACTGTACATTTGGAGTTACTATATTTAGTAGACCTAACAGTGGTAGCATTTGTTTTTCAAAGCTGATGGACATTATGTGAATGGTAAATTATGTTGATCATGGTTGTAAAACTGCAGATCCACAGACACAAGGAATTTCTCAAGGGCTTCTATGTGACAGTATGCCTAAGAACACTATAGCCTGTATCATATTACTTGTATCTGGTCGCTCTGTGTGAGGGTCCTAGATATGCAATATGACCCACCTTATAAAACATTGGACAATGCTCTTGTGCCATTAACAAGAAGGTTCTCTATATTTAGACTGTTTTAAGTAAAGTCTACATGTTATACAATTGAGGGAAAGCTAAATATCTGTTTGTGGTTGCAGATATTTCTTTTTGTTTAATTGTATTTTTCTATTCATGTCATGGAATGTTGCTTTTCTATTATATATTTCAGATGCCATCTTCATCAGCTTTAGTAATGTGTCATGAAATTTTTATTTAGAGAAACAATTTGATACCAAGCTTTAAGCTTTATAAAATATTGCAACGAAGATAACTAAATTATTTCTGTTCCATATCCTTTTATGTGCCTTTGTATTTACAGCAACGTTTGTATTTTTTAGATATTGCATCACCATGTTTATTGCTTGCAGATTTTTATTGCAGGTTTATTGTATATTTTTTGTGAGTGTTCAAGAAAATATGTATCATACTTTTTTTCTTATCTAAGTTCTACAGATGCTTAAAGCTTCTTTGATACATTTGTAAACAATGCACTGGTTTCTCACATTGTTACAGTACATATAATAAATGCTTACCTCTTTGGGTAAAATGTACATGTAAATCAGATAAGTCAGTATTTATAGATTTTAGGGAGTTAAAGGTAAACTGTATTCTAATGAATAGATGGACAGTTGTATTGATGAAAAAATACAGTATTTTGTGTCTGTTAGCTTCATATTCCATTACTTGCAAACTTCTATTCTGCATTGTCTGCAAAGAATATCACAAAAATGTAGGATTGCTCCACTTTTAATTTTAGGGGGTGTCTTACTTATTTTTAGGGTTGAGTTTCCCTTTAATAATACAATCTTATTCATCTGCAATACAGTAAATAGTGTTTGTTGGATTTAACTCTGCCACTTTATGAACACAATTTAAAGCACTTGTAATTTTGTTTGCATTATAAATTTAAATGCATTTCTTATGTTTAGGAAATGTTAACTATATAAAATAAATAAATTGACTTTGCATAAAACACAAGAAGTTTGCATACTTATTATGTCAACAACTGATACTTTATTAATATGTGCAGACATCTATAGCATTAAACCACAACCTTCCACGCTCTACTTGGCTTTTTTCAGCTAAATTTACCTGGTCAGTGACATAATATTCTGGACCAGAAGATGAGCACCATGATAATTTTATGCAGAGTAGTAGCCAGAAAATATTTCTTACAAACTGACAACTAGATCACTGCACACAGCGCTCTAAAGTGTGAGCTTCCCCATAGATTACAAGATATCCTCCAGTAATTCTTTGGGGAGATGAGCCCAAGGAGTAGCAAGGGTGAAAGCTGCCTGACACCACTAGTAGATCCAGATATCAGTGATGGTAACAGGGCAGATCTTAGACCACCTCCCTCACTGTAAAATGAAAATAAGGCAACAAAATAATTTAAAAAACATAAAACAATAAATCACATTTATTTTGATGCCCTATATCTCCATTATATCATACCTAACATACACATTTTTGATTCAGAGAAGTAGATGAATCTTTGTTATAGTAACCTTCTGGGGTTGTTTGACTTAAAGTAACTATGGAAAGAAAGAAAGGAAGCAGCAGAATATTAGCTATATATCCTGAGGATATTTATTTTTAGCGCCTATATAGTTTTTTACAACTATGGAAAGAGTCATGAGAAAGTACAAATTTTATTTGTGTGCTAAACGTGCCCGTATCAACATGTACAATGCACTTAAAATGAAAATCTAGTCATTTCACTATGCTACTAAAAGAAACTCCAACATATCTTGAAAAAACATTTTTTTAACTTAATAGGATATGCAGAGCAGGTATACATGGGAAACGTGATATCTGGTTGGTCACAAAGATGTAAGATACCACAAGTCGCTTATAAACAGCAATTTGTGGGAGGGGCATAAATTAATCAATTAATCAAAGGCATGGTCCCTTCATGGAATAATTGCAAACTATGTTTCTTCCTGTGTATGCTGAGATTTTTTCATGAACATAAAGTATCTGGTTGTAGGGCTGGTGCAAGGTTTCTCAGCACCCTAGGCAAAGCTTCAGCCTGCCGCCCCTCCTCCACCAATACACACTTCCAAGCCCATCACATGCTTGACTTTTGCGAAATTAAAATAACTCTTACCTCCTCTTGTCTGGCTGGCAAAACTGTAGTCCAGAATGACTGACGTCTGACGCAGGGACAAATCAAGGTTTTCTAGAAAGGGTTCCAATGTTAGATTTCAGAATATTGCAAAAAAACTCCTATGCCACCCTCTGTCCGTCAGCTTTTCTCTAACATGCCACCCTGCCTACCAAATTTTCTCACACATGCTACCCCACTGCCCACCAGTCTTTCCCATACATGCTTCACATGCCCCTCGGATCAACAGCTTTTCTCTCATATACCACCCTGCCCACTATCTTTTCTCACACATGCCATCCTGCCTACCAGCTTTCTTACAGATGTCACCCTGCCTACCAGCATGACCCTCTGCTCTCTAGCGTTCTCTTCTATGCCACCCTCTGTCCACCAGCTTTTCTCAGAAATGCCCCTCTTTTCACCAGTGTCCCCCGCATTGCCTCTTCTTAACTACTTTCTTCCACTGCTGTAAGCAACATAGGAACCTTGCTGCAGGTTGCCCCCACTGTGTAACATGTCAGATGATGCTGAAACTTTGAGGCAGATCAGCAGGAAAGACGTCTCTGCTGCCGTCAGTGTAGCTGCCGAGTCGGCAGCCTTCTATTAACCCTTCAGATGACCTTGGTGAGGTGTTGGTGTGGACTCCTAAATCCCAGTGCCCTACAGAGATTCCTAAAACTGCCTAATGGTAGTGCAGGGCCTGTCTGGTCGGCTAGATTTGTGATTTCAGCTCTCTATCCCCACTCATTATGCGGAACTCTTAAACACATGTTTAATATAATAAAGTGTACTTTATTACTAAGAACTACTCTGATTTTCTTTGCCTCTTGCAGACAGTATCTTTGTAGTACATAATTGGCCTAACTACTTATATAAACAACTGCGAAATATATCCTTTGATGAGTAATGATGACAGAAAGAAACAAAGATAACTGTGCATTCCACAGTTGTTTGTATGATGTGTTTCCTACTACACTACTGCTTCTTTCCTCACTCCTGCATTTGAATTACTGCAGCCAAATATTACAACACCTACAATATACTCAAGGGTTCTCCTAGTAAGGATAAATGTCATCTCTAACCGTGGTTCACCAAAGCTCCATCCACCATTTCACAAATCTATACAGCTTTCTTTAAATACATAATTAACCCCTTTCTTTCTTATGATCCATTCATAAACAGTCATTCTGAGAAGCCCATATGTTTAATGGCCTTTCCTAAATAGACATTCAAGATGATATCTCACAAGTGTGCAGCAATCGCTACCTCCCCCTGACAATTCCAGTATCTAAACATCTCGTACAGTTCCTAGCCCATGGGTCACTACATACTGAAATAAACTAGTAGATCCTGGCAAAACTGAACTGATAGTTGCTGGCTTGCCAATTACTGTTAGAGCCAGTTTACATTGGATTTATAAGCAGAATGGAAGGCCCTCTGGAGTCTCTTGTGACTCTTAAATGAACCTGAATAGAAAAAAGCAAAAAATACATGACTAGTTAAATCTCTGTTTTTCCCTTTTATAAACATATGCATTTTTTTTTTATATAAAAGTATACCTCTGAAAAAATAAGTAAAACTAAATGAAAAATATGTTTTTCCACTATGCTACCAACAAAATCCTATTTGTTCCAAATAAATATACATTTTGCTTAAGGGGTTTAAATAATTAAAAATGTCTCAGTGCATCCAACGCATTAGAAATATATGAACATGGATCTGGCCGTTGAGGTGTTAAATCCCTCTGGTTATTAAAAGGCTAAAGAAAACAATGTAACTATACCAACATGCAATTTATGAAATAAATATTAAACTGTTTAAGGTGAATATCTAAGAACCAAAGTTGCATATCAAAAACAATTAATTTATTATAAGGAATAACATAGTCTCTTCTGTGAAGTATTATATTAGATATCTCTTCAGAAGTCCATGACCTTCATGCAAACACACCGCCAAAATATCCAGCTAAGTTTAACATTATCAAAATCTTTTTTGCAGCACATTACAGTGTAAAGAGTAAGATATAGGAACGTGATTTTCTTATTTCATTTGCAATAAATTGGTGAGACGCACCTTACTTCTGATACATATTAGGAAATACATAAAGCATAAAAAACCCTGTCCTTTAATACAGGCTGCTAAGGCACTCAGGAAATGTGCCATTTGCATTCCTGTGCCATTTGTATTCTTTTCATGTCTAAAATAACAATATGCTGCTCCCCGTGGCATAAGATGCAGAGGAACTGTCAAGATTAGGTCATAGTCGGTTCCCTTCAATTATGTGAAACAGGTGTGAACAAGGAGGCCACCAGAGTAGACCACTTAAATGACCCTTGTAAATTTCCATATCATTTTCTTTTAGTCTAGGTAACGCTATACCTTGCTCCTAAGCTGACCCTTACAATGACAGAGAATAGGGGTTATTTTATGGACCTTGTTTAAACAAACAATACGCATTGTTGCTACATGTTTTACCATACACTGGCTACATAGCATAAGACATTGTTAAATGCTTCACATTCATTGCAGGCTGTTGTCTTGTTTCCAGTTTGACCTTCCTGCATTGCTGGGAGCGCCACAGTATTTATTCTTTAGTGAACAAAAGGTTATGACAAGAAATGTTTTAAGCTGATGTATCGCTAATCAAACCATTTGTTTGGAAAATCTGGAATATACTGTAGTTTCAATTGCATAAATAAAGTTTAAGCTATTTAAACTGAGGGCATGAGAAGAATTGACTAATATGTGTTTAACAGATTCAGGGAATCGGATTTATCTGAGGAATGTGATTTACCCAAACGTTACTGGGAAGTGATTTGTGGCTCATCATCATCATTATCTGCAGCAGCAGCTATTTATATAGTGCCACTAATTCCGCAGCGCTGTACAGAGAAGTCACTCGCATCTAATAACAAAGCTGGGTAATATTATAACTAATATGTGTGCATAATCAACAACATTTGATTGTAAAACTATTTGCTTTAATGATCGAAATCCAGTCCTGGTAGTTCCTCTGATTGTAAAATATGCTCCATGCAGACCTATGGATAATTCCCATAACCATTTGTAAGGAAAGAAGGACCTGGGAATTTGGGTCCAAAGAGGGACTGCTCTTCAAATAGAGTGACAACCTCTCTTTGGATTAGGAGGCAAGTTTTCTCGAATAGAAGGCTTAAAATAATTTAAGACTAACACAGCCACATATTATTAATATTATTAATATTATTCTTTACTTATAAGACACCGCTAAATACTGCTGCGCCGTACAGTGGGGAAATACAGCATAGTACAAAGTTATACAGTAGAGGACCAAAGTTATACAGTAGAGGAGTCAAAGTACAAAACAAGCAAAGGCAACAATACAGGACATGCAGGTAGTAATGCACATAATAATGTACATAAGACTTAATAGGTAAGTTATACAACAAACAACTGAACATGCAAAAGGCAGGACACAAAGAAGAACAGGTAGCTCAGGTGGGGGCAAACAAGAAGACAGGAGGAGAGAGGAACCTGCTGATGAGAACTTACACTCTAATGGGAAGGGGAAAAACAAAAGGGGGTGACCCGGTGAGAATGTGGGCAAAGGTAGACTGGGCCAGTCAGAAAAGAGTTGATGGGAGGTTGGCTTTAATGAACAGCTGGTAGTTTAAGGATGATTTTAATCTTAAAAGACTGGTGGAGAATCTGGTTGAATATGGCGTGGAAGTGTACGCCATAAGTGAGAAGTGGCATGAGAGACGTTTTCAAGGTGGGGGTAGGGTATGGTTATTAGTAGGAATTTGAGACCCCTGGTCATTGACAGTGGGGAGGAAGTGTAAAGTAAAAAGAAGTTGGAGATGTGGAATGGCTAAGGGCTTTGTAGGTAAGGGTGATGAGCTTGAATTGCATTCTGTAAGGAACAGAAAGACTTTTTAAATATTGCCAGATTGGCCTTATTGGGGAGGGGAAGAGGAGCAGTCGTAGATAAAAAAAAAAAAGTCTTGCTATGGGGTTAAGAATGGATTGAACTGGGGAGAGATGGGTGAGAGGAAGGCCAGACAGGAGGAAGTTACAGTAGTCCAGGCAGAAGATGATTAGAGAGTGGATGAGAGCTTTGGTAGTGGCAAGGTGAGAAGGGGTCTTACCCTGGATTTTTTTTAAATGTGGAAAGAACAAGCTTAGGAGAGAGACTGGATGGGGGGAGTGAAGTAGAGAATGGAGTCAAGGGCATCAATATGAAAAACTGAGGAGTGTTGTCCACTGTGAGAGAGATGTCAGGTGGGGGATCCCTAAAAAGAGGAAAACTGATGAGTTTAGCTTTAGACAAATGCAGCTTCCAAACTGCAGATGACACCAATCTTATCCACACAACTTATTGCCTTTGAAGTTGACAGATTGGAAAATTATCGCTAGGGAGTAGATAAACATTAATATTATGCAGACATTTTTCTTGTTCGATACAAGACTTATTTTAATGAGGTATGGGTTCCTAGTGAATTGATAGACTGCAGTCCTCACATATATTAATTTAACCTGCAAATGTGATGCCTCCGCTGTGTGTAGGTTTCCCTTTTAAATCTTCCAGGTGGAGCTTACCACATTTTGGTGTGACACTTCTTCTACCTTAACCTCAATATCCCCACTCTGAACAGAGCAGGGATTGGAATAGGCTCTTCTGTGCAGGGGAGGCCCCCAAAGTGGCCTTTGTGTGCATGTGCAAATTGCCCACAATTGGGGCACTGGCCAGCACCAGCCCCGCATATATGGCAAGGTGTACATTGATGTAATAAGTTCAAATCCACTGGATCATGCAGAATAACACCATATATATGTGCCAGCAGTGGAAGAAAAGGAAGAACATATACTGTATTATAAGCAGGGGTAGGCTGGGCTGGGGGGCAAGGGGGCATTAGCCCCCAGGCTGGTCCCATAGTGGGCTACTTTGGGCTTGGTCACTGGGCCACCTTCATTTTTTTTCCTTTAAAATGTTCCTAATAGGCTGCTGAGTCGAGTCTTGCACCCTAGGATAAAATTTGCCAGCCCTCCCCTGATTATAAGTATGTTGTAATTTACTATGACAAACAAATGTTATAATATTTGCCTTGTTACAGTTTGAAGTATGATTTATAGAATTAGAGCAAATGTTTATGTTAGTAAGAATGTAGTAACAGATTATGAATCTCCTTAGGACATGAATCTTCACAGAAAGGTATCTGCTCGTGTATTGCAGTAATGTAACATCATGGAAAGTTTTTGGTAAGTACCTAAGCTTTATGGCAGAAATCTGTTTGTACTGTTTAGATTTCTGAAGAAAACTGTTTACAGTGGGAGATTAAATTGTTACGGTTTCTGTAAAACCCAATGTCTCCAGACATACATGCTGACAACTGGGTCTCTTGTGTTTACCTTACGAAGGATGGTGACTGTTATCCAGACATGCACAGTGACGTAGAGTTGTACAGTGTCTGCACTTATATGAAACCGATACAGTCAGTGGTATCTCTCCCAATGCTCCACCAGATCCCCACTGACCTGGTCACAAGCGTCAAGAGATTCATTGGGCACATTTACACCACATTTTATAGGTGTCAGATTGGTATTTGTCAAACACTGGAATTAACCCCTCATATTGCACATAATACAATTTCATGACAAGCATACTATATAGCCCCAAATGCTCATTATGTTATATAGCGCCCAATGACTAGAATGCTATATTACACCAATAAGTGACATGTTATATAGCCTGTGCAAACCCAAATAACAATATGTTAAGTAGTCATCAATGTCCAGCATGTTAGGACTGCTTTATTACTATGATTATAGACAATATTTAGCATGTTGTCTTGCCCCAATGCATACATAATAGCCCCAATGTCCATAATAGCAGCCTTAATACCAGCAGTAATTATTCACAACAATAGTTAAATGTTGAACATAATAATCCCCAAAATCTGGCTGTAATATCCTCAATGACCAATATTAGTCCCACAGCAAAAAAACGCTTTTGCGTCACAGGGACGGAGCCAAAAAGTTGGGATTCACCCCATCCCCTTCCAACAGACACCCCTTCCCCAATCCAGGACCTCCCGGAAAGCAAGACTACAAAGTTGGTAAGTATGGTGTAAAGTCAGCAAGAAGGTGTAATTTTGCACCGAGGCAAAAAAATATTGAGCAATAGGGTTGGGGTAAATGTAAAATATGCTGACAAATAAAGAGTTAGTTGCGGGAGACACCCCCTAGCTCTACTCTAAATCACAGTTTAAAAAAGAAGCTGCATGTAGCACACATGTATTTGTGAGCTATATGCAAAAGTAGACAGTGTTTTTCTTGCATGCAAAAAATTGTCACTTGGACAGATTAGGTCAGTTAATGTTGGCATTGAGACTATTAGGGGCAGATTCAATGGGATGCGAGGTGATGCAATGTGTCTCAGGATCAGGAGCAGAGACACATCGTTTTTACTAAAATCTCCACACATTTTATCTCGCATCGAATGGACACACTAGGGAAAATGAGTGTGTGGCAAGTAAGTTATTTTTATTGACATCAGTTGAGCATTGGTCATCATATGGGTCACTGGGGCTATCATTTGTCCTCATTTAGAGTTACGAGCAAACCCAGTGCAAATTTACACCTTGACAAACCATGTTGCGATGCTGAAGGTGCAAATGCAATTATTAAATGCAATGATTTCTTTGCATGCATGGAAGATACTGCCTGTCATTGCATGTAGCACCCAAATATTGGGCAGCATTATTTTAGCACTGAGATTTAGGTCCCGACTCATCAAGGAATGCAAAACAAACTTAATACATGTTTTTTTAAAAAGGCACTATATCGGTATACACCTGATTTCAACAAGAGCATGTGTAAAGATATGTCTGTTGATGACATGTTTAGGATGTAATTAATGTCTTCTGTACATAAAATGCATTTTTACAGATGCTTCTGATTGTAAACACATGTTCTAACTTGCATACGCATCCGTCATCACTAGCAATAGGCACTTAGACCAGACCTGTAGCTGGTGCAAGTGATACAACAGAAAAATATGTACATTTGAGATGCCCAAAGTTTGAATCGGATGCTGCCATGTGTGTTCAAGCTTCACTACGTGCACACGCCCAATATCATCCCCATTCCATCCATGAAATCATAGGATGTAGTAAGGGTCCTTTGCACTTGACGATAAGTTGGATGTTGTTTAATTCACTGGCATATGGCCCGGTTCTGGGCTGGCACAGTGTCATTTTGCACAAAATACAGCATGTATCAGCATTTATGTAACGTAATAATTCAGATACTTAGAGTTGAGATAGAATATGCCCCCCTTTATAATTCTAAACCAGTCTGAACATTTTAAATACCCTCCTGCAATGTAATATGGTTTGACCAAAATGCAAGTTGCACCTTCTACTGAAAGTTGAAATTAAAAACAATCATATGCAGTACTCTGGAGGGTAAGGAGCTAGTGGGAGCCCCACTAGCGCCTGTCAAAACAGTTGTAATATGGACATGTGGACAGTAGGCAGTTACACACTGGTGGAGCACGTACTTTCCTGAGTTTAATTGTAGATAAGTTTTTTTTCTTTCCTACAGATGGCCTTCATGAATTAATATATAACAAATAACGTATTGCTAGTGATCATTCATAGATATTATTGATAATCGTACACATGTATATATATATATATATATATATATATATATAGATATACAAGTTAACCCGTGCATGATACTCATGCATTCTAGTCAAATCAAGCTACTTAAGGTGTTAAAAAGGTTCTTGTCATGCATTTGGGCCTAGCCCATGCCTCCACAGGGGAAGAGCGTTACTTCCCGACGCAAGCGCCCTTTTTTAACGTGGTTTTGTCCACATGTCACCACCTCATCATTTTTCTCCATAACCTCATCCTTCATCTTCATCGCCACATCCTTCATCAAGCTACTTAAGGTGTTAAAAACTCCCCACTGTCACCCCCGGCAACCACCAACCACTCCCAACTGTCACTTCTCCTTCAAGAAATATATAGGTCAGTGTATAACTCTGCCCAGCAGGTGGCACTGCAGCTTGTTTTTTTTTTTTCACACACGCCACTAGGCATTTATATAGTAGATATTAATATATATATATATATATATATATATATTTTTATATATATATATATATATATATATATATATATATAGATATACAAGTTAACCCGTGCATGATACTCATGCATTCTAGTCAAATCAAGCTACTTAAGGTGTTAAAAAGGTTCTTGTCATGCATTTGGGCCTAGCCCAGGCCTCCTCAGGGGAAGAGCGTTACTTCCCGACGCAAGCGCCCTTTTTTAACGTGGTTTTGTCCACATGTCACCACCTCATCATTTTTCTCCATAACCTCATCCTTCATCTTCATCGCCACATCCTTCATCAAGCTGCTTAAGGTGTTAAAAACTCCCCACTGTCACCCCCGGCAACCACCAACCACTCCCAACTGTCACTTCTCCTTCAAGAAATATATAGGTCAGTGTATAACTCTGCCCAGCAGGTGGCGCTGCAGCATGGTGTTTTTTTTTCCACACACGCCACTAGGCATTTATATAGTAGATATATATGTATATATATATATTATTGCTTATCAAGTTGATTAGAACAGATATTGTATCTGTACAGTGAGTTTAATTTTATTACTCTATGTATTCATTTTCACATTTTCATTCAAATACCTTTATGTATTCCAATTATATTTAATACTTTTTATAAGAATGTATGTATGAACTCATCTCCTCATTTCACCGTCTTGTACTTTCTTATTCATAATCGTCTACATGGCTATATATTTAGGTATTTTAATTTTTTTAATCTTTTTTTGTTTTATCACTAAAGTTACTTGTTTAGTTATTTCCCTTTATATATTCCTTTTGCATTTTACTTTTTCATACTGACTAACCCAATTAACCATTTAAGGTTTAAGGGCCTTATTCATTAAGGAAAGTTAAGCAAAAGTAAACAAATAAGGCAAAACCATGTGTACTGCAATGGGGAGGTAAATTTAAAATGTGATGGCAGATTTATATTTGAGGTAGAGCATGTCCTAGATCAACTTTACATTTCAGTGTACAAATAAGCTATCAAGTATTTGTGTGCTACAACAAAACAGCCAGTATTTTCCTTATGTGCAAAATAATAAACTAATTTGCTCCCCTTACATTGCAACATGGTTTTGTCTAGAAAACTTGAGTAAGAAAACTTACTTACTTCTTGCTTAACTTTCCTTACTGAATCAGGCCCTAAATAGCCCAGTAAACAATTTCAGGATGTATCTTTGGCATTATTCAAGTGTGCTGGATAATTTTTAGACAGTGTCATCATTATCCATATTTCATCCATAATACCTAAATATCCCACACTTAAATATTTGAGATCATGTTTCTTTTATTGTTTGCACTTAATTGCTTTACATCACCCTGGCAAATGGTCCTAACATGGTGAAAAAATTCAATAATTTGAATGTTTGTTATGGTTTGTAAAAAAATAAAGTTCAGACTTGTGAAGTCATCAGAGGAGGACAATATATCCAGTAAAATGATCATTCAATTAGCTTTATTGACATGATGTTTTGGCAACATGTTGTTAGTCCTGGGTGCATTTTACACTAATGTAGTTGACCTGATCTCTGTGTTATGGGACAAGCCAGTGAGTACAAAATCAGTCAACTGATGAGGGCTGCATTCCTCTAGAATCTAGCCACAGGTCTGGTACCAGCACAACATTCCAAGCATTTCAAACAGATGATTGAATTCCCAAAGCCCTTGGCAATATAAATCCATCTCCCTTTCACATCCTTCAAATTCCTTGTGAAAATTGTGGTGTTCAGTGGTTCAAAAGTCATGTACTGTTATTGCATACTATTATGAAACACAACCCAACTACAATTTAATCTCTACATATAAAAAAAATAAAAAAAGAGAAGGAAACCAAGTTTGTCGCATGAACTTTATTTCATATAGAAACGTATTTGATGTCATAGTTTTCTTACACTAGTTTGACAGGAGCTACACTGTTGTTATCATTTAGGTGCCTGGATTGGCGGAATTTCAGACTAGTCCTTCCTACTTCAAATGTGCCTGCAGATGGACTCTCAGTAATTGGCTGTCTGAGCTCAAATATCTCTGTGATGTTGTTAAAACATTCATGTGCTGATTAGGTATAGGTTATTTCATATCGACCTACTTTCGCGAAGCTCTTTCCAGGAGAGGAGGTGACTGGGGGGCGGGAGGGGGCGGGTCGTGGCCAAATGCGTCATTTTGGCCCCTCCCCCCAATGAAAATGCAGTTTTGTCAAGGCGGGCGGGGCCAAAATGACGCGATTCACCATGGCCTTATGGTCGGAAATTTAACTCATGACCCCACTGCTGTAAGGCAGAAGTGCTAACCACTTAGCCACCGTGCTAAGGTTGTATGCAATTATTGTAAAATTGGTTACAATCTCAGATATAGATATGGGATACAATCTGAGATCACAGTACCTTAAAGCATAATGTTCCTTTTGTCAGCTTTGGAAAACACATACCTCGAATTAGTCCTCATTTAGGCGGGATAGTCCCCATTTGAGGGTTCTGTCCAACCATCCCGATTATGAAAGTTGGGATGGCTCTGAATGGCAATGAAGTGTGTTAGAGAATTTAGACTGTAAGATCCAATGGGGCAGGGACTGATGTGAATTAACTCTCTGTACAGCCCTGCGGAATTAGTGGCGCTATATAAATAAATGATGATGATGATGAACTTTAAATTGCCCCACCACAAGGATTTTCTGGTGAAAGGGTTCATAAAACCACATAAATGACATCACTAATGATGTCACTGATAACATTAGATTAACCATATTAAACATTTTTGCATCACTGATGTCACACAACATCCCTTTTGACATCAGCAATAATCTGTCAATTGATGTTAAGTCATTGAGAGCACATGTCTGATGGTTGCTATAGTTTAATACAGCTTTGCATTTTTGAGTGATGTTACCGAATAACACTTCTACTTGTGCCGAAAGCCAAAACAACAAAAATATTCCTGTCCAGTGAGATACAAATGCAGTGTATTACCAGCAGTAGATTATTAGATTTAGATTTTCAGAAGATATTATCTCTCTTTCTTTAATGTTATGCCCTGCCTTCCCACAGAATACAATTCTTATAGTCATTCATACAAATAAGGTTAGAGCTTACCTTGCTATATATATATATATGTGTACCTATTACAGGTAGGAACATTCTAAACATGTCAATTTGTTATTTTACAAACCAAAATATTTTATGGACATAATCATGGATACTCATAGTGTCCCTGTAGGCTGGTTTCTATAGTGGCAGTAGGGTGACCCATTTATTCTCAAATAGTAGAGAAAATTTCTCGTTGTATAAGATGCTCATATTCATATATATACTTATAGCAATACATCACTTTAAATGAAGTCTGACGGTGTTGCACTAATTTTTGACTATTTCCTCTCCCTGTCCTCATCATAGAAAATCTACTTCTTTTACATATCTCCTAGTTTATTTTTAACTTACTATGTCTATCGTCTTATACATACCATTTTTACCTGAAATGCCTATTTTTCATATTTGTAAAACTGTTATTTTTCTTGAGTTTTATTATTTTGTTATCTATGTCATTTTATTTCTTCCCAGGTACCTAAAATAGGCCTTTCTATGTCTAATGCTCCCACTCAGGCAACAAAGGGAAATTAATAAATTAAATACAAATGTTGCTTTAATGTTTTTATTTATTGTAGGGATGTTGTGTGATGTCAGTGATGTAATAATTAAATCCTCTTAGTGATGTCATTAGTGATATCATTACTATGTCTTTGCCTACTTTCATCCACATCCATGCTTTCTCTTCCTGTCATGTGTCATAGGAAAACTGGATGGAAAAATATATTATTATTTGATAGTTAAGACTTTAAGAATAATGCCATCCTTGGGGATGGGGCCAGTTAATGTTACATTACACCAGGGGCGGATCTAGAAAAATGCTGTACCCGGGGCGATTTAGGGGGGGGGGATTTAGGCCCCGCCCCTTTTCTAACATCTTAGGCTGCCAACGGCTGCACACTATGTGCAGGTCCGTCCAGCCGTGACAGGCAGGGACAGTGTGCTGCCCGGCTGCTCTGATTGTGTTTTAAACACAGTCAGAGCAGCCGGGCAGCACACTGTCCCTGCCTGTCACGGCTGGACGGACCTGCACATACTGTGCAGCTGTCGGCAGCAAGTGTCTGCTAGGGGGGGCGATCGCCCCGATCGCCCCCCCCCCTGGATCCGCCACTGCATTCCACAATATATATGCAGCTGTTTACATGTTTTTTTCTTTATCTGGTGTGGAAGATCCTACCAATCAGGGAACAAATTTGTATGTATTATTTCCATTTTTGTTTTGTTTAGGAGGGGGTCATAATATCATGGGCAGGCTGTGTACCGCAATACTAACTTTTCCTCCACAAGATGGTTAAGGAGGGGTAAATACACATCCACCCATTGCGTACTTTTATCCATTCAATCCAATGCGGCCATACTTTTTGCAGTGCAGAACAAAAATTGATTATTATGTGTTTTTAAATCTATTTATATGGGATCAGTGTTTAGAAAAATGGACCACAAATGCAGCAAGCTGCACCTTTGAAACAGGATAAAAACATAAACCCTTCCCCCAGAAAAAAAAAGCTTATTTTTTGTCTACTTTTGAAAAAATAATTAAAGTCTCAGATAATTCGCCAGAGTACACCTTAACTCTCTCGTTATGCCGTTCTGGCATGCTTTCAAACTGGGTGATGTCACACAAGTGGAGGAAGCCTATTGCCTGCTATTGTAGGAATGTCATACACATCTGGGACCTCATTTAGAGTCGGACACAAAGTCTGTTTTAAGCGCAAGTGTCCAAGATGCAGGTGGATTTGGTGCTTTCTGCACATGCATGATAGTGTTTTTTTGTTGGATGCGCCTAAAACGGACTTTGCGTCCGACTCTAAATGAGGTCCCTGGTGCGCAGAATGTGATCTTTCCCTTTGTAATACATGCATCAAAAGTGGACGACAATAAGTATAACTTGCTAAGTGTTAAAAAATGTAAAAGAACATAGATTATATACTTCATGGTAGACACAGGAACACTTATGGATATAGCAAAGGAAGCTTATATTTAAAACTATTTCAACCGTTTCAGTATACCATTAATAACATATAATAAGTGTAAAATTACCACACAAAAAAAACACACTTTACATTCATTGAGACATACACATATAAATCAGAACATCAAAAAGGAGAACTGACTTTTGCTATGTTACAGTGTGGAGCTACTGAGTGAAGGGAGTAAAGAATGTATTGAGGGAATGTGAGGGATTAAGGGATGCATGCGGAATAGACCGTGTACAGTGCTGTTATTCATATATACATATGCCCTTAAATTATTGGACCTTATCTGATTTATGGACCATATTACCGCATTGTTCCATTATTAATTTAATCAACAAAACACAAGTGTAAAATGGAGACTTTGGGAAATGAGTCATGTAGGCATGTACAGTTGGACCCAATTTTCATCTAAAATGCAGACAGAAATTGCATCCAACAAAATGACCCATCTTACACTGGTGTTTTGAGCCAGATACATCTTAGTTGGTGGTCATGACTATCAGTTTGTAACTTACACTAGTGATCGAGCTCACAGGTTTCCCATCTCCTGACAGTAGCATATGCGTCCGAGTCTCAATATGCATAAGTCGCATTTACTCCAACACGCCTCCTCCTTCCCCTGTTCTACCACTCCGATTGCAAAGAGCCACAAGCAGCCAAAAAAGCAAGATACGACTCAGTCTACATATGGCTGCAACCGTACTGTTTTGTGGACATGCGCAGAAGTAAAAAGTTTATTATATGCTGAAAACGATAATTGCATACTCTACACGAGCCCCTGAATATCACTATCTGCAGAAAGAAAGGGCAATGTTGTGTGTACTAGACTTGCCTGAAAGAGAAGGCTTTTTGGTAGGTATATTTGGGGTATATTGACACTATGTGATTTTCCGGCATTGCAATAGGTTCAGTCTATGTAGAACTTGTAGTAAAACACCTTCTTCTTTGTGGAATTGCCTAAACTTTACTGAGCAGCACTATTTGCTGGAAATCCAAACTGGTTTGCTCAGCTCTATTTTATTATATCCAACATATGTTGGCCATATTTTTTCTCTTATTTTATTCTCAGTGTCTATTTCTCCTATATTTAAAGTGTATCTATGAATATATCCTAGTATGGTAATGATGTGATTGCTTTGCCACCTTTTCTCAAATAACTCACAATTTCCACCAAACAAAAGGTGAAATTAACAACAGCGTTTGGTCTCCACAAGTCTTTCTATGTCAATATAGAGAACCTTTTTTTTATTCTGAATTTAATACTGTATATCTTTTTAAATCAGAAAATCAAAAGAAATGTCATTGACAAAATTATTGACATGCTGGACTTAATATTTGTAACACAGCCTTTGGTCAAAATAACTGCAATCAACCACTTCCTATAGCCATGGATGAACTCTCTGCACCTCTGTACAGGTCCACTCTTCTTGTGCAAACTGATCCAGTACTTCCAGATTTGAAGGGTACCTTTAACCCAACTGCTGTTTTCAGAACTCTCCACAGATGATTTATGGGTTTTTGATCTGGACTGAGTGCTGGTCACTTCAGAATATTGCAGTGTCTTGTCTTGAACCATTCATTGGTGCTTTTTGAAATGTGTTTGGGGTCATTATCCTGCTGGAAGTCCTTTGACTGTGACCCAGCTGATGGGTTAAACATTGGACTCCAAAATGTCTGGGCTATCTCTAAATTTCATGATGCCATGCACACATTCAAGGCGCCCAGTACCAGATTCAGCACATCAACCCCAAAATATCACTAGATCTCCTCCATTTTTGACTGTAGGGAAGGTTTTGTTTTCTTTTTGCGTTCTGTAAACTAGGAGTGAAGTGTTTTACCAAAAAGCTCTAATTGGGTCTGATTTGTCATATTTTGGGCTTTCTTATTTCTCTCTCTCTATCAGCAGTGAGACCTCTTCCATTGAGTTGGTGATGGATGGTGTGTGTTGAAGCTGTAATGCCTTGTGTCTGAAGGCCATCTTGAATCTGTTTGGCAGTTGATGATGGTGCTTTCTCCACCATTTGAACAATCTTGTGTTACAATCATCAAACAATTAACTCTTTCCAGGAAGGTTGTCTACAGTTCCTTGGGCTTTAAACTTCCTAATAACATTACGTAAGGTGGAACAGGAACATCAAGGTCTCTGAAGATTGATTTGTAGCCTTGAGATTGTCCAAGCTTGGCTACAATCTTCTGTCTGACCTCCACAGACATTTTACTGGCTTTTTTTCTTTTCTCCATGCTCATTACAGTACACAAAGTGACACAGAACAGGAGAATGAGTCTATTTTCTTTTTAAGCTTGTGCAGACACTTGCTACTCTCCACAGGGGAGTGAGTTCCAAAGTGACGGACAATTACCTGCTTGAAATATAATTATTTATAACTAATTTAAAAGGTGCCAGCAATTTTGTCCAGCCCATTTAAGGACTTTTGTATGGAATAATGTATGACTTAGTAAATACTTTTTGCTTTATGTGTTTTAGTCCACTGCAAATCAAAGAAATGCATATGTAAATAGCAAAATATTTTCTAATTTCAACAATGAAGAAATGGTGCTTTGGAAAAAACTGCAATAATAGCAAGATTTGTGGTCATGACTATATGTCTGTATCCTCCCTCCACTGCCACCATGACAAAATTCCTATGTGAGATGTACTTTAAAGTATGAAATCTGGGAGATGGTGTGGGTATAGGTGACTTGAGGGCACATCTCCAGCATTGAATATAAAGGACCTTATTTAGAGTCGGAGGCAAAGTCTGTTTTATCCTGCATGTGCAGAAAGCACCAAATCCGCCTGTATCTTGGACACTTGCGCCTAAAACAGACTTTGCGTCCGACTCTAAATGAGGTCCAAAATGTTTAGGTTTTTTCTTTGCCTGTTAAACAGGAGACTTGTGTGTTCAATGTGTAACAATTCACCACCATCAGAAATGACAATTCCCTTATGTTACATAGCTTCTTAAATGTATACAGATGGATGAGCCCCCAGTATTGTTATGTCGGTATAGTGAAATGTGAATGGGAGGCGACCCAGAGAGTTGGGTCAAAACCGAAATATTTGATTTAAGTAGCAATTACCTTCTCCCTCAGCTGATAATGTGTAGATTAGCAAATTTTCCATATCCACATTATGATAAATAATATTCGATAAAAAGCAATGTTTCTTATGTTATGACGCTATAGATAGAACTATCATAATTAAATAATCTGCATAAAAAATCAGAAAGATCTGCTTTCCTTTTAAAGAAATATGTCATGTAAACAATGAAATAGTTTTGTATGAAAATGTTTGGCTTAATAAATACTAAAGATATTGCAAAAAAAAAAGATTATTCCAGTTCTGAGATATTCTTTAACTATTCACAACCAGCCTGAAGTTTGTGTTTTTATTCCCCACTGACTTGTATTCTTCTTTTTTTTTTTTTTTAGTAAATGGGCTTATTGTTCTCCAAATGAATATGCAATTTAAATTTAAAAATCTTTAAATTAAGTCTAAGCAAATACCTAAATCCCATGAAGAATGTCCATTAAGTAAAGTTATGGTATGAGAAACCCTGGCCAATTTAATCTGTTTGAAAAGATTACTTTCTTGGTTTAGTATTATGTACACCTAACGCTGGGAGTGAGTACAATAATTTGGAATAAAGTATTTTGGATACTGCAAAAAATCTGACAATTAACTTTTATTAAGAAATGTTTAATAACCAACTTTTAAGAAGTTCACATTGTCAACACTGCTAGCACTAAGGGTGTGCACCGGGCACTTTTAGTGTTTTGGGTTTTGGGTTTTGGGTTCTGATTAGCTTGAGGTTTTGGGTTCTGATTTGTTTTGCCAAAACACCTGACGAAAGGTTTTGGTTCTGATTTCGGGTTTTGGGTTCTGATTTATATTTAAAAAAGCATAAAAAGCACTAAAATCCAGTTTTTTTTCCACTCCTACGCTATTATTAACCTCAATAACATTCAATAACAATCATTTCCACTAATTTCAAGTCTATTCTGAACACCTCACACCTCACAATATTGTTTTTAGTCCAAAACGTTGCACCGAGGTAGCTTTCTGGACTGCGTAGTGGAGTGGGCCCGGTACCCAATTTGGTACCGGGGCCACAATACCTCCGCCATCACATGGTCTCAATTCCACTGCACAGCTGCCTGCTCCTACATCCTCTGCAGCATATACTGGGTGTAGTTCGAGCGCGTCAATACCTCTTGTTTTTGACGATGACAGGTCATTTTCATTAACTTTGGATTTGCCCCCAACACTGAATGTAGTTGATACGCATCTATCTGGACTGCGTAGTGGAGTGGCTCCGGTACCCAATTCGGTACCGGGGCCACAATACCTCCTCCAACTGGTCTAAATTCCACTGCACATATGGCTGCTCCTACATCCTCTGCAGCATATAGACTGAGGGTGTAGTTCGACCGCGTCACTACCTCTTGTTTTCGATGACCATGGTACAGAGCATTCATCATTGAGATCCCATTGAGTATGTCAAAGACAGACAGCGTCGAAGTGTTATTTGTTGACTTTGGGAACAAAAAAACTGTCCCTGTTGCAAATCTTCGTGCAATGAAGAGTGACTTTTTCATTTAAAGGCTCAAGCTTTCAAGTGTAGTGTTTATAACTTCATTACACCAACAGGTAAAAATCCTTTTAATTGGGATAATGGAGCCACAAAGGAAATTGCCCATATGTAATGTCCGCACAATGTTACTGGCGTTGTCTGACACCACAAATTCCCAGGAGAGTCTAAGTGGGGTAAGCCATCAACCGTCTAAATCCCACTCCACTGATGGCAGACACCGGACACACTTCTAACACCAACATAGCTGTTAAGGCCGCAGTTATCCGCTTTGCCATAGGATGACTACTGTTGTACTTTGTGCTCATGGCAAACAACTGTTGGACGGTCACATAATGCCAAAAAAAGATTTGCAAGATGGAATTGTCCTTGGGCCATCCCACCCACCATTATGTTGTTGAAATAGGACATGTGCACTTTAACAAACCAATCATTTCAGCGAAAGGGCCTACCAAACTGTGGCTGAAATGATTGGTTTGTTTGGACCCCCACAAAACGAGCTGGCAAACAAAAAAAAAAGGGTGCAAGATGGAATTGTCCTTGGGCCCTCCCACTCACACTTATGTTGTTGAAATAGGACATGCACACTTTAACAAACCAATCATTTCAGCGACAGGGCCTACCAAACAACTGTGGGTGAAATGATTGGTTCGTTTGGGCCCCCACACCAAAAAAGCTATTCATCTCTCCCTGTACAAACTAAACAGGCTCTACTGAGGCAAGATGTCATCCTGATCCTCATCCTCTGATTTCTCTCCCCCTTCAATGTGTACTTCCTCATCCTCACACATGATCAATTCGTCCCCGCTGGACTCCACAACCACAGGTCCCCCTGTAGGATCTGGAGGCCAGTGCTGTATTTGATTAAGGAATTGATAATTCATTTTTATGAATATCATTTTTTCAACGTTCTGCGGAAGCAACCTCCTTCGCCGCTCACTGACCAGGTTCCCCGCTGCACTCAAAACTCTTTCCGAGTACACACTGGAGGGGGGACAACTCAGGTTAAATAGAGCCAGTTTGTACAGGGGCTTCCAAACTGACTTTTTTTCCTGCCAGTAACAATATGGACTGTCTGACATGTCTATTTGGATGGTGTCAGCAAAATAATCCTCCACCATTTTTTCAATTGTGACAGCATCCAATGCAGCGACAGTAGACATGTCTGCAATGGTTGGAAGGTCCTTCAGTCCGGACCAGATGTTGTCTGCATCCCCGCTAGTGGGTCTTTTAGGAAAACTGAGCTTTTTCCTCGCAGCCTTAGGTGTGGAAGAAAATGAAGGTGGAGCTGTTGGCATGTCACGGTCCTCTTCAGTGGACAATTTCCTGACCAGCAGGTCTTTGCACCTCTGTAGACTTGTGTCCGCTGGAAACAGAGACACAACATACACTTTAAACCGAGGATCGAGCACGGTGGCCAGAATGTATTCCTCTGACTTTAAAAGAGTGACCACCTTCGGATCCTGGCAAAGCGTACAAAAGGCTTCATCCACAAGAGCTACATGCTTGGTGTAATCGCAATGGTTTACCAGCTCCTCCCTCACTTTCTCCAGCTGCTTCTGCAACAGCCTGATCAGGGGAATCACCTGACTCAAGCTGGCAGTGTCGGAACTGACTTCTCGTGTGGCAAGTTCAAACGGCTGGAGAACCTTGCACAACACGGAAATCAGTCTCCACTGCGCTTGACTCAGGTGCATCCCCACTCCTTTTCCTATGTCATAGGTGGCTGTGTAGGCTTGAATGGCCTCTTGCTGCTCTTCCATCCTCTGAAGCATATAGAGGGTGGAGTTCCAGCGCGTTTGAGGTGATGGCATGGCAGGTTCAGCCTTTTTTGATGTTGCTATTGTCCAGCAATTTTGCGGGCCACCGCAAGCATCTCCTGCACACCCCTGTCCCTCTTCAGGTAATGCTGCACCACCAAATTAACGTTGTGGGCAAAACATGGGACGTGCTGGAAATTGCCCATATTTAATGCCCCGCACAATGTTACTGGCGTTCTCTGACACCAGAAATCCCCAGGAGAGTCTAAGTGGGGTAAGCCACTCCGAGATTATTTCCCTCAGTTTAGAGGTTGTCAGCGTTGTGCCTCTTACTAAAACCTGTGATACACAATGTTGCCTGCCTTGGCACGAGCAGCCGTTGTGGAGATGCTGCTACTGATGCAGCTGCTGCTGTTGCTGCGGAAGGTGATGCATCTACCCAGTGGGCTGTCACAGTCATATAGTCCTTAGTTTGCCCTGAACCACTTGTCCACATGTCTGTGGTTAAGTGGACAGTGGGTACAACCGCATTTTTCAGAGCACTGAGGACTCTTGTTCTTACTTCTCTGTACATCTTTGGTATCGCCTGCCTAGTGAAGTGGAATCTCAACGGGATTTGGTACCGGGAACACAATACCTCCATCAACCATCTAAATCCCACTTCACTGATGGCGGACACCGGACGCACGTCTAACACCAACATTGCTGTTATTGACGCAGTTATCCGCTTTGCCATAGGATGACTAGTGTCGTACTTGGTGCTCATGGCAAATGACTGTTGGACGGTCAATTGTTTGGTGAAAGACATAGCGGTCTTACGACTTCCCCTCTGGGAAGATGACCGACTACCAGCAGCAACAGCAGCAGTGGCAGTAGTAGGTGTACCACTGCAGGATTCCTCGGATGAATCCCGTATTGAAGAGGACTCAGCCTGGCTGGTGACATGGCCTGCAGGACTAAATCTGATGGAGATCGTGGAGGAAGTTGACGAAGAGGGTGTTGGTGGTATGTATCCAACAGGACCAAGGGATTTAGGTGTCCCTGGACTGCTGACGGTCCTAACCACAGGTCCTGAACTAAACACTGAATTATGAAGGTTCTTCAGGTGACGTATAAGTGAGGATGTCCCTAGGTGGCCAAGATCCTTACCCCTGCTTATTTGAGCTTTACATAAGCTACATATGGCCATACATTTGTTCTCCGGATTCGGATAAAAATAACTCTAGACAAAAGAGGTGGATTTTTTGGTCTTCTGACCAGGCATGACGATGGGCTTTTTCATCCCATGGACAACAACTGTTTCCCTCCCTGGTGGCTCATTTATGATAACCACATCAGCATCCTCCTCGTCAAGTTCCTCCTCAGCGCCAGCTACATCAAATCCTCCTCCCAGTGTACAACATTCACACCTTCATTAGCCAAATCTGTAACTGGACTCTGGGCGATCCTTCCAGCATATGCAGAGGGCGTGCTGCAAATGGTTGAAGGAGCCACCTCTTCCCGTACAGTGATGGGAAGGTCAGGCTTCGCAACCACAAAAACCCTTGGACTCGCTGTTCTTGGACTAGTTGTTGATGACAGCTTAAGTCTCTTAAATTTGTTAGAGGGGGGGGAAGAGAAGTGCTTAGATCCATGGGTGAAGCTGAACCACTAGTCATGAACACGGGCCAGGGCCTAAGCCGTTCCTTGCCACTCCGTGTCGTAAATGGCATATTGGCAAGTTTACGTTTCTCCTCAGATGATTTTAATTTTCTTTTTTTGCTAATTTTTGGGAACTTTGGGTTTTTGGATTTTACATGCCCTCTACTAGGAGATTAGGCATCGGCCTTGGCAGACGACGTTGATGGCATTTCATCATCTATGTCATGACTAGTGGCAGCAGCTTCAGCATTAAGAGGAAGTAGGTCTTGCTCTTTCCCTACTTTATCCTCCAAATTTTTGTACTCCATTATATGCAGCACTAATGAGTGTACCCCTAAACCACACACACTTTGGAACTGCTTAAAAATTGAACGTAGTAAATGTAATATAGATTGCAGTACCTATTCTCTGGAACTGCTTAAAAAAATCAACGTAGTAAATGTAATATAGATTGCAGTACCTATTATCTGGAACTGCTTAAAAATTGAACGTATTAAATGTAATATAGATTGCAGTACCTATTCTCTGGAACTGCTTAAAAATTGAACATATTAAATATAATATAGATTGCAGTACCTATTCTCTGGAACTGCTTAAAAATTGAACGTATTAAACGTAATATAGATTGCAGTACCTATTCTTTGGAACTGCTTAAAAAATCAACGTAGTAAATGTAATATAGATTGCAGTACCTATTCTCTGGAACTGCTTAAAAATTGAACGTATTAAATGTAATATAGATTGCAGTACCTATTCTCTAGAACTGCTTAAAGAATGAACGTAGTAAATGTAATATAGATTGCAGTACCTATTCTTTGGAACTGCTTAAAAAATCAACGTAGTAAATGTAATATAGATTGCAGTACCTATTCTCTGGAACTGCTTAAAAATTGAACGTATTAAATGTAATATAGATTGCAGTACCTATTCTCTAGAACTGCTTAAAGAATGAACGTAGTAAATGAAATATAGATTGCAGTACCTATTCTCTGGAACTGCTTAAAGAATGAACGTAGTAAATGAAATATAGATTGCAGTACCTATTCTCTGGAACTGCTTAAACAATGAACGTAGTAAATGTAATATAGATTGCAGTACCTATTCTTTGGAACTGCTTAAAAAATCAACGTAGTAAATGTAATATAGATTGCAGTACCTATTATCTGGAACTGCTTAAAAATTGAACGTAGTAAATGTAATATAGATTGCAGTACCTATTCTCTGGAACTGCTTAAACAATGAACGTAGTAAATGTAATATAGATTGCAGTACCTATTCTTTAGAACTGCTTAAATATTTTTTTTTTTATTAATTTTGTATAATTTTTAAAATAATTTTTTTTTAGTAATTTTTAAGAGATTTTAATAATTATAACATTTGTATAGACTTAGCACAACAAAGCATAGGACTAAAGCACCACTGGACTCAGCAGGACAGACACTAGTCAAAGCACCACTGGACTCAGCAGGACAGAGCACAGGACAAAAGAACCACTGGACTCAGCAGGACAGAGCACAGGACAAAAGCACCACTGGACTCAGCAAGGACAGAGCACTGGACACAGGCATAAAGCACCACTGGACTCAGCAAGGACAGAGCACTGATCACGCAGGAGCACCACTACCCTACACACCCTCCCTCTTCCCTGATGTCAGGCGAAATGAAGATGGCGGGCGCAAGGTGAGTATTTATGACATCCGAGTATCGCGAGATCCGACGCGAGACTTGGATGTCATAGCCTTGGTTTGGATTAGTTTGGCGGCCGGAAGTTCCCGAACAGTGCTCGGATCCCGTCGGATCCGTGCTGTTCGGGTGGGCTCGGATTAGCGGAATCCGAGCCCGCTCATCCTTAGCTAGCACACATAAAAATATGCTGAACTTAATTGACCTTTGATTTTTTTTTTCAAGCTTGCTAACATATGACCAAAATTATGTTGACACCCCTTCTAATTAGTGTGTTTTGGCCATTTCAGCCAAACCCTTTGCTAACAGGTACATTAAATCCAGCATACAGCTGTGCAATCACCTTAGTAAAACATTAGTAGTAAAATGTTTTCTACTGAAGAGCTCAGTGATATTCAATGTGACACTGTCATAGGATGCAATTTTCCAACAAGTGATTTTTTAAAATTTATGCCCTGCTAAAGCTACCCCTGCAACGGTAAGAGCTGTTATTGTGAAATGGGAATATCTAGGAGCAACAACAGCTCAGCTGGAAGACCAAGCAGTAGGTCACACAAGTTCACAGAATGGGACTGCCGTTTTATGCCCCATAGCATGTAAAAATCACATAAATGCATTCTCTGGAGTGACTTTTTCTGCTTCATCTGGCAGTCTGATTAACCAATATGGGTTTGGTGGATGCCAGGAGAACGTTTTCAACCCGAATGCATATTGCATGTTTGGTGGTGAATGAATAATGGTTTGAAGCTGTTTTTCCATGGTTTGGTCTGAGCCCATTAGTTCCAGAGAAGGGAAATCTTAATGTTACAGCATACAATGACATTCTAGAGTGGTGTGCTTCGAACTTTGTGGGAACAGTTTAGGGGAGGCCCTTTTCTGTTTCAGCATGACAATGCCCCCCTGCATATTAAACTTGACAGGGGGTAAAGGTATTAACCTCTGATTCTAACAAATCGCCAATATTCAGCATCTTTGCTGGTCAAATTTAAAATAGCAATTTATTTAAATCTAGTTTTGCCTTTAAATACATTGCCGTTTTAAATTTTGCCCGCAAAGTCACTGAATATCAGCGGTTTGCTAGAATCGGAGGTTAATACATTTACCCCCAGATATGGATCTATATGTTGCACTTGACACCAAATATGAGTCTACATCTTACACATGACACCAGATATGCTCTGTTGTTATAGTACAAATAGAAAACAAATAAAATTAATAATTGTCAAAGTCAAATTTTGCAGACAACTTAAAGATGTTTCAAAACATATTTATTTTTCTACAAACACATATTAAATGAACTTCACTAAAACCTATACAGCATATATAAATCTCACTTGTCCTTATCATCAATTCAGTATAGAATCCACTTTAATTAATTAATTACTCCAGATTTAGGAATGACTAGTCCCATCCACAACCAGAAAAAAGCACTTAAGGAACTCAAAGTCCCATCTCCATAAATGTGGATTTTTCCAGCTTTTTATGTAGTAGAAGTTAAGGTATCAAACCTTTCCAGGAAAAAAAGCATGCAGCATATGTGTTCGTCTCTCAGAACTGATCAGTCCCTTCAAACTCTTATAAAAACCCATATCTCAGTGCTGAATTGAATTGCACTATTTGATGATATTACAGGTGACAGTCTTTTTCCTGGACCAGATATGGGCCTGTATATTAGATTGGGCGCCAATTATGGATATTAGAGACTCAACTTTATAAGCTTTCCAATAGATATGGCTCAACTTTTTTCATACTTGCCAACTTTTCCTTGTTGGCTTCAGGGAGATCCGGGGGGAGGCGGGTGTGCTGGAGCGGGACTTGATGAGTTGCATCAGTTTGGCCGCGCCCCCTGAACGATTGTCCCAATTTTGCCAAATTACAGCAGGGGGCTAAGATGACGCAATATTTGCATCATTAAGCCCCGCTCCGCGCAACTTATCTATGGTGCGAGAAGCGGGAGGTTGCCCTGCTGGTCTCCCAGAGATGCGGGAGTCTCCCGGGAGAGTAGTCAACTATGCGTTAAAGAAAAGCAGCTAATGAATCTCTAGAGACTGTCTCAATTACTGAAGTCATGTTGTCATACCTGTTAGTCTTTGATTAAATCTTGGTCTCCATGAAAATGGCCACCTCCATAGGCATCAATACATGGACATAGGACACTATTTCTGAACTGTGTCATCATGCCACAGATGGCAAAGCCAACCACATCTTGTACTGGCTCAGCATCAGGGAGAAAGCCAGACTCTTCAGGGAGTGAGGGAGATCACCCCTATTTCAGGGAGTCTCCCTGATAGTCTCCCTGATATTCAGGGAGAGTTGACAAGTATGACTTTTTTGTACATACCAGCTATGATTTAGCACATTATATTACATACCAGAATGGTTTAGCTGTTTACTTGGCACAAAATATAGCTCTATTTGTAATAGTACCAAATATAGCTCTGCATGCGGTGTCTCCTAACTTTTGTAGTGTGCGCCTAGATTTTTGAATTATCTGTGTTGATCTTCTCATGCTGAAGGTGTGTCCAGAGCCTGCCTTGATAGCTTTTCCTGAACTGGAGTTGAACCAGGAAGTTTCTGTGACTGAGTGAATTGCAAGGCAGGCTCAACGAGGTACCGAGGGAAACTTACAGGTATGTTCTGCAGAGAATCTCCTGCTTGGACTGTTAGGACTGTCTGATTGACCAGATCCACCAGGCTAAACACAGCTTTTTATATTTAATTTCAAATCCCTAAATTTCTCCCCAAAATCCATTTTTAATTTGGGTGGAATTAGCCTTTAGCTTTTAGAAATACAACAACATGTGAATGAACTGAGTATCCCCAAAATAGTTTCCAATTCAGTAGAAATATTAAACCAATGTTACAATAAATATGTAAAAATTTCCCTTCACCAAGAAGATGAACCAATGTTGTTTGCCTTATGAGTACACTGTAAAGCTGCAATAAATGTGCCAGCCAAAGAAATCAACAGTCCTGCTACAGACATTTTCCACTCAGTGTGATTTCTTTCAGCCTACATAGTAAATGCCCTGTGTTATGCACAAAGAAGCTCTCTTAATGCTCACTGAAATGATTTTGGAAAGCAGAATCGTTATGTATTTCCATTAATCTTTCCATGCTTCTCCTTTTTTCACCTGAAATACTGGTCTGTTCGGCAAGTTACAAGGGCATAACAATCAGTTCATTGTTTTCTAAGTAATACATTTAAATTAGAAGAGAACGCTATGATATAGCCTGCAGTGCTGGAACACAATCTTACACTTCAAGACTTAGCAGCAAAGCTCAAGGGGCTGCTAGACAATTAATTTAAATTTAAAATGGAATGATTTTATTTCCTGGCCTAAAGTTTATAATCATTTTGGCTGAAACTTTCTATTGAAATAGAACAGTGTCACAAATTGACTCCCAGTGCCAGCGATGTGAATGTTTACTTTAAGGGGTTACAGATGATTTCTATACTCAATCTTACACTCCCTTATCACACAGGCTACAGATCTCACTGAATCACCCCCAAAACAATTATCTTACATCCATACACACCGAGGGACAGGGGCGGATCCAGAAGTTAAATGTACCGGGGGGGATTTAGGGGGGGGGGGGGGGGGGGGGCGATTTAGCCCCGCCCCCTTTTTGACACCTAAGGCTGCTGACGGCTGCACACTATGTGCAGATCCGTTCAGCAGAGAGAGTTAGGGAGAGAGTCCTGCCCGGCTGCTCTGATTGTGTCAATCAGAGCAGTTGGGCAGGACTCTCTCCCTAACTCTCTCTGCTGAACGGATCTGCACATAGTGTGCAGCCGCCGGCAGCAAGCCCCTGCTAGGGGGGGGCGATCGCCCCGATCGCCCCCCCCCTGGATCCGCCACTGCCGAGGGAGCAGGGCCAGATTAAGGACTACATGGGCCTGGGGCTGAAAATTGTGGCCAGTGATATGTGGGTGTGTCCAGATGTGTGTGGGCGTGGCCAGTATCATGGAGGGCATAGCTTGCACTTACATCCAGCCACCTACATCTCCCTCCCAACCTCCCTTATATAAATATATAAAGAGTGCAACAATAAATGGTTCACACAGCATGTATGTAAAATGAAAAGTGCAAATACTTCCCAGCTGTTCCTGATACTGGGACAAGCTCTTGGATAATCAAGATAGTCCCCTAAAGTCAGGACTATCCTGATGGAATCGGGACAGTTGAGAGGTAAAGGTATGTTATTTTATTGATCATTGAAGACAAAAATACAAACCATGGTTGATTATTTATATTTATAAAGTGCTTTTTTTTCCATCAATAAATTTTATTGAAGTTTCTGCAAAACATTTAGGGTACGGAAAAAAAGGAGGGGAATCAACAAGGGGAGATACATTGGGGAACCCCCTCGCAGTGGTTGCTCAATGAGTATTACAACAAATATAAATCCACACATTCTGAAGATAGAAAAGACACAAAAAAACAAAAAAAAAATTGCAATGCACATAATAGAAAAATAGAATGTCCAAAAGATGCTGGGGGGGGGAATCACTAATCCTCCTCGGGGGGATTCTCGTAAAGCTAGGAGCAAGTGGGTGGGAGAGGAGGAAGATGACCCTCTATTTGCATCTGCTCCCTCTGTAACGTATACATGCCACTTGAACCACTTCATGATAGAGGCCAAAGCAGAAGTGAAGTATGGTATGTCTATCGTCACCATTTCAAAGCTGTACTGTATTTTAGAAATAATTCGAGCCAGAGTAGGGAATTTATAAAGTGCTTTAACAGAAACATACATGAAAAATGCTTATTTTCAGGTTTTGAACATTGAACAAAGTACAGAGTGCTGAAAACTTAAGAAAATTAATTTTAAAAAAACTTGAATCTAAGTATAAATATATAAATAAACACTGTCTATTGTATGTATTTATATTGATCACTAGAGATGGTCACTGACCCCCGTGTTTTGGTTTTGGATTCGATTTTGGATCTGGATTACCGTCGTGTTTTGGTTTTGGTTTTGGTTTTGCAAAACCGCCATTGCGTGTTTTGGTTTTGGTTTTGGTTTTGTTTGGTTTTGTTTTGCTATTTTTTGGGAAAATCCATGTTTTTGGGCCTAAATTAACCCAATTTAGTGCTCCAACTGTTTTAGAGACAAGTAATCTAATTGTTGAGGTAATAAATCATCCAAAAAAACAGTTTAATTCTTCGTTGGTAGGCCTATTCTACACACAAAACAGATTGTCTTCCTCTCCATCTATGCATATTGGCAATGCAGCCATCGTCTTTGAATGTATATTACACCCTACACTTATAGTTAAATATGTAAAGAAATGGAAAAAGCCAGTTTGGTTTCTGTCTCTCAAGGCCCCCCTCCACTTGTATAAAATACCAAAAAATTCAGCCATTATAGACTGTACAATATTAATTGACATGGAGAAAGCCAGTTTGGTTTCTGTCTCTCAAGGCCCCCCTCCACTTGTATAAAATACCAAAAAATTCAGCCATTATACACTGTACAATATTAATTGACATGGAGAAAGCCAGTTTGGTTTCTGTCTCTCAAGGCCCCCCTCCACTTGTATAAAATACCAAAAAATTCAGCCATTATAGACTGTACAATATTAATTGACATGGAGAAAGCCAGTTTGGTTTCTGTCTCTCTAGGCCCCCCTCCACTTGTATAAAATACTAAAAAATTCAGCCATTATAGACTGTACAATATTAATTGACATGGAGAAAGACAGTTTGGGGTCACTCTGTCTCTCTAGGCCCCCCTCCACTTGTATAAAATACCAAAAAATTCAGCCATTATAGACTGTACAATATTAATTGACATGGAGAAAGCCAGTTTGGTTTCTGTCTCTCTAGGCCCCCCTCCACTTGTATAAAATGCCCAAAAATTCAGCCATTATAGACTGTACAATATTATGAAAAATGGACAAAGCCAGTTTAGGGTCACTCTGTCTATGACACCCTACCCTTAAGGATAAATTGCCCTAACAGCAGCCTTTCAAGATGGTATGTGATATGGAAATGCCACAAGTCCCTTTCCTCTTTGGGGGTAGATTGCACCCTACACTTACATAGAAAGTTTTAAAAAGATGTTATCGGCATCATCTTCAGCTTAATCCTCACCCTCATCAGTGTGTACGTCATCATCACAGACTATCAATTCATCGCCGCTTGAATCCGCCATTAGAGAACAGTCAGTGCTTGGATGTCTTGGATGGTGAAGGCCTTCCTCGTGGAAGATGTAGCTCATTTTTATAAACATCATTTTCTCCACATTTTTGGGAAGTAACCTTCTACGGCGATCACTGACTAAGTTCCCTGCTGTGCTGAACACTCGTTCAGAGTACACACTGGAGGGTGGGCAGCTTAGGTATTGCAAAGCAAGTTTGTACATGGGTTTCCAAATGGCCTGCTTTTCTTCCCAGTAAGGAAAGGGACTGTCTGACATTTCCATATCAACTACCTCTTGAAAGTAATCCTCCACCATCCTTTGCATGTTTATACTCATATTGGATGGAGTTATGGGCAAAGTGACACATTTTTTTGAAAAATCCTTCAAACCAGCCCAGATGTTAAATTGTTCTCGTCTGCCCCCTGTGTCTTCCCTGCTTCTTTTTTGGAAATTTAATTTTTTACGAGCAACAGCTTGAGAAAGTGAAGGAGGACACGTCGTCAAGCCGAGGCCCAGTTCAGCGGCCAACTTGCTGAGCAATAGCTCCTTGCAAAAGTTCACATCTCGCTCATTTACAAGTAAAGACTCAATGTAGGTTTTAAACCTTGGATCAAGCACAGTGGCCAAAACGTACTGATCCGAGTTCAAGATCTTAATAACTCGAGGATCATTGTGAAGCGAATTAAGTACTTGATCGACAAGGCCAACATACTTTGCTGAATTGCTTGCTTTCAGCTCCTCCTTCATTTTCTCAAGCTGCTTTTCCAATAGTCTAATTAAAGGAATGACTTGGCTCAAACTAGCAGAGTCAGCACTGACCTCACATGTCACAACTTCAAATGGTTTCAGCACCTTGCACAGCACTGAAAGGATTCCCCACTGTGCAAGAGTGAAATACATCCCCCCTCCTTTCCCAATGTCATGACTTGTGCAATATGCTTGGATGGCTTTGCGCTGTTCCTCCATCCTCTGAAGCATGTACAGGGTGGAATTCCACCGAGTTACCACCTCTTGCTTAAGTTGGTGGCAGGGCAAGTTAAACTGCTCTTGGAGCTGCTGTAATCTCCTACATGCTGTGGCTGAATGCCTGAAATGGCCTGAAATTTTACGGGCCACCGAAAGCATCTCCTGCACCTCACGGTTATTTCGTAGGAAGCTCTGCACCACCAAGTTGATGGTGTGAGCAAAACAGGGAATATGTTGGAAATCACCCAGCTGTAATGCTCGCACTATATTGTTGGCGTTATCTGAAATGACATACCCTGGGGAGAGTCCGAGTGGTATAAGCCATGCATCAATCACATCTCTCAGTTTGCGTAACAAATTGTCAGCCGTATGCCTGTTAGTGAAGCCGGTGATACAAAGAGTGGCCTGCCTGTGACAAATGTTACGTAGTGGTGTACATGCTGCTGCTGTTCCTGCTGGTGAAGGTGAATGACCAACCCAGTGGGCTGTCACAGTCATATAGTCTTTGGTTTGGCCACTTCCACTTGTCCACATATCTGTGGTTAAGTGAACAGTGGGCAGAATGGCATTTTTCAGCGCAATCTCTACATTTTTACACACTTTTTGGTATAGTTGTGGAATAGCTTTACGGGAGAAATGGTGTCGCGATGGAATTCTGTAACGCGGACACAAAACCTCAATTAACTGTGAAAAACCAGCTGCGTTTATTGTGGAGATTGGACGCAGATCTAACACTAACATTGCAGCCATGGCGTCTGTGATTCGCTTGGCGACTGGGTGACTGCTGTCATATTTGCTTCCCCTCGCAAATGATTGTTTCACAGTTAATTGCTGAAATGTAGGACTGCTCATTTTATTCACCTGCCTCTGGGATGACGATTCACCCCCAGCAGCAGCAACAGCAGCAGCAGGACTAACGCTTTCTTCAGAGGAATCAATAATAGTGCCGGAGTCATCCAGCCTTAAGTGGGATGCCGGGCTAACTCCGAGCGCTACTGAGGATATTGATGAGGATGGTGTGGTGGGTGTATTTTGTAGCCGTCGGTATGTCGGTGAGCGGAGGGTCTTAGCTGATGAGGGAGTGCTTGTATTCTTTTGGGAAGAACTTTCAGCTTTTCCCAACACTTTGCCATGAACTCTCGTTAAATGGCGTAACATAGACGAGGTTCCAAGATGGTTAAGGTCCCTCCCTCGACTGACTGTGGCTTCACATACACTACAAATGGCTATACAATTGTTGTCTGGATTTGGGTAGAAATAATTCCACACATAAGAAGTGGATTTTTTTGTTTTATGCCCAGGCATGACAATGGCCTTTTTCTTGTCACGTGCCAGAACTGCTGCCACTGGTGCAGGACTTACACAAACAACCTCTTCCTCATCAACATCCTCATTAGCGCCCTCGTCGCCTACACAAATCTCCCCCTCATCCTCTTCTAATTCCAAAGTGGCATCCTCAATTTGGGTATCACCGGCTACACTCGGGCTATTAAGGCACACATCAGCAGAATGCTCACGATTAGACATCCCACTGTTGGATGGACTCTCCACAGGGATTGTTGTCATTTGTGAATCAGAGCAAATATTCTCCTGTAATGCCTCACTGTTATCTTGCAGCTCGGCTTTGACGCGTAACAGTAGTTGTGCACCAATTGTAGGCTGGGTAACTTTTTGGGTTCTGCCACTAATAGCCAAAGGTGAAGGCCTCATTCTCTCTTTGCCACTGCGTGTGTAGAATGGCATGCTTGCAATTTTTTTTTTATCGTCACTTAACTTTTGCTCAGTTACACTTCTTTTTCGCTTCAATACAGTAAATTTTTTTTTGGTTTTTGTTTTTTGCACTAATTTGAAAACACTCTGTTGTTTGACATCGCCTTGGCCAGATGACGTACTGGGAACACTAACATCAGGACTGGTGACAGAACCTGGTTGCTCATTTAGATCATATGTGGACTGCTTTGAATCCATTCTGAGCGCAAACCACTGAGGAGTGCTAAAAATTATTTAGTAGATACTGCTGACAGATATGACTTTTGACAGCCAGAAAAATGAATGCACAATTAGGGAGGACACCCCAAAAACACTGAGGAGTGCTAAAAATTATTTAGTAGATACTGCTGACAGATATGACTTTTGACAGCCAGAAATATTAATGCACAATTAGGGAGGACACCCCAAAAACACTGAGGAGTGCTAAAAATTATTTAGTAGATACTGCTGACAGATATGACTTTTGACAGCCAGAAATATTAATGCACAATTAGGGAGGACACCCCAAAAACACTGAGGAGTGCTAAAAATTATTTAGTAGATACTGCTGACAGATATGACTTTTGACAGCCAGAAATATGAATGCACAATTAGGGAGGACACCCCAAAAACACTGAGGAGTGCTAAAAATTATTTAGTAGATACTGCTGACAGATATGACTTTTGACAGCCAGAAATATTAATGCACAATTAGGGAGGACACCCCAAAAACACTGAGGAGTGCTAAAAATTATTTAGTAGATACTGCTGACAGATATGACTTTTGACAGCCAGAAATATTAATGCACAATTAGGGAGGACACCCCAAAAACACTGAGGAGTGCTAAAAATTATTTAGTAGATACTGCTGACAGATATGACTTATGACAGCCAGAAATATTAATGCACAATTAGGGAGGACACCCCAAAAACACTGAGGAGTGCTAAAAATTATTTAGTAGATACTGCTGACAGATATGACTTTTGACAGGCAGAAATATTAATGCACAATTATGGGGGACACCCCAAAAGCGCTGGGGAGTGCCAAATATGAAGAAAAAATAATAAACCTCTATCCTCCTCTCTGCACTAGCGATTTTGGTTAGAGCAATTGCAAGAACAATATTGTATTCTCTGTCCCTGCTCTAATTAGCCTATGACTACACCCTGCTCTCTCCCTCTGTCAAATGGCGATGGATTGCTGTGGAGGCGTGTATTTATAAAGTTGAAGTATCACGAGAACCGAGTCCCGAGATCCGACAACGTCACAATGACGTTCGGCCTCGATTTGGATTCGGAATGGGCGGGAGAGTACCGAGCTGCTCAGCTCGGTACTCGGATACCCAAAGTTCGGGTGGGTTCGGTTCTCGGAGAACCGGACCCGCCCATCTCTATTGATCACACACTTTCTTACTGCAAACAACCTATTGGATCAGTCTGGTTTTTGCTCTCAACACTCCACAGAGACTGCCCTGACCAAGGGTTGTCAATGATTTGATCACAACTAATACTAAAGGCCATTACTCTCTTTAATTCTTCTTGCCAACTTAAACTTGATCTTTTTAAAACAGAATGAATTATATTCCCACCCACAAACAAAAGCCTCTTGCCTGACATTTCTATTTCTGTTGATAACACAACCATAAATCCCACCCCGCAAGCTCGCTGCCTAGGTGTTATCCTTGACTTGCAACTATCTTTTGTTCCTTACATCAACTCTATATTCATATCATGCAGCATACATCTAAAAAACATTTCCAAAAAACATACATATCTCACGCAGGACACTGCAAAAACATTAATTCATGCACTCATCTCCTGCATTGACTATTGCAATTCCATCCTTACTGATCTTCCCAAAATCAGACTCAAACCCATACAATCTATTTTGGATGCTGCGGCTAGATTGCAAATCATCCTTCCTCTACTGAACCACACTGTCTGTCTCTACATTGGTTGCCTGTATTTTCACAAATCCAATGTAAAATACTTCTACTAACATAAAAGGCCATCAACAAAATTGACCCAACATACATCTCCTCACTTGTCTCAAAATATCTCCCAACTCGATACCTCCATTCTGCACAAGATCTGCGTCTCTCTTCCACTCTCATCACATCCTCCCATTCCCGGTCACAGGATTTTTTTCGTGCTGCACCCACTTTGTGGAATTCCCTCCTTCGCACAATAGCTTTCCTCCAGTCTTCAAACCTCCAAGCATTTTCTGAAAACCAACCTCTTCAGACAAGCTTATAATATTCCTCAACCACCCTCTTAATCTCCCTAGGTTACCATATTACCACCCTCTACACAGCTAATACAAAACAAAAAAACCTCTGACCAACATTGTTGTGTAATTGATCATACAGCCCACTAAATAATGTTTACCTCTGCATTTTAGCTGGACCAATATGCAATATGATGGAGCACTTACCCTTGTGTATCAAACTCCCATTGTCCCATAGATTGTAAGATTGCGAGCAGGGCCCTCCTACCTCTCTGTATGTTTTAACCAGTATTGTTTTATTACTGTTTGTTCCCAATTTTAAAGCCCTATGGAATCTGCTGGTGCTATATAATGTTGATGATACACACACACACACACACATATATATATATATATATATACATACATACACACACACATTTGCTGTCCACTTAGGTTTACCTGTAAACCTGCTAGTTAATGCAAATATCTAATCAGCCATTTATGTGGAAGAAACTCAATGCATAAAAGCGTGCAGACATGGTCAAAAATTGCAAAAATTTGCAATAATTGTAGACCAAACACCAGAATAGAGATGAAATGTGATCTAAGTGACTTTTACTGTGGCATGATTGTCGGTGCCATATGGGTTATTTCAGTACCTCAGAAACTACTTGGGATTTCTACACGCAACAGTCTCTAGAGTTAACAAAGAATGATGCTCAAAACCAAAACCATTACCATCCAGTGAGCAGCATGTCTGAGGGTGGAAACACCTTGTTAATGAGATACGTCAGAAGAGAATGGCCAGCCTGGTTCCAGGAAGGTGACACTAACTCAATTAACCATGGGTGGTATGCAGAAGAGCATCTCTGAATTCACAGCACATCCAACCTTGAGGTGGATGTGCTGCAGCAGAAGACCACACAGCACCATTGTGACCACCACACAATACACAGCACCTTTGTGACGGCCACAAAATACACAGCAACCTTGTGAACGCCAAACAATACATAGCGCAGCCATGAGACCGTCACCCAATACAGAGAGCAAAATATGATTTTTATTGATACAAATAAACTGTGCAGTTAATGTGTGAGAATGTGATTATCACTTCTTAGTCATTTTCATATCTCCTAACACCTCAAATGGCCAAAGGGGAATGTATAAGATTTCTTATATATAACTATTGTTTCTTCAAGTTTTCATACATCTGAGCAGACTTCAAAATACAAATAGTCAAACACAGTTAACTGTCAGTGGCACCAGGACATAATCTCCATCTTAGGGGCAGATTAATTTAGCCGTGTTGTTCTGAAGAACAACGCGGCCGCAGGAGTTGATAGAAAATCTCCAATAATTTTTTTCAGCGGAAAAAATTCCATAGTAACGGTAATAATGCAGAGCCACATTCTTCTAACGGGCAACACAGCTAGAGGAATCGGCTCCTTAGAGTGAAGACATTATGGATAGTGTGGGCTGTCCTGAAGAAGTGGATTTGTATTATGCCCTGTGGCTATTGCTGGACTGAGATATCTTTTGCAAGGACTACTGCTAACAGAAGGAATACAGGAAAAATAAAGCTGTTTAACAGATTGAATTGAGTTTGCTACCCACCTTTTTGTATAAATACAATTCAGCCCATGAGGAGCAGCCATTTTGAGATTACAGAGAAAATTATGCTATTTACAATGAAAAATGTTACCTGCTGTGTGTTATTACACATAATTTATTCAAGTAACTGTATTTGAATTCAAGTTGCTCATCTGCATAGAGGGAGAGCATTAAATTCTGTTTTTGTGTCTAGAGAAGATTTAAAACTGGATTACCAGGGACGTGAGAGGTCGCTATTCAAAAGCACTGTGTTCAACTCAAGGATTATCTGTCTAGTTTTGGCCTATGCATAGACTGTGATGGATTACAGGCCACCAGTACGCACCAACAGGAAAGCTAAAGGTATTATTGTGCATTTACGTTTTTAAAGGGTTTGGGTGTGATACTGTGTGATGTGAACTGTTTAAAATACTGTACAATTATTGCATAACCTGTGTAAAAAATTAAACTGCTAATGGAAGTACTACAATCAAACTAGTAAGTGAACCAGTAAGTAATCAAACCAGAGTGTCAGAGGTACCTCATCTATAGGCACTAATTGACAGGTAAAGGTAGTAGTGCAAGGGTAAATATAGGAGTTGCTGTGCAAACTGCTTTCTAATATTTAAGTAATTGCTGCCTTTATTATTATTATGTTGAATTGTTTTATGTTCTGTCATTATTTCATGTCAAAGATATATTTTTGCTATAAACTACAGAAAAGAAGTTACTGCCCAATCCTCATCTAATAAATGTGTCGGGGTGGCTTCTACATCATTCTTGTGTCCTGCTAAAGTGATTTTCGTGTTTGTGGTTATAGTTATAGTGGTGGGGAAGGGTTTCCTCAAGTCTCCCCTTGGTGTTTGTGACCCTGGACACTCCCCAGAAGAGAAGCCACGTGTCAAGATTTTGGAGGAGACATTGTTCTGAATAAGAAAGGTAAGAGGAAATCTTACACCCACACCATTTACATACACAACTTTTCAGAGGAGCCTGGAAAACGGGTGTTACACTTACTAAATATTTAGGTTTAATATAAATAGGTACAGGGCATTGGATATAATAAAAACATAATAAATAACATACAATCTAAATGTGATACAGTTAATGTAAATAAAGGGATAAACATACAGAAATATAACACTAATGCATAATCTGTATACCTGGTACAAGACAGAATAAAATGATCTGTTCTCAATTAGTTTGAGTCCTCAGAGCTGGAAATTTGCAATTTTCATACACAGGGTTTATAAACCTGTTCCACTGGGAGGTCTCACAGAGGGGCAAGATATATGCTAATATGGGGAAGGAACCTCCTTGGGGGCCTAATTCATTAAGGATCTTAACATAAGAAACTTCTTATTTAAGTCTTCTGGACAAAACCATGTTACAATGCAAGGGGTGCAAATTAGCATTCTGTTTTGCACATAAGTTAAATACTGACTGTTTTTCATGTAGCACACAAATACTTGATATCTTATTTATAGACTGAAATTTAAAGTTGATATTTGTGTGCTACATGAAAAAACAGTCAGTATTTAACTTATGTGCAAACCAGAATACTAATTTGCACCCCTTGCATTGTAACATGGTTTTGTCCAGGAGACTTAAATAAGAAGTTTCTTAAGTTAAGATCCTTAATGAATCAGGCCCCGGGTGTGGATCATAGTTTGTTCAAAAATAGTCCAAAATATTTTCCCTTCCATATTTTTCCTCAGATGCCTCCCATAGACCTGATTCCTTATTCATAATTGTCTGCATGATTACATATCAGATATGACACTATTATGACAACAGTAAGTCTCATTTTGGAAGATACATAATTACTGTAGGTTACCTATACCTCAGTTAATTAATTCAGAAACATTAAGCATTTTTGCTCCCTGAACTTAAATTGTCATCAAGATTTCCCAAATAATGAAATATGAAAAAAATGTGTATTGAAGTCTATATTTTCTATATAAACTATAGATCCTCAGTCCTTGGTCCTTTGCAACCTGTATAGAGACGCTGATCTTACTTAGCATGTAGGCACCATGGAGCCACATTCTTTTGTTAACCTATAAATCTAACACTTTGTCTGCCCAGGATCTTAATATGACAGGATAGCATATGGAAATACATTAACAGATTGAAACAGGTTTGAAACATGCATCTGTGTGGCCTTTGATCTGTTCAGTTATCAGACCAGATCCTGTAATTTGGGAAACAGCTATACTGTGTAGGTGCAACAATTCTTTTTTTTCAACAGACACAGTCAAGATATCTGCACAGTCAGGGTTTTGATGTGAGGACGATGACAGTTATATTAAATTAACAACTTTTACCACAGAAATTTCACACAATAACTGCTTTAGATATTTTTTGGCACCTGAATAATTCCTATTTTACAATGTAAAAAAACACCAAGTGTATCCTGTGCTCCTTTCTAAAAGCAGCTTTACCAATTTAGAATAGGGATATACACTTCCTCGAAGAACAGTGGTATAGGACTGGGCCTCACTGCCGGTTATAGTCCCTGCTCCCAAGCATACTTCTCCTGCTGTTGTCTTCCTGCTGTTGGCCTGGATTTTGACATTGCTGATTTGTCTGTGCCCCTGACCCGTTGCTCGGATACTGATGCTGCTGATTTGCCTGTGACCCTCTCTAATAAAGGTGAAAGTTTACTGTAGAAAAACATAAAATTAGCAAAATGCCATTCTACCCAAAATATTACCAAGCATACCAGCATCAGGTAGCTCCCTTCTCTCAGATAGATATCTTTTTAAGAGGTGACCTTATCCTCGATAACACTATTCACACTAATGCACCCTCACAACTATCCCAATCTCCACTCTGTGCCACCTCTTGTTTCAGCTGTGCCCTCTTCCCTTTAGAATGTAAGCTCTCTAATGAGCATGGTCATCCACACCCTTTGTTTTCATGTCTCCATTCATTTTGTCTGCCTTGTCTGTTCTTGTTTTACGTATGTCTTGTTTTATGTATGTCCTTGTCTTCCCAACTGTACGGCGCTGTGGAGCACTGTGGTGCCTTACAAATCTCTGATAATAATAATAATAATAATAATAATAATAATAATATGCCTCTTAGTGAAGCAGATGATACACAGAGTAGCCTGCCTCTAAACAATATGACGTTCTTGGGTACATGCTGCTGCTGTCCCTGCTGGTGAAGGCGAATCACCAACCTGAGCTGTCACAATCATATACTCTTTAGTTTGCCCAATTCCGCTTGTCCACATATCTGTGGTTAAGTGTACAGTGGGTAGAATGGCATTTTGTAGCCCAATAATTACATTTTACGAAACTTCTGGTAGAGGTGAGGAATAGCTTTCTAGTAAAATGGTGTTGCGATGGAATTTGGTTACGGGGACAGAAGACTAGGGATGTGCACCGGCGACTTTTGAGGTCTCGTGTTTTGTGTTTTGGATCCGGATTTTCGTTATTTTTGGGGTTCGGATTTGTCTCGCAAAACACTTGACGAAAGGTCTCGGTTCGGATTTAAGGTTTTGGATTCGGATTTTTTTGGAAAAAAACATAAAAAGTTTAAAAATCAAGTTTTTGGGCTTATTTTCACTCCTAGGCTATTATTAACCTCAATAACATTCAATAACAAGCATTTCCACTAATTTACAGTGTATTCTGAACACCTCACAATATAGTTATTAGTCCAAAACGTTGCAACAAGGTATCTTTCTGGACTGCGTAGAGGAGTGGGTCACCACAATATATATTAAAAACCCTGAACTTTTATGATTCACACCAATAAATGTACCTGGACTGCGTAGAGGAGTGGGTCACCACAATATATATTAAAAACCCTGAACTTTTATGAATCGCACCAATAAATGTACCTGGACTGCGTAGAGGAGTGGGTCACCACAATATATATTAAAAACCCTGAACTTTTATGAATCGCACCAATAAATGTACCTGGACTGCGTAGAGGAGTGGGTCACCACAATATATATTAAAAACCCTGAACTTTTATGAATCGCACCAATAAATGTACCTGGACTGCGTAGAGGAGTGGGTCACCACAATATATATTAAAAACCCTGAACTTTTATGAATCGCACCAATAAATGTACCTGGACTGCGTAGAGGAGTGGGTCACCACAATATATATAATAAGAAAACCATCAACTTGTTTTATTCGCACCAATAAATGTACCTGGACTGCGTAGAGGAGTGGGTCACCACAATATATATTAAAAACCCTGAACTTTTATGAATCGCACCAATAAATGTACCTGGACTACGTAGAGGAGTGGGTCACCACAATATATATAATAAGAAAACCATCAACTTGTTTGATTCGCACCAATAAATGTACCTGGACTGCGTAGAGGAGTGGGTCACCACAATATATATTAAAAACCCTGAATTTTTATGAATCGCACCAATAAATGTACCTGGACTGCGTAGAGGAGTGGGTCACCACAATATATATTAAAAACCCTGAACTTTTATGAATCGCACCAATAAATGTACCTGGACTGCGTAAAGGAGTGGGTCACCACAATATATATAATAAGAAAACCATCAACTTGTTTGATTCGCACCAATAAATGTACCTGGACTGCGTAGAGGAGTGGGTCACCACAATATATATTAAAAACCCTGAACTTTTATGAATCGCACCAATAAATGTACCTGGACTGCGTAGAGGAGTGGGTCACCACAATATATATTAAAAACCCTGAACTTTTATGAATCGCACCAATAAATGTACCTGGACTGCGTAGAGGAGTGGGTCACCACAATATATTAAAAACCCTGAACTTTTATGAATCGCACCAATAAATGTACCTGGACTGCGTAGAGGAGTGGGTCACCACAATATATATTAAAAACCCTGAACTTTTATGAATCGCACCAATAAATGTACCTGGACTGCGTAGAGGAGTGGGTCACCACAATATATATAATAAGAAAACCATCAACTTGTTTGATTCGCACCAATAAATGTACCTGGACTGCGTAGAGGAGTGGGTCACCACAATATATATTAAAAACCCTGAACTTTTATGAATCGCACCAATAAATGTACCTGGACTGCGTAGAGGAGTGGGTCACCACAATATATATAATAAGAAAACCATCAACTTGTTTGATTCGCACCAATAAATGTACCTGGACTGCGTAGAGGAGTGGGTCACCACAATATATATTAAAAACCCTGAACTTTTATGAATCGCACCAATAAATGTACCTGGACTGCGTAGAGGAGTGGGTCACCACAATATATATTAAAAACCCTGAACTTTTATGAATCGCACCAATAAATGTACCTGGACTGCGTAGAGGAGTGGGCACTGGGCACCACAATAAAATATATAAAAAACCTTCAACAGGTCTGCATTACACTACACATACGGCTGCTCCTCCATCCTCTCCATCATATACATGTTGGAGTTTTAGCGTGTGACAACCTCTTGTTTTTGATAATGTCAGTGCATTTTGAATATTTTTCAATTTGCCCCACACCACTGAATGTACTTTATCTATGATACGCATCTATCTATCTTGACTGCGTAGTGTGGTGGCCCCGGTACACAATTTGGTACCGAGGCCACAATATAATTAAAAAACCCTCCACGTGTCAGAATTCCACCAAACAAGTATCTGGACTGCGTAGTGGGGTGGCCCCGGTACACAATTTGATACCGGGGCCACAATACCTCCTCCAAACATGGTACAGACAATTCGTCATTGAGATCCCATCAAGTATGTTAAAGACAGACAGGGTCCAAGTGTTATTGCTTGACTTTGTAAACCAAAAAACTGTCCCTGTTGCACATAGTCGTGCAATGAAGACTGACTTTTTCATTTAAAGGCACCATCTTTCAAGTGTAGTGTTTGTAAGTCTAAGTCATATTATACTTTTGGTAAAATTGGTTTATTTTGTTCCTCTTTATGGTAATTAGTAATAGAATTAAAGTATTAAATAGAATTAAAGTATGAAATAGAATTAAAGTATTAAATAGAATTAAAGTATTAAATAGAATTAAAGTATGAAATAGAGTGGTATAGAGTTGTAGTGTGGTATAGATAGAGTGGTCCCCACAATATAATAATAAAACCCTCAACTGGTCTGAATTCCACCAAACAAGTATCTGGACTGCGTAGTGTGGTGGCCCCGGTACACAATTTGGTACCGAGGCCACAATATAATTAAAAAATTGGGCATCAACTGTCACCGTTGTTTAATATCTGATACACCTAAATATGGACTGCACAGTGGAGTGGCCCCGGTAGTAAATTTGGTGCCGGGGCCACAATACCTCCTCCAACTTCCAAGTGTAGTGTTTATAAAGACAGACAGCGTCGAAGTGTTATCAGTTGGCTTTCTTAACCCTAAAATTGTCCCTGTTGCAAATATTCGTGCAATGGACAGTTACTTTTTTATTGAAAGACTCAAGCTTTCAAGTGTAGTGTTTATAAAATATAAACAACAATACAGTAGTTTTAGAGCACGTCAAAAACTCTTGTTTTAAATTATGACACGGCATTTTACTTTTGGTTTAATTTCTTGAATTTTTTAAAATTTGGTTTTACTTTTTGAACATGGCAAACGACTGTTGATTGGTCATATAATGCCAAAAAAAAAGTTCCAAGATGGAATTGTCCTTGGGCCCTCACACCCACCCTTATGTTGTTGAAATAGGACATGCACACTTTAACAAACCAATCATTTCAGCGACAGGGCCTACCAAACAACTTTGGCTGAAATGATTGGTTTGTTTGGGCCCCCACACCAAAAAAGCTATTCATCTCTCCCTGTACAGACTAAACAGGCTCTACTGAGGCAAGATGTCGTCCTCATCCTCAACCTCTGATTTCTCTCCCCCTACAGTGTGTACTTCCTCCTCATCACACATTATCAATTCGTCCCTGCTGGACTCCACAACCACAGGTCCCTCTGTAGTATCTGGAGGGCAGTGCTGTACTTCATTGAGGAATTGATTATTCATTTTTATAAACATCATTTTTTCAACGTTGTGAGGAAGCAACCTCCTTCGCCGCTCACTGACCAGGTTCCCCGCTGCACTAAAAACTCTTTCCGAGTACACACTGGAGGGGGGACAACTCAGGTAAAATAGAGCCAGTTTGTACAGGGGCTTCCAAACTGCCTTTTTTTTCTGCCAGTAACAATATGGACTGTCTGACATGTCTACTTGGATGGTGTCAGCAAAGTAATCATCCACAATTTTTTCTATTGTGACAGCATCCAATGCAGCGAGAGTAGACATGTCTGAAATGGTTGGCAGGTCCTTCAGTCCGGACCAGATGTTATCAGCATCCCCGCCAGTGCCTCTTTTGGGAAAACTGAGCTTTTTCCTCGCAGCCATAGATGTGGAAGAAAATGAGGGTGGAGCTGTTGGCATGTCACGGTCCTCTTCAGAGGACAATCTCCTGACCAGCAGGTCTTTGCACCGCTGTAGACTTGTGTCCGCCGGAAACAGAGACACAACATACGCTTTAAACCGAGGATCGAGCACGGTGGCCAGAATGTATTCCTCTGACTTTAAAAGAGTGACCACCCTCGGATCCTGGCAAAGCGTACGAAGGGCTACATCCACAAGAGCTACATGCTTGGTGTAATCGCAATGGCTTACCAGCTCCTCCCTCACTTTCTCCAGCTGCTTCTGCAACAGCCTGATCAGGGGAATGACCTGACTCAAGCTGGCAGTGTCGGAACTGACTTCTCGTGTGGCAAGTTCAAATGGCTGCAGAACCTTGCACAACACGGAAATCAGTCTCCACTGCGCTTGACTGAGGCGCATCCCCACTCCTTTGCCTATGTCGTAGGTGGCTGTGTAGGCCTGAATGGCCTTTTGCTGCTCCTCCATCCTCTGCAGCATATAGAGGGTGGAGTTCCAGCGCGTCACAACCTCTTGTTTGAGGTGATGGCAGGGCAGGTTCATGCTTTTTTGATGTGCCTCTAGTCTGCGGTAGGCACTGGCTGAATGCCGAAAGTGTCCAGCAATTTTGCGCGCCACCGCAAGCATCTCCTGCACACCCCTGTCACTCTTGAGGTAATGCTGCACCACCAAATTAATGGTGTGGGCAAAACATGGGACGTGCTGGAAATTGCCCATATTTAATGCCCGCACAATGTTACTGGCATTGTCTGACACCACAAATCCCCATGAGAGTCTAAGTGGGGTAAGCCACTGGGAGATAATTTCCCTCATTTTCTCTAATATGTTGTCAGCGTTGTGCCTCTTATTAAAGCCTGTAATACACAATGTTGCCTGCCTTTGCATGAGCAGCCATTTTGTAGATGCTGCTACTGATGCAGCTGTTGCTGTTGCTGCGGAAGGGGATGCATCTACCCAGTGGGCTGTCACAGTCATATAGTCCTTCGTTTGCCCAGAACCACTTGTCCACATGTCCGTAGTTAAGTGGACAGTGGGTACAACCGCATTTTTAAGAGCACTGAGGACACTTGATCGTACTTCTCTGTACATTTTTGGTATCGCCTGCCTAGTGAAGTGGAATCTCGAGGGGATTTGGTACCGGGGACACAATACCTCCATCAACCCTCTAAATCCCACTCCACTGATGGCGGACACCGGGCGCACGTCTAACACCAACATTGCAGTTACAGCCGCAGTTATACGCTTTGCAATAGGGTGACTACTATCGTATTTTGTGGTCATGGCAAACGACTGTTGGACGGTCAATTGTTTTGTGAAAGACTTAGCGGTCTTACGACTTCCCCTCTGGGAAGATGACCGACTAACAGCAGCAACAGCAGCAGTGGCAGTAGTAGGCGTACCGCTGCAGGATTCCTCGGATGAATCCCGTATTGAGGAGGACTCAGTCTGGCTGCTGACTTGGGCTGCAGGACTGAATCTGATGGAGATTGTGGAGGAAGTTGACGAGGAGGGTGTTGCTGGTGTGTATCCAACTGGACCACGGGATTTAGGTGTCCCTGTACTGATGATGGTCCTAGCCCCAGTTCCTGAACTAACCACTGAACTATGAAGGTTATTCAGGTGACGTATAAGGGAGGATGTTCCTAGGTGGGTAAGATCCTTACCCCTGCTTATTTGAGCTTTACATAAGCTACATATGGCCATACATTGGTTGTCTGGATTTGGATAAAAATAACTCCAGACCGAAGAGGTGCATTTTTTGGTCTTCTGACCAGGCATGACGATGGGCTTTTTCATCCCATGGACATCAGCTGTTTCCCCCCCTGGTGCCTCATTTACAATAACCACATCACCATCCTCATCATCAAGTTCCTCCACAGCGCCAGCTACATCATCAATAGCCTCCTCCCGAGCCACCTCTTCCCGTACAGTGATGGGAAGGTCAGGCTTGACAACCACCAACATCCTTGGACTCGCCTTGTGGATTTGTGATAATTTCTCTTTAGAAGGCAGAGTTGTTTGCTGTTTTGTTGCTGACAGCATAACTCTCTTCAATTTTTTGTAGGGGGGGGGAGGAGGAGGAGGGCTAAGATCCGTGTGTGAAGCTGAACCACTAGTCATGAACACGGGCCAGGGCCTAAGCCGTTCCTTGCCACTCCGTGTCGTAAATGGCATATTGGCAACTTTACGTTTCTCCTCAGATGATTTTAAGTTTCTCTTTTTGCTACTTTTTCTTAACTTGGGCTTTTTGGATTTTACATGCCCGGTACTACGAGATTGGGCATCGGGCTTGGAAGACGACGTTGATGGCATTTCATCGTCTATGTCATGACTAGTGGCAGCAGCTTCAGCATTAGGAGGAAGTGGGTCTTGATCTTTCCCTACTTTATCCTCCAAATTTTTGGTCTCCATTATATGTAGCACAAGATACTGCAGAATGTGTGAACTTGGTAATATTGCAGTACCAATGGACTTATACTGCTGGATTGGTTTTGCAAATTTGGTTATAATTATTATATATTTTTTTTTTTTTAAATTTTTTATTTTTTTTTACTTTTTTTTTATTTTTAAAAAACTTGGGAATAATGGGGAAATAACTATGCCCTTAGAAGCACAGAGCACAGGACACAGCACCACTGGACTGAACAGGACACGGCACAGGACCCAGCAGCACTACGGAACTCAGCAGGACAGAGCACAGGACACAGCACCACTGGACTGATACTGCAGAATGTGTGAACTTTGTAATATTGCAGTACCAATGGACTTATACTGCTGGATTGGTTTTGCAAATTTGGTTATAATTATTATATATTTTTTTTTTTTTTTAAATTTTTTTTTTTTTTTTACTTTTTTTTTATTTTTTAAAAACTTGGGAATAATGGGGAAATAACTATGCCCTTAGAAGCACAGAGCACAGGACACAGCACCACTGGACTGAACAGGACACGGCACAGGACCCAGCAGCACTACGGAACTCAGCAGGTTGTAATATTGCAGTACCACTGGACTTTTACTGCTGAATGTGTGAACTTGGTAATATTGCAGTACCAATGGGCTTATACTGCAGGATTGGTTGTGCAAATTTTGTGGTAATTAAAAAAAATTAAAGTAGTTTTTGGTATTTTTTAAAAAAAACTTTTTTTTATTTTTTTAAACACAGGGGAATATTGGGGAAATAACTATGCCCTTAGAAGCACAGAGCACAGGACACAGCACCACTGGACTGAACAGGACACAGCACAGGACCCAGCAGCACCACTGACCTCAGAAGGACAGAGCACAGCACACAGCACCACTGGACTGATACTGCAGAACACAGCACAGCACAGCACAGCACAGCACAGCACAGAACTAAACAGCACAGAGGACCACCTAACACACCCTCCCTCTACCCTGATCAATGCCCGAGTGAAGATGGCGGCGACTAGCGGGGAATTTATAGGATCCGAGTATCGCGAGATCCGACAACGGGATTATGAGTCAGAGCCTCAGTTTCACATTTGAATTTGGCGCCAATACCCGGATCTGTCTCGGATCCGACTCGGATCCGCAACGTTCGGGTGGGCTCAGATTTCATAAATCCGAGTGCGCTCATCCCTACAGAAGACCTCAAGTAACTGTCTAAAACCAGGTCCATTAATAGTGGATATTGGACGCAAATCTAATACTAGCATAGTCACCATGGCGTCTGTGATCCACTTTGTGACTGGGTGACAGCCTTCATACTTGCTTCCTCTTGCAAACGATTGTTTAACAGTCAATTATTGTAAACTACTAGTAGGCTTCTTCTTGGTCTGCTTCTGGGTTAAAGATCCATCTCCAGCAGCAGGAGCAGCAGCAGTGGGCCTAACGCTCAAGGATTCTTCTGAGGAGTCCTGGATAGGGGAGAAGTGATCTCGCCTTGGAAACTTGGATGCAGGACTATCTCTGATCACTTTTGAGGATATTGATGATGAAGGTGTGGGGGGGTGTAGATTGCAGGTGCTGGGATCTAGCTGAGAGAAGGGACCTAGCTGATGATGGACTGCTTGTTGTTATTTTTTATCATAAGTTTCTGATTTTTACAAAAGCTTTCAATGAACTCACTTCAAATGGCGTAACATGGATGAGGTTCCTAGATGGTTAAGGTCCCTACCTCTACCGACTGTGGCTTTTCAATGCTACAAATGGCTATACAACTGTTGTCAGGATTTGGGTAAAAATAATCCCGCACATAAGAGGTATATTTTTTGGTCTTATGCCCAGGCATGACAATGGCCTTCTTCTTATCACTGGCAAGAATTGCTGCAATCTTTGTTTGAAAGTGTGTGAAAATAATATTGTGACCTGTGAAGTGGTCAAAATTGACTGCAAATTACTTGAAATTAGTACACAAAAAGAAAAAAGAGTGTATAACTCATAGCGCTAAGTGCATTGGGCATACACAAAGTTCTCCAGCACAACGGTCACTTATGGATACTGTAGCAAACAATAAAAGCACATAGAATAGTATTGTCCCAACATTGGTGGATGTAAAATCTATATGGTGTCCCATGGGGATATGCCCTTCTCCAAGTGTGTCTAATTCATATGGCCAGATGTAGATGTAAACCACGTGAAGGGGTCCCGTAGGGACTTTTTATCAAGACCTTGATAAAGAGTCCCTGCGGGATTCGAAACGCGTTAGTTGATCCAAACGGCAGTTCCTGTGACTATCTGGGACATCAGCACATCTACTATTGGGAGAAGACTGGACCCGGGTAATCCATTCTACCTCTCATAATTTGTGTTTATGACCTATTTATCTATGGTAGGCTAATAGGAGGACACTAGTTCCTGCCTTATCATTTTTTTATATTTATCGTGTCAAATCATTAAATGGAATTATGCTATGAATGCTTTGTTTCCGGTATTATTTATACATCATTGTAGTACTTCTGGAGGAAAAAGATCACTTCCACAAGGAGATGTTACTAGATGCGCTGTATCCAAGAGTTATCTTGTAAGCAGATTCCCTGCGGGGACCCCTTCACGTGGTTTGCTGTCCAGGGTCTACTGCTACCCATGGCCAAATGCAGGATTTCTAGAGGAGGGCTTCCAGATTTTGGAACAAAGAAAAAATAACTTGTCTCAATAGGATAGCAAAAGACACTATTTACATACCCTACCCATACTGGTTACACTGTTATGTACTGTACTGTGAAACAGATTACACTGACATCACACATCTGATACAAACTGATCACTGTACACAGGTCACTGACATCACCCACCTGATACACACTGATCACTATACACAGGTCACCTACCCACCACATTTTCTCTCACATGTCCATCTGCTCACCAGTGTTTCTCACATATGCTCATCTGGCCATAAGCTTTTCCCTTACATGGCCACTTGCCCACCAAAGTTTCTGACTCATGCCCCCTGCTCACAAGCTTTTTTAACACAATTCACCCTGCTTACCAGATTTCCTCTCACATTCCCCCTACCTACCAGACTTTCTCTCACATGCCACCCCTGCATGGCAGCTATGCACTTAGATGTCCACTTGCCCACCAGTGTGCCCATATCATCTTGTTATGATCACAGCTACTGATAAGCCTGTAGAACCGGGCTAGGAGAGGTCTTCACATATAGCAGCTGCCTTTCCCATAGAACTGTACATGTTCGCCGGTACTCTGATGCCACCAGGACTTATCTCTATGGTAGTAGAGGCTTATCAACCACGGTGTAGGACAAGGTAACTTGGAAGCCGGAGTGGAGGCTGGGGCCAGACCTGGGTGACAGAAGCATGGCCAGAAGAAGGGTCAGAATACAGGCTGAAGGTCAGGGCTGGCAGCAATCAAGAAGGTGCAAAATTTAGGCAAAGCTCAGAGTCACAGGCAAAGGAGCAATATCCAAAATCCAGGTAGAAGGTCAGGGCAACAGGCAATCAGTCAAAATCCAAGAGTTCAGGCAGGGCCACAACCAAAAAATCAATCAGGATTGTCAGGAAAGAAGCAGGTCAGCACACACAGGCAGTGGACGCTATAACCGGCAGAAAGGCTAAGAACTCCCTGCCTTAAATACATGAAAGACCCAATGAAAAACAGGGTTGCACAACGGGAAATTAGCCACAGCAGGATTAATAAATTTTGTTGCATTGCTGCCCAGCTGGCCCTGCTCACGGCGGTATATTACAGAGCGTCAATGGCAAGAAAACCGAAAGTGACGTCCCGGTCGTCATGACAGCAGTCGGAATGCAAACAAGGGACAGAAGCTAGTCGCGGCAGTGCCGAGCTGACCTGATTGTCCTATCCTGGTTCTCATCCTACTTAAACTAATTCAGTGTTAATTTATCTGGATATACCTCCTCTTTCTTTATCAGTTGGAGTACCACAAGGCTCAGTACTAGGTGCTCTGCTGTTCTTGATCTATACTACTTCTCTTGGAAAATTAATAAGCTCTTTTAGACTTCATTTTCCTCTCTATGCGGATGATACCCAAATTTTTCTATCCTCTCCTGATCGCTCTCACCATCTGTGTTGGCCCATGTTACTTACTGTCTTTCTGTCATTTCTTCCTGGATGTCCACTCACCAATGCAAACTCAATCTTTCAAAAACAGAGTTAATAATATTCACATTTAACAACAAAAGTTACCTACCTGACATTTCCATTTTTGTTCACAACATGATCATAAATCCCACCCCGCAAGTCCGCTGCCTAGGTCTGATACTTGACTCAAAACTATCCTTTGTTCCCCACATCGACTCTATATCTAAATCATGTTAGATACATAAAAAAACATTTCCAGAATATGCACATATCTCACACTATACACTGCAAAAGCTTTAATTCATGTATTCATCTCCCGCATCAAATATTGCAATTCTCTCCTTTCTGGTCTTCCCTGAATAAGATTCTCATCACTACAAAATAAATTTTGCATGCAGCAATTAGATTGATTCACTTTCAAATTGTTCTTCCTTTGCTGAATCATTCTCATTCTTTACACTGGTTGCCTGTTTTTCACCTAATCCAATATAAAATACTTCTAATAGCATACAAAGCCACCAATAAAACTGCACCAACATACATCTCCTCACTTGTCTCAAAATATCTCCCAACTAGACACTTCCGTTCTGCACAAGATCTGCATCTTAAATCCACTCTGATTACATGCTCCCATTCTCAGTTACAGGACTTTTTTCGGGCTGCACCAGCTTTGTGGAATTCCCTCCCTCAAACACAATAAGATATTGCTATAGTCTTCAAACCTTCATATGTCCTCTGAAAACCCACCTCTTCAGGCAAGCTTATAAAATTGCTCAACCACAGTCTTAACCTCCCTAGGTTACATTATTGCCAGTATTTACACAGTTATCACAAGACAACAACCATTTGACCAACATTGCTATGTGACTGAATCATATAGCCCACTAAGTACTTTTAACTTTTGTAATCTGGCTGAACCAATATGCAATATGTAGCACTCAACCTCATGTATCAAACTCCCATTGTCCCATAGATTGTATGCTTGCGGTCAGGGTCTTTTACCTCTCTGTCTGTCTGTATTGTCCGGTATTGATTAATTACTGTGTTTGATCACAACTGTAAAGCACTATGGAATTTGCTGGTGCTATATAAATAATTATTGATGATGGTTATTCTACAGCACCTACAAAGGATCTTTGCAGCAGCAGTCAGCCTCCACTGTGTACCATGTGACTGTAGACACTGTGTACCATGTGACTGTAGAGAGTTCTACCCTAGGAGTTGTTTTATTGCAGAATTGTCTAAATGTACCTGAGTAATAAAACTACTCTAATCCGCAGCTTTTTGTTTTTTGTGTATAACACTGAAACCATGGAAGGAGGCTCTGTAATAAACCCTGCACCATTTTTTAAATGGATGAATAGGAGGGCATCACCTTGGACTGTGTTTTTGTTATAAGATTAATTCTTGACATAGGGTAAGATATTCTACAAGTGTTAATCTTAAATCTTAAATTGTTACTAAGGATCAGCATTAGAACTAGCAATAGTGTTAGATCCCCAGACTAAAAGTTATTTGCACTTGGATTTGAAACATTATAAGTGCTAAGGCTATTTAGCAAACGTATGTATCTAAACTTGTTGTTGCTGAATTGTGCTAATTTCTAAGAGCAAATGTGAACGTATTTATTCCCTCTAGATTCTAAGCTCTCGCGAGCAGGGCCCTCTCTACCCTGTCATGCCTGCACCTTCTCTGTTCTTGTTCTATTTCTATGTATGATTTGTTTTTTATGTGATAATATTATGCCGATTATCTGGTGGTAATGTTTACACTTATTAAATAAAACTGATTGAGTGTAAATTGGTTTATTACAAAGAGGCTCATGTAGAGCTGGATGCATTTTTGCGTCCCAAATGTAAGCGAGAAAAGAGGCATGCATGAAAAAGAACATTTATGTGCATATGTTCAGTTGTAAGCATCTCATAATGCATCCAGCTGTATATCACTAGCAAGGGAATATACATCATGGCAGCATAGAGAAATTATAGGGATAGAGTGGAGATGTGGCTTGACAGTGTGAGTAGTAAATGCGAAAGTCACATTACCCTTTTTGTATAAATTATAGTAATGTAATAAATTGTCATATATGCAAGAAAGAATAGTTTCTTAACAGTCGTATTGATAAATGTGAACACTGCATCTAAAATGAACACAATCTAAAATATAATTAAATACAGATTCACTTCAATTAAATACAAAGATCTGGGGGTAAATGTATTAACGTGCGGGTTTTCTTCAACACCCGCGTGTTCAGCGTGTTCAGCGATTAAATTTCAAGCGGCGCTGCATTGTAAAGGGAAACTGGAGTTAAATGTATCAAGCTCCGATTTTGAAAATTCAGCGATTTTCTCGCGGGCGTTTCATCTCGCAGATGTATTAAAGTGAGATTTTAGGTAAAATCGCTAGAGATGTGTTTCTGTCAAAATCGACCATTTCCAAAATAGATAGGGATCAAATGCCCGACTGTTTTCCACTCTTGCTATACAAGTCTCAAATGTATGAAACTGCAATTAAGCAAACTCTCCCGAGTTTGCTTTAAAAATCACTAGATACAACATGCTGCTTCCTAGCTACGTGATTAGTAAACACATCACAGTTACACTGGTCTACTTATAGAGCCAGAGGTCCGGCGGCTGTCAAAAGATTAAAAATAGAGAAACACCCTCATTCATACCACATAAATTTATTAAAAATAATAAAACCCCAATATACTTACCGATCTGAATTCTTCATCTGTTGTCAGCAGCTTTTAAACCAAATGTGTTTAAAAGCCATGTCCCAAATAATTTGTAATTCCAAATGTCAATGCTTGAAATGTCCCTAATAATTATAGATCCAAATGTCCATGCTTGAAATGTCCCAAAATAATTTGTATTCCAATTGTCCATGCTTGTAAATATCTTCTGTTTTTCTGGCCAAGGGCCCCCTTATTGCTTACAGTCTTCTTATCTTCAGGCAACAAGGGCCCCCATATTTGTAAATCCAAATCCAGAACATGCTTGAATAAAATAAGAAACCCAATTTACAAACAAGCCAGATCACATGATCGCAGGGGGAATGAATCCTCCACCCCTGCGATCGCAGGGGTGAAGACAGCCAGGCTGAAGACAGAGTAGCGGAGACCAGCGGGGCCCCAGGTAAGTCTGTGCTGCGCTGTTGTACCGGGCCCCCTGGTGAGCCCGGGCCCAGTACAACAGTAGCCCCTGTACCCCCCTGATGGCGGCCCTGACTTCAGTCGCAATTACATGAGCAAAAACACACTATATTTGACCTACGCTCGCCCGCCTCTGCATTTCCGCCTCACTAGTGGCAATGAGTTGAAAGTGTAAGATGCAACAAAATCTGCATATGGCTGTATGCATACGCATTTTTAGTGTGCATGCACGGTATAGAAATGAGGGAATATCCTTTATTTTATTTTAATATCTAAATAGAGTAGACAATATGAAAAAATATGAAATGTAGATTAATGCTGTTGTTTTTTTAAATATGAAATATTTAATTAACAATTTTGCAATTATATATTGCAGTGAAATACTATTGCATAATATACAGAAAATCTATGCAAGAAAGTAAAAGCATAGACTGGTGAATGCAAGTTAATATTTCTGGAATGCCACTTAGTTCAAAACAATTGCAACCAGACGGATGTGTTTATAATACTTAAGAAGGGCTAGCTGTTCTGGATAAGCTGAGATATGGCAGGTGATAATTTTATTATACACTGTGACATTGCATTGTTAATAAACTGTGCTGAATTTACCAATCAGCTGGAATGAATAAAACCATTTCAGTCACAACCAACTCTCCTGATTTTAGCTAATGGTTCTCTGTACTGTAAATTTTTCCCATTGCCCAAAAAGGACATTGTTTGCAAAACTCAACAATTAACCATGAAGAAAAGGAATTTCACTTACAAATCACTCTTTGACAGGATATTTTTCTAGCTAGTAGAGGTAAAGAATTTTCTTATTAGACATTTCCAAAAAAGGATGTTTGAGGAATATAAGCAATGGGAATGTGAAATAACTGTTAGTATTAGTTAGATGTTTTAATAGACTAAACCTTATACTGGGCTCACACCTGGGCTACAATAAATGGGAGATAAACTATAGTAGATGCCATTGAGAAAGTTATTATTGTAATGCATGATTTATAACTATCTGGTTCATGGTTTAGAGGAATAGTGGCTCCTCTTCTATGCCCTGTCAGATTCTTCCACTAGCAGTCTGTAGCATGACATTCTTACACATTAGATCATATAAAAAGTCTGGAAAAATACTTGGTAAATCCTGTAGCTGTTCATGCATGTAGAGTTCACAAATTAACAGAGTTCACAAATGAAAATGTGCAGTAACCTATTGCAACCTATAGATCTATCTATCTATCTATCTATCTATCTATCTATCTATCTATCTATCTATCTATCTATCCATTTATCGATCTATGTATTCACTACTATCACAAGTATCATAATTTATAAAACAAATAATAGTTTCAGGTAAAAATACATGTCTTTAAATGTAGCTCCCCTAACAAGCGGAGAATGGCATTAACTTCCTTCCATAAGTCCAAAGCAGAGATTGTGGCCCTCCAGGAAACGCATTTTGCAGCCAGGGCTCCTCCAGTTTTTAGAAACCACCAGTACCCTACATACGACACAGCGAATCGACCCCATAAAATATGTGGAGTAGCGATACTGTTTAGCTCTAATTGCCCCTTCAGGCTTTCCATGAAAGTGGAAGACAGGAACGGGAGATTCCTGATAGTCAGTGGCCAACTAAAAGAGAAATGGGTCACCTTGGGTGTTGCTTTATGCACCTAACTCCAGAAAGATACCGTTCCTGAAAACCACACTGGCAACAGTAGATAAGTTCAAAAGAGGCCGTGTAATAATAATGGGAGACTTCAACCGCTTGGTGGACCCAAGACTCAATAGGTCATCCAATTCTAGCTTGCCACCCTCTCAGACCCCAGCTAACCCTCCACTAGCCTTCGGGAGGCTTTTGGCAGAATATGGTCTACACAATGTATGGAGAGTAGCAGCCCCTAACAAGAGGGACTATACATACTTTTCTTCAGTACATAATATCTATTCCCGGATTGACCTTATCCTTTCAGACAAATGGGTATTACAGAATACTCACAGAGTCCAGATCCTCCCTATGACATGGTCAGACCACGTGCCGATAGTCTGGACTTGGAGACCAACTAGTCCGACCCCCCCCCCCCCCCCCCCGGTATGCCTATGGCATCTACCATCTTATTTGTTGTCTTCTTTAGAAGCTAAGATAGCAATTGCAGAGGCCCTTCACTCATACACACAAACCATCAATCCCAAGGATACCTTAATCTTTCCGTATTGGTGTGCCCTTAAAGCGGTTGTTAGGGGGGACGGAAATCCAAGTGGCTTCTAGGCTACACAGAGCAAACCTACATCACAAGTTAGAGTTAGAAGCAAAGCTTAGACTTTTAGAGACACCCTTCTAGGGTCTTGAGTTCAGAGATTTCTTTGATTAAAGCAGAACTGCAAAAACTTCTCATGGCCCGTTCTCTTGTGGCATTGTCGAAACTGCATCAAAATTTTTATGTGGCAGGAAACAGGGCAGGCAGGCTGCTGGCAAGGAAACTGAGGGGAGTTCAGGCTCGCAACCGAATCAAATCCATTACAGACCCTAAAGGCTCCCAAAGCTCCAACCATAAATACATTGCAGACATATTTGCATCTTTTTACGCAGGGTCATATAATTTACATGAAGACCCTTTCTCACATCACCCGAGAGTGAGCGACGGCTCTGCCTTTTAGAGAAACTCCCCCTTCCCTCAATAGACCCCATCACTAGGGATACACTAAATGCCCCATGGTCCCAGGAAGAAATTTGGCAAGTCATTAAACAGCTCCCCAAAGATAAGGCACCGGGCCTGGACGGATACATAAATACATTTTTTATATCCTTTCAAGATGAATTGATACCCATACTAGAACAACTTTATAATGCTGGCAGAGTCAGGAAGTTTTCCACCTGAAATGTTGGAATTCCATATTGTAGTGAGACCCTACAGATTGTAAAAATTATCAGCCTATAGCTTTATTAAATACTGACGTTAAAATGTTTGCAAAACTTATCGCTTATAGGCTCTCCTCAGTTATTCCCAAATGTATCCATCCGGATCAAGTGGGCTTTGTTGTGGGCAGGCAGGCCCCTGACAACTCGAGATGGATCTTTCATCTCATAGAACAGATTCATAAAATTAAAGACGCTATGCTCTTGCTCTCATTAGACGCTGAAAAGGAGTTTGACATACTCCATTGGCCATATATGGCAAAGGTTCTTGAACGGTTTGGGTTTGCAGGAGACATTTTTAAAGCTATATTGGCATTGTATTCCAAACATTCTGCGCGATTGTTCAGTGATGGGTTTCTTTCATCTAACTAACTTTAGTATCTCCAATGGTACCCATCAAGGGCACCCTTTATCTCCCCTCATATACCTCCTGGCAATAGAACCGCTGGCCTCATGGCCGCACGGGTGAGGCTTGAGCGGAGATGTGCGTTGGTGGTTTTGGGATCAATGCTGCACAAACTATGTTTATTCGCTGACGATGTCATGATGTTTGTAACTGATCCGGAGACCTCACTGCCAGCGATCCATAGTATATTGTCTCTATTTAGTAGAGCCTCTAAGACAGAGGCACTTCCAATTACTATTTCTCCAGAGAGACTCCAGAGGCTGAAAGACAAATTTAATTATACATGGAAATCTACTGAACCCTCGTATCTGGGTATCCAGATAACACCGCATTTAGACACAGTAATAGATAAAAACTTTTCTCTACTTCATCATCACCTTGTGACATTGACAAACATGGTTGTGCTTTGAGGTCTCCTGTTTAGGAAGAATTTCAGCGTTTAAGATGACACTCCTCCCAAGGCTGATTTACTTGTTCCGCATGCTGCCGTTCTGCCTTCCTGTGCGGCTGATGCGTGGAATTGTAACCACCATGAAGTCATATCTATGAAAAGCTATGACTCAAGAGTAACTACAGGGGGGACTGGCCCTTCCCAATTTGAGAAAATATCATGAAGCATGTCTGCTATCCCAGCTGAAAGATTGGTCTCTTCCAAAGGGGAGGAAACTGTGGGTAGACCTAGAGTCAGTGTGTAACCCAGAATTGCCCTTAGTAGACCTCTTATGGGTGCCTAGAGATTGGAGACAATCTGCCGGGACCCTGCCTGTACTCACTAGAGATGCCTCTATAGAAACGGGACCGTTTATGTAGCGACACCAAAGGATTTGTTTGCCCCACAACAAATGTATCAATAGAGGCAGTAGCTTAACAGATTGTAGACTTAAACCTTTCAGGATGGGCTGCCAGAGGAAATCTGACATTAGGACACCTATATGATTCAGGTATGCTATCCTCCTTTAGTTACCTTAGTGACCTATATCAGTTGCCCTGAGGAGACTTTTATAAATATCTACAGCTCAGGCACTGGCTAGCAACACTGCCACTTAAAGATCTAATAGTAAGACCCCCTCCAGCTTTATTTTACACTAAATTGACAAAGAGAAACAATAGATCAAGTGTAACGCCTGCAGGGGAACAAGACAGACGCACACAGATACCTTACCTTCCGAACGATGACCACCTTCCGTCGGCTTCGGATTCACCCCAGCCGCTCGCAGCCTCGGCTTCCTGCTTTTTCCCTTTCTGGCAGGCCAGCAGCTGTACCTCTGTCAGATCACTCCCCTTCTCTATGGGGGAGAAACAGAAATTACAACCCGTGCTTACCAGAATGGGACTGTCCGAGGCTACAGCAGAAGAAGAGACATTCACTCAAACCGTCTGCCAAAACCTCGTTTTTCTCTTGCCAAGGGCGCGGGACTGCGAGTACTTGGCACCAGGAACAGTCCTGCCCCAAATTCTCCACTCACCTCTCAGTGAGGGCTTACCCAGAAGTAGGAATTGAGAGCGATACTCACCCGGGACACTCCAACTTCCGGTCCCTGCTCTCCCTCTCCTCTCCGTCACCTGTGTAAGACAGAACACAGCACATCCTCCCTCTACTCTACAGGTGAAGCTAAATGTACCACCACACAACTGGTACTAGCTAACAACAGGCGCCCTGACTCTAAAACAAACAACTAATGGTCGGGTATGCAACTTCGCTAAGTACTGGGTGTAGTGCACTCCCTAGACCTCCTCCCTCTACCTGCGGGGAACACCAGCTGGTGTTCACCTTCTACTCCGTGGCTGACCCTGTCCCTCACCCAGGTCGTACTGAGAAGACTTTCTTCTCTCTATGGGGTCACTCACAAAATCCCAAGGACCAGTTGTCACCTGCACGACCGGGGCTCACTGGAGAAATGCGCCGCCAGGGTAGTGGCTCGAGACAGTCACGTTCACCCTAGTGGAACACTGCCCCAATCTGGGACACTCAATTGGAACCAAAGGATGCACCCCTGGAACTCAAAACGGCTGTGCTGCCCTGCCAGTGAGGGGTCCAATCACTGCTTCAGGAATTCCTTTGTAACGCCAGGGACTTACGGCACGGGAAGACTACTCTGTGTCCTAACCCTCACTACGTATGTGCTCTATCTACCCCTTGTCCCTACAGACACAGAAAATCACAGGATTACAGTCAGAAACAAGAACCTACCTTTAAGGGGGGCCTGACATCTTGCACCTGGAAGGAAACATACACAGCACAACCAAACACAATACACAATACTGTATTTCACCACACAGGCGCAATAACAAGTCGCTACTGATTATGGAAGGCTAACAACGGAATACACTTACCTCTGCTACCTAACCAGTTGGTTTGTATAGCAGGAACAGGAGCCTTCTGCTCAACAATTGCCTAGGACTATCACCTAGATTTACTTACACCTCTGGGTCCTGCACCCTATTCTAACTCAGGGCTCTCACGCCCACTCAGCCTATAAGGGCCTGGTGCCCTAGCTCTCAACTGGGGAATGGTGCCCCTCTTTAACTACAGGGCCATGTGTCCTCTAACTACAGGGCCTTGTGCCCTCTAACTATGGGCTTTGAGCCCGTCTAACTAGGGTCTTGTGCCCTTATAATTCCCTACTTGTGCCTATCTGCACCAAGGCTTTGTGTCCACTACCAGTGGCCATGGGCCTAGTGCCCGACGGTGCCCCTGGGCTTTGTGCCCAACCTAACTGCGCAGAATATACTTACCTGCTCTGCGCAGGATACTCAGCTTGTCTCCGATGCCTCCTTTTCCGGGTCTTCCAGACCCTCCAGCCAGCGGCGCCTCTTCATCCGTTCTGCGGGGCTGTTTTCTGGGTGGGGGCGCTCTTAGCCCTTGCAGGGGCTGCCTGCCGACATCTCCGGCGCTGTCTTTTTGTGGCAGGGTAGCTCCTTGCCCTGACATGGGCACCCTGTCACCTCCACCAGCGTCTTCTTTCTCCTGAACCGCGGACATCCCACGACTGTAAGGGTCCGAACCTTCCCGCGATCCAGCGCTGTCAGCCGCACTTCCGGGTTCGCGGCTAGAGGATCACGTGACTCCCCGCTGGAGGCATCACGTGACTTCGCGGTGGGAAATTCAAATAAAAAAAGGAGGATCTGATGTGCATCTGTGTCAGAGCAATAGGTTAGTCCTCCTGACTCTGCAAGTGTGTTCCTGTGTCCCGCTTCTGGCTGTTTGTCCTGTGTACCAGACCTGGCTTTCTTGCTTGTTGCTCCCTTGGATTTTTCTGCTGCCATCTGACCTGTGTACCAAACTCGGCTTGTGACCTGACTACTCTCCTACTCAGTCCTGTGTGCTGCTGCCATCTGACCTGTGTACTGAACTCGGCTTGTGACCTTACTACTCTCCTGCTCAGACCTGTGTGCTACTGCCATCTGACCTGTGTACCAAACTCAGCTTGTGACCGGACTACTCTCCTGTTCAGCCTGTGTGCCGTCTGCCAACTGACCTGTGTACTGATCCGGCTTCTATCCTGAATCCTCCCGTGGAACTATTCCCCGCAAGGCTAGCCGTATCCTATAATTCTGCACTGCACCCCTCAAGGTAACATCTGATTAATATTCACATTGTGTTGTCATATTCACCTACCCTCTCACGTGTAGGGGCCAAAACAAGGGCCGCGACCTGCAGTCCCTTTGCAGCCAAACCCATCCCACCTTGCGGTGGTTCTTGGTGAAGACCAGGGGGCTGTTAGACTCCACACCTTTCTAGGCCTGTGCAAATCTAGACTGAGTGAACCCCTGAGTGTAACAACGGCGTCCTCTCTGTTTGGCTCCACCGATGAACTGAACACAAGGAGAGGCCGCGGCGCCAATAATTCAAACGGCCAGAGGTGAGCCAGGTTTGGCTCACTCATCTGGCCGCCGATTGGCCAGCAGGGGGTGGCGAGCCCTGATTGACTCACCTGCCCACTGCTGCCCGGACCTGTGGAAGAAGAAGAGAAATACTCACCAGCGCTGGATCGCAGGAACGGTGATTAGATTTTCTTTCCTTCACTGTTCACCCTCTTCACGGGCACGGCAGCGGAATACATCTTCACCCTCTTCATGGACACCACAGTGGGGCACATCTCCACACATACCTGGTATAATATCTTGTCAACACAAACAGACCCACTTAAGTCTAAAATATAACTCCAGTGGGAGGCAGATCTCCACTTGGACTTGTCAGGAGAGGACTGGGAGCGTATTTTTGAGAACTCTTTCAAAATGTCTAAATGTCTTAACCACACGGAAATGCTGGTGAAACTCATAAATAAAATGTATACTACCCCTGTCAAACTACATAAGATGTGGCCTTTTACCTCCCATACATGTTGGCGTAGCTGTTCAGAGAGAGGAGATATCCTCCACATGTTTTGGTCTTGCCCTGTATTACAGCCTCTGTGGAGTGAGGTATGCACTTTACTCAGGGTAATCTTTCATCACCCGCTTCATCCATCCCCTGAATTGGCCCTTCTACTCCATTACCCAGTCTCAATCGCGCAACGGAACAGATATGTGACAGACCAAGTACTTATAGCAATTAGAGCTGCTATTGCACAGGCAAGGCAGCAACCTCTCCCACCTCCAATGTCAATGATTATCTCCAAAATTAACTTCAGTTTTGAAATGGAAACCTTGGGAATGCCTTACTCCACAGCAGCTACCTCTCCTCTAGTGATATGGCGTGCTTGGCACATTTACATGACTGAGGGGGAGGGAGCACAAATACGAGCCTCACAACAGAGAAATAACGATAACTCCTCAAGCCCATAGACATCAGTCAGTCAAGTGTGTCTTTTTGTTCTGGTTAGAGATTTGAGCCAGCATGGCTCTATGCAAGGGATGACCCGGTTGGCTTGTGGGTTTGTTTATTTGCTACAACATACTACAATATATTAGAAATGTGTGTATTTGTTTAATTTGGTATTTTATGATCCATTGCTGTGTTCCAGACCCTCTATGTACCCCCCCCTAATTCAATGTCTCACCCTCCCCCCTCTCTTTTTTTTTGTACCCCTCCATTAAAAAATTTATGAAACCTAGTAAAAGTTTCTCCAACTTAAAAAAATTAATAAATTAATGTAGGTTTGGTACTAATGGGCACCAGCAAACTGGGAGTACTTGTCTCCCAATCCTGGTTTTGGGTACCAGTTACTTTTCTCCAGAGAAACTGTGGGCCTGATTCATTAAAGCGCACAAAACGAATGTAAATTGCGTTTTTTTTTTTTAAAAAAAAAAAAATTCACATAAATCGGGCATACGCACGTCCGTTTTCAACTAGGAGCACTCTAAAGATATGTCTGTTGTTGAATAAGGGTCCAGGTGTGCTCTGCTCTAACTGACATTACACTGCAGTATATGTCCAATGCATATGTGGAACATAGAGCCCCAAAAGAACGCACAGAAAATTTCTTTAATTAATATTACCTGTTAATACTATAATCGTTAATAAATTTCACCCCCCCCCCTATAAAATACATTTATTTGGAGTTTTTTTTAATGTTTATTGTACATAAAATGCCTTTTTTGCAGTTGCTTCTGATTGCAGACACACACAACTGTCATCACTAGTAATCGGCACTTACACCCGAACTTTAGCTGGTGCAAGTGATACGACAGAATCAGACGCTTGAATCAGATGTAGTTTATGGCTTATGTTTTGTGTCAGTGATGTATTAGTAATTAGCTGAATTCATTGGCTACATTAAATTACTTGTCCAACATTTAGACCATTTAAACACTCAGAAAGATGCGATAGGTAACCAAGTCTGCCACAAAGCACTCATGCACGGTGAAACAATAGAAAAGGGTATTTATTAAAACATACTAAAATCCACATAAAAATGGTATACACATTATAACCACATGTTGGAGATCTTAGTGCCAATTAGAACATATAACTAAGTAGGTGCACCTACACGATGTTCAAATCATCATAGATATGGTATGTAACCAGTCCAGTAACTTCTGCAACCACTAGTGTTATTGAAATGTAGCGCTATAAATTGTATATGTTGCTTGGAAACAAAATTCCCGATGTTCGTGAAGCCACAGTATGGAGCGGTAGATATTAATAATGGAGGCTGTCTTACATAGATGGTAAGATCTCTGAGGAAATCGCCTTTACGGCGATGAAACACGTCAGATAAGCAACAAGTATCTGTTGGATGAAACGGAGTGCCATCTCTATACAAACAGTGCTTCTTTACTAGCAACCGCTAATCTCCCAGCATTTTTCGGAGAGTTTCGCCTAAGACGGGGCGCACTTCAATGACGTCAGGAGTGCACGAACCCAGGCGCTATTAGTTGTTTACCACGTGGAGCGGAGAGGAACAGTGAGTAGAGCTCTGACTTCACATCTCTTACTCTTTTCCAACTGAAGGAGGCTCATCAAACACAGGAATCGGAATGTACTATTAAGGTATTGGTCTTGCGTGTGATGCCAGGGATCTGGTAAGAGACTTCATTATACCTTCTTTGATTATACCATCTGGAATCCTGTTACCATCTATGTAAGACAGCCTCCATTATTAATATCTAACGCTCCATACTGTGGCTTCACGAACATCGGGAATTTTGTTTCCAAGCAACATATACAATTTATAGCGCTACATTTCAATAACACTAGTGGTTGCAGAAGTTACTGGACTGGTTACATACCATATCTATGATGATTTGAACATCGTGTAGGTGCACCTACTTAGTTATATATTCTAATTGGCACTAAGATCTCCAACATGTAGTTATAATGTGTATATCATTTTTATGTGGATTTTAGTATGTTTTAATAAATACCCTTTTCTATTGTTTCACCGTGCATGAGTGCTTTGTGGCAGACTTGGTTACCTATCGCATCTTTCTGAGTGTTTATATCTTTTTTTTGGGGGTGCAGATCCCCAGCGTTGGTACCTTGTCTGAGCAGTCATTTTTAGTGCCGGAATCTGTTCTCATAATAATTTAGACCATTTACCAACGTAAGTTTTTCTAAGATTTTTTAATGGTAGTAAAAATACTAGTAAAATTGTTTGTCAAATACAATTGAGCTTGTCATGCATTTTTTCTAGTATTTTTTTTTCACTAAAGATCATTGTACCAATTCCTGATTAGGTTACCCAAAACACAATGCAAAAAATTGACAATGGTTTAAGAAAACACCAGTGGGATAACTATATAGTACATTTCAAGTTTCTATAACATTGTTTAGTTGCCAACAAATCAGTTTGCAATATCAGAATTTAGACGTCTTTTATTTGAACCATAAATAAAATAATTGTAAAAAAAAAAATAAGAATCTTGAATTCATTCTCCAATAGCTACAGGTCCAATACTATGTGTCATTCTTCGAACTGAAACACTGGAGTTTCATCCACCTGTAATCTTTAAAGAAACCGATGCAACAAAACAATGACGCAAAATCTCATATAATGAACTATTTTAACATTAGACATACTCAGATCAATACTTTTTTAGTGTCATGGACACCAGCCTCAGCCAGCTCCCAGATCTGATAACTTAACAAATAATCAAACAGTCAAACAATATACCACCTCTATTTTGTCAGTAAACTGTTCCTGAACACCTTTACCTGACACAAAAAGCACTCCTCATACTTGGAAGTTTCCAATACGGGGACACATAGGATTCCAGCATTTCAATCTTACACTCACCTACAGTCATGGCCAAAAGTTTTGGGAATGGCACAAATATTATTTTTCACAAAGTCTGCTGCCTTAGTTTCTATGATGGCAATTTGCATATACTCCAGAATGTCATGAAGAGTGATCGGATGATTTGCAATTAATTTCAAAATCCCTCTTTGCCAAAATAAACATTTCCACTGCATTTCAGCCCTGTCACAAAAGGGTCAGTGATTCTCTCGCTAACACAGGTGAGAGTGTTGACGAGGACAAGGCTGGAGATCACTCTGTCATGCTGATTATTATTATTATTATTATTATTAATATTTATTTATAAGGCGCTACAAGGCATCCGCAGCGCCGTACAGAGACAAACAAAATCACAATACAATGGGAGACAGCACAGTACAGTAAACACAGCAACTCAGTACGCTCAATGCACAGCTAGAGAGGGCGGGGAAGGGGGAGGGAGGATCCGAAAATGACGGGGCCCAAGAAGGGGGGCGTGGAAGACAGGGAGACCCCCAGGGGGGAGGAGGGAGCGAAAGTGGATGTGGGGTGGAGGACCTTTGAGGAGGAGGGCTAAGTAGCTGGAGAGCAGAGTTAGAAGTGGTGGAAACAGGAGGAGAGATGGCCCTGCTCAGAGGAGCGTACAATCTAAGGATTGAGTTAGAATAACAGACTGGAAGCTTTAAAAGGAGGGTGGTGCTTGAAATCATTGTTCTTCCTCTATTAAGCATGGATATCTGCAAGGAAACACGGGTAGTCATCATTGCTTTGCACAAAAAGGGCTTCACAGGCAAGGATATTGCTGCTAGTAAAATTGCACCTAAATCAACCATTTATCGGATCATCAAGAACTTCAAGGAGAGAGGTTCAATAATTGTAAAAGAAAGGCTTCAGGGCACCCAAGAACATCCAGAAAGCGCTGTAACCATCTCCTAAAGTTGATTCAACTGCAGGATCCGGGGCACCACAGTGCAGAGATTGCTCAGGAATGGCAGCAGGCAGGTGTGAGTGCATCTGAACTCACAGTGAGGTGAAGACTTTTGGAGGATGGCCTGGTGTCCAGAAGGCCAGCAAAGAAGCCACTTCTCTCCAGGAAAAACATCAGGGACCCAAACTGATATTCTGCAAAAGGTGCAGTTCACATTGTTTGGGGCATCTGGAAAGACGCTTGTCCGGAGAAGGAAAGGTGAGCGCTACCATCAGTCCTGTGTCATGCCAACAGTAAAGCATCCTGAGACCATTCATGTGTGGTCTTGCTTCTCAGCCAAGGGAGTGGGCTCACTCACAATTTTGCCTAAGAACACACCTATGAATAAAGAATGGTACCAAAACATCCTCTAAGATGAACTTCTCTCTCCCAACCATTTAAGAACAGTTTGGTGACGAATAATGTGTTTTCCAGCATGATGGAGCACCTTGCCATAAGGCAAAAGTGATAACTAAGTGACTCAGGATCAAAACATTTAAATTTTGGGTCCATTGACTGGAAATTCCCCAGAGCTCAATCCCATTGAGAACTTGTGGTCAATCCTCGAGAGGCGGGTGGACAAACAAAAACCCACAAATTCTGACAAACTCCAAGCATTGATTAGGCAAGAATGGATGGCCATCAGTCAGTATGTGGCCCAGAAGTTGATTGACAGCATGCCAGGGCGAGTTGCAGAGGTCTTCAAAAAGAAGGGTCAACACTGCAAATCTTGACTCTTTGCATACACTTAATGTAATTGTCAATAAAAGCCCTTGGCACTTATGAAATGCTTGTAATTTTACTTCAGTATTGTGACAGGATGGACCGCCTATGCCACCCTGTCTGTTGTTGCTGGGCACTGGCTGGGCTTACTTTTCCACCGTTCCTTTTCGTTAACCCAAATGCGCCCTCTAACCACAGTAGGAGGGGCTTACAAATGCTGCCACCACTCGATTCCTTAGCGGCATCCAGAACCGGGTTCCTTCTGGGTAACTGACACTGCAAGTGTACCCAATTACTGGTGTACCTGGGCTGATACTCCTGACCTCTTCCTATGGATCAGGGTTGTCGTGGATGGAACCCCCCTGGACTATCACACTGACCAGAGCTGCTGGGTAGCGGGCAGATTGGTGGTACTGAATGCTGGGTGAAAACCTCAGAAACAGCTGGGAACGGATTCGATTTTGGGTCAAATCTGTAGGTCACAGGGATAGAGAAGTTTCCAAGCAGGTCTTTGAAGCAAGTGATGTTTATTTGCTCACCCTGGTTGAAGGTACCAGGGCGCAGGTCAGATGAAACAAGAAGAACAATTTTCAATACAAGATGTGCTTTTTATACAGATTTGGAAACAGCCTCACAGGGTAAGTCAGCCCCCTGAGGTCTGAGCTATTTTTAGAATCAGGATGCAATTTGTTTACCCAAACATGGATTTACATGCAATGCAAAGCTAACAATATTTACACTTATCTGTGATATCCTAAAACTTGCTGTGATTTCCTACATCTTGTTTTAGATGCAGGAAATCTAGTAGCACATCTAATTAAACTTTCCTGTGCCTTTTGGTGCTGGACCCTCACACATCAAAAGGTCTAATTCACATGAGATTAACATGGGTCCTTTCTTCAGACAGCTGCAGAATACACATTCCCAAAGAAAGTTACAAAACCCCAAAAAAGTAATTTCCCTACTCCAAGATACAGAAAAGACTTCCTCAACAAAGATCTGTCTAACTTGGTTCTAATCAACCCAGAGGTGCAGTGTCTAACGAAGCAGATGGTTTTCAAGCAGGGTCTCCATCAATAAGGTATGGACATTGCAGTCTATGCTTCGCAGGTCACGGCCCTCTGAGAAAGTACAGGTGAAACCTATTGGGAGATCTAAGATGTCTAAAAGTAAGGATTGCTGAGCAGGCAACAGGTGGTAATGGGCCAAAGGAGTGGAGACCACCGGTAATCAGCGGGATAGTCTGTGGGAAGCTATATTACCACTGCTAACAGCGGAGCAGGATACAGAAATCAAATGATCTGCAGGCAGATTGTTACGGACAGTGGAGCAGAATACAATGGTGAGGTAATCTGCAGACACGTTGTTACCACTGCGGACAGTGGAGCAGGATACAAAGGTGAGATGGTCTGCAGACAGGTTGTTACCACTGCGGACAGTGTAGTGGGGTACAATAGTGAGATTATCTGCAGAGTAGCACTAGGAGAGCACAGGATACACAATTATGAAGAATAACGCTTGTAGAGCAAAGGTTACACAACTATGTAGAGTAGCGCTAGGAGAGCACAGGAAGCGACGTCTAGGTATTAGCATGGAAGCTGAGACAAAGAATAGACTTGCACCAGGTGTCTTAAATATCCTCCAGGTAATGAGAGGTTATCCAATGAATGGAAAAAGGAGGAGATAGAATAATCTGCGCATGTGCAGACCCAAAAACAAGTTGGTGGACGACAGGGGAAGATCACAGTGCTCAGCGCCAGGCAGGATGGAGAGGTAAGCACACCGGTCGTCGGCCGGAGAAACCAAGGGACTCACGTGTGACACTAGCTTTATTTTTTGCAGCACTTAAAAATCTACCGTTTGAAGTAAGTGTCTTTCTTTATGTATACAAAATGCATTGATTCTTCCAACTGAACTGGGTGTGCAGGTGGCCTTATGGATTTCTGCAACACAGCAATATAAAAACAGCATAAAAATTCACCTCTCAACTAATATCTTCGTGTACACATACCTCCCAACACTTGGGTAGGCAGCATCAGGACGGGTGGACGGGGGCCATGGCATCGACAGGGCTTGCTTAGCGCTTTTGAAGCACTAGGACGTCCCATTCTTTCCTTTCCTCCAAACCCCTTCTTTCCTGCACGGCACCCATTTAATTCATACAGAGCAGCAGTGAATGAAATACCTCCCAACTTTCCTACTGATCAGGAATAAGGGGTCCTGATAGGGATGGCGGGACAGAGCCCTTAAATAGAGACGTTTGGGAGGTATATATATATATATATATATATACATATATCATTTTCTATCATTTATTTTTAATGATATCTGAATATCTAACTCTAGAGAACAGGGAAAAAGTAGAATGGAGAACACATCTGCAAAATTACAAAGGAAATGTTCAATTGGCAATGATTAAAATATGAAAGTACATGTACAGTATTTGTGTGTTAAATTTAGTGTAATGTTAAGTATATGTACAATAATCTGTAGAAATTTGTATTTTTGTTTAGTTTTTCTTGTGATAGTTGTCATTTGTTCCACTATCTATCCGTTGCTGATTGTTGAAATGTAATATTTTTTTTTGTCTATTTGTATAAATGTCTCATCAAGCATTCACTATAACATGCTGAGTAATGCCCTGTAGTTTGTGTTCTCTGCTTCCTTCTGTTTATGACTCAGACAAAAATTAATCATTTCCAGTAGGAAGTAATACATTACAACATTGTAAAGACATTATACTGTAGACGCCAGCTCACAATGTAGTCCTATATTAAAACAGGTAAAAAACTATTAAGTTTGCATCATGGCTTTATCACCACCTCATCAGAGGGAAGATGGCAAGGACTATATGTGACTTCACTTTCTGGCAGTTTAAAGAACATGAGTAATGAATTTTAAATACGATCTGAGAATAGTTACTGTTAAAATAGCTTTTACACTCTCCTGAGAAAGCCGCTGGGATGTAGTTAATGGTTACCAAAGTATGACTATTAAATCTTAAAAAAAGCTATTGTTTTATATGGATTGGTACTCTTGGGGTCTGTAGATCTTGCACCCTAGATCTAACTCTTACTTTTTCCTTTAGCAAAGTCTGCTCCTGGGCACTGTAGTGGTATGGATGTACACTCTTTACAAACATGCATAATATAGCAATAACCAAACCACTGTTTTATTGACTGTTAGGTGGGGTCCATGGGTGAGCTATAGCCAGGAACACCAAAAGTAGGGCAAAACTGTAAATATTCTTAGTGTGGCTGGAAGCGCAAATATTATTTCATCAGTCTCAGATACAGAAGAACAGACCGTAAACACCATTCACTTTGGCAGGTGGTCCATGTACTTCCTCATTTGAATTGGCGATGGTAGATACAACTTAAAAGTCCATGACCATTTCATCTTGAACAGTTGCTTCTAAATATACCATCCATTGAATATCCCAGTAGCACAAGTACTAATTCATTATACTAGGTTACACAACACCCATGTGATGTGATTACACAAGTAGGTCACTGGCAGGCCTAGATTTACATGTTGTGCCCCTTGATAATTTCTTAAGTGCATTGCCATACCCCCATCTCCAATGACATAGCTACAGATGTGGCCACATTTTTTGGAACTCTTCCAACAAAAATTAAGAACCCAACTTTTTCTATGAAATAACTTGAAACTAACAAAAGTAATTGGCATCCATCATTGTTTATTCCATCATCAACATCATCATCATTGTCATCATCATTATTACTTATTTATATAGTAACAACAAATTAGATAGCACTTTACAACTGGAAACAAACACAGTACTAAAACAATACTGGGTAATACAGACAGACAGAGAAGAAGGCCATGTCCGGAAGCTTACAATCTATGGGACAATGGGAGTTTGATTCATGAGATTAAGTGCTACATATTGCATATTGGTCCAGTCAGATTGCAAAGGGAAAAAGTACTTAGTGGGCTATGTGATCCAGTCAGACAGCAAAGTTGGTCAAATGGTTTTTGTCTTGTGTGAACTGTGTAAGGGGTGGTACTAAGGTAACCTAGGGAGGTTAAAAGTGTGGTTGAGGAATTTTCTAAGCTTGCCTGAAAGTGGTAGGTTTTCAGAGAACGCTTGAAGGCTTAAAGACTAGAGGAAAGTCTTATTGTGCGAGGAAGGGAATTCAACAAAGTTGGTGCAACCCGAATAAACTCCTGTAACCGGTATTGGGAGCAGGTAATGAGTGCAGATGGGAGATGCAGATCTTGTGCAGAAATGGAAGTGTCGAGTTGGGAGACATTTTGTGTGTTGGTAAAGTTTGTTTGATTGCCTTGTATGTTATTAGAAGCATTTTATATTGGATTTGGTGAAAACAGGCAACCAATGTGGATCAGAGGAAGAACAATTTGCAAGGACAATCAATCTAGCCTCTATGTGCAAATTAGATTATAAGGATGAGAGTCTGATTTGGGGAAGACCAGTAAGGAGGGAATTGCAATAGTCAACGCAGGAGATGATAACTGCATGAATTAAAGATTTTGCAATGTCTTGTGTGAGATATGTGCATATTCTGGAAATGTTTGCCTTAGAGGTAATGTGGGGAACAAAAGATAATTATGAGTCAAGGATCACACCTGGGCAACAACGTGTGTGTTGGGGTTTACTGTTAAGTTGTCAACAGAAATAGAAATGTCAGGTAACTTCTGTTGGCGGGTTGGACTATTATTAACTCTGTTTTTGAATGATTGAAATTGAGTCAGTGAGAAGACATCCAGTCTTGGATTGGCAGAACAACCGTCAGTAACGCGGACCAACACAGATGGTGAAAAATCAGTAGAAGATAGATAAATTTGGGTATATCGGCATAGAGGATGCATTGTTTCAATGAGCTGTAAGGGTACCAACAAATTTGCACGCTTCTGTATCTATACCTCTATAACAACTATCACTTAATACAACATAAAATAATGCTGAATATATGTACGTTTTACGGGCATTTAAAGCCCATTGAAACATGTTTATAATATGTAGGTAATACATTATTAATGGACAATTAGTAAAATAATAAATCAATGAATGCAAAGTGAGCAGATAGCTGCCATAGGCCAGGGTCTATGTAGCCTTTCTTCAGATCTGCTTATTTTGATGTGAGTATACTAAATAGGACTTGTATAGTTTGTGTCTAGTACCTTGTGACACCACCTTATTGGGAGAGGCTTAGCAGCAAGTGGGTGGGACATACCTTGAATGCATGATGAAGTTGTAGTCAGCAGAGATGCTCAAACAGGTTGTGGTGCATTCTCAGACCGGTCAGTAAATTGGTTCTACAATTCATCAGAATTTCTGAAATTTTAGTACTGATTAAAAAATCCCAAAAAATCAAAAAGCTTTGAGCATGTTTGAGTTGGTTCAGCCATGTTGAAGCCTGTTCATTCATGTTCGAGCTGGTTCACACAGGTTTCATCCTGTTCACACATGTGCATAATGCCTCAAAAATGTTTGAGCTAAGTTTTGTTAATTTTGGTGTTTTTCTAATGCGAAGAGTGAACATGAACAGTGTATTGTAAGCACTTTAATGTTCCCAATTCAATTGAAAAAAAAATGTGAAAATACTTTTACATATTGAACTGCAACTTTGAAAAGAAGTCCATAGCTGATTGGAACTCGAACATGTTAGTTGAACTGGCGAAATCTAATCGAATTTCAAACCGGTTAGAAATTATTCTTCAGACAGGAAGCCTTTGTAAGAGTGAAATAATTTATCTGACCCTTACAGAGAGAGAACACTTAGTAAATAGTTGCTACTAGGATTATTCATACAGTAAAGATGGAATTAGGTGGTTTGGTGTGTCCTTATAAGGAATGAAACTTTACACAATTCTTAGTTATAACACTGCCAAGTTTAGCTAAGTGGGCAATAAAGGTGCAATAGGTTGACTATGGGAAGTATACAAGTGTGAGGTAGAAATGGATGTCTTTTTTCAGTTGTTAATAAGTCAATAACTTCATTCTTCACTATGGGCTAAGTACCAACTATGAAAAGCTATAAAATGGCCGTGTAATCTACTAAACTGACATATAATATATCGTTATTAAAATAAATGTATTTGTCTTCCTGTGGACATCTATTATTGTGCAGGGGTGGTCAAAATAAAAAAATAAAGGACATATAATAAATGAAAACATAAATTGTACTTTTCTTCAGAAATTGCTCATGAACCATGAAGATATTAATAAATAAATTATTCCAGCGGTTTACTTATTTTAAACACAGTTAATAGTGCTACAGCGCATTAGTGCTTAAATTACATGTGGGAGGGATTCAATTTACCCTTTCTATATCAGAAATAATCTATCAGAAATAGGCACAGGCAATTTAAAGCAACATCAACATGAATTTTTTAATTATAATTTTTATGCTGTTCAATATGGAGCACTGTCTATTACCAAAGGCAAAGCAATAACATTTTGCAATAGCATTGTATCTGTTTTATTAAAATATTAAGATTGATATTCTAATATCAATATTAATATTTATATTAGAATCACTGTGTATGCAGATCCACTATGTTTAGCAGGTAGGTCTTACACTAACATAGCTCTTACGCTATTGAGTAATGCAGTCTGACTCAGACTACCTAGGCTACAGACAACTCTCATAGACACTCTCAGTGTCTCTGCTTATTGTATGCCACGTAGTAATACAAAATCTATTGAAACTAGAGATGCTCAGGCTTGTTTCCTCGAGAACCGAACACACCCGAACTTAGCAGATCCGAGTACCGAGCCGAGCCATCTCGCTAATTTGGGTGCCCCCGGAATTGAAAACGAGGCAAAACGTCATCGTTACGTCGTCGGATCTCGCGAGCTTTGGATTCTGTAACTACCGCCCTCCACGGCGATCCAGCGACATTTCACAGAGGGACACAGAAGGGGTAGCACAGTTCTTGGCAGTCTCTAGTGCAGTTGGGCAGCATCATAGGTAGAAAAGAAAGAGGAGGGGTAGCAGCGTTCTTCAAAGTCTCCAGTGACATTCAGGAGAACTCCATTGCTCCATTGCTAATTTTCGTTGCTGAAATAGAAATAATAGGTCTGGCAGGCTTGGTCTTCTAAATATGCAGTCACATTGTACTGTGTTATATAAGTAACATATAAATGGGAGAGCTCCATTGCTCCATTTCTAATTGTCATTGCTGAAATAGAAATAATAGGTCTGGCAGGCTTGGTCTTCTAAATCTGCAGTCACATTGTACTGTGTTACATAAGTAACATAAATGGGAGAGCTCCATTGTTCCATTGCTAATTGTCATTGCTGAAATAGAAATAATAGGTCTGACAGGCTTGGTCTTCTAAATCTTCTGTCACATTGTACTGTGTTATATAGGTAACATACAAAGAGGAGAGCTTTATTGCTCCATTTCTAATTGTCATTGCTGAAATACAAATAATAGGTCTGGCAGGCTTGTTCGTCTAAATCTGCAGTCTTTGTTTGAAATTATATGAAAATAATATTGTGACCTGTGAGGTGGTCAAAATTGACTGCAAATGACTTGAAATTAGTGTTATTGAGGTTAATAATAATGTAGGGGTTGGGGAGGGATTTTAGCAAAAAAAATAGGGATTTTATGAAAAAATCGGGATCCAAAATCAAAACCAAAACACGCAAGGGCGGTTTTGCCAAAACCAAAACATGAAGTTAATCCAGATCCAAAACCCAAAACCAGAACACGGGGGTCAGTGAACATCTCTAATTGAAACTGAGTGACAGTCAAAACAGTACAAAAATAGTTGCAAACTCACCAACATGACCCCATCCCTCCCATACAAGTTGCTCCATACCTGAACTTCCCTCTATTATTACCTGTGCTGGTTGAATTAAGTGGTGAAAGAAGTGATTTTAGACATCAGTTAATTCAGGACACATAGCTGCAATAAATCAGTGTCAGGTTATGACAGAAGAATTTGGCAGTGCTGCACTGAAGGTATCATAGGTCTGAAGAGATTAGTATCATATTAAGTATCATGCTGGATCTATTGGGATAGTTGGGTTCAGGCGCGGGCTGGCAAATCTGAGCCGGGGGGGGGCGCACAGGCTGTATCGCCTGTCATGTGATGCGGCCGCAAGTAATATTAAGGAAAACGTGCATCCACGGGAGGGGGGAGGCCGTCCCGAACAGGGGTCAGTCTGAGCGGCCCGGGGGACAGATGCCCCCCTGCCCCCCAGCCCAGCCCGCCCCTGGTTGGGCTCAATGTTCTCTTTAAGCTGTTTAGGAAATTAACTAGCTAAACATAATGAGGGTTCAACTCTTAAGGTTTGCATTGAGATTCTGCTGTTCAGAGCAACCAAGCACAATGGATTTTCTTTCCTAGTCAGTTTAGTTTTTAATAGAGATGAGCGATTTGGATTGGGAGAATTCCGGCAAATATGAGATTTGGGGTACAAAACACAACTTGACACTTCGCGACAAAATCAGATCTGAAAAGGAGGCAAAACAAAATATCCAGGAAAATATGAAGCCAAACGCTTGCTTTACAAGAAGTGCATACAATCAGAGTGTGCATTTGATAGTGGAGGTGCGTTATTGCACCTCCTTGGTACATGTTGTAATGAAACCTGTTTGTGTACTTCCAGTTTTGGCACTTCCTGTTTATGCGTTCCAGGGTGGAATGCATAGTGTTTGGAGCGCCTTATAAAGAATACAAGGGAACCATTGCCTCATATATTTTGCATTGTTATGCAGACTATCATCTTTTGATGAATCATTAGCTGCAACCAGAGCTCTCATCAGAAACTGTGGAGCCCAGTGCTAATTAATCTGGCAGCCCCTCCATCCCCATACATGTCTTTTCCGTCTTCGCCTTGCATTTGCTCCCACTCCCTCATCACAGTAAATGTTCCCCTCTCCCCCAACCCTTCACAGTAAATGTTTCCCTCTCCCCTCCCCCAATCACATCACAGTAAATGTCCCCCTCTATCCCCCATCCCATCACTGTAAATGTCCCCCTCTATCTCCCATCCCATTACAGTAAATGTCCTCCTCTATCTCACATACCACCACAGTAATTGTCCCCCTCTATCCCCATCCCATCACAGTAAATGCTCCCCCCAATCTCTCATCACAGTAAATGTTCCCCTCTCCCCCCCATCCCTTCACAGTAAATGTTCCCATCTCCCCTCCCCCAATCACATCACAGTAAATGTCCCCCTCTATCCCCCATCCCATCACAGTAAATGTCCCCCTCTATCTCCCATCCCATCACAGTAAATGTCCTCCTCTATCTCCTATCCCATCACAGTAATTGTCCCCCTCTATCCCCATCCCATCACAGTAAATGCCGCCCTTTCCCCTCCTCTCTCTTCCCCTCCCCCCAATCACAGTAAATGTCCCTCTCTCCCTTCCCCTCTCCTTCCTTCCCCTCCCACCCAATCACAGTAAATGTCCCTGTCACATATCTCCTCCTTTCCTCTCCTATCAAATGAATGACCAATTAATTTACCTTTTCCTCAACGTTGCCGCGGGTCCCGGTCACTGACAAACTGGGAGTGTGGCACACCGTAATGACATCACCGCGCTGTGGGCTCCCAGCCTATCACAGCCTGGGAGCTGCAGCATCGTGGAGGACAAGGAGCACAGTCGGTCAGACTAATAGGCCCGGACAGTCCAGGGGGCCTAAACAGACGGACAGGTCTGTCAGTTCCCCCTAGTCTGTCCATGCCCCTCACAGCTGTACCGACCGCACCCCGCTAATGGTGGCCCTGGCTACAACTGAAGATAATCTGGGATTGAATAAGAAGTCAGGTAACTACATTTTTTTTTTATATCTGTCTTTTCTGTTGTTCTATGTGGTTGTCTTGACAAAGGTCCAACTTATAATGGGAGGTATTGAAATGAAATAAAAGAAAATGATAGCAGACATGGTGATTATGCCTTTTAGTAAACTGACATGTATTTTTGCTACTACCCTGTCACTAATTTCAGCCAGCTAGCTCGTTGCAGACTTTGGCCAAAATTATTGAAAAATACACTGTAAATTACTTTACATGAATGTTAATGCTATAAATAGTAATATAGGATCAAAAAAACAGCTCAAAATCACATAATTTTACCTTTTTTTCCACATTTTTTTTAATTCAATCTAGATCCAAAACCAAAACCAAAGCCTTTCAGGATTTTTAGGCAAAACCTGTAACTAAACGAAAACATAAAGACATTTTAGAACCAAAGCCACATCCAAAACCAAAACACGGGAGTGAGCACACACCTCTAATTTTAATGCTATCATTTCCAGATTGATTGGCCTATAAGATCAGGGCTAGAATAATATTATTCTTGTTTCAGAAGACTAAAATAAAATCACAATCTAGTGGGACAGGACCCTTGAGGTAAACAGCCATCAGAAACAACCATCAGTGTTCTTGCTAGTCTGACCCTGGTTACTCAATAAAACAGGTATAACTAAACTTATGAAAATTCGGTATCTTTGCTGATGAGAGCTTGTGTGCTTCAATAATTAGCACTGATAAATATATAAAAATAAGTGTGACAAATTATCTTTATTGCTTCTAGGGATCCAAATAATCTGTCAGTATTTCAGCAGTGAACAGCCTGAAGAATCATTGCAGAGTACCCTATTGTTTTAGAGTTCAGAGTTAAGCAAGTGATCAATGCTTGAGGAAAGACCTTACAATTAACGTACCTACTAGGTAGGAACAACATAATGTTCTGTAAAATAAATCTTTCTAAGGAAGTAGTTTAACTGTGGTCCCAACTAATTACATAAGAAACAGGAGCTGCATTTAAGGTTTTCGTTTTCTAATGATGACCAACTGTGTCCTGGATAAACATGCAGAAAATCTTTATGAGCAATATACAGGAAGTAATGATACAATGAATATATCGTTAGCACATATGTTTATATAGTAATAAATGCAGCGGAAAATAATGTTAGTTTTACATCCGTCATTTGACTAATTACCAGCGTTTTGCAAGAGCTATTTACCCTCAAACCGTTACACAATCTATTATTAAAGAACAGAAAGGGGTAACTAAGGAAAACGAGACATATCGTTTACATTATATTATTATATATTATAATAATAAATATTATTATATACCTGTTCCTTGGCCCAGCCCACCCCCTGCATTGTGAAATACAGATACAGACACTACTTTGGAAAGCTAGTCCCCATCTTTTAATTTTTAATTCAGTTTTATACATCAATTATTCAAATTATAGGCTGATTTTGGTCGAAAAAACTGTCTGCTCACACATTCAAAAGTTAGGTTTCTCTTAACCTCATAATGAATTAGTAACCAGACCATAACATTTTCGGACACATTATTTAGGCTGAGGACATCTTTTTGTTTTTTGTGTACCCAATTCACTTTTACATTTTTAAGACAGGCATCTGGGTCATCTATAGACTGATTGTGTTATATATAAGCAGGGCCGGATTAACGGAATGGAGGCCCCTGGGCTAAGGGGGCCCCCATTACCCCGTGAGGCCCCCCCCAGTTAGCAGACTGGCCCCCCTGTTAGCCGACCCCCCTCCCCCCCAAGCGCTTACCTTCTCCTGTCACTGCAGTCCTCCTTCTGCGGCGCGCTGTAAGCTGCTTACTGAGGAGATCTCGTGACACTCTTGCGAGATCTCCTCAGTAAGGAGATTACTGAGCGCCGGAGAAGGAGGACTGCACTGACAGAGCTCAGCATTGATCGGGCCCAGTGGCGGATCCAGGGGGGGGGGGCGATCGACCCCCCCTAGCGGGGGCTTGCTGTCGGCGGCTGCACACTATGTGCAGGTCCGTTCTGCAGTGACAGTGTGCTGCCCGGCTGCTCTGATTGTGTTTAAAACACAATCAAAGCAGCCGGGCAGCACATTGTCACTGCCGAGCGGACCTGCACATATTGTGCAGCCGCCGGCAGCCTTGAAGTCAAAAAGGGGGCGTGGCCTAAATCGCCCCCCCCTAAATCGCCCGGGGTAGGATACTTTTCTAGATCCGCCCCTGATCTGGCCGGGAGCGCCCCCGCCCCTGTCCCGATCAATAATTCTGCTGAGCCCTGTCAAGGGCCCCCTGGATGCCCGAGGCCCCAGGGCTGTAGCCCAGTTAGACCTCGGGTTAATCCGGCCCTATATATAAGGCACAAAATAAAGGGTGTACAATTCAGCTATGGTGTGATAACATTTGTCAATACTAGAAACGTGAATTTCATGCCGTAATAATATATGCTTTAGGCACTATTTGCCTTGCAGAAAAATGCGCTTGAAAAGGGAAACATTTAAACCAGAAAATTTACTTTATCATGTTCCAATTTTCTGCTTAATAACATCTCTTACATTAACCAGAAAAAAAGTACTGCAAGTACTAGATATGCATTTTAATTTTATGATTGCATTAAATATTATAAGCACAGTGTAAAAAAATTGGGAGAGATGCTGGTAAATTGAATTACTTTTGAAGTAGCCATTTACGTTACTAGAGATGGAAGTTCAATTAAAAGTACAATATTTGTACTATGTAACTTGTACTAATTTGTACTATGTAACTTTTTGCTTGTGGCACCCTGAGCCGCGAGCAAAAAGGCCAGCGCTGAAATTACCGTATTAATAGTAATTACACACGCTATTACCGTAATATCGGTAATAGTGCGCAGGCTGCGTTGCTTTTGACAGTAACGCGGCCAATTGAATTCCCTGCATATATTGTACTCACAAGCAAACTAAGGCACCGAAGTTTGTCAAGAAATAACGTCTAAATTAGAGATGGTCACTGACCCCCGTGTTTTGGTTTTGGATTCGGTTTTGGATCTGGATTACCGTCGTGTTTTGGTTTTGGTTTTGGTTTTGCAAAACCGCCATTGCGTGTTTTGGTTTTGGTTTTGGTTTTGTTTGGTTTTGTTTTGCTATTTTTTGGGAAAATCCATGTTTTTGGGCCTAAATTAACCCAATTTAGTGCTCCAACTGTTTTAGAGACAAGTAATCTAATTGTTGAGGTAATAAATCATCCAAAAAAACAGTTTAATTCTTCATTGGTAGGCCTATTCTACACACAAAACAGATTGTCTTCCTCTCCATCTATGCATATTGGCAATGCAGCCATCGTCTTTGAATGTATATTACACCCTACACTTATAGTTAAATATGTAAAGAAATGGAAAAAGCCAGTTTGGTTTCTGTCTCTCAAGGCCCCCCTCCACTTGTATAAAATACCAAAAAATTCAGCCATTATAGACTGTACAATATTAATTGACATGGAGAAAGCCAGTTTGGTTTCTGTCTCTCAAGGCCCCCCTCCACTTGTATAAAATACCAAAAAATTCAGCCATTATAGACTGTACAATATTAATTGACATGGAGAAAGCCAGTTTGGTTTCTGTCTCTCAAGGCCCCCCTCCACTTGTATAAAATACCAAAAAATTCAGCCATTATAGACTGTACAATATTAATTGACATGGAGAAAGCCAGTTTGGTTTCTGTCTCTCAAGGCCCCCCTCCACTTGTATAAAATACTAAAAAATTCAGCCATTATAGACTGTACAATATTAATTGACATGGAGAAAGACAGTTTGGGGTCACTCTGTCTCTCTAGGCCCCCCTCCACTTGTATAAAATACCAAAAAATTCAGCCATTATAGACTGTACAATATTAATTGACATGGAAAAAGCCAGTTTGGTTTCTGTCTCTCTAGGCCCCCCTCCACTTGTATAAAATACCCAAAAATTCAGCCATTATAGACTGTACAATATTATGAAAAATGGACAAAGCCAGTTTAGGGTCACTCTGTCTATGACACCCTACCCTTAAGGATAAATTGCCCTAACAGCAGCCTTTCAAGATGGTATGTGATATGGAAATGCCACAAGTCCCTTTCCTCTTTGGGGGTAGATTGCACCCTACACTTACATAGAAAGTTTTAAAAAGATGTTATCGGCATCATCTTCAGCTTAATCCTCACCCTCATCAGTGTGTACGTCATCATCACAGACTATCAATTCATCGCCGCTTGAATCCGCCATTAGAGAACAGTCAGTGCTTGGATGTCTTGGATGGTGAAGGCCTTCCTCGTGGAAAATGTAGTTCATTTTTATAAACATCATTTTCTCCACATTTTTGGGAAGTAACCTTCTACGGCGATCACTGACTAAGTTCCCTGCTGTGCTGAACACTCGTTCAGAGTACACACTGGAGGGTGGGCAGCTTAGGTATTGCAAAGCAAGTTTGTACATGGGTTTCCAAATGGCCTGCTTTTCTTCCCAGTAAGGAAAGGGACTGTCTGACATTTCCATATCAACTACCTCTTGAAAGTAATCCTCCACCATCCTTTGCATGTTTATACTCATATTGGATGGAGTTATGGGCAAAATGACACATTTTTTTGAAAAATCCTTCAAACCAGCCCAGATGTTAAATTGTTCTCGTCTGCCCCCTGTGTCTTCCCTGCTTCTTTTTTGGAAATTTAATTTTTTACGAGCAACAGCTTGAGAAAGTGAAGGAGGACACGTCGTCAAGCCGAGGCCCAGTTCAGCGGCCAACTTGCTGAGCAATAGCTCCTTGCAAAAGTTCACATCTCGCTCATTTACAAGTAAAGACTCAATGTAGGTTTTAAACCTTGGATCAAGCACAGTGGCCAAAACGTACTGATCCGAGTTCAAGATCTTAATAACTCGAGGATCATTGTGAAGCGAATTAAGTACTTGATCGACAAGGCCAACATACTTTGCTGAATTGCTTGCTCAGCTCCTCCTTCATTTTCTCAAGCTGCTTTTCCAATAGTCTAATTAAAGGAATGACTTGGCTCAAACTAGCAGAGTCAGCACTGACCTCACATGTCACAACTTCAAATGGTTTCAGCACCTTGCACAGCACTGAAAGGATTCCCCACTGTGCAAGAGTAAAATACATCCCCCCTCCTTTCCCAATGTCATGACTTGTGCAATATGCTTGGATGGCTTTGCGCTGTTCCTCCATCCTCTGAAGCATGTACAGGGTGGAATTCCACCGAGTTACCACCTCTTGCTTAAGTTGGTGGCAGGGCAAGTTAAACTGCTCTTGGAGCTGCTGTAATCTCCTACATGCTGTGGCTGAATGCCTGAAATGGCCTGAAATTTTACGGGCCACCGAAAGCATCTCCTGCACCTCATGGTTATTTCGTAGGAAGCTCTGCACCACCAAGTTGATGGTGTGAGCAAAACAGGGAATATGTTGGAAATCACCCAGCTGTAATGCTCGCACTATATTGTTGGCGTTATCTGAAATGACATACCCTGGGGAGAGTCCGAGTGGTATAAGCCATGCATCAATCACATCTCTCAGTTTGCGTAACAAATTGTCAGCGTATGCCTGTTAGTGAAGCCGGTGATACAAAGAGTGGCCTGCCTGTGACAAATGTTACATAGTGGTGTACATGCTGCTGCTGTTCCTGCTGGTGAAGGTGAATGACCAACCCAGTGGGCTGTCACAGTCATATAGTCTTTGGTTTGGCCACTTCCACTTATCCACATATCTGTGGTTAAGTGAACAGTGGGCAGAATGGCATTTTTCAGCGCAATCTCTACATTTTTACACACTTTTTGGTATAGTTGTGGAATAGCTTTACGGGAGAAATGGTGTCGCGATGGAATTCTGTAAAGCGGACACAAAACCTCAATTAACTGTGAAAAACCAGCTGCGTTTATTGTGGAGATTGGACGCAGATCTAACACTAACATTGCAGCCATGGCGTCTGTGATTCGCTTGGCGACTGGGTGACTGCTGTCATATTTGCTTCCCCTCGCAAATGATTGTTTCACAGTTAATTGCTGAAATGTAGGACTGCTCATTTTATTCACCTGCCTCTGGGATGACGATTCACCCCCAGCAGCAGCAACAGCAGCAGCAGGACTAATGCATTCTCCAGAGGAATCAATAATAGTGCCGGAGTCATCCAGCCTTAAGTGGGATGCCGGGCTAACTCCGAGCGCTACTGAGGAAATTGATGAGGATGGTGTGGTGGGTGTATTTTGTAGCCGTCGGTATGTCGGTGAGCGGAGGGTCTTAGCTGATGAGGGAGTGCTTGTATTCTTTTGGGAAGAACTTTCAGCTTTTCCCAACACTTTGCCATGAACTCTCGTTAAATGGCGTAACATAGACGAGGTTCCAAGATGGTTAAGGTCCCTCCCTCGACTGACTGTGGCTTCACATACACTACAAATGGCTATACAATTGTTGTCTGGATTTGGGTAGAAATAATTCCACACATAAGAAGTGGATTTTTTTGTTTTATGCCCAGGCATGACAATGGCCTTTTTCTTGTCACGTGCCAGAACTGCTGCCACTGGTGCAGGACTTACACAAACAACCTCATCCTCATCAACATCCTCATTAGCGCCCTCGTCGCCTACACAAATCTCCCCCTCATCCTCTTCTAATTCCAAAGTGGCATCCTCAATTTGGGTATCACCGGCTACACTCGGGCTATTAAGGCACACATCAGCAGAATGCTCACGATTAGACATCCCACTGTTGGATGGACTCTCCACAGGGATTGTTGTCATTTGTGAATCAGAGCAAATATTCTCCTGTAATGCCTCACTGTTATCTTGCAGCTCGGCTTTGACGCGTAACAGTAGTTGTGCACCAATTGTAGGCTGGGTAACTTTTTGGGATCTGCCACTAATAGCCAAAGGTGAAGGCCTCATTCTCTCTTTGCCACTGCGTGTGTAGAATGGCATGCTTGCAATTTTTTTTTTATCGTCACTTAACTTTTGCTCAGTTACACTTCTTTTTCGCTTCAATACAGTAAATTTTTTTTTGGTTTTTGTTTTTTGCACTAATTTGAAAACACTCTGTTGTTTGACATCGCCTTGGCCAGATGACGTACTGGGAACACTAACATCAGGACTGGTGACAGAACCTGGTTGCTCATTTAGATCATATGTGGACTGCTTTGAATCCATTCTGAGCGCAAACCACTGGGGAGTGCTAAAAATTATTTAGTAGATTCTGCTGACAGTTATGACTTTTGACAGCCAGAAATATTAATGCACAATTAGGGAGGACACCCCAAAAGCACTGAGGAGTGCTAAAAATTATTTAGTAGATACTGCTGACAGATATGACTTTTGACAGCCAGAAATATTAATGCACAATTAGGGAGGACACCCCAAAAACACTGAGGAGTGCTAAAAATTATTTAGTAGATACTGCTGACAGATATGACTTTTGACAGCCAGAAATATTAATGCACAATTAGGGAGGACACCCCAAAAACACTGAGGAGTGCTAAAAATTATTTAGTAGATACTGCTGACAGATATGACTTTTGACAGCCAGAAATATTAATGCACAATTAGGGAGGACACCCCAAAAACACTGAGGAGTGCTAAAAATTATTTAGTAGATACTGCTGACAGATATGACTTTTGACAGCCAGAAATATTAATGCACAATTAGGGAGGACACCCCAAAAACACTGAGGAGTGCTAAAAATTATTTAGTAGATACTGCTGACAGATATGACTTTTGACAGCCAGAAATATTAATGCACAATTAGGGAGGACACCCCAAAAACACTGAGGAGTGCTAAAAATTATTTAGTAGATACTGCTGACAGATATGACTTTTGACAGCCAGAAATATTAATGCACAATTAGGGAGGACACCCCAAAAGCACTGAGGTGTGCTTCAAATTATTTAGTAGATATTGCTGACAGATATGACTTTTGACAGCCAGAAATATTAATGCACAATTAGGGAGGACACCCCAAAAACACTGAGGAGTGCTAAAAATTATTTAGTAGATACTGCTGACAGATATGACTTTTGACAGCCAGAAATATTAATGCACAATTAGGGAGGACACCCCAAAAGCACTGAGGTGTGCTACAAATTATTTAGTAGATACTGCTGACAGATATGACTTTTGACAGCCAGAAATATTAATGCACAATTAGGGAGGACACCCCAAAAACACTGAGGAGTGCTAAAAATTATTTAGTAGATACTGCTGACAGATATGACTTTTGACAGCCAGAAATATTAATGCACAATTAGGGAGGACACCCCAAAAACACTGAGGAGTGCTAAAAATTATTTAGTAGATACTGCTGACAGATATGACTTTTGACAGCCAGAAATATTAATGCACAATTAGGGAGGACACCCCAAAAACACTGAGGAGTGCTAAAAATTATTTAGTAGATACTGCTGACAGATATGACTTTTGACAGCCAGAAATATTAATGCACAATTAGGGAGGACACCCCAAAAGCACTGAGGTGTGCTACAAATTATTTAGTAGATACTGCTGACAGATATGACTTTTGACAGCCAGAAATATTAATGCACAATTATGGGGGACACCCCAAAAGCGCTGAGGAGTGCCAAATATGAAGAAAAAATAATAAACCTCTATCCTCCTCTCTGCACTAGCGATTTTGGTTAGAGCAATTGCAAGAACAATATTGTATTCTCTGTCCCTGCTCTAATTAGCCTATGACTACACCCTGCTCTCTCCCTCTGTCAAATGGCGATGGATTGCTGTGGAGGCGTGTATTTATAAAGTTGAAGTACCGAGAACCGAGTCCCGAGATCCGACAACGTCACAATGACGTTCGGCCTCGATTTGGATTCGGAATGGGCGGGAGAGTACCGAGCTGCTCAGCTCGGTACTCGGATACCCAAAGTTCGGGTGGGTTCGGTTCTCGGAGAACCGGACCCGCCCATCTCTAGTCTAAATATTGACTTACAAGCAGAATATACCCTGCTTCTAAGTTAGGTTTATTTTTCCTTAAGTGGGCAACAAACATATGGACATAGTTTTTTATAGAGATGCTCACTGACCCCCGTGTTTTGGTTTTGGTTTTGGTTTTGGATCTGGGTTGCCGTCGTGTTTTGGTTTTGGTTTTGGTTTTGCCAAACCGCCATTGCGTGTTTTGATTTTGGTTTTGGTTTTGTTTGGTTTTGTTTTGCAATTTTGTTTAAAAATCAATGTTTTTGGGCATAAAATAACCGAATTTAGTGCTCCACCTGTTTCTACGAGAAGAAATGTGTTTGTAAAGCTAATAAATTATGAAAAAAACAGTTCAATTCCTGGTAGGCCGTCATTACTTCTACACACAAACCAGATTGTCTTCCTCTCCATCTATGCATATTGGCAATGCAGCCATCGTCTTTGGGTGTATATTATACCCTACACTTATAGTTAAATATCTAAAGAAATGGACAAAAGCATTTTGGTTTCTGTCTCTCTAGGCCCCCCTCCACTTGTAGAAAATAGTAAAAAATTCAGCTGTTATAGACTGTACAATATTAATTGAAATGGACAAAGCCAGTTTGGGGTCAGTCTGTGTATGACACCCTACCCTTATTGAGAAATTGCCAAAACAGCAGCCTTTCAAGACTGTACGTGATATAGAAAAGCCCCAAGTCCCTTTCCTATTTGGGGGTAGATTGCACCCTACACTTATATTTATACTTATACTTATAAGTATACTTTTTTTTGGGGGGTGTGTTTTTTTTCCTGATTTAAAAAGACGATGTACTTTTACATAGGCTTTACCAGATGACGTACAGGGAAGACTACCATCAGGACTGGTGTTCATATGTGGACTGCTTTGAATCCATTTTAATGAGCCCAAAGCACTTGTAATGCAATTTTTTGTATAGTTACTTCTGCAATTTCGATTCCGAATGGGCGGGAGAGTACCGAGCCGGCTCGGTACTTGGGTAGGCTACGTTCGGGTGGGTTCGGATCTCGTTAAAACCGAGCCCGCCCATCTCTAGCTTTTTATGACTCCTCTGCATTGTTGCTGTTAGATAGACTTCTATTCATACATTATAGTGGTTGCCATATTGGGAATAGATCTCACTTATCAGAGCCCAAAGGATGAGATCTCTGCTCTTTATGTAAAGAATAGTGCAAACTAGATGAGATGAGGATCAGCTGTAATAAGAGGAAAGGAAAGAGAGTGAGTCGGAGGCCAAGAGGTGAAAGATGGATTTTTTTCAAGATATGTTAGTTCTTTGCTCAACATTTTTTTATAGTGTTAGTAAATGAGGTTGGGATATTTGGCAGTTTTGTGTTTATATGTTTATATTTCTGTGAGTATAAAGGTGCAAGACACAATATGGATGTTTAAGGATGTTGAATAGGAAATCATTTTCCCCTTTATTCAGATCTAGGGTCCTATTTATTAAGCCTTAAAACATGCGTAAATGGCTTTTCTACATGGTGTAGACATTTTTAAGTGTTTTAGGCTAAGTATTGTATTAATCCGCAGTCCCTATAATTCTCAATGGGGACTCTGGTTTGGGCTAATTTAACAAGCTCTGAAAAGCCAAGTGGAAGATGGCTTCAGCCCTTCTGCTCTTTGGGGAGAGAATCTCAGGAGCTGGCTGTTCAAATCCCTCTCCAGCAGCATTTGTGCTTTCCACATTAACTAACAAAAAATTAATTAAGGTCATGCATGAACATTAATGTCTCTGGGTAAGGCCCCAGAGTTATTGTAAAAGTAAAGTCATCGTCAGGACAGCCTCTTATCCGATGCACTGCTGATTTTTTAATAAATGTTGTATCATCCCTTATCATTGCAATAAAGGATTATAATTAATAGGGGGCAAATGCGGCCTTTATTAAATAGGCCCCCCAGAGGTATATTTACTAAACTGCGGGTTTGATAAAAAGGAGATGTTACCTATAGCAACCAATCAGATTCTTGCTATCATTTTGAAGAATGTACTAAATAAATGATAGCTAAAATCTGATTGGTTGCTATAGGCAACATCTCCACTTTTTCAAACCTGCAGTTTAGTTAATATACCCCCTAGTGTTAGAAGACTAGAAAGATGCTATTCCTGTTCTGCAGGGGCAGTTATTCTTTGGTGCCAAAAACTTTCTTTTCTTGTGGCTGTGTTTTTATTGACTCTTTCACGACTGACTTTTTATTGACCAGAAGGATTTCTTGTTTACTGTTATATTAATTTAGTCTTTTGCGTAAATTTAAAGTGGGGTTTTGCAAAACAGTATTTTTTTGACAAAATTTATGTGTGGTTTGGATCTCGCACAAAATTCTGTCAGTGTAAAGTTGAATACTTAGAGGTAAACGGGCTTTCCAATTACCAATGCACATCCAATCATAATTATGATTAAATTGTAATGAAAAGTATTTTGTAAAACTTTCAGTTGGTCCGGGTTGATATGTTGGTTAAGTTTAAGTCCAGACAACATTCTGATCTAGTGTGTAATGCATGCAGATTACAGAGTGAAACTGCAGATTGAGTAAATATAAGTAATATATTATTTGTGAAAGTGAAACTGTAAAACTACTGCTCCCAACTTGATACCCTGAGATTTTGAGACTTTGAAAGAACTGTGACTGACCATAAGGTTATATACCATTGTAGAAGGGGAGAAATATAATGAAACTATATAGCACTATGTAAAATCTAATGCTATGACAGAACTGCTCATGAAAACCATCTATCTCAGAGCCTGAAACTTAAAATGCAATCAAGCGCCTCAGAACCAGAGAAGGTGTTTTAGAGAATTGAATTATGTAAATCAAATATATGACGTTGATAGTGTTAGCTCCTGCTTGTCCATGGCAATTGAAGCCCACAAGGTTGTTATCTATGATAGAGAAAATGGGTCAATTTGGTAGCCACAATTCTTGTGAGCAGTTTAAACCTGAATTTAGCAATGAAATAGTTATAGCTTTGCCAGAGTTGAGAATCCCTTCCTTCCTTAGGGATAATAGAAAAATGATTATAGTATAGTGCTTGGGATAGATATGGAATGTATAAATTGAATACACAATGTAACCATATGGGGGAGGAGAATATCTTATACCGCTTTCATACTGCTGCCCTGGCAATATCCCGAGTATATGAACCCGGGACATTGCCGGGGCAGCAGAGGCTGTCAAATTCCTGTCAAATTCCCGGGTAGACCCTGTTCATACTGAATACAGGTCTACCGGGGTCTCCATGGCAACATCACAAGAGGAGCTCTAATTGGCTCCACTTGTGATGTTTTTTTCTTCAAACTTTAACATTATGTCCAGTGAGACCCGGGTTGAAAAATCTGGTTCTCACCATTCATAGTGCGGGCGACCCAGGTCAGACCCGGGAATTACTCCACCAAAATTCCTGGGTCGGCCGATCCGGCAATTAGACCTGGAGTGATTCATACTGCAGTCTCGACCCGGCAAAAACCTGGGTCGAGGCTGCAGTATGATACCGCTTTCATACTGCCACCCAGGCAATATCCAGGGTATATGAACCCGGGATATTACCGGGGAACAGAGGCTGCCCCGGGGTCAAATTCCCGGGTAGACCGCGTTCATACTGAACACGGGTCTGCCCAGAGTCTCCATGGCAACATCACAAGAGGAGCTTTGATTGGCTCCTCTTGTGATGTTTTTTTTTACTTTAACATTGTGTCTGGTGAGACCCGGGTTGAAAAAAAAATATTAGTTCGTATATGAAGCTAATGTTAAAATGAACACTTATTTTTAAATATATATGAAATTATAGTATATTGCAACTATACACTATTTAGTGCCCCCAGCGACAGAAAACTAGTCCTATCACCACTTTTAGCTTCTCAGAGGGCTGCAGAAAGTTAAATAGATTTATGCATTTCACCCATGTCAGTGACTCACACACTGCATTTGTGACTCTTTCACCTCATCCTGCAAGGAGACAAACTCTTTATGTAAGGGAAGGAATGGGGCTTGTTTATACAATTACTCTGGCTTTTTTACGTGGGAGACCACAGCAATAAAGATACCCCTAATGGGAGCTTTATGAGATTATCAAAGTGATCCATAACCTGTTTAACAGAACAAAATCTGTTAAAGCTTTCTTAACCTTAGCCATAAGAGTCACTTTGTGCAACAATAACTAACTCAGTCCCCAGTGAGTTGGTTTTAAACACTGTGGGTTCATTGTAAACATCATTCTAACTGGGTATGGTTTCACCATGTTATGGAAAGTATGGCTGATGATTTTAACATGATCAAAACATCAGGGAAGACCACTAGTTCGTTTAATCTTTTATATACCTTCTAAGTGTTGGAAAAAAGTGTAGTCCATTTCTTGTCAAACATCTACCAGAGTGTGGAGCCTCTACAATTGCCTCAAATGTTCAAAGAGGGCTTAGACCTGCCTAGGCGATCCATTATCTTGCTATCTGTCTCTAAAGTTTGCATATACCATATTAATATCATCTGTAAATATAATTGAAGTAGTTCCCAATTTCTCTATAGGGAGGATCAATGTGGATTCACAGGGCCCAATTCATTACTAAACGCATGTGCATCGGGTTAATGTGCGTCCGTATTCAACAAGAAGCGATGTGAAGGTATGTTTGGTGATGAATATGGGTCTAGGTCTGCTCTGCTCTATTAGACAGGAATATAAAGTCACAGAAGAACACAAATAAAAATATAAATACTATTCAATTATTGTCATCTGTTAATAATATATTAATTAATGGCAAAAACATTAAAAAATAAAATAATTTTTTTTTTTTTCATGAAATAAATTTAGTAGGATGTAATTAATGTCTACTATACATAGAAATCTGCCGCTGTAATTGTTGGCTGTAGCAAGGGTCCTTTGGGCTCGAACATGAATTGAATTTTGCTGCATTCACTTGTATATGGTCCAGTTCTGGGCATGCGCATTATTGAATGCAAGTAATTGTGTGCATAATATTCAATGTATCACCAGTAACACTTCTTAATGAATCAGGCCCACAATGTTCAATATTATATTATAATTATAAAATATATAATTATATCTTCTTTTTTGTCATCCCACTCACCCCCCTCCAAAAACAATGATAGTGCATCAAAACCAACACACAAAAAGCCAGAATACAAATATTACCATTCGCAACAGATCATTAAATAGCTTCAACTTGTCCCCTTAAAACTCCACTGACAGAGTTTTGAGTCTTACTCAGAAACAGTATGACAACCCATGCCCTGGCTTGGGTTGGAAGGTCCTTCCCATGGCTTTTTAAGCGCTATTCATCCTTCATATGTCCTTGGTGGGGGGATCCGGGACCAATAAAGTAAACACTGAATTGAGTTTCTTAAATATGCTTGCATAACTTAAGCAGGCAAACCGCTGATTATCACATTCTGTCAACATTTTTACTTTTCAAGGTCATCTGGCAGTAATCAGGGATGTATTAATTCCCCCCACACTGTTTTTGCTCCTGGTCATCCTCTATAACAGGTTGTCTCTTTGTAAGTTTATCAAACTTAAGGACTAAACTATTGCTATGCTCGCCAGAGATGTCAGATCAGTTTTCACCTCCTTTAGCTCAGCTTGCAAAGACACATTAAAGGATAAATTAAGCTTGTTATAAACCAGAGCCGATATCACTGGATGTGTCTTTTGCTGTACCTTTAGCTTTGGAGCTTCCTGAGTTAGAGACATGAGGATATCCGTCTTATTGAGAACCCACTGTTGTGGATAGGAGCTAATGTTACATTGTCGCCATCAAAAATTATTTGATGCTTCTAGCTCACAACATTTAGGTTCCATGAAGAAGAAAAGCAAGGCCCAGCAAATGTGAGCTTCTGTTGGCTCCAAACGTAGCTGATTGATACAGCATCAGGACGGAGCTCTAAGCAAGTGTGGCTATCTTACAAAGATGCAACTATGCTATAATTTACACATATGGTACAAAATATCTGTGTTGCACAAAACTTATTATTTTAAACCCTATAAATGTTGATTGTAACTTTATGTATTGCTGTACCCTAGTCAATATTAGAAATGCTCCGGCTCGGTTCCCCAAGAACCAAGCACACAGGAACTTTGGCGATCTGAGTACCGAGCCGAGCAGGCTTGGTATTTCACGCACCCTCGAAATTGAAAATGAAGCAAAACATCATTGTTATGTCGTCAGATCTCACGAGTTTTGAATTCTATAAGTACCACCCTCCACGGCGATCCAGCGCCATTTCACAGAGGGACACAGAAGGGGTAGCACGGTTCTTGGCAGTCTCTAGTGCAGTTGGGCAGCGTCATAGCTAAAATAGAAAGAGGAGGGCTAGCAGTGTTCTTCAAAGTCTCCAGTGACATTCAGGAGTCCTCCATTGCTAATTGTCATTGCTGAAATAGAAATAATAGGGCTGGTAGTCTTGGTGTAAATCTGTAGTCACATTGTACTGTGTTATATTGGTAACACACAAAGAGGAGAGCTCCATTGCTAATTTTCATTGCTGAAATAGAAATAATAGGGCAGGCAGTCTTGGTCTAAATCTGCAGTCAAATTGTACTGTATTATATAGCTCACACACAAACAGGAGAGCTCCAATGCTAATTGTCCTTGCTGAAATAAAAATAATAGGGCTGGCAGTCTTGGTCTAAATCTGCAGTCACAATGTACTGTGTTATATACGTCACACACAAACAGGAGAGCTCCATTGCTCCATTGTTAATTGTTATTGCTGAAATAAAAATAATAGAGCTGGCAGTCTTGGTCTAAATCTGCAGTCACATTGTACGGTGTTATATAGCTCACACACAAACAGTAGAGCTCCATTGCTCCATTGCTAATTGTCATTGCTGAAATAGAAATAATAGGGCTGGTAGTCTACTTAATCTGCAGTCACATTTTACTGTGTTATCAAAATGGATTCCCAGCAGTACACAGAAGACCAGGAGCACCAAGCAGCTCCAGTCATGATGATAGTAATCCCTCTACGTCATGTGCTAAAGCCTATGTTAAAGTGCATAGTGTTTTAAGTCATGGAAACAAAAGTGTAAAACACATTTTACCTTGGTAAAGAAAAAAAACTGTAATTCAGGCAAAGTTATCTGCAGAAAAAAAGTATGTACAGATTCAGAAATGACACAAATCCCTTAAAAGAGTCTATCCACGAGTGTTATGTGTAAGCCTGACCTTTCTGATAGTGTACCCATAAAGAAGGCCCCTTTCAGCATTTCTGCAGATGTGTGCATGAACAGCCCAAGTGTAACCGGTGATACACAAATTGAGGATGCAACTGGATGAGGGGGATATTTGTGTAGCTAATGAGGATGTTGATGAGGATGATTTTGTTTGTATAAGTCCTCCACCAGTGGATGCAGTTCTTGCCAGTGATAAGAAGAAGGCCATTGTCATGCCTGGGCATAAGACCAAAAAATCCACCTCTTATGTATGGAATTATTTTTACCCAAATCCTGACAAAAGTTGTCTAGCTATTTGTAGCGTTTGTAAAGCCACAGTCAGTAAAGGTAGAGACCTTAACCATCTAGAAACCTCATCCATGTTACGCCATTAGAAGCGAGTGCATGGCAAGCTGTTGGGAAAATCGGAAACTTATGCTAAAAAAATAACAAGCAGTCCGGCATCAGCTAGGTCCCTTCTCTCCACTAGATCCCGGCACCTGCAATATACACCCACAACACCATCCTCATCAGCATCCTCAGTAGTTAATCTGCATCCAAGTTGCTAAGGCTGGATGACTCCTTTACTATCCAGGATTCCAGAGAAGAATCCTTGAGCATTAGTCACACTGCTGCTGCTGTTGCTGGGGGTGGGTCCTCATCCCAGAAGCAGACCAACAAGAAGACTACTAGTAGTTTACAACAATTGACTGTTAAACAATAGTTTGCAAGAGGAAGCAAGTATGAAAGCTGTCACAAAGTCACAAAGAGGATCACAGACGCCATGGCGACTATGCTAGTATTAGATCTGTGTCCAATATCCACTATTAATGCAGCTGGTTTTAGACAGTTACTTGAGGTCTTGTGTCTCCGTTACCAAATTTCATCACAACACCATTTTACTAGAAAAGCTATTCCTCACCTCTACCAGGAGGTTCGTAAAAATGTAATTATTGGGCTACAAACTGCCATTCTACCCACTGTACACTTAACCACAGATATGTGGACTAGCAGAACTGGGCAAACTAAAGATTATATGACTGTGACAGCCAACTGGATTGGTGATCCGCCTTCACCAGCAGGAACAGCAGCAGCATGTACCCAAGTGCGTCACATTTTTCAGAGGCAGGCTACTCGTGTATCCGCGGCTTCACTAAGAGACATACAGCTAACAATCTGTTACGAAAACTATGGATTTCGTTGCAACATGGCTTATCCCATTTGGACTCTCCTCAGGATATGTCATTTCTGAAAACGCCATGAATATTGTGAGAGCATTACAGCTGGGTGAATCTATCACATTTCCTGTTTTGCTCACACAATAAACTTGGTGGTGCAGAGCTTTTTAAAAATGACAGGGACATGCAGATATCTGGACATTTCCGGCAGTCGGCAACAGCATGTAGGAGATTCCAGCATCTACAAGAGCAATTTAATTTGCCTTGCCACCAACTGAAGCAAACGGCGGTAAAAAGGTGGAATTCCACCCTGTATATGCTACTGAGAATGGAGGAACAGCGAAAAGCCATCCACGCTTCTTCCACAAGCCTTGACATTCGGAAAAGAGAGGGGATGTATTTTAATCAAGCGCAGTGGAGAATACTTTCTGTGTTGTGAAAGGTGCTGAAGCCATTCGACGTAGTCACCAATGAAGTGAGTTCAGACACTGCTAGCTTGAGTCAAGTGAGTCCCTTAATTAGACTTTTAGAAAAGCAGCTTGAGAAACTGAAGTAGGAGATGAAACAGAGCAAGTATGTCGGACTTGTAAATCAAGTACTTAATTCGCTTTGCCAGGATCCAAGAGTTATCAAAATCTTGAAATCGGATCACTACATTTTGGCGACTGTGCTTGATCCTAGGTTTTAGAGCTATGCCTTCTCTTTGTTTCCAACTGACCCAGATCAGAAGAGAGTTCCTGGTGAGCAAGATGACAGTTCAAGTGTTACGTGACAGAATGGCGTCTCCTCCTTCAGTTTCTCAGTCAACTGCTGCTAGGAAAAAACCTAGCTTTCCCAAGAGACCCAGGGATGATGTAGATGACTCAGCACAACATTTTGACATCTGGTCTGGTCTAAAAGAATTGGCCAAAAAATGTGACACCTCTTCTGTAACTCCACCTGATCAACATCCAAAGGATGGTGAAGGATTATTTTAACAACAGTATAGAAATAGACACATCAGACAGTCCCTTTACATACTGGGAGGAAAAATGGGAATTTGAAGACCTATGTACCAACTTTCTTTGCACTGCCTAAGCTGCCCACCGTCCAGTGTGTACTCGGAAAGAGTTTTCAGCACAGCCAGGAACCTTGTCAGCGATCGGCATAGGAGGCTACTTCCTCAAAATGTGTAAAAGATGATGTTCATAAAAATTAACTTCAATTTCCACAAGAAAGGCCTGTCCCGCCAATTACATCAAATACTGAGACTTCTGTAATGGTGGATTCCAGCGGTGATGAATTAATAATGTGTGAGGATGATGTACAAACTGATGAGGGTGAGGATGATGACAACAACATCTTGCCACAGTAGAGTTCATTAACAGCACTGTTACCTTCGGTGCCTTAAGCCCATTGTTAGCTTGTTTTTGTTAGGCGCCGTCCCCCCACCTTCAGTGCTGGGGACGGACCCCTGATTCCCCTACCTGTCGCTCTTCTGGATATCATCCTCAGACTAACGGCCAAACGGAATGTGTGAATCAAGACTTTGAGTTATTCCTGCATTGTTTCTCCTCTGGGAATCACTCGGACTGGAGCATCCTTCTATCTTGGGCTGAGTTCGCCCATAATTTCGATGTCCATGACTCCTCTGGTTCCTCTCATTTCTTTACAGTATTCGGAACTCATCCTATAGTTCCCAACTTCGAGCCCCCTCCTACTTCCTCCGTTCCAGCCGCTAATTCTTTGGTTTGTAACTTATCTCATATCTGGGCTACCACTAAAGACACAGACTCAGACTGCAAGTCCCATCCTTGAAGCTGGCTCCTAGATTTATTGGGCCTTTTCCGGTTCTCCAAGTTATCAACTTTGTTACCTACAAAATACTTCTCCCCCCCTCACTGAAGATTCATAATACCTTTCATATATCTCTTCTCAAACCACTGGTACTCAACAAATTTTCCAGTACTTGTCCGTCTCCAGCTGCCATTTCTGTATCCGATAATGAATTTGAGATTAGCCATATTTTAGATTCTCGCCAATTTCATGGTCACCTTCAACTTCTCGTTCATTGGAAAGGTTATGCTCCGGAAGAGAGATCATGGGTTTATACAGAAGATATCCAGGCTCCTCAGTTGTTGGCACATTTCCTCAAACATCAAGCCTTAAGAAAAGAGGGGGGGTACTGTCAGGCGCCGTCCCTGCACCTTCACTAGGTACTGGGGACGGACGCCTGATTCCCCTACCTGTCGCGTCCCGTTGGCAGGCAATGGAACGCAACAAGTAGGGGAATGATGTGCTTCCGTCCGGCCGCTGGGCGCATGCGCAGTAGCGTGCGTCCAGTTGCCAGGCAACGGGGCGCTGAGGTGCCTTACTTGATCCCTGTACTCCAAACAGCCTGCAGCTCTGCTCTCACTAAGTCTCTAGCACCATTAGGGTGCAAGAGTATCATGGTATGGTTCCCCTGCTCCAGCGTCTCTCAGCATTTAGTTGTCTCCTGATTGGTTCCCTGGCTCCTGACCCGGCTTGTCTGACTTTCCCTGCGGATCTCCATTTGGAATTGATCTCTCCCTTGGCTCTGACTACCTTGTCTGTCCCCGTTGTTCTGCGCTGCCAGCCCGGCTTGACCTTGGATTGCCTCACTACGTTCTGCCTGACCCATTCACCTTTCTACCTACGGCCTGCCCTGTATCGTTTCCTGCGTTACTTCACTGGTGGCTGACCAGGAGGGCCGCGACCTGCGAACTCCTGCAGCGAATTCCAAACTTCCTTGCGGGGGTCCCTGGTGAATACCAGGGATACGTTTAGACTCCGCGCCTCCTGGTTAGCAGTGTCAATACCAGTAAGTAGCGTTAGCATCTGAACCGTGACGGTTTTGTGGGGACCAAAACAAACCAAGCATATCAGCCTCAAAAGTGACACTCCTTGTGCTTGGTTTGTTAAAGTGTGTATCCGACATAAGGGTGGGTGTGAGGGCCCAAGGACAATTCCATCTTGCACCACTTTTCTTTTCAGCAACCGCTGTGTGCCAATGTTACCTACATGTGCTATATACTGTTGTGTGCTTTGCAAAAATCTTAGACACCTGTTGATGAAGCAGATGACTGAGCACAACATTTTGACATCTGGGGGTAAATGTATCATAGTCCGGGTTGTACAAGTCGCTGGAAATCGGCGAGATGACAGCTTAAATTTAAAGGGGCGCTGCCTTGTAAAGGGAAATTTCCCTTTACAAGGCAGTGCCGCTTTAAATTTAAGCTGTCATCTCGCCGATTTCCGGCGACTTGTACAACCCGGACTATGATACATTTACCCCCTGGTCTTGTCTACTGTAAAAGAATTGACAAAAATTAGTGACACCTGCTGAAACTCCACCTCATTCTACTATCAACTATCAACATCGCAAGAATGGTGGAGCACTATTTAAAAAATTTTGGAACGGTATAAAAACAGTTTTATTAACAAATAACAACATTGCTTGCAGGAGTAATGTAAGCATGGATTTCTAAATAGACGTGTATATGTATTACTCAAACCTTCCACTTTGCTGCTCTTTCATCAGTATTGCACAAAGTGTTTGTAATCTGCACTTTACGTCAAAGGTACCTAACTATATTACAGTTTTTTTGGGAATTGGGGCTGTTTCGAAGCTCAGTGATGAACTTGCTGGTTGCTGTGAATTTCAATGGCTCTTTTTAATGCATTTAGTGCCTTGTCTGGCACCCTGGATTGGTCTTGGTCTGATAAAAACACGCATCCCGATGGGGTCATTGCTCATCGCCATGTATTAGCTGTAGAATTACCACTGTAATCCAAGGAACGGGTGGAGCGATCAAATTAACCATAACTGATTTTATGATTCATTCTCAGTTTCACTGTACCGGCCATGTGCTCAGGTTGATGGCAATCTCCTCGTTTTCATCTTTCAAAGTTTAGTCTGCAGGGGCCAGAGACACACTAATTTGTTTTCTCAGGTCTCTTAGCTGTTCTTTAAACTGGACATATTTATCATCCTGCCTCAGGGCCTCCTCTGTATTATTCTTCTGAAGCGCAGTGTATCTCTCCTATACGAGCTATTAAATCCAGAATCTCATCCGGTGGGTCACGTTTTAACTTAAGTACGGCCTCCTCAACTGCATCTATATATTGATTTAAATCTCTGTTCAATGCAGCGTATTCAAACATGACAGATTCCATGCTGCCCACATGTTATGTGTCACAGTCTGTCTGAAGCAGATCTAATGCCACTCCAGTTCTAATATCCATTCCTATGTCTACATAAGTTTGACAGTTCTTCAGGGATGAGAGGGAGTTAGCCAGAGAGGAGGAGATTAAAGATGCAGCACGAACAGACATGGTTTAATAATGTACAGTTCATTGATAGCACTGTTAGTCTTAAGGCAGCTAAACTATTGGTAGCTTGTTGTGTGGGGGCCCAAACAAACCAAGCACTTCAGCCACAAAAGTGGCACTGCTTGTTGCTGGAGTGCTTGCATTGTTAAACTGTAGATGTCCTTTTCAATATCTTACATAACGGTGGGTTGGAGGGCCCAAGGACAATTCCATCTTGCACCACTTTTCTTTTCCGCCACTGCTGTGTGGCAATGTTTCCTAGATGTGCTATGAACTGCCGTGTGTTTGTGTGATTGCCATGTCGCTTAGCATCCAGCCAGGTCACTGTAGTCTTTGTTTGAAAGTGTATGAAAATAATATTGTGACCTGTGAGGTGGTCAAAATTGTCTGCAAATGACTTGAAATTAGTGTTATTGAGATTAATAATAATGTATTGAAAAAAAGAGCAAAATTATGTGATTTAAGCAAAAAAATAGGAATTTTAGAAAAAAATATGGATCCAAAACCAAAACCAAAACACTCTAGAACGGTTTTGCCAAAACCAAAACACGAAGATAATCCATATCCAAAACCAAAACCAAAACCAGAACACGAGGGGTCAGTGAACATCTCTTGTCCAAATCCAAGTTCAACATCAGTTATGCTTTCTCAAAGCTCTCAGGATAGATTAGATTTATGTTCTCACTGGCTGGTATGACCTTAGTTGAATGAGAGACTTGGACAGGAACTGCAATTGACACATATCAGTATGGGCCTAGTGTCTCTACTTGACAATTTATATTGTAGCCGTGAAAATTACAGTATACATTACAGAACAAGGGGTAAGAGTACCTAGTGCACATCTAAGTGCAGTAGTAAAAGTACAAAAACTGATAATTAGCATAGATTAAAGATAATTTCTAACAAAGGTAGGTGGTTGCTCTTAATGGGAAGTGATGAGTAAGGGATTATAAACAACATTCATTCTCAGTGTAAAGGGCTATACTTCACCTGTATGGCATGTAACCTCCAAAAACACGGACTGCAGGTGACTAAAGCTGGGTACACACTACAGGGTTTTTGTCCAATAATCGGCTCAACCAGCCGACATACAACGGCTCGTTCGAAAGTCGGGTCAGTGTGTATAGTGACACGATGGTCTTCCCAAATAGACGATTATCGCCTCATTTGGTTGGTCGTACCATTCAATTTTTTCCGATTGTGAAGATACCGGGTCTATACTTCACGCTGGCTGGCAACCCACGCGTGCCTTCCTATGCGAGGGAAGTCTACCCAGTACCTTCTAGGATTCATATAGTCACTCAGGCAAAATGCAGTTATAAAAATACAACTGTATATTTAATGTCATACAAACAACACTAGAATATTATGTACACACAGTAAATAAATGCTAGGCAGATTTAACACATTATCTGTCCCTTACCCCAATAACTTAAGGAGATATTGTCACCTGCTGTCCAGACTTCACGACCCATGGATCCCTCTCAGCTACATATATAGACTCCCGTTAGAAAACGACAATTCAAAACTAAATCTTGCAGTCTTCATGAATGAAATCCCAGAATGAACACCCTTCCCCCCTGGAGTCGCTCCTTATATCTCAGGTCTAATTTCCACAGTCTTTCTCCTCTCTATGCAACCCCCTGGGTCTATTCTTCTGAACAATTGGTCAGTGCTGGACTAGGGGGGGGGGGGGGGGTTGGAGAGGGCAGTGAAGATGAGCTGTCCTTCCAGAGAACCTCCCCTGTTAGAAGGCCTGTCTGTACTAGCCTGGTGTGAACAATGGACACTAATTAGTTTTCCTACTCCAGCACATGGCAACCTGATCCCTACCCATAATCCCCCTGGCTTCACTTTAAAGACAATGAATAGCAGCCTTACTGCAAGTCATCAATATACAATACACAATATACATATGTACACTGAACTACAATGTCCCCTTAGCCACATGTAATTGGACAATGCAGTTGTAGTCTGGTGAGCTTGGGAACAAAAGCATGGGCTATAAAAAGTACATGCGATAATCCACATTATGTGAGAAATGAGAAACTAAATGCTCTCCATAGAGTTTACAGAGTTGGGCTCTTTTCAGCCGATGTTAGCACTGATTGTCAGGGTGAATAAATGTATAGAGTGCTGTAGAAGGATTAATTCATTTGTTCGTTCTGAGACAGAATATAACAAGGCGGTTTTAATCAGTGTGACAATGTGACAGTAGTGGATGAATGAATGAATATTGTGCTGTCATTCTCCGGACTAGAGGACCAGACAAAGGACCAGATGAAGAGCACAGATCTGAAGGTAAATCGTGTCAGTGTGTATGCATGAATCGTCAGACTGATCGGACCTTCAGTCGTAGGTATAATCGTTTGAGATAGCACGTCAGTCTGAACAATTCTTCTGTGTGTACCCTGTGGGTACACACAACAGTGTTTTTAGACGATTATCGAGCCAATCAGACAATACACAACCAGTTGGCCCGATAACACAGTAGTGTGTACCCTGCAAAGACTAATCATTATCATTCTGGAGCACATTGTATTGTTGAACAAGATTTTTAAACTGAACTAAAAATCTTGTTGAACAATGGAACGATGTTGTTCCAATTCTGCAGTGTGTTTGCATTCACAATCAGGATCTCCACAGAGTTTATAGAGTCATGATCTTTTCAGCCAGTGGTTATGAAAGATAAAGGGCACAGATCTGAAGGTACATCTTGTAAAACGTGTATAGGTGTACACATGAATCGGCATGCTGATCGGGACTTTTTTTTATTATCAGTCGTTGGTAAGATCATTATAGATAACATATCCGGAGAAAATTTGTGTAGTGTGTACCCAGCCTAATTCTGTAACTGGTGAATAGATATGCAAACAAGAAAATCAAAGGCGGGCAATCAGAAAATCCAACATAGATATAATAAAGGTGATTGTACCACATCTATGTATTCTCATAGATAATGGACCTTATTTACAGTGTACAATGGATGGTTTGCGCAAAAAAAACCTTAGTTTTGGACCAAAATGCTGAAGGTGTTCCCAATGCACAATAAGGTGCACCCCTACTCTGTACTTGCAGGAGACCCTCTACAAGCTAGGCTAAACAAATAAATACAACTTTTCTATTTTCTGGTAAAATACTGCTCAATCTAGCCTCATTTATGTCATAAATAATTCATGAGAGTGACAGAACATCTGGCCTGTCCTTAAATTAGTTTTTTCACCAAAGTGCATAAGATCCAATCTCCGCCAGCTCAGAGCTGGTCCAAAAATGAATATCCTTTTATGGAATGGAAATGAATATGCCATCCGTTGTGCTCCCTCCTTTGTGCTACACCTCTTTATATGAATCTGCATAATAAAATTCCATTTGCACTACTACACAGAGTAGGCAGATGTGCCTGCTTAATACTTTGCGAATAATGACCTCATTTTGCCTAGCTTCTCCCACCTGCTGGTGAAAAGTTCTGCTCCCCTCACTCCCTAGCATTCACTGCTAACAGACGGCATCCTCCTCTCCAATCATCAGCAAGCTCCCTCCTTCCTAAACTTACTACACATAAGAGAGGGGGAGGTACTGTGTGACCAGAGCATGACTGACAGTTTTGACTTGGACTTGCTTAAAGAAACCATTCTATGGAGTGACAGCATGCTAAGGAGGATGCTGACAGACAGCAGGGGCGCATGCAGGGGGGGGTTTCTGGTTCTCCAGAAAACCCCTCCCCTCCGCGCCCTAATGGGCGCTAAACACTGCCCCTACCAGCAGCACTGTATTGTACAGCAGCTGCGGCGCTGTCAAAGAAGCGTCCGCGGCGGTGCTGTATTGTACTACAATAAAGCACTGCCGTGAACGCTCTATCTCTATATATTTTTTGGGGGGAGGGGGGGGGGAACACCCGCTTAAAAATCCTGCGTTTGCCCCTGGACAGAACGTGGAAGAGAAAGTACACACAATCCATAGTAATTGGGTGACACACCCAGTAAGTCACATACGCTATATACTTACAATATTGCATAGTTTCGGAAATGCACATGAAAATGCAGTCAGTAAGTTCAAGCATCGCAATAGCTGATTTTAATTTTTGTATGATACAACCACTTTAAGGTTAAAAATAAATTCCTAAAAGCAACATTAGTAAATGTAATCTTGCTCACACTGGTTTGCAAGAACATTAATATCAAGTGAAAAATATTTTTAGTCAAAAATTATTTTTTTCAAGTTGAATAATGATTGGTATTGTACAGCATTATACTTTAGAATTTTTTAGCTCAATAATGATGCTGTTAAAATACTCACAAATATAAATTCTGTGAGTTTAATTATTCACTTTTCACTTAAACAGTGACTATTAATTTGAATATTTCTAACACCAAAATACTTTTAAACTACTAAAGGTCTGATTCCACATTTGGCAACCACCGAACAATGGTGTAAAATTCTGTTCCAAAATTTGCAGATGGATGTGTGTTTGTTGGGTCACACATATCTCAAGACATGTCCAATTCAAAACACATCAGTATTTGTATGCCAAGCCTGCAAGTGTGTATAAAGATATGGTGAGATATGCCAGACACAATATAATGTAATGAAGTGGCTGATAAACAAAAGAAAATAGTATGTTGACAGTGTTAGCAATAAACGCGAAAGTTGCATTTTCCATATGAAGTGTAATTAATTACAAACACCACCAAATTCATTGATAACTGCATTATAAATCCAATGGGAATCTTATAACAGCAAAGCTAATTAATTAAGTACTATTAGCTGGAGTGCTTCTGGTATCATTATCATCATCACATATGCCATCATTACCTGCAAAGGATATGTCTACTCAGAACCATATTTGGGAATACATACAAGACTTGTAAGGTTGCATCTCCAGGGGGTGTGCTACACTTACATGAACACACCCTTACTGTACTCAACTAATCCTTGCCCAACCCTGTTCTTAATTCTAAGTGCAAGGCTAAGATATCATCATCATAATTGTTTATTTGTAAAGCGCCAAAACTGAAGCATCGGACAGTCAAAATACAAATCTCACATAGAACAGAACAAGTACAGACGACGTTGACAAAGGAGGTCCAGACATGAGACAAAGGGTAAAAAGAGGTTACAGTCTACATAATTTTAGATAAAGACACATTTAGGTGCGCATGCACAGTACAGACATTCAGATATTTTTATTTACTTATGTCCATTCAAATTGAGGCTAATATATAAATACTTTTTAACATTAGAACAAACTTAGTCTTAAAAAAGGTGGTATGAAATGTATCTTTAAAAGCACAAGCAATGTATTAAAAGAATAAATCAAAATACGTGTAAATCTTGTTTTCTATAGAAATGCTGTAGTCTGTGTTTTGGAATGTTTTACCTTGTGGTTTCTATTAAAATATATGGCATTCCAGGATGCCTTGATGAAAAATATTGGCTCCAAGAAAAAAAATCCTGTCCACTCTATTCTCTATCTTATAAAACCTCTGTTTACTTTGCTTGTTGATAAGGTAAACAAGTCATTACTAACTCAATAATGTGCAACCAATTAAAATAAACAAGTATTGCTCGTCTTAGCAATTAACATACATTTGTGTTTAAAGTTATATTGGGTCTAATAAACCAGCAGTGTAGCTCCCTTAAGTGGATCTAAATACTACTTGTGGAATGTGCTGAGCACCACACAATGCTATGTATAACAAAGAGGGACAATACATCCCATGTTCTATATGTCTGCAGCTGGAGGTTTCTAGACTGCACAGGGGAAAACTGAAACTACAATTGTAATCACATGTATTAAAAAGCCTTATTTATTCAAGCAAATGCCAGGAATTCCACATTTATATAGTGTAACAATGATACCAGAACTGATTTTGTCTTGTACGTTTATATTGTTTATTTAATTTGAATGATTGGGAAGCTGAAATTTTCCATAGAAAGAAGCTGGATCATATTCTTCAAGAGTTGAACTATGGGCTTTTTTTCAAACCTTTGTTAACATTTGAAAGAATGAGTGGAATTTGTTTAGGATTTATTCTTCCGTTGTGGTTTAATATGAATATACAAAATTAAAAAAATGTGTAAGATAAAATATATACATAAGGAGAACTGATTTTGAGTGGTTAATTTGTCCAAATTTTGTCTGTTTTTTTTCAAAGTTTGGAAGTATGTATACTGCTGCTATACAGATTATTTATTGATATTGTTGAATGGTACAGATAAACAGGTTTTGCTTTCATAGTCTAACTTGCACCAGAGAGGTAAACACTATTTGTGGATTAGTTATTACTATTAATTGCACTACTGAACACTGTTATTAATTATTAATCTCATTGTCAGAATTAGAATTGCCTGTCAATAACTGAATAAAGTCATGGTAATTGTTTGCTATGGGTGTAACTACTAGAGATGTTCACTGACCTTCGTGTTCTGGGTTTGGTTTTGGATCTGGATTAACTTCGTGTTTTGGTTTTGGCAAAACCACCCTTGCGTGTTTTGGTTTTGGTTTTGGTTGTGGATACCTATTTTTTCCTAATATCCCTATTTATTTATTTTTGCTAAAATCACATAATTTTTTTCCCCCCTACATTATTATTAACCTCAATAACACTAATTTGACGTCATTTGCAGTCAATTTTGACCACCTCACAGGTCACAATATAATTTTATACACTTCCAAACAAAGACTGCAGCAGTTCTTGCCAGTGATAAGAAGAAGGCCATAGTCATGCCGGGCATAAGACCAAAAAATCCACCTCTTATGTGTGGAATTGTTTATACACAAATCCTGACAACAGTTGTCTAGCCATTTGTAGCATTGTAAAGCCACAGTCAGCAGAGGTAGGGACCTTAACCATCTGGGAACCTCATCCATGTTACACCATTTGAAGCGAGTTCATGGAAAGCTTTTGTGAAAACTAGAAACTTATGCTAAAAAATAACAACAAGCAGTCCAACATCAGCTACGTCCCTTCTCTCAGCTAGATCCCAGCACCTGCAGTCTACACCCACAACACTTTTATCACCAATATCCTCACAAGTGACTGGAGTTAGTCCTGCATCCAAGTTTCTAAGGCGAGATGACTCCTCCCCTATCCAGGACTTCTCAGAAGAATCCTTGAGCGTTAGGCCCACTGCTGCAGCTTCTGCTGCTGGGGGTGGATCTCCAACCCAGAAGCAGACCAAAAAGAACACTACTAGTAGTTTATAACAATTGACTGTTAAACAATCCTTTGCAAGAGGAAGCAAGTATGAAAGCTGTCACCAGTCGCAAAGCTAATCACAGATGCCATGGTAACTATGCTAGTATTAGATCTGCGTCCAATATCCACTATTAATGCAGCTGGTTTTAGACAGTTACTTGAGGTCTTCTGTCCCCGTTACCAAATTCAATCACTACACCATTTTGCTAGAATAGCTAGTCCTCACCTCTACCAGAAGGTTCGTAAAAAATTAATTATTGGGCTACAAAATGCCATTCTACCCGCTGTACACTGAACCACAGATATGTGGACAAGCGGAACTGGGCAAACTAAAGATTATATGATTGTGACAGCCCACTGGGTTGGTTATTCGCTTTCAGCAGCAGGGACAGCATCAGCATGTACCCAAGAACGTGGCATTTTTCAGAGGCAGGCTACTCTGTGTACAGGGCCGGATTAAGGGAATGGAGGCCCCTGGGCTAAGGGGCCCTCCATTCCCCGCGAGGCCCCCAATGTGAGCCGTCCGCCGCCCGCCCCCCCCCGCGAGGACCCCCCCCAAGCACTTACCTGTCAGTGCAGTCCTCTGTCCTGGCGCGCTGTAAGCTCCAGGACTCTCATGAACTCTCGCGAGATCTCCTCAGCAAGCAGACTACAGCGCGCTGGGACGGAGGACCCCCGACCGATCAATAATGCTGCTGAGGAGTTTGAAGGGCCCCCTGGATGCCCGAGGCCCCTGGGCTATAGCCCAGTTAGACCTCAGGTTAATCCGGCCCTGTCTGTGTATCATCTGCTTCACTAAGAGGCATATTATTATTATTATTATTATTATTATTATTATTATTATTATCAGAGATTTGTAAGGCACCACATTGCTCCACAGCGCCGTACAGTAGGGAAGACAAGGACATAAAACAGGACATACATAAAACAAAAACAGAAAAGGCAGACAAAATGAATGGAGACACGAAAACAAAGGGTATGGGGGACCCTGCTCAATAGAGAGCTAACATTCTAAAGGGAAGAGGGCACAGCTGAAACAAGAGGAGCGAGTGTGGCTCAGAGTGGAGATTGCGATAGTTGTGAGGGTGCATTAGTGTGAATAGTGTTATCAAGGATAAGGTCACATCTAAAAAAGAGATGGGTTTTCAAAGAGCATCTAAAGATTTAAAGACTGTGACAAAGTCTGATTGAGCGTGGTAGGGAATCCATAAGTGGGGAGCAGCACAGCAGAAGTCTTGAAGGTGGGAGTGAGAGGTGGTTATCAGAGACGAGACAATGCACAGGTCAGAGGTAATACCGCTGACAACCTGTTTGAAAAACTAAGGGATGTCATTGCAACATGGCTTATCCTGCTTGGACTCTACTGAGGCTATGTGATTTCTAATAATGCCACAAATATTGTTAGAGCATTACAGCAGGGGGAATTCCATCACATTCCTTGTTTTGCTCACACAATCAACTTGGTGGTACATAACTTTTACAAAATTAAAATGACATGCAGGAGATGCTGTCTGTGTCCCAAAATATTTAGGGTCATTCTCGGGATTCTGCAACAACATGTAGGAGAATGCAGCAGCTGCAAGAAGAAAAGAATTTAGATTTAGGGGGAATGTACTTTAGTCCAGCGCAGTGGAGAATACTTTCCGTGTTGTGCAAGGTACTGAAACCACTCAAAGTAGTCACCTGTGAAGAGAGTGCAGACACTGTAAGCTTGATTCCATTGATTCCACTAATTAGACTTTTTGAAAAACAGCAAGAGAAATTGAAGGAGGAAATGAAACAAAGCAATTCCGCTAATTATGTTGGACTTGTAGATTAAGTACTTTATTTGCTTTGCCAGGATCCAAGAGTTATCAACATCTTAAAATCGGATCATTACATTTTGGCAACTGTGCTTGATCCTAGGTAAGAGATATGTCTTTTCTTTCTTTTCAACTGACCCAGATTTCAAGAGATGCAATGAGCTCCTGGTCAGGAAGCTGACAGCTCAAGTGGTACATGACACAATAACGTCTCCTCCTTCAGTTTCTCTGGAAATTGTTACTAGGAAAACACTAAGCTTTCCCAAGACACCCAGTGGTGATGCAGATGAGTCTGCACAATATTTTGACATTTGGTCTGGTCTAAAAGAATTGCCCAAAAACAGGCCATGAATATTACAAAAATGGTCAGCACCATTAAGTTGTCTGCACTATGCAGTATAATGGGTGTAATTATCAACATCATCATTATCATCTTCATCATCTTTATCAATATTTATTTATATAGCGCCAAACAGCAATAAAACCATACTTGCCTACTTTTGAAGGCAGCTGTCCGGGAGGGGGGGTCTGTCGAGCGGGCGTGGCCACAGGTGGTGCACCATTAGGCCCCGCCCGTGTCAATTTTAGGTATTTTGGCCAATCGAAGCTGGACCGTGGTCATGATGCACGCATTTAGCCCCACACCCACCATCTTCAACAACGGCGACAGCTGGATCCGGGATTTTTGCCTGCTCTCTGAGTTCGGGAGAAATCCTAAAAATTCGGGAGTCTCCCGGACATTCCGGGAGAGTAGGCAACTATGAATAAAACGATGCTTGGTTATACATACAGACAGAAACGTAAGAGGCCCTGCTCGCAAGCTTACTATCTACAGTGTATGTCTAAAACAATGCACTACACACTCACAGTTTTCTATTTTCATAAATAGCATCCATAGTTCTAATGAAAATATTTTCATTATAATTTCTTTACAAGTACTTAGTAATAAAATAAGTCACCATGAATATAGCGCTTATAAGCTAAAGATCATGTGAAGGAAGAAGCACAATATTTATATAGTAGATCTGTCAAGAGAATCATCTCAATATCAAAGGCACTTTTATAGAAACTTAAGTAGATTTTTCCATTTGAAGTTATTTGCTCCATAAACATAAATATTTTTATTTCTAGGACACTGGATCCTGCCTTTAATCCTGCCTTTATATACATATAAAATGGGTAGCAGTAAAATGTGTACGAAATATTTTTGCAATGTAGACAAAATAGTTTGAAATTGTGGTTACTGCAAAGGTTATCAAAGAAGAGTAATTTTTTTTTCCTTTAGTATGTTCAGTATTTACTTTCCTTTTGTGAAATGTCTATGAAGCCTATTTATCAAAATGCAAAGAGTAGAATTGCCGGTGAAGATGGGTGTTTTCACCACAAATTGAAATTGCTATTGCATTGCCCTATACATGAAAGAGGTTACCTCCAGAGTTATTGCTGGTGATAACCGTGCCGTCAGTAGGATCTCCTTTGAAAAAAATTAAAATATGTTTTTATACTTTTTTTTATTGAACATTAGAGGAACTAAACACCCAAATCTGAGCCTTTATTTCCATGTTGCACGTGTACAACTACAGAGATTGGGCCAGCAAAGTAATGAGTTAGGGTCTTACAGCTCTGGGCCAGTATCATTGTGGTAGCTGAGAGACGCTCAGCTGCCTTGGTAATATTTTCTTCCAAATAAAGGCAATGAGTGATTTAAATAACAATAAAAATTATACTTATCACCACGATGGTGCTAGTAATAATAAGCCCCTTGTCTGATATTTTCGACAGAGCAAATATAATGCAGTATTATCATACTTACCAACTTTTTACTCTTTATCTTCTGGAGATCATGGAAGGGAGGTGAAGTGCAAGGACAGAGGGGGACGAATCGCAATCACATAATTTTGTACCCCAAACACACACACACACACACACAATGACGTGAAAACGTCATTTTTCCACAGGGGGTTGGGCCAAAATTATGCGATTCACCGTAAATTGCGTCACGGAGGCTCCCTTCCTGCCCACTTCACTAGGAAGTGGGCAGGATGAGGGAGAATGGCCTGCTCTTCTGGGAGTCTGGAGTCCTGGAATTCGGGAGTCTCCAGGACATTCCAGGAGAGTTGGCAAGTATGACTATTAAACACACAAAACAATAATATTCACAGAAAAATAGAGGTGAGACATTGTACTTAAATTCCAAGATCAACTAAAAACCATTACTTGCTTACCTCATCTGATATTCATAAATGATTAACGTGCTTGGTGCCAGCTTATGCAACCTGTGGCTCCCAAGCATTTGTGGGACAAGTGGCATCAGAGAGCTGGAGAGTCACAGTTTGTCTAAGCAGCACTGCATACACAGCTAAAGCAACCTGTGACCCCCCCCCCCCAGCAGTTTTTGAACTACAAGTACCGACATATTGCTTATATGTATGCATTACACTACGAAGTTTTATTTTTAAATTAAAAAAAGGGTCCCGTTGCTATAAAATAGAATGGTTCTATTCAACATATTTTACACTTAGGCATTTCACCCTCTGATCCCCACTGTTTAGAATGGATGAAAAGTTTCAGTTGTAGAATTCTAATACAAAATTGTTTTCGGTTTGATAAATACATAAAAGGGTTATTTTTAACTGGGTTTTCATTACTTCATAATGGAAAATATCTGTGATAAATATAACACTGAATAGGCATTCATTGTGAGCTGTTTCTCTTTCAAAGTAGGCAGAAATGGCCAGCAAATGATATAATACATCCATGCAGGCAGGTGACAGTTTTCGCTTATGTGTTATAAAAATGACCTCATGTGGTCTCATGCTGTCTCACATGAGATTTTTTTTTCAATTAGGTTATGGTTAATAATAGGCTTTTGTCTGTTTGCATAGAATGGAATACTTCTCTAACCCAAACATAAAATGCAAACACAATTTTATAGAATTGTCTTTATAATGTTATCATGAACTGGCAATTATAATCATTATTTATCTCAGTAAAACAACATAAGTAAATTAAAGTGAGTTCTCTGTACAGCGCTGCGGAATTAGTGGCGCTATATAAATAAATGGTGATGATGATGAGGATTAGCTGCGCCAAATCCTCTTCTGCACTTTGTCGCTGTGCTCCTCCATGCTGTGCTTGCGGTGAATGTCGGGCGTGATGATGTCATCAGGCCCGACATTCACTGCGAGGGCATCACGGATGAGAGGACCAGGGAGTGAGTCGGATCGTCACCTGACCTGAACGGTCAGGTGACCGCAAAAGGTAAGTTTCTTTTTTTTTTTTTTTTTCTTCTTTACAGGATTTTTTACAGCAGCAGACCTGCCAGGGCCCCCTTTCCCCCTGGGCCCCTGGGCACCTGCCCATCGTGTCCAATGGGAAAGAAGGCCCTGCGCTGTACAGAGAACTCACTCACATCAGTCCCTGCCCCATTGAAGCTCATAGTCTTAACTCCCATACACACACACACACACACACAGACTGAGAGTTTAACAGCAGTTTAACAGCAGCCAATTAACCTACTGGTATGTTTTTGGAGTGTGGGAGAACTGGAGCATCCAGAGGAAACCAACGCAAACATGGGGAGAATATACAAACTCCACGCAGATAAGTATTTTTCCACTCTTTCTCACATTTAATGTGCTTCTAAGTTGCAGAGGTGTCTCCTGAAAGTGGAGGTTAAGTGTGCACCTTGGCAGACCATCCAACTATACTGGTGTAAAACCAAGCAATTTGCGATTTCAAGTGCACATTGTAAAATACCTCTTCTATAGGTGTAATTTACATAGCAAAAAAGGAAATAAATAAAATGTGATATGCACTTAAAATCTATTTTACCATGTTGTGAAATCATCTAGTTTTTGTGTTTTTTATTTTGCTCCTCTTAGGTACCTTTAGCCCAGAGTTGAACTTGGACAGGCCCACAAGGGTGCTGGGGGAAATTCACAATGGGCCCCATTCCCTTGTCTTATGAGGCAGGGCCAAGCCACCCCTAGAGGGGGTTTACTGTTGCCAAGAAACCCCCCTACTATGGAACAGCTGGAGCCAGACCACACATTACAGTAACCAGCTGTGCAGGCTCGATGAGCTGAAGGTCAGTGGATAGAAGGGTTAGCACATACATGTCATCAAATGAGGATCCCAAATATGATGACAGTTCATTGCCCTTATTTCCCCACACCCAGACCAATCTTAACGCATGTTCACAAAGGGCAGGTGCACAGTGGCCCCATAAGTATAGGGGCCCCATAGGCTTGCCAACTTTTCAGTATATTATTCTGAGAGATTTATTCAGAACCTTCAAACCCTCTTTATTGAAACATTTAGGTGGACTATGCACCTCAGTACCAGCTGTTATCTGCATATGCAATCTTGTTGTTACATAGCTTGACCTTGACAAAAACCTACACGTACTAATTGTACATAAGCAAGACAAAATTAACACACATAATTTTTTGAAGCCGTAAAGCTATAATAAAGTTATTCTAAGATTTTTAATAGTTCATGTCAGTTGCCTCCCCTGCTACCTACTAAACGTAAATAATTAAAGACATGAAATGGAGCGCAATGATGTTTGAAGGCTATGACGCGACAGTGGCTTTGTTTTGATTTTCTTTCACTCTGTTCTGCACCCTTTGATGCAAAAATGTGTTTAAATCTGCTGTTGCTCCCTTCCCTCCAATTACTCCACCTCCCTCACCACACACGCATGCTAGAAGCATTGTCTAATTTTTCACGAGTCTCCGAAATTACTATGAATCTTAGTTGTTTGGTTTCCATCAGAAAAATGTAAATGAATGTGAGCATCTCAAGCACTGCATGGTTCTTGATGAAAATTGTGAGACTCTCCCTGCATTGTACAGAAAAATAGTTTCGGACAACTTGAAATCTGTATTTCCCAATGTTGAAATCACACTCAGAGGGCCTGAGTCATTAAGGGGAACAAAAAGGAGTAAGTTTGCTCCTGGACAAACCACTCTACAATGCAGGTGGTGCAAATTAGTTTATTATTTTGCACATAAGATAAATACAGGCTGTTTTTTTCATGTAGCACACAAATACTTGATAGCTTTATGTTTATACTGAAATTTAAAGTTGATCTAAGACATGCTTTATAAATCTGTCTCCAAATTTTAATTTTACTTCCCCCTCCAATGCAACATGGTTTTGCCCAGGTGCAAAGTTACTCCTTTTTAATGCTTTGCTTTCCTTTATGACTCAGGCCCAGAGTGTTCATGTGCATGACATGTGCATGACCGTAACCAACTGTCCAGGAGAACGTTCATTTTCAATTGCTGGGGCAGCAGCATTTGAATTGGCTTTCACTCATGTGTATTTACATGTATATCCTGAAGACCATTGACTTCAAGCCAATTATCAAGCAATTCTCTGTAAAGAAATTTCACAAATGTTTGTGTTGAACACTTGATTAATAATAAATAATTCATAGTACTTTTGTACTGTGCCATCTCCGTCTGTATGATTTACCAACTGAGTACCATTTTTATGTTGAATATCTTGTTTTTTAACTTCAAGGCTCATGTTACATTGTCCAAACATTTGTGTGGAGTAATCTCTGCTGTACAGCATGTTTTTAATGTTTAAACACTGATTTTGTTAGAGGTACCAATAAATAGAAGCTTAATGTTATCAATCATTTACATTTTTATTCCTGTGGGTGGTTGTGTAGGTAGGGCCCAGGTGCACTGCTTTGCCCGGGGTGGCAATAATGCTGTTAAAATGGCCCAGCCCACGCCACTTACTACAGGGAGCCCATCTGAGGATAAGTGGGTGGTTGTCACCAGCCAGTAATCTAGTTATATGTAATATGTAATATGTTAGACATATCTCCACTATCAGAATGAGGTCCTTAAGGTCTGTGGGGAATTTGATTTGTATGGACCTAGTGCTACATTAACTTTATATATAAATAATGTATGCACATAAATTGTGCACCCTAATTTGTCTACTGTGAACATTTGCGGGGATAGTAATGATAGGCAGAAATCTTTCTACAATTAACTGTATCTGTAAAAGAAAAGGACCTAGGTTTGCCTGTTGACATCATGGCTTATGGTCTCATAGCAATGGCATTAAATTACATATGTTTACTAGCAATTCTAATGCTAGTGCAATGCCTCTAAGCGGCTCTGACAATGCTTCCAATGATGTTTCCAATGTCAGCCTATGTTGCATTGCAGTTTACTTGATGCTGCTTGCACCATTTACTGCATTTAACACAAGTTAAATACATTGAGGTCAACAGAATAACCTCCAATAGCCCTCCTAAAAATAAGTAAAAACTCTAATGGATAACAGCATGTCAAACACATGCAGCTTCTATTGCACTTAGACATGCGGTTTTAAACTCAAATCAGATGCCACTGGGTATCTGGCCTAATACAGCTAATTAAATGTACTATATGTGTGCTTTAATATACACTGTATGTTGTCTTTTGCAAGATTCATGAGTATAGATAGTATGTCAGTGTGGTGTTCTTTCCCACATGGCACTGTTTCTATGAGCCTCCTACACTGTGTGCAATGTCTGCCTGCAGCTGCTACTGGGGAAACCCTCTCAGTAAGTGGCCTAGCATAAGGAAATTGAGGGACAGATTGGTATGCCATCCTTTTTTTTTGTTCTGAAATCAAGGATTTGGAAACCGACCCCGCTCCCCCGAAATCATGCATTTGCCCCTACTATTTGGCATATTCTCTGGCATACAGCAGATGATAAAACTGAATGGGAGCAACCAGCTGCCACATCATGTGATCAATGCAAAAAATACTCACACTTGGTTACTCTTGATAAAGTTCCCTTAGGGAGCGAAACGCATTGAGTAAGACTGCTTTCCTCACATGTCATCATTTAGCCTTTGATGTTCATTGTTTAACTGTCTTTGTTTCAGATGTAAGTACTTTTAATACATCTTTTGTCAATAAAGTTGCAAATATTTTGACCACTCCCCTTGGCTTTTCTTTCGGACTTGCCGCTCGTGGAGACTTATATTAGGAGATCATTGTATCGTGGATAAGGCTTACGTTTTGGAGATTAACAGTCCTCCTGAAGGACATCGGATTTTGTACTATAACGAGAGGCAGAAGCCTGTTCTATCAGGGAACCACTACACTAGCAGGAATGTTGGTTCGGGAGAGAGGGCGCAGGATCTGGAGACCGGATCGGATATCTAATCAGGCTATCATTCAGCGCCATTATCATGAGAGGCAACTGAACTTACCTTATAGACGCCCAAACTAAATATCTTCCCTTCGTATTCTGCAAGTGTTTCCCTTGACTACTCATCAATGGTTACAGCTACCAAATACTGTTGTACTTGAAGTTTCCAACAACGGATGTACAAGTTATATACTGGTATACGACACGATCCAACAGTATATTAATATACCTGTGGACACACACTTTGGAAATATGAATATATATAGACATATATTGCATTTTATATTCAAGCAATAATACTGGCCATTTTATTGCAGTGTGTGGCCTGGTAATATACTATACTATTCATTTAGTTAGTTTATTCATACATAATTGAATCATACTTATTTATTATATTCATTATTATTTATTTTATTCACTTTTTATATTTTTATTATATAATTTTATGCTTTTGACGTTCTATTTGCTGTTTATGTGTGTTGATCTGTGATTTGAGCGCTATAGGGTATTTTTTGTTTTATATATATGAGATTTTGGGAAAATCTCCCTAAGAGTTGCTTGTCTCAGTTTGGGAATGATTAATCAGATTAGAGCGCTTTCCATGTATATTTGTATGTGACCAATGCACACTACAGGGAGGTTGAATAACACAACCAATCAGAGGAGGAGGGGGAGGAGAGAGTGCAGTACATTTAACACCATGTGCTCTCCCTCCTTCCTCTGCATGCTCAAGCTGTGGAATTAATTGTTGTTAGAAATGTGGGTAGGTGTGAATGGTAAGTGGGGAGATCAAAGTGTCATTTGGTGTTGTATCAAAATACATGTGGTTTCTGAGGGCTTGTAGGGGTCTCAGAGCATATGGTGGCATTTGTAGCAAGTGGGGGTCTGAGGGCATATGGGGCTATTTTGAAGCAACTGTCACGTCCGAGTGGCATGTGAAGGAATTGTGGAGCAAGTGAGGGGCATGTGGGTGCATTGTGTGATGTGAGACTGTTTTGTATTCTTGAAATTAAGGGTATGTGCTTTTGGAGGTTTGAGGACCTTATATGAGACCCTTGAAGTATATCAGTTTGCCCATCACGTGCCAAAATGCTGCCTGTCCTTTACCTAAATAACACCTCCTCTAGAGGCTGGCCATGTTTCTCTGGCAGCTGGCACACGCCTTCTACAAGGAGTCTCTGTGAATGGGTCCCTATCATTGCAATCTCCCAATCCGACAACGCTTTAGCCTCTCTCTTAGTTGTGGGGTATGTAGTTATTATATTAAGATTTGGTTAGCATGTTAGGTCTTTTTTTTTTTACCAAATTGGCCAGGTTTCACACAGTATGTTGCCTTATGCTTATAAATCAAAATATGATACAGTTGGGTGAATTGATTTGTCAAAAAGGTAAATCGTATAGGCTGAAGACATCCTTTGGTTTATGTGTGAGGTCAAGCTGGAAGTGAAGGGAAGAGCATAGTAAATAGGTGCAGGTACCTTGATAAGCGATAAGGTAGCAGCACCATAGGAAAGTGTAAGAAATTGTAATAAAAATATCTTAAATTGATTAGTGTATAAACTCATGGAAGCAAAATGTAACTTTTAACATGCATGCTAATTTTAATACCCCATGTAGCTATACATAAAAAAGAGCAACAGAGCAATACAACTAACTACTAAATGTAACAAAGACATGAAACTGTTGGAATATACTGGTTTTACATACACACTTTTTTTAGATCTTGCAGTTTCGATAATTTTTTTCATCTTGGGGAAATGTGGCAGCTTACGGAGTTCACTTATAATGAAGTCTATTATGCTGTACAACATGGACGGCGTCATCAAGGCCATGTGTCCATTTCCTCTTCATGTTTGTGTTTCTGAAACTGAAGACATTTTCATAATCATTAAGGAAACACTTCAGATTTTCGTTTGATCTGCTTACTGCAGGCAATGATTATTTAGGGTGTGGCTGAGAATTACTGTACATGAAATGTGTTTTTAATGATTCACAGAGAAAAGATTTTCTCATGGTTATTGTATAAAAGAATATATTCATGAAGTGCCCATGTAGATCATTGCCAGGTTCCCAGGGGATCTGCCAATCATGTTAACTGCAATTACTACTGGGAACATGGTCACGGGCTGCCTCAGAGTCTATGAATATACCTTTTTATTGTGGCTATTCTTTATATTCACATGTAGCTGACTATGTGCTAAATTTAATTTACAAGCTGCAAAATCATAAAACTGCAGTGCAAATGTCCTTTTGCGATGTCATACACCTACATTTTGCACAAGTGTGTCTAGTTTTACAGAGGATTTGGATAAATAAAGAGTCAGCACACTGACACAAGTTCAGCAAGTTTCTGTTTGTAATCTGTTAATTCTGCACTCTTGATATAATATATCTCATTATGATGTCTTGACACATCACATATCTCTCGAAGTAATCAAAGAATGTATAGTTTATATAGATAGATCTCTCCAGCTATACAGGGGACCTCTATAACAGACTAGGGTAATTTATGACTCTCCAGATTAGATTTGGGCGCACAGCAATTTTTTGGCATAAGATATACATTTTTGTATTGCGCATGCACACCAAACAATCTGTATGCTAATATACATTTTTACATATTATCAACTTATGTCCCCTTACATCTGGAATGGCAGGACGGGGGGTGAACAGGAGCGGGCAAACATAAGCTGAATTCAGTAAGAACAGGTACACATAATTTTAACATAATTAGCGTGTACACATCTGCAGATATTTATTTTAGTAGATGTATTTCTTACAGTGGCTGGTGAAAAAATATACAATGATGTTGATGGCTGTTTGGCTGATTGTGTATTGACTCATCCTGCTGACAATACTTAAATCATTAATTTCAAGAATTGAATATGTCAAGTTGCGGCCGTTTTTTCCCATTACTCAATTGACATTGGCATTTGGACTATTGCAGGAAAAAAGATTTTTCACTTGATTTTTTAAAGGGGAAAACAACAACGTGGAGGTGTTTGTATTTCATTGCATTTTATATTGAAAATGCAACTTTCACATTTATTAAAAATTGTTAAGACAATATTTTGTTTTGTGTATATGGCACTTCATTACATTATTATATTGTGTACCAATAGGGCCATTTAGTACTCTAACACTGTCATGCTATATCTCTATGTTATTGTAAGATTTAAGTATACACATTGGTTGCGTCTGACGTATGTCTTGCTCAAATGCTAGTGTTTGTGGGCTGGATGCATTTTGATGGATTTCAACATATGCATGTAATGATGTCTTTTCACCTGCGTTTTTTCCTATGTATGTTTAAATTGCATATACAGCCACCTCTAGTTCAGCTGCTAAGTGTCCTGACATATCTGATTTTGTGCCTGATTTTTTGGAAATACGGATGGATATGTGAGTCAAAATGGTAAACTTTGCTGTTGTGCAAAGGTTTTTAGTTCCTGATGGTAGAAGTTGGGCGGATGGTGGTACACCTTGCTAAGTACAGACAAGACACACATATGTGCCTAATTTGTATCAACTTGATAAATGAGATTTTGTTGTGCAATATGGGTTTATTTTAATGAGCTGGTGGGGATGGAGAATTTGCAATAGAAGATGTTCCCATTTATATAGATGTCACAGTATTTTACTCTGTGCAAAGTATCTAATTTTTCCAGCTGCTCAGAGGTTGTGAAAACTGAGACCTATTCTATTCTTTTAAAGGGATGCCATTTGCACCTTCCACGAGCATTTTAGCAAAAAAAAAAGCACATTTCTATGTGCAACTTCAATCAATGTAACAAGAAACACGCAAAAATGACAGACACAAATGAGACTAAACCAAAAATGACAATGACAAAGGAGGTGGTTCTGAAGTGGTGGCTGGTTGATCCGTATACTCTTTCCACATGCTCTTTTTAAAGGCGTATCTGCTAACCTGCAAAAGTAGACATATGCCCCCCCTTACATGGTCATTCCAAGTACCAGCATTTAGCTAGGTCAAAAATGATCTTTAGTGATGAAATGATGACCCTGGCAAGAGACAATAGTGAACTTGGAGTGAGGGATTTGTGATTTGGACTTAATTGACTACTCTTGAATCTCTGTGTCAGGAGAATTTTTGTTCTAAGCCAAATTTACAATGATTTGTTTGAGCAAAGCTCTAGATTAGTGATGTTGGGCCTGATTCATTAAGGATCTTAACTTGAGAAACTTCTTATTTTAACTTATGTGCAAAACAGAATACTAATTTGCACCCCTTGCATTGTAACATGGTTTTGTCCAGGAGACTGAAATAAGAAGTTTCTCAAGTTAAGATCCTTAATGAATCAGGCCCGTAGTCTTGAAGTTGTGGGCTGTGAGTGAATTCTTTTCACTACTTCTAGGCCTTATCTTGTGAGAAAGTCGGATCTTATGTATGAGGCCTATGCTACTCCTAGCCAGTTCCAGGCCCAAGGCTGAAGAGAGAGAATTCGGAAGAGGAACTTCCAGGATTTACTCTAGGTTATCTACAGGCATTCTCTGAATTAATGATAACCTGGACACTGATCATTAGACAAGGTAAAATGGTGGTGAAGGAGAAGGTTGTCATTGGCCACTTATTGGCAGCTCTGACAGCAACATATAGTATGTTTACCAGATTTACAGCGAGGAAAGGAAAATAAATCCGAATTGAATACTTCTTAAAAAAAAATACATTTTGATGATGTAAATGCTGAAGTGTATCTGTTTGTTGGTAATTTAGTCCAGATTCCAATCGCAGATGCACTGTTTTAAAGTTAATTGTTAATGCAATAGACTGTATATATTTTTTATAATGTTAACATCACAGCTGTTACTGATTCATATTACAAAAATGCAAATATTTTATTAATGCATGCATGTAAGTTACAAAGCTACTAAATAGTACAAAGTTTTAACTTGCAATTTACTGCATTGTCAGCTCTTTGAGATTGAATACATGGGGTGTAAGATAATTTGCATCCTGCTTAACCGGCAACTTTCTTTAACTTTGATCTGTAAGACAGGGGTATGCAAATGACACGCTATGACAAATGCTTCCTACATATAACATAACATGAAGAGGAAAGCACCAAGGGCTGGCCAGCAGGCTTCCATGGATTGAGTTACAATAAAGACAATAAATATTCATAACAAAATGTCTTAGAAAAGAGATCAGTACTTGTATATTAAATGTTAGAGGAAGAAATAACACATTTTTAAACGTTATCATCCTACAAAATATATTAAAATAAAGTTTAAGGGCTGTTATGTGCATGGCTTCTTTTCATGTGGGAGAATGTCGTTTGAATTTCAATGTCAAGTAACCTTGATTAATTTAGCTTTTTCCTTTGCTTTTGGCATCTTAAAACAGGTTGCATGCTCCCCAGGGAATTGGCTGTGTGTGTTCTTGAAAGCACAATGCAAATCGCTGCTCAGAAATGTAAGAAATACAAGAACATAATGAATGTGATTGTAGCTTTTTAAGGAAGATAAATTATGCATTTATTTGGGTATATACCCAATGGTATGAGGGAATGTGGAGTAACTGCTAAAGATATTTACAGCAAAGGTGTTGCCTTAAAACAGTGCCGTAACTAGACATTTTGGTGCCCTGGGCGAGACAGGGCACCGGCGCCCCCCCATCTAAGTAGGAGTGGCATTTAACAAGTGGGTGTGGCCAACCTAATGTGTGGGTGTGGCTAGCACTTTACAGAGAGAGAGAGACTATCATTACTGGGCGGCACAGTGGTTAGCATTGCAGAATAACAGCAATTGTACTGTAAATTTGGCCAATGTTTGTTGCTTAAGGGACAAACTTGTTCAAGATCTGGAATTGTCTCTGTAAATTAGGGATAGTACTTTGTACCTAGGTAAGTTAGTGCAGCAAATTTTAAAGGATAGTCAACTTTTGGGGAAGTCACAACATTCACCTCTCTTTAACTAGTGCTTTTGGCATCAAATAAAATGTTAGCTTTAGTTTAGTAAGTTAGACATTCAGGCAGCCTAAACTCTCTCCATGTGGTACTAGCCGAGCAAAGAACTAACATGTACACAATGAGCAGATTGACTTTTATGTGATTATGGGGGAAATCAAGCTCATTTTGGGGTCACACACATGACTATATCAGGGCATATTGCAGTTATTGCTGCTATTTTAACCAACCAACCTAAGCTACGTGACTTGCTCCACAGCAGTTGTGATGTTTTACGGCACACTTCTGCTTATCTGGGCTCTATACATTTTGGTCAAATCAAAAGTGAATCTAGAAACTGAGACCAATTGCCATTTTGTTAAAATTAACTATGCCATCAAAAAGATACTGAAATAATCCTGTAGGTGTCATATATAACAAAAAGGTAAAGCAATTGCGCTCAATTATCTTGTAGTAAATAAAAATATTGAAGACTTCAAATGGTAATGATGTTGCGATTGTAACATGGATTAAAACAATAACATTTATTAATACATCCAAATAAATAAATAAAAGGAATGGTCATTCAATATAGTGCAAAAACATAAACATAGCAACCAGTGCTTATATTCCACACAACAAAGTCCGGGGGTCCAATTGTATCGGGGCATAAGAGGCTGCTGCAAATAACCTTGTGTAAAGAGAGTATGTCCTTTTGGTCCAAACAAGTGGCTATATATTGGAGGCTATAAGTGGCTATAGCTACAAGTGGCTATATATATATATAGGGTCCAATAGCAGATTAAAAACCAACCTCAAATAGTCCAGCAGTATGATTGGAGTCCAGCGGTGTCCTTAATCTAATTAACGGTGCAGGGATCCCCGTTCTATTGCACAGCGCTGACCGCGCTCACGAGGTAAATCCTCGGTGTCTATATAAAATTTGCCAAAAGCATACCTGGAATAGCTTGGCGCTTCTGCCCACAGTGGAACAAGCAGGAAGTTCGGCATTCAAATGCCGGACTTCCTGTCAGTGGAACGCATATGCGTTCCACTGACAGGAAGTCCGGCATTTGAATGCCGAACTTCCTGCTTTCGGTGGAACGCACATGAGTTCCACTGCGGGCAGAAGCGCCAAGCTATTCCAGGTATTGAGGAATCGATTGTTGCTTGGGTATCGGGCAGCTGCGCCCCCTTGGGCTTGCGCCCGGGGCAGTCGCACCACCCGCACCGCCGTCGTTACGGCTCTGCCTTAAAATCCCACTGCACCCCCACAGAAAAATTTGCAAAAAAAACAAAATCTGATTATACAAGAGCATCTTATGAATTTTGTAGTTCTGTGTGCAAGAGTAGTTCCACCCCCTCCATAAGTGACAAGAGGAGAATGGTGGGGAAACATATGTGACAATGGTAGAGTGGGGAGGGTATGTTTGATATGCACTCCCCACTTTTGCTTTGTCATATTTGTGTTTTTAAAACGTAAATTGTGTTTTGCAGTCCTTGATGATTCAGGCCCTACATGAATAGCAATCACATTTCAATAATTTTCAACAGCAGCCTTAACATTATATTAGTAGCCCCGAACAGCCCCCACGTTAAATGAATAGCCTACTGTATAATTGAATTGATTACTATAATTAACGTTCCTCACAAACACGTTACATTAATACTTCTTATATTACATTAATAGCACCCACCAGAATCATCATTACATTACATAACCTTAATTTTTACCACACACTTTAAATAAATACTCTTATTCCCCACATTACATTAATAGCCCCAATACATAACAATCATACCCTTCCTCACATACACAGTGCATTAAATCCCACCATCATCATTACACTTACCTGACCTGTACAACTAAAAAGCTGTGTGTAGAAGACTTCTCTTTCTGCATAGTCTCTGCGCAGTGGCGTACTGGCACCACCCCAATGTGTGATGAAAGGTGGATAGGTGCTGTCCCAATGCAGAGGGGGCAGATGAGTAGGTTGACAAGGAGGAGGCAATGAAAAGGAAAATGATAAATAAGTAGTAGGAGAAGCCGGACAGAAGGAGAGAGAAAGAAAGGGGAAGAATAGGAGGAAGGCAGCTGGATCATCATTGAGGAGGAGTGAGTCAGTTTACTGCCTGGACTGGTTGTACATCTGCTCTAGACTGGTTGACAGGGATGAACACCCCTCGCCCCCCCCCCCCCCCCCTGTCAGCTATAAGACTTATAATACTGTGACTGGGCACTGGGTAGGGATTAGCCAAGTGATCCCCTACAGGCAAGACCCATGCCCGACAAGACTCAGACCACAGATCAGGGATCTGGGCTCTTCTCTCCCTATGCCAGTACAAATGGGGTACATGGTGGGCATATAAGTCAATCATCTGAAACAGGTCCCCGTTGAATCATGGGCACATGTAAACAGCATATCCTGCACCCATAGTGGATATGCCAAATACTCTGAAGTGAGCAGAAGTCTCTTCCTGTTGTTAGCACTGCTGCAGGTAACACACAGAGCTTTGACAGTCAAATCTACATTATGTCGTAGAAGAGGGGCTCCTTTAGAGTTGAGTCAACCCAACATTAGGAGTCACATAACCATTACAGGGGAGCGATTTATACTTAGACTGGAGGGACAGATAGTGTTGAAGGGGGTAAAAATGTTAAATTCCTGGGCCCAATACATAGTTAATAATTTACTGAGACAGGAGACTTTATTATAAAATTGTTTATCTTTAATGGTAGATTTAATGATTCACAGAATTAAAAAAGTTGAGTTATCTTTTAACTCTTATGGAGTAAAAGAACAGATCTGTCTAAGGGTAATTGGAATGAGAACACAATCCAACACTGTTTTATTTTCTAAATGTTTAAAAGAAAATGTACAGTGTGCATTCAGGTTAATTAAGTATGAAATTACATGATACCTTTTGTACCAGAAATGCACCCAAAGGACAATGACCTGCTGATCTCTGGAGAGATTTATAAATGATCAATTTAAGGGCCTGATTCATTAAGGATCTTAACTTGAGAAACTTCTTATTTCAGTCTCCTGGACAAAACCATGTTACATTGCAAGGGGTGCAAATTAGTATTTTGTTTTGCACATAAGTTAAATACTGACTGTTTTTTCATGTAGCACACAAATACTTGATAGCTTATTTGTACATTGAAATGTAAAGTTGATATTTGTGTGCTACATGAAAAAACAGTCAGTATTTAACTTATGTGCAAAACAAAATACTAATTTGCACCCCTTGCATTGTAACATGGTTTTGTCCAGGAGACTGAAATAAGAAGTTTCTCAAGTTAAAATCCTTAATGATTAAGGCCCCAAGTTCTTAACAGGTAAATTTTTGAGATGCTCTAAAAATTATGAACTATAATATACTTCTACTTCATTAGGTGAATTCATCTGACAGTGGAGCCAAGTGGGGATAGAAGTTCTTGAGTATGACAGCCAGCATCAGGGGAGGGCTGGCAAATTTCAGACCGGGGGGCAAACTCGACTTAGCAGCTTATTTTAATGGGAAAAAATGCATGTGGCCCAGTGACACAGCCCAATGTAATGCACTATGAAACCGGCCCAGGGGCCAGATGCCCCCCTGCCCCTGGCCAGCATCATATTTTCCCTGTAAATTACTATTGGCATCCGATATGGCTATTGCACAATGGTCTTGGCACCCTATATTGGTCTTGTTTACTTAATTTAGGGAGCATCCTGCACAGCAGGCTCCATGATGCAATAAGGTACACTGTGGAGTTAAATATTATATTTTGCCTTATAACTATAATTCATTATTCATGTTTTGCCTCAATTGATTAAACAGGTATTTTCTGCTATTTTATGCAAAAAGGAAGATAGTAGTTAACTTGAAATCACCCTCCTCCAACCATGAAACTTTGAGTGTAACAAATACAGTATTACCATCATAAAATAACATATACCAGTAGGATATGCCCTGAGAAATTAAATAAAATATGGTATCATCTGGATGTGCATTTTTTGTAGACTGGTTGCCAGAGATGAACCCCCCCTGTCAGCCATAAGAGTTATAATACTGTGGCTGGGCACTGTGTAGGGATTAGCCAAATGATCCCCTACAGGCAAGACCCAGGCACGACAAGACTGAGACCACAGACCAGGGCACTGGGCTCTTCTCTACCTATGCCAGTACAAATGGGATGCAAGGTGGGCATATAAGTCAATCATCTGAAACAGGTCCCCCTTGGACAGCTTGGACAGAGTCTCTTATTCTATAGCTACCAGTAAATAGCACGGAGTAAAATGACATCATCACACCTGCCAACATTCCCCATTGAAAATTTGGGACTTAATAAGCCACACTCCCGACTACACTAACAATGCCCAAATCCTCTCTAACTATATTTGTTTTGAGCGAGACCATACACCATCCCAATAAGCCACACTCCTTTCAACCCTGAAAATTAGGAATGTTTCAAGAAAATTGGCAAGAAAATATGGCTTAATGGACCTAATAATGGAAAATACATTCAAGGGTCTTTATTGCGCTGTCCAAAATGTTGGATTAGTCGTAAAATTGTATTTTGTTTGCAAAATTGGGGGCCTGAAAGGATGAAATAATTCATATTATATAGAGTGGTGTCTCATCTTTCAAGTGATTCGCTTGAACAAGGTCATCCTAAAATAAACTGAGTTAAATAAAAAGTAATAAAAAAATGCCAATCTGAAACCTTTACCTAACTCTTGCAAATCTAAAACATTAGTGCAAGTTGTAAGCCTCAACCCGCTCAAAACTTTAACCTTAGAACTAACATTAGCTCAAGTCTATTTTAATTACTTTTTTTAAATTAAATATATTGATGTCACAAACATGATTGAAGAACCTGCACATGTATTTATACACTATATCGTGATGAATATGCACTATTTAAAACAATGTATTGATTTAAATATTGACATTACATACCAATATTAATACTACAATAACCTTAAAACCTATTAGGGGCCTGATTCATTAGGGAAAGTTAAGCAAACAATTGATTAAGTTTTTTTACTCAAGTTTTCTGGACAAAACCATGTTGCAATGCAAGGGGTGCCCTCACATTTTAAATTTACCACCTCCTCCAATGCTACATGCTTTGGCCTTACTTACTTACTTTTACTTAACTTTCCTTAATGAATCAGGCCCTAGATAAGTAAAGGATAATATTTAAGCTTCTGATCAAATCAATATCTATTAGATGGAGGTATGATCTATATAAGTTCGCAATATCATT